>NC_062562.1:68976943-69579872 GCF_022837055.1 Prionailurus viverrinus | reverse complement strand
CTTAAAGATATATTTAAACAAAATTTAAATAATCTTTTTGCCAGTTTTACAACCCAGGGATGTTTTTGTCAAGGGCTTGGGAGCTCCTTGAAACCTAAATATTAAGAAAGATTTTGTGGGAGGGCACCTGCTCCAAGTTATAAACCTATCTCCTGTCATAAAAATATGAGAAGTGTTATTTTTCCTTTGGGTAAAAGCAATTTGCAAACACAGATGGATACCACAAATTACCAGGTGAAAGTAGGATGAACTGTGTGTGACAAATGATTCTGTAAGTCCTCTTACTTGAAGACTAGTTATCATTTGTCTTAAGAACAGATATGTAATGGGATATGATGTGGAGAACAAAGGCAAAAAGAAATGTAGATAAAATTAATTAGTTCAGAAAAGATCTGAGAAAATGTTAAGTTTATGTTTAAGACCATAGTTGGTACAGAGAAAGCTTATAATAAATATATAAACAAAACCAATGAATGATAACAAAAAACAGCAAACCAGGGGAATAGGAAGAATATGATTTTAAGAGTTACCACGTTGTTAGAGTAAAATGCCCACTGTTCAACAAAAATATCACAAGACATATGAGGAAACAGGAATGTATGGGCCACTCAAAGGAAAAACTAAATCCATAGAAATTGTCCCTGAAAAATATCTAATGATGAACACACTAGACAAAGATATAAAAATAGTTGTCTTTAGCATGCTCAGAGAAAGAAAATGGGGAAAGTAAACAAACAAAAACAAAAAACAGTGTGAAAAAATGGGAAATATCAATAAAAGAATGGAAAATTTTAATTATTTTTTTTTATTTGATAGAGAGGGAGCTTGTGAGAGGGAGGGGCAGAGGGAGAGAGAGAAAGAATCCTGAGCAGGTTCCATGCTGAGGCTCAATCCACAACCCTGGGATCATGACCCAAGCCGAAATCAAGCATTGGACATGCAACTGACCGAGCCACGCAGGCGCCCCAAGGATTAGGAAACTTTAAAGGAAACAAAAGAATTCTGGAGCTGAGAAGTACAATAGCTGAAATGAAAAGTTCACTACATGGATTCAAAGGTAGATTTGAGCATTTGAAAAAAGGATCAGCAAACTTGAAGATAAAACAATGGAGATTATCTAGTCTGAGTGTGAGAAATGAGTCCAGACTTGGAGACTGGACCACAGTGAAGAGAGGCTTTAATCGATGTTCATTCAAGAGCAGGTGTCTGATGGACAGGCACACCCAGGGCAGTCACAGCAGGCAATTTATCTCCTAGCATGCAAGTTCCTCCCCTGGTTCCTCATTGGCTAAGTACTACCGAGGTTACAGCCTTACCCAGATGTCGCCTAAGTCCACATAAGGCAAAAAGTAGTCTGGATGGAGCAAACATACATTCCCTGAGGTGACACCAAGACTTTCAGTCACTCCCTTTATTCTATGGGGCATGCCTATTGCAAAGCCCATGAAACTAAGCCTGTTAAACTAAGTCTGCAAAAATAAGCCCATGAAACAGAGCGAGGAAGAAGAACCAGGAAGTGAAGTGTCTAAGGGTTTGGGACTCCATTGTGGGAAGGGTTCAAACATATTCCAGTAGGTTGTAAACCTACTATTAAGGGGACAGCACAGCTTTTATTTGGTATTTCTGAAAATGAATCATCTCTCTTACTTCTCACACTGAGGAACAGATAATTTAAAAAAGATTTTTTAAAAGGTAAATAAGGTCTAAAAGTTTTGTGGGATAAATCTTGAAAACAGCATGAGAAAAGTGAGTCATCACATACAAGTGTCCCTCAAAAAGATCAAAAGCAGATTTCTCATCAGAAACTTCGGAGGCCAGAACTCAGTGGACCAATATATTCAAAGCACTAAAAGAGAAGAACTATTAACCACGAATCCTATATCTGACAAAACTATCCTTTAGAGGTGAGGGAGAAATTAAGGCATTCCCAGATAAACAGAAGCTGAAGGAGTCCATCACCAGTAGAATTGCCCTACAGGAAGTGCTCAAAGGAGTCCTGCAAGGTGAAATGAAAGCACACTAAACAGTATAACCTGAAGCCATGTAGAGGAATAAACCTCTCAACAAAGGTAAATGCCATGGCAATTATAAAGCTAACATTATTGTAACAACGGTTTATAACTTTACTTTTTGTTTTCTACACGATTTAAGAGACTCATACATTAGAAAAAAACAGTATAAAAGCTAGCATTACTGTAACATTTGTTTACAACAACTAATCTTGTTTTCTACATACTTTAAGAGACTGATGCATTTGAAAGAATTATTAGCTTATGTTTTGGGGCACACAATGTATAAAGGTATGATTTTGTGACATCAGCAACCAAAATAAGTGGAAACAGAGCTGTAAAGGAGCAGATTTTTTGTTTTTGGAGTTAAGCTGGTATGATTTCAATCAGTGCTGTAATGTTAGGCTATTAAATGTAGTTTCCATGGTAACCACAAAGAATATAGCTGTAGAATATTCATAAAAGAAAGTGAAAAAGAAATTTAAACATTTCACAACAAAAAAATCAACTGAACACAAAAGAAGATAGTAAGGTAGGAAATGAGAGACAAAAAAAAGCGTAAGGCACATAGAAAACAATGAGCAAAATGACAGAAATTAAGTACATCTCTACCAGAAATTCTTTGTATGTAAATAGACTAAACTTTCTAATTAAAAGACAGTGACAGAATGGGTAAAAACACAATTCAACTACAAGTTGTCTACAAGAGATTTATTTACTTTTTCTCCAAAGGCATAAACAGTTTGAAAATGAAAGAATGAAAAGAAATATTCCACATAAATAGTAACCAAAGGAAGGCAGGGGTAGTTCTGCTGATATCAGACAAAATAGAATTTAAATTTTAAAAGTTTATGAGACAAAGAAAGGCATTACATATTAATAAAAGGTTTAATACAGCAAAAGGATGTAACCATTATAAACAGTTATGTGCTCAATGACAGACCATGAAAATATATGAAGCAAAAACTGACAGAATAAAAAGGAAAAAATAATAGTTCTACAATAATAGTGTAAGATTTAATACTCTACTTACAATAATGAATGAATAACCATAGAGATATAAGTGAGGAAATGGAGAAATTGAACAACATGATAAACCAGTGTTTGTAGTAGAACACAGACTCAACAACAATAGCATAAACATTCTTCCCAAGGGCATATAGGATATTTTCCAGGAGCCACCATATGTCAGGTCCCAAGTGAAGTCTTAATACATATATATTAATGTTTATTTATTTTTGAGAGAGAGAGAATGAGCTGGGGAGGGGCAGAGAGAGAGGAATACACAGAATCTGAAGCAGGGTCCAGGCTCTGAGCTGTCAGCACAGAGCCTGATGTGGGACTTGGATTCATGAACTGTGAGATCATGACCTAGGCCAAAGTCAGAAGCTCAACTGACTGAGATATCCAAGTGCCCCAAGCCTTAATATATTTTTAAAAAGTAGGTATTATACAAAGTGTATGCTCTGATTACAGCAATATCAAGATAGAAATCAACAGAAGAACTGAAAAATTCACACAATTGTGCAAATTAAACAATGGACTTTTGCTCCCAAAATTTGTATTTAAATTCTAGTTAGTTAACATACAGTGCAATGTTGGTTTCATGAGCAGAATTCGGTGATTCATCACTTACATATACCACCCAGTGCTCATGAAAACAAGTGCCCTTCTTAGTACCCATCATCCATCTAGCCCATTCCCTACCCATTCCTTCCATCAACCCTCAGTTTGTTCTCTATCATAAAGAATCTCTTATGGTTTGTTTCTCTTGCTCTTCCCCCTTCCCTTATGTTCATCTGTTGGTTTGTTAAATTCCAAATATGAGTGAAGTCATAGGGTATTTGTCTTTTTCTTACTGACTTCTTTAGCTTAGCATAATACCTTCTACTTCCATCCATGTCCTTGCAAATGGAAAGATTTCATTCTTTTTTGTTTGTTTGTTTATTTATGTTGGGGGAATGGTGAGGTAGAGAGAGAGGAGAGAAAGAATCCTAAGCAGGCACCTCAGTGACAGGCAGAGCCTGAGGAGGGGCTTGAACCCATGAACAATAAGATCGTGACCTGAGCCAAAATCAAGAGTTGGATGCTTAAACAACTGACACACCCCAAAATTTCATTCTTCTTGATGAGTAAGTAATATTCCAGTGTGTGTGTGTGTGTGTGTGTGTGTGTGTGTGTGTGTGTGTGTACCACATCTTCTTTATCCATTCATCAGTCAATGGACATTTGAGCTCTTTCTATAAGGTATCGTTAGTAATGCTGCTATAACATTGGGATACATGTACCCTTTGAACCTATGATTTTGTATTCCTTGGGTAAATACCTAGTAATGCAATTTCTGGATCATAGGGTAGTTCTATTTGTAACTTTTTGAGGAATCTCCATACTGTTTTCCAGAGTGACTGCCCCATGGCATTCCCACCAACAGTGTGAGAGGGTTCCCTTTTCTCTGCCTCCTTGCCAACACCAATTGTTTCTTGTATTGTTAATTTTAGCCATTCTGACAGGTTGATTCGTATTTCCCTGATGACAAGTGATGTTGAGCATCTTTTCATGTGTCTATTAACCATCTAGATGTCTTCCTTTGAAAAGTATTTATTCATGTCTTCTGCCCATTTCCTCACTGGATTATTTGGTTTTTGGATGTTGAATTTGATAAGTTCATTATAGATTTTGAATACTAACCTTTTATCAGATATATCATTTGCAAATATCAAATTGTTGATTGTTTCCTTCACTGTGCAGAGGTTTTTATATTGAGGAAGTCCTAATAGTTCATGTTTGCTTTTGTTTCCCTTGCCTCTAGAAACATGCCTAGTAAGAAGTTGTTCTGGCCAAAGAGGTTGCTGCCTGTGTTCTCTAGGATTTTGATGACTTCCTGTATCTACATTTAGGTTTTTCATTCATTTTGAATTTATTTTTGGGTATGGTGCAAAAGAGTGGCCCGGCCTAATTTTTCTGCATGTTACTGTCCAGCTTTCCCAACACCATTTGTTAAAGACACTGTGTTTTTTCCCATTGGATATTCTTTTCTAGTTTATCAAAGATTAGTTGGCAATACAGTTGAGTGTCCATTTCTGGGTTTCTCTTCTGTTCCATTGATCTATGTGTCTGTTTTTGTCCCAGTACCATACTATCTTGATGACTACAGTTTTGTAATATAGCTTGAAGTCAGAATTGTGATGCCTCCAGCTTTGGTTTTCTTTTTCAGGATTGTTTTGGCTATTTGGGGTCTTCTGTGGTTCCATACAAATTTTAGGGTTGTTTGTTCTAGCTCTATGAAAAATGATGGTGGTATTTTGATAGATATTGCATTTAACGTGTAGATTGCTTTGAGTAGTGTAGACATTTTCACAACGTTTGCTCTTCCACTCCATGAGCATGAGATGTTTTCCATTTCTTTTTGTTTGTTTGTTTTTTTTGTTTTTCCATTTCTTTGTGTCCTCTTCAATTTCCTTTGTAAGCTTTCTATAGTGTTCAGAGTATAGATCTTTTACTTCTTTGGTTAGATTTATTCCTAGATATCTTATGGGTTTTGGTGTAATTGTAAATGGATTAATTCCTTGATTTCTTTTTCTGCTGCTTCATTATTGGTGTATAGAAAGGCAATAGATTCCTGTACGTTGATTTTGTATCTTGTGGTTTTGCTGAATTCATGTATCAGTTCTAGCAATTTTTTGGTGGAGTCTTTCAGATTTTCTACATACAGTGTCATGTCATGTGCAAATAGAGAAAGTTTGACTTCTTCCTTGCTGATTTGGATACCTTTCTTTCTTTGTCGTTGCCTGATGGCTGAGTCTAGGACTTCCAGTACCATGCTAAGTAGTAACGGTGAGAGTGGACATTCTTGCCTGTTTCCTGACTGTAGAGAAAAAGTTCTCAATTTTTCCCCATTGAGGATATTAGCTGTGGGTCTTTCATATAGGCCTTTATGATGTTGAGCTATGTTCCATTCACCCCTATTTTGTTGAGAATTTTTATCAAGAATGGACGCTGTATTTTGTCAGATGATTTTTCTGCATCCATTAAGAGGATCATTTGATTCTTATCCTTTCTTTTATTAATGTGGTGTATCATGTTGATTGATTTGTGAATATTGAACTAGCCTTGCAGCCCAGGAATAAGCCCCACTTGATTGTGGTGGATGATCCTTTCAATATATAGTTGGATTCAATTTGCTAGTATCTTGTTGAGAATTTTTGCATTGATGTTCATCAAGGATATTGGCCTGTGAGTCTCCTTTTTAATGAGGTCTTTGGTTTTGGAATTAAAGTCATGTTAGCCTTGTAGAAGGAGCTTGGATGTTTTCCTTCCATTTCTGTTTTATGGAACAATTTGAAAAGAATAGGGATTAACTCTTCTTTAAATGTCTGATAAAATTCCCCTGGGAAGCCATCTGGCCCAGGACTCTTGTTTGTTGGGAGATTTTTGATGACTGATTCAATTTCTTTACTGGTTATAGGTCTGTTCAAATTTTCTATTCCTTCTTGTTTTTGTTTGGCAGTTTGTATGTTTCTAGGCATTTATTCATTCCTTCCAGATTTCCCAGTTTGTTGGTATATAATTTTTCATAATATTCTCTTACAAATGTTTGTATTTCTGTGGTGTTGGTTGTGATATCTCCTCTTCCATTTATGATTTTATTTATTTGCATCCTTTTTTCTTTTTGATAACTCTGGCTAGGGATTTATCAATTTTATTAATTCTTCAAAAACCACCTCTTAATTTCTTGATCTTTTCTCTCTTTTTTTTATTTCTGTGTTATTTATTTCAGCTGTAATCTTTGTTATTTCCTTTCCACTGCTGGCTTTAGGTTTTATTGGCTGTTCCTTTTCTAGCTCCTTTAGGTGTAAGGTTAGATTGTGTATTTAAAACTTTTATTGCTTCTTGAGATAGTCCTATATTGCAATATCCTTCCTTCTTAGGACTGCCTTTGCTGCATCCCAAAGGTTGTGGACTATCGTGTTCTCATATTCATTTGCTTCCATGTATTTTTAATTTGTTTTTTAAATTCCTGGTTAACCCATTCATTCTTTAGTAGAAGGTTCTTTAACCTCCAAGTATTCGTGGTCTTTCCAAATTTTTCTTGTGGTTGACTTCCTGTTTCATAGCATTATGGTCTTAAAATATGCATAGTATGATCTCAATATTTTTGTAGTAGTTGAGGCCTGATTTGTGACCCAGTATGTGATTTATTCTGGACAATGTTCTATGTGTTCTGAATACATCTGTTATGTCCATCTGGTCCAGTGTATTCTTCAAAGCCACCTGTTTCCGTGTTGATTTTTCTGCTTATATGTAAGCTTAGATGCTTGCTGTAAGTGGGGTGTTAAAAATTCCCTATTATTATTGTATTATTACCAATGAGTTTCATGGTAGAATAATTAGACCCCTTAATTATGATATAATGCACTTCTTCATCTCTTGTTACAGTCTTTGGTTTAAAATCTAGTTTGTCTTATATAAGCATGGCTACCCCGGCTTTGTTTTCTTTCTTTTTTTAGAATTTGAAGGTTTTTTTTTTTTTTTTGAGAAAGAGAGAAAGAAGGAGCAAGTGCATAAGCTAGAGGGGAGCAGAGGGAGAGAGAGAGGGTGAGAGAGAATCTTAGGCAGGCTTCATGCCCATTGCAGAGCCCACCGTGGGACCCAATCACACAACTGTGAGATCATGACCTGAGCTGAAATCTAGAGTCAGCTAAACTGGCTGAGCCACCCAGGTGCCTCCAGCTTTGTTTTGAAGTCTATTAACATGATAGATATTTCTACATCCCCTCACTTTCAATCTTCAGGTGTCTTTAGGTCTAAAGTGAATCTCTTGTAGACAGCATGTAGATGGATCTTGTTTTTTTATCCATTCTGATACACTATATCTTTTGATTGGAGCATTTAGTCCATTTACATTCAGAGTGATTATTTAAAAATATGAATTCTGTGCCATTGTGTTACCTGTAAAGCTGATGTTTCTGATGATACTCTCTATTCTTGTCTAGTGTTTGTTGCTTTTGGCATTTTATTCCCTACTAAGTTTTATTCCCTATTAAGTATTCCCTTTAATATTTCTTGCAGGGCTGATTTAGTGGTCATGAACTCCTTTAATTTTTGTTTGTGTGGGAAACTTTTTGTTTCTCCTTCTATTCTGAATGGCAGCCTTGTTGGATAAAGCCTTTTTGGCTGCATATTTTCCCCATTCAGCATGTTGAATATATCCTGCCATTCTCTTCTAGCCTGCCATGTTTCCATGGACAGAGCTGCTTTAAACCTGATCTGTCTTCCCTTGTAGGTTAAGGACTTTCTTTTCCCTTGGTGTTTTCAGGATTCTTTCCTTGTCTGTGTATTTTGTGAATTTTACTATATGTCTACGTCAGGGCCTGATTTTGTTCAATTTAATGTGAGTTGTCTGTGCTCTTAGGATTTCAATGTCTGCATCCTTCCCCAGGTTAGGAAAGTTTTCAGCTATGATTGCTCAAATAAACCTTCCTCCCCTTTTTCTCTTTCTTCATCTTCTGGGACTCCTATAATAGGAGTTACAAATGTTACTACATTTTCAACGTTTATTTATTTTGGGACAGAGAGAGACAGAGCATGAACGGGGTAGGGGCAGAGAGAGAGGGAGACACAGAATCGGAAACAGGCTCCAGGCTCCGAGCCATCAGCCCAGAGCCCGACGCGGGGCTCGAACTCACAGACTGCGAGATCGTGACCTGAGCTGAAGTCAGACGCCTAACCGACTGCGCCACCCAGGCGCCCCCAAATGTTACTACATTTTAAGAAGTCACTGACTTCTCTAAGTTTACCTTCATGATCCAATACCTTTCTTTTCCTCTTCTTTTCAATTTATTATTTTCCGTAATTTTATCTTCTGTATCACCGATTAGTTCCCCTAATTCATGCATCTTCGTTGTCATGGCAACCATACGGGATTTGCATTTTTAATTTCAGCCTCACTAGATTTCAGTTATTTTATCTCTGCAGGAAGGGATTTTGTAGTGTCTTCTATGCTTTTTCAAGTCCAGCTAGTATCCTTATAGTTGTTGTTTTAAATTCTAGTTCAGACATGTTACTTATATCTGTATTGATTAATTCCCTGCCATTACTTCTATTTCCTGTTCTTTCTTTTGGGGTGAATCCCTCCATTTGTCATATTGTCTGAAAGAAAGAAAGAAAGAAAGAAAGAAAGAAAGAAAGAAAGAAAAAGCTAGACCTCCTAGGTGTGTTTTGGTCTGCTTGCTAAAAGAAGGTAGATCCAAAATAAAAAAAAAAAAAAAATATATATATATATATATATATATATATATATATACACACACACACACACATACATACATACACACACACACACACACACACACACACACATATATATACAATTAAAACAACAAACAGGAGTCTAGATCCTTTTTCCCTTGGAGTTGGAGTTGTGTAGCACTCTATGATCAGTAGACTTAGTGTGTGTGAGAGATTTATACTGGTCTTCTGGGGGAGGCCTGTTGTGCTGATTCTTGGGCTGTCTTGCCCCCATAGAGATGTACCTGTAGGGGGCAGAGGGGGTGGTGCTTGGTGTAAGCGGCTCTCGTCTCCACTTGGTATAAGCAGCTCTAGTCTCCACTTGGTGGTGCTGTTTAGCTCACTGAGGATGGTCAGTGCTGATGGGCAGGGTCAAAATGGCTTTGCCCTGCTCTCTTGTCCCTGGAGCCAAGAGCCTGCGACTGGCACTCTTTAGGGAGCCCTCACGGAAAGGTAAACAATCACTCCTCTTGTGTCCCCAGCTTCCATCAGATTCCTGCCTTCACCCTGTCTGTGTCCAAGCTGTTCACCTGCCAGGTGGCATATCTCAGGTGTGTGGTTGGGTTTTTAAACTCCAAATTTTAGGGACTCACTGGGCATGGCCCCATACTGGTCGTCTGGGGGATGGTCTTGCCACACATTTGCCGTTTGTTGGCCAGTCCTAGAAAAGTGGTCACACAACCAATGTAGCAGTTTGGAGTTTATGGCAAAATGGAGCAGAAATCTGGTACCAAGTCTCACTGCCCTCCACCAGCCTCCATACTCCTATGCCTGGGAACACTGAAACACATTGTCATCCCCATTCTTTTGTCCCTGGAGAGGCCTTGGTGCCCCTCCCAAATGCACTCCAAGCAGGGGAACAGTTTCTCCAACTAGGACCCAGGGGATCCTCAGACCACACTGTCCAATCTTGGGTCTGCACCCTCCTTCCCCACAGGAACACCGCTAAGCCAGGAATGAGAAGTGGTGGTGCACTTGTCTAACTTCAGATTTTGTGATCTGCTGCTTATGATACCTTGTAGCAGTCTCCATAAGCAGGTTCCCTCTCCTCCACAGCACCTGCAGCACCTGCAGTTCTTATTTTCTCCAAAATCAACTCCCTGCTGCTCCTACCTTTCACGATTCTACTTGAAGACTTGCAGTTTTATTCTCTCCATCCTCAGATTGATTTATTGGGTGTTCAGAATGATTTGATATGTATATAGCTGTGTTCCAGGTGGGAGGCAAGCTTAGGGTCCTCCCACTCCTTCACCATCTTAACTCCTTCAAGCAACACACTTTTAAACAACAAATGGATCAATGAACAAGTCACAAGGGAAGTCAGAAAACACTTAGAGATGAAGGAACACAAAAAGACAACACATCAGAGTCTAGGGACATAGAAAAATTGGTGCTAAGGGGGAAATTAGATTAGATTAAATTACTTAGATGAAAAAACAAGAATGGTCTGGGTCAAGATAGTAATGTAAAAGGATCCTGGACTCACTTCCTGCCACAGACAGCCTGAATCTACAGTTAATGTAAAAAAAATTCTCTGAAAAAGGTCAAGAAAAATAACAACACCAACAAAAACTAGCTGAACAACTCCTACACATCAGGCAAATGAGAGAAAAATGCACATAATAGTGGGTAGGAGAAACTGAGGCAAAATCTTGCCGTAAACCTCATGCCTGCTGCAACAACTCACAACCGGCAGGGAACTCAAAACTCCAAGTGAGGAGTGAAGGGTTTGAACCCCATACTGAGCACTCCAAAATCTAAGACCTGCAATTGAGAGACAGGGCCCCAAACAACTAGCTTTGAAATCCAGAGGGCTTGTGTTCATGAGACCCATAAGGCCATATAAAACTGAGTGACAGTTCTCACGGGGCCTGTGCACACAGACTCCACCACCCCCAGGGCCCAGGGAAGAGGAAATTGTGAGAGACGCTTATTTGCTTAGCTTAAAGCATCAACCCGAGGGGCAGGCATTTAATTTAACACACACCTAGGGGCCTACTGAAATACTCTCGGAGGTGGGGTTGGTCATTACCATCTTTGTGCTCTCTCCCTGCCTCACTCTAGTTTGCTGATATCTCCCAAGAAGGAACTTGTACCCTTCTTTGACACCCTGAATTTTGCAGCTGCCACCCAGCAGTCATCTCTGGATCACCTGGCTCTGCTGTCCAGCAAGGCTGTAACATATGGAGAAAGAGTTCTTTAATTGGCTACCACTCCCAGGACACACAGGAGGCAACAGACAAAAGAGCCCAGTCCTTCTGTGAAAGGAGCTTCCTAGCTCATCTTCATGGCTATGGGTTTTAGAACCAGGCTTCTCTTTCACACACATCTAGGAATTGACTGTGATCCTCTCCAGAGACCTTGGCTAATGAGTGTTATCTTCATACTCTCCCTCTGCTGTGCTCCAGAGCATTTGTGTCTTCCGTAGGAGCTCTACATGCATCTGGTACTATGTTTTTTTTTTTATGTCCAGTGTACCAATTTTTGTAGCTGACACCTAGGGGGCACTATGGCTGGCTTTGGTGATCAACAGGGCTTGCGTTTCTGGATCCCATGAGACTGTCCCACTTTGGGAGGCAGTTCCTGAGAAGCCATTACCATTGAGACAGTGCACAGACCAAAAAACAACCCCAGTCATTCTGTGAAAAAGGGACTATTTTCTTGTCCTGGATCTTTGGCAGAAGAGCAAAAGTCTTCCAGTTTGGCCCACATCTAGGAGAATAGATGGGCTCTCTGGGGACAGAGGCCAGTGCAGGCCATCTTTGTACTTGGCCTCTACCTCACTCCAGGTTGCTATTATGTACCAGAAAGCAGTTTGTATACTCATCTGTCACCTTGATCTTTGTGCTGCTGTGAAGCGTACATCTCTAGATCACGTGGCTCTAATGGCCAGTAGAACTTATGCTTGCTGTCCCATAGGACTCTATATATTTGCATACTTAAAAAAACCACTGTGTGAGAATCTAGCTTCCAATCAGCCTGAGTCTAGATGCTGACTGAAATCCTCTGTTTTGAGATACTCACAAATCTTGCATACCCTTATCTACTGGGGTTCATTAAAAATAAAGTAGGCTAGGGGTGCCTGAGTGGCTCAGTTGGTTAAGAGTCCGACTTCAGCTCAGGTCATGATCTCATGGTTCGTGAGTTCGAGTCCTGCATCAGGGTCTGTGCTGACAGCTCGGAGTCTGAAGCCTGCTTTGGATTCTGTGTCTCCCTCTCTCTCTGCCCCTCCCCCACTCACACTCTGTCTCTGTATCTCAAAAATGAATAAATTAAAAAAACTAAAGTAGGCTGCAGTTGGGTGGCTCAGTTGGTTAAGTGTCTGACTCTTGATTTCAGCTCAGGTCATGGTCTCGTGGTTTGAGTTTGAGCCCTGCAAGGGGCTCTGCACTGGCAGTGTGGAGCCTGTTTGGGATTCTCATTCTCCCTCTCTCTCTGCTGCTTCCCTGCATGTTCTCTCTCCCTCTCAAAATAAATACATAAACATTTAAAGGTAAATAAGTAAAGTAGGCTGTCTGTACAATCACAAAGGTTTGTACAACCACAAATTAGGTCAGGGTTGAGCAATAAAGTTCATCTTCTAAACAAGGCCACTCCCTCAAGATTGGATGAGGAGGCTATTTTATGTACTGCTTAAAACCCAACACAGAGAGTCAACAAAAATTTAACAAAAAACATAGCAATATGTTTCAAGCAAAAGAATAAGGTGAAAACTCAGAAAAAGACCTTAATGAAATGCAGGTAAGTCATTTACCTGATAAAGATTTCCAAATAATGGTCATAAAGACACTCACTGAGCTAGGGAGAAGATAACATAAACATAGTGAGGACTATAGAAAATATTAAAAAGTAACAGAAGTTCCATAGTTGATGCATATAATAACAAAACTGAAAAATAAGAGAGAAGGGTTCAACAGCAGAGGAAGGATCTAAATGAAACAGAGAAAAGGATCAATAAACTTGAATACAGAGCAGTAAAACTCACCCAATCAGGGCAGAAAAAAAAAAGAATAAAAAGAGTGAAGATAATATAAGAAAATTATGGGACAATATTTGCATTATAAGGGTCCCAGAAGGAAAAGAGAGAGGGACAGAAACTTATTTGAAGAAATAATGACAGGAAAATTCCCTAACCTGGGATAGGAAACAGACATCCAGATCCAGGAAGCCCAAAGAGTTCTAAAAAACATGGACCCAGAAAAAGCCATACCAATAAAGTGTCAAAAATTAAAATAAGGAGACATTCTTAAACACAGGAAGAAAAAAATAACTTGTTACATATAGGGCAATGTCCATAAGAACCATCAGCACATTTTTCAGAAGAAACCTTGTAGGCCAGAAGGGAGTGGGACAATATCCAAAGTGCTGAAAGAAAAAATCCCCTGCCAGTAAAGAATACTCTACCAGGAAATACTGTCCCTCAAAATTTAAGAAGAGATAAAGAGTTTTCTAGACAAACAAAAGTTAAAGGAGTTTATTACCACCAAACTGACCCTATGAGAAATGTTAAAGGGACTTTTTAAAGCTGAACAAAAGGGTGCAAAGTAGTAACAGAAAACCACAGGAAAGTATAAATCTCACTGGTAAATGTAAATATGTAGTTCAATACAGAATAATCTAATGGTGGTGGTGGGTGAATCACTTAAAATACTAGTGTGAAGGTCAAAAGACAAAAGTAGTAAAAAACGTAACTACAATAGTTTGTTAGGAATATACAGGATAAAAAGATGTAAAATGTGGCATCAAAGACATAAAACATGGTGGTGGGGAAATAATAACTTGTTCAACACTTTAGAATGTGTTCAAACTTAAATTGTCATCAACTTAAAATGGACTGTAATAAATATATGATGTTTTATGTAAGACTCATGGCAACCATAAAGCAAAAACCTATAGTAGGTATACAAAAGTTAAAGAGACAGTAATCTAAGCATCCCAATACAGTAAATTATCAAATCATGAAGAAAGAGAGCAAGAGGGGCACCTGGATGGCTCAGTGAGTTAAGAGTATGACTTTGGCTCAGGTCATGATCTCACTGTTTGTGAGTTCGGGCCCCATGTCAAGTTCTGTGCTGACAGCTCAGAGCCTGGAGCCTGCTACTGATTCTGCAACTCCCTCTCTCTCTCTGCCCCTCCCCCACTCCCTTGCACACACACCGTCTCTCTCAAAAATAAATACACATTTTTTTTTTTAAAAGAAAGAGAGCAAGAGAGAAAGAAAGTGGCTGAGTGAATAAAAAAAGAGACTAATCTATATATTTCCTACAAGGAACTCACTTCAGATTAAGGACACACACAGACTGAAAGTAAAGGGATGGAAAAAGATATTCCATGCAAATGGAAAAGAAAGCTGGGGTATCTATCATTTTATCAGATAAAATGTGCATTAAGACAAATATTATAAAGCAAATATTAAAAGACCTAATGGAAGAAATAGATAATACAGTAACAGTAGGTGGCTTTAATACAACACTTTCAACAATAGATATATCATCTAGACAAAGAACTAATATGGAAAAATCAGTCTTAAATAACACATTAGACTACAGGGACCTAACAGATACATACAGAACATTCCATTCAAAAACAACAGAATACACATTCTTCTCAAGGAAACATGGAAAATTCTCCAAGATAGATTATATGTTAGGGCACGAAATAACTCTTAATAAATTTAAGAAAATTGATATCATATCAAGCATTTCTTCTGACCACAAGAGTATGAAGCAAGAGACCAATTAATGGAAGAAAACTGGAAAATTTAGAAATATGTGGTGATTAATAACATGCTACTGAATAATCGATGGATCAAAGAAAAAAATCAAAAGAAATCAAAAGAAATTTAAAAATACCTTGAGACAAGTGAAAATGGAAATACAACATGCCACAACTTATGAGATGCAGCACAAGCAGTTCTAAGAAGGAAGTTTATTGCAATAAATCCTTACACCAGAAACAAGAAAAATCTCAAATACTTACATCTGAGGAATTAGAAAAGAGAAGAACAAATGAAGATCAAATTTAGTAGAAGGAATGGAATTACAAAGATTAATGTAGAAACAAATGAAATAGAGACTAAAAGGTCAAAAGAAAAGATCAGTGAAACTAAAGCTTTTTAAATATTGTTTATATACGGGGTGCCTGGGTGGCTCAGTCAGTTAAGTGTATGACTTTTGATTTCAGCTCAGGTCATGATCTCATGGTTGGTGAGTTCAAGCCCTGCATCAGGCTCTGTGCTGACAACACATAGCCTACTTGGGATTCTCTCTCTGCCCCTCCCCTGCTTGCTCTCTCTCCCTCTCAAAATAAATAAACATTTTAAAAAATCCTTAAAGTTATTTATTTTTATTTTTATTTTTAGAGGGAAAGAGAGAGAATCTCAAGCAGGCTCTCTGCTCACTGCAGAGCCTGATGTGGGGCTCAATCCCATGACACTGGGATCATGACCTGAGTTGAAATCAAGAGCCAGACACTCAGTTGAGCCACCCAGATGCCCCTAGAGTTGTTAAAAAAAATTTTTTTTTGAAAAATTGACGAATCTTTAGCTAGACTCACCAAGAAAAAGAGAGAATTCAAATAAATAAAATCAGAAATGAAAAGTGAAACATTAAACTGATACCACAGAACTACAAAGGATCACAAGAAACTATTATAAACAATCATATGTCACAAAATGGACAAGCTAGAAGAAACATAAATTACTGATAACATACAACTGCCAAGACTGAATCACAAAGAGATAGAAAATCTGAAAGACTAATAATTTGAAGGGAGATTGAATCAGTAAAAAAAACTTTTTAAGAAAAAAAAAAGTCCAGGAAAAATGACTATCCAGATGAATTCTACCAAACATTTAAAGAAAAACTATTACCAATCTTTCTCAAATTCTTCCAAAACCAGACAAAGATGCCCCAAGAAAAGAAAATTAGAAGCCAATACCCCTGATTAACATAGATGCAGAAATCCTCAAAAAAAAAAATTAGCAAACCATATTCAACAATACATTTAAGGATAATACACTACAATCAAGTGGGATTTACTTCAGGGATACAAGGATTATTCAACAACTACAAATTAATTGATGTTACACTACCTTAAGAAAGTAGAAGATAAAAGTCTTATAAACATAGCAATATGTGCAGAAAGGCATTTGACAAAATTTAACATCCATATGTGATTAAAAACTCTCAGCAAAGTGGGTATAGAAAGAACATACCTAAACATAATAAAGGCTATATATGACAAGCATACAGTTAACATCATACTCAAAAGTGAGGAGCTGAAAACTTTCCTTCTCTTCTCAGGAGCAAGACAAGGATGTTTGCTTTCACTATTTGTATTCAACATAGGCATGCATAGATAGATATTCAGACAGGTAAATGATAGGTGGATAGATGATAGATGGATGGATGGATAGATAGATAGATAGGATAATGGCATCCAAAAAGAAAAGAAGTAAAATTATCTATGTTTACAGATATGGTCTTATATGCAGAAAATCATGAAGTTTCTACCAAAAAAACCTGTTAGAACTAATAAATAAATTCAGCAAATTAGCAGTATACAAAGTCAACATGCAAAATATCACTTGTATTTCTATATGCTAACAATGAGCAATTTGAAAAGAGAATTAAGAAAACAATTCCATTTATAATACAAACAAAAATAATAAAATACTTAGGAATTAACTTAACCAAAGAGATGAAAGATATACAATTCACAACATGGCTGAAAGAAATGAATGAAGACATAAATAAATAGAAACAGATCCCAAGTTCAAGACTATATTGTTAACATGTCAAACTAAAAAAGAAAAAAACTGAGAAACTCATCTACAGATTCAGTGAAATCTCTATTAACATTCCAATGACATTTTTTGCAGAAATAGAAAAACCTATCCTAAAATTCATATGGAATCTCAAGAGATCTTGCATAGCCAATACAATCCTGAAAAAGATGTCAGAGGACTCACACTTCCTGATTGCAAAAGTTACTACAAAGCTACAGTAATTAAAACAGTATGGTATTGGCATAAAGGCAGACATATAAACTAATGTAATGGAATAGAGATCACAGAAATAAACCCTTACGTATATGGTCAAATGATTTTTTTTTTTTTAAATTTTTTTTTTTTTTCAACGTTTATTTATTTTTGGGACAGAGAGAGACAGAGCATGAACGGGGGAGGGGCAGAGAGAGAGGGAGACACAGAATCGGA
Source organism: Prionailurus viverrinus (assembly GCF_022837055.1). NCBI lineage: Eukaryota > Metazoa > Chordata > Mammalia > Carnivora > Felidae > Prionailurus > Prionailurus viverrinus. The sequence continues at coordinate 69,562,358 of NC_062562.1, read as the reverse complement.
AACAGGCTCCAGGCTCCGAGCCATCAGCCCAGAGCCTGACGCGGGGCTCGAACTCCCGGACCGCGAGATCGTGACCTGGCTGAAGTCGGACGCTCAACCGACTGCGCCACCCAGGCGCCCCGGTCAAATGATTTTTGACAAAGGTGCCAAGACCATTCAATGGGGAAAGGATGGTCTTTTCAACAAATTTTGTTGGGAAAACTGGATATCCCCATTCAAAATAATGAAGTTGGATCCTTTCCTAACACCATACACAAAAATTAATGCAAAATGAATCTAAAACCCAAATGTAAGACTTAAAACTATAAAACTCTGAGAAGAAAAGAGGGAAAGGCTTTAAAACATTAGATTTGTCAATAATTTCTTGGATATGACAAAAGGCATAGGTAATTAAAAAACAAAACAGACAAAACTGACTTCATGAAAACGAAAAAAATAGTACATCAGAAGACACTGACAGTAGAATAAAAAGGCAACCCATGAAATAGGAGACAAAATTTGCGAATCATTTATATAATAAGAAATTCATATCCAGAATATATAGAGAACTCTTAAACTCAGCAAACAACAGAGCAAACAACTAAAAACAATGGACAAAGGACTTTCATAGGTATTTCTGAATGTCCAGTAAACACATGGATACACTAATCATTAGGAAAATGCAAAGGAAAACTGTAATGAGATATATCCCCACACCCACTAGGATGGCTATCAAAACAAAACCCCAAAACAACAAATGTTGGCAAGAATATAGAGAAGTTGGAGCCCTGATCCCTGTTATTAGTAATGTAAAGTGGTACAGTTGCTGTGAAAAGCACTGTGGCATTTCATAAAAAAATTAAAAATAGAGGGGCGCCTGGGTGGCTCAGTTGGTTGAGCGGCCGACTTCGGCTCAGGTCATGATCTCGCGGTCCGTGGGTTCGAGCCCCGCGTCATGCTCTGTGCTGACAGCTCAGAGCCTGGAGCCTGTTTCGGATTCTGTGTCTCTCTCTCTCTGACCCTCCCCCGTTCATGCTCTGTCTCTCTCTGTCTCAAAAATAAATAAATGTTAAAAAAAAATTTTAAAAAAATTAAAAATAGAGTTATCATAGAAGCAATTCTCCTTCTGGGTGTATAGTCAAAAACATTCACAGCAGGGCCTCAAATATTTGTACGCCCATGTTCACAGCAGCATTATTCACAATAGCTAAATTGGAGAAGTAACCTAAGTTTCCACTGATGGATGAATGGATAAGCAACGTGTGGTACATACATATAATGGAATATTATTCAGCCTTAAAAAGGAAGAAAATTCTGCAATATACTACAACATGGATGAACTTGAGGACATTATTCCAAGTGAAATAGCCAGTCACAAGAAGACAAATAATGCTGTATAGTTTCACTATAGTGAATGCATTCACTATATGCATTACTTAGAGTAGTCAAAATCATAAAGACAGAAAGCATAATGACGATTGCCTGAGGTGGCAAAAATGGGGGAGTTATTGTTTAATGGTTATACAACTTCAGCTTTACGATAGGAAATGAGTCATGGGATTGGATGGTGGCGATGGTTGCACATGTGAATGTATTCAATACTGCTAACTGTGCACTTGAAAATGGTTAAGATGGTAAATTTTATGTTATATGTATTTTGCTACAAAAAAAAATTAAATGTGGCATTAGTTCTTTTCTCCACTGTACGTAGCGCATTCATTTTGACACCTAAAATAAACTCAATATTTCTGTGCAAATAGCTAAGATGAATAATGTAATAAACAGAAAGAAATTGTTTTTATTGGAAAACATTCCGGCCTGTAGAAAGTGTTGAAAAATAAATTCCATTACAGCTTCTTTACGAAAGCAAATGTAATTTCAGGAAAAGAAGGAGAATCTAATAACCTCAACTAAAGTAACATGACGTCTGCACTACTGAATGTCTCTTTGTGTAAGGATCCTAACGTGGTCAAAACTCCCACAAACAAAAATCCACCATCACCATCAAGGGCAACAAGTACTGGATTTATTAATTTAATCCTGGATTCTTCAAGGACAGTGATTTGATATGAGGGTTGGTCATTGGATTATGAACCAATGGCCAAATCCATATGGAATGCAAATAATGATGCATAGCTTTAGTTTGTTTTTTTTGAATAATATTTAATACAAGCTATGTCAGCAGTCTCTTAAACTAAGCAGGAAAATATCCCAGCTGAGTGGGCCATATTTCACCAATCAGAACCTTGACGCATACAGCCTCCCAGCAGGTGCTTCCATATTGGTAGCATGAGGCAGTAGAACAGATTAAACATGATTTAAAGAAAGAAAACAAATACCCCATCCCAAAGAAAATATCAGTGAAATAAAAATGAAAACAAATACATAGAAACAATTTATGTATTAAATGAATTATCAGTGAGTATAAATAGCTCAATGCATTTTTCTCTGATAAGTAATTTCTGAGATAAGGGGCACCTGGGTGGCTCAGGTGGTTAAGGGCCCAACTTCAGCTCAGGTCATGATCTCATGGTTTGTGAGTTTGAGCCCCCCATTGAGCTCTTTGCTGTCAGCACAGAATCTGCTTCAGATCCTCTGTCTCCTGCTCTTTGCCTCAACCCCTCTTGCACACATGTGCTCACACTCTTTCTCTCTCAAAAAAAAAATTAAAAAAAATTTAAAGTAATTTCTGAGACAAAATTTATCAATAGTTATAAAATTGTCAATAAAATAGGTGCAGGATGTGGAGAAAAAAAGATTAATTATGCTTACATGGGCAAACAGTGTGGCATGGAGTTGTTTAAGAATGTTAGTGTTGGGGCGCTTGGGTGGTTCGGTCAGTTGGGCGGCAGAGCTCGGGTCCTGATCCTGCGGTCTGTGAGTTCAGGCCCGCGTCGGGCTCTGTGCTGACAGCTCAAATCCTGGAGCCTGCTTCCGATTCTGTGTCTCCCTCTCTCTCTCTCTCTCTCTCTGCCCCTTCCCTGCTTGCTCTCCGTCTGTCTCTCTCAAAAATAATAAACATTAAAAAAAAAAAAAAAAAGAGTATGAGTGTTAATGTGAGCCACCTGGGTGGAAAATAGAAATAAAACTACATCTGTTTTAGGCCTACAAAGACAAGAAGATCTCACTGTCACATGAAGACAAAGTGCCAGACTCTGGTGGCCTGAGAATCTATATACGAAAGAGGTCTATGGCCCCTTCTAAGGGAAGCTGCCATTTTGGAGGAGACAGCCTACCTGATATTGGACTCTGACCTTCCGCGGAAGATGTGTAAACTTGCTGAATTGCCCTCTGCCTAGAGGGAAGGGCTGAGTCCCAGGGGTCACAGGTGGGTTCCTCTCAGCCTCTAAACACTTGTGGGCATAAGACGCCAGCACCTGACTAGGCAAGCCCCACCTTCAGTGAGAGAGTCGAAGTTGACTCTTCTGGATCCAGACATGCACTAGGACAACATCAGGTCACTTTTTTTTTTTTTTAAATTTTTTTTTTTCTCAACGTTTATTTATTTTTGGGACAGAGAGAGACAGAGCATGAACGGGGGAGGGGCAGAGAGAGAGGGAAACACAGAATCGGAAACAGGCTCCAGGCTCTGAGCCATCAGCCCAGAGCCTGACGCGGGGCTCGAACTCCCGGACCGCGAGATCGTGACCTGGCTGAAGTCGGACGCTTAACCGACTGCGCCACCCAGGCGCCCCAACATCAGGTCACTTTTAAGACAATGCTGTGTTACAGTTTGTTTTTTCTCCTACTGAATACACCACTTCCCACCATCCTACAAGACAAATTACTGATTCCTGAGATATCTTCACACAAAAGTTTTCAAACAGTCTACACTTACAAATTAATGGGTTAAGCTATACATGTCTGAGAGAATAGGTTAATGTATTCACACTAGATTGAAATCACTGTTACATAAGTACACTGATAGGCGAATGCATCAGCTTTTATCTGCTACTGAATTATATAAACATGGTTTTAACGCTGGGAAAAAAAAGGAGTTTTCAAAGGATTAGCAGTCCTTGGTCTGGCAGTCAAAAATGAACCGTGCCAATCTGATTTCTACTCAAGGGATGTCAAATTTGAGACTCTGAAAATCTGACAGCTTCTCTGGGAAATAGGACTAAGGTTTATTTATCCTTGGGGGCTGAAGTGGCAATTTTTAGACACTTGCAAGAGTAGAAATCAGAGAAAACTGGGGCAGGGAGGACAGAGTCGCAGAAGAAAGCAAATAAAGGCAAGGGAATCCTTAAGAGAAGGGAGAGAGAGCAACACTGGTTTCTGTCTTCCCAATTTACTTCTCTATGCTCTAGGAGTTCCATACGCGTTTCCTTTTTACCTCTGCCTGTGTGATTTATTAGCCCCCCCCCCCCGCCCCGTTCTTTACATCCTCAGTGTGAATGGGCCTCTCTTGCTATGAGTAGGGTTTTCAAACAAATATGCTCACACAGATTGGGTTTGGGTCTTAGGAATTTATTTTTAGCCCCCAAAGTTCCAGGTAATCAAGGCAAGAATTTCAGCAAGATCGCTCATTAGCTTAGGAATATTCTCCCACACACCAAAGTAACATTTGCACCTTGTGCAACTTGGAGTTACTTGAAAATCACCGAAGTTGCAAATGTTTAACTCCTGAGCACCAAGACAGCAGCATGTTTGTGTGTGCGTATGTGCATGTGCGTGTATGTATATATGTTCTATACTCGGTGTTATGTTACGGTAATCACTGGTGATACCATGATGATCCATTCGGATTTTTTATTTCTTGAACTGTTGGTAATAAGCATGTACTATTCTTATATTTTCCAAAACAACTGTTATGTTCTTCAAGAAAAAAGTAGGTGGGCCTTAACGGGCAAATCTGTATGATTAACTAATATGGATTGACTAAGAAAATGTGTCCCTGTAACTTATTTAAAATGTGTCCAGGATTTTACTCTGAAGTTGCATACAATGTCACATGACAGCTTTGCCTATGTGTATGTTATCCTGGAGAGAATGTTGGGAGAGCTGGAACAGAAGAGACAAGCAGTAGCCAGGAGCAGACTTCTCGGAGGACTCCTCTCGCGCATTCCCTCCTATTGTGGAAAAAAAGATAAATGTACAGGCAGAAGATGTCCACCTGCTGGCTCAGTTTCCTCCAGCTAGCACCTTTTTAAACATTTGTGCTGAAATGTTATGTATCACAGTTAGCATAAAATAATGAGAAGTACCATCAAGGGAAATTTTTCCTGACCTTGGCGATCAGGACTTCTCTATGAATTCCATGCTTGATGATTTACTAAGAATAGTGAAAATAGCATGCTCCCTCCTGCCTCTCACTCCGGGTTGTTTATCTTGGAAAAATTCCCTCTACATCTTTTGTTATGCTTTGTAAATCAAGTCCAGAGGAAAATAATATTATAAAATATTTTATTATTACATCTGACTTTCTTGGTTCAAACTCAGTGGCAGACCCAGAGCAGATGTCCTGTTGGGCCCCATGGCAGTGGCTTATAACTGTCTGTGAAGCCTTACACCCTGGCTTAGGAGGATGACCATTGTTTTCACGGGATGACTTTGGATGGAGAAAACCCCACTAGCTACTATTTCATATTAAATTTTCAAGCAACTTGAAGTTTTATGTTACCTTTTTTTCTTGCCCACTAAGAAAGGACAACAGAACGAAGAGGAATGAACCTTCCCTCGCCTTGGTAACAAAACCAATAATTGTTGGAACCTCAGCCATCCTTCTTGTCATCTTGTTTCCTGGTAAAGCAAAAAGAAATGGAGCTGGGTTTGTGGGTCTAAGATCCACAAACTATTCTTGTTGCATTCTTAGCCAGCATTCTTAGATACATGTCTGCTGATTATGGGTTCCTGAAATTTGCTGCCTGCACTGCTTGGAACCAGAGTCTGCCACCTGCTGGCTGTGCTGAGTAACAGCCTCTTTCCCCACTAGGGCCCTCCCATTGTGACACACTGCTGGCCTTAGCAAAATACCAGTATCAGAAGACTCCAGCACTTTCTCCATTCCATACCACCTGATCGGAGCTCTGTTCAGCTGCCACACGCAGGCTGAGTCACGATGGCTCTCTTTCTGTCAGAAATATTGTTTATTTTAGAATTCTGAAGAGTACAGCGAATGTAATTCTTGTATCACATTACCTAATGCTGTAGAGTCAGTTGTTTCCCAGTGGCCAGAGGGGACCAAGTATGGTTTCCTCAGCTTGCCAAGTGCTGGCCAATCTGTTTATTCCACTGTTGTGGCCATGCTTGCTGCCCTGCCATTACTGTATGTTCATCTGAGCAATTTTGATCCATATTGGCTGAAAAAAGGCATTCAAGTAATGTTGCTGTAGGTGCCTACAGGTGCAAATGCCAGGGCCACTTGAAATGCCAGTTGGAATGTAAGTTTCATGCATCTTTAAGAATTACTGGAATAACAAGTTGGCATCGAATCATAAATATAGAATTGCTGGAAGGTAGCCTTTTTAAAAAAGTATAGTTGACACACAGTGTTACTTTAGTTTCAGGTGTACAACATAGTGATTCAACAACTCTATACCCTCAGCTCAGCACAAGAAAGTTGTTTAACTTTTGAGGGGGATTCTTATACACCATGCCACTGGGGAAGAAGAGACCGGCAATTGTGTGAATAGGAACTGGAACAAGCTGTGGAGTGATGTCATGACTGAAGGGGATTTCAAGCAAAGAAGATATTGGGGATGTACTTATGCCCTAGAGACCAATTTAGGGAGCACTCTCGCCTCCAGAAAAACAGCCCCTGGCTTGAAAGGATGTTGTCTGTAGTCAGAGCACGTCTATTGGTTTTTTCTAAAATGCCAGGTATGCCACATCACCTCTCCCGGTTTAGCAGGGCTCTGTGCCCTGTGGCAGCCATTTTAGATATTCTTCTTTTTTTTAAACTTTATTCATTTATTTTGAGAGAGACAGAGACAGTGTGAGTGGGTGAGGGGCAGAGAGAGAGAATCCCAAGCTGTCTCCACGCTGTCAGCCCAGAGCCGTCGCAGGGTTCAAACCCATGAACCATGAGATCATGACCTGAGCCAAAACCAAGAGTCTGATGCTTAACTGACTGACCCACCCAGGTGTGCCCATTTTAGATATTCTTCAGACCAATAAACTCCTTCTCTTCCTCTCTCTTTCTCTCTCTCTCTCTCTTTCATGCTTCTATAAAAAGATTTTGAAAAATTCCTCCTTACCTTTAGGTTGATATCTAGTATTTTTCAGTCTGGGTTTAAATAGTTGTAAAGGAAGTGATTCTTTACATATTGTAAATATTGTCTTATGAACCTGACTCTTTGATCCATGAATCAAATAGGTGTGTTGATCTTCCAATTACATGGCATCTTTTTGTTATTTATTAATAACTTAATTAGACTGTAGCCAAAGAATGATATTAATCTCTGACATTTATTAAGATTTTATTTCTGGCTTTGTATGCAGTCATTTTTCTTAAAGGTTCCAATGTGATTGAAAAGGGTGTATTTTTAGGTAAACCCATGGAGACAGAAAGTAGATTAGTAGTTACCAGGGGCTGTGGGAAGGGAGGAGTTGAGAATGAAAGCTAATAGTTATAGGGCTTCTGTTGGGGGTTATAAAAAGGTTCTGGAATTAGATAGTGGTGACGGTTGCACAATTTTGTAAATATACTAAAAATTACTGAATTATATACCTTAAAAGGATGAATTTTATGGTATGTGAATTATTTCTCTTAAATTAAAAATGCATTTTCTTTAACTATAGATGCAAGCTTGTTAATTATGTTTCAAATAGTCCATAACCTGATTTTATGTCTTCTTGATTTACCAAATACATTGAAATTCACGATAAAATTGTTATACACTCACAAAAGAAATTTAATTGATTACTATTGGAGAATACCAGTGAATCAAGCCATTTTTTTGAAAAGTGGTACATTGAAAAGTGATATGTAAGAAAAAGAATCAAACATTTAACCTTCCCTTCTCTTATGAACTATACCAGTGGGTAACTAGATAGAAGAGGTAGTTTCTTTTTGTGGATGTACTTTGGCTAACAGATGAAGAAGGAAAGACTGAGTTAGAATATAACCTTTTCACAATCACTTATGAATTAAGAGATCTAGGCTTTGAATATTTGAACCGTAATGGCAGATAAATGGAGAGAGAGAGAGAAAGAGAAAGAAAGGTCAATAGACCTCCTTCTTGAAGTAGACAGCACCACCTGTGAAGTTTTTAGAAAAGTGGATCAATACCTCATTATCAATTTGCAGCAAATACGGAGGGTGGAGAAATATGTTAAATGACACCTCAGGGATTCAATGAGAACAATCCATACTATGGTAAACTCAATTGGACAAAAGACTTGGTTTTTCGTTTTTTAAAATTATTTTTAATGTTTTGTTTATTCTTGAGAGAGAGAGAGCGAGAGAGAGCACAACACAAGTGAGGGAGGGGCAGAGCGAGAGAGGGACACAGAATCAGAAGCAGGCCCCAGGTTCAGAGCTGTCAGCACAGAGCCTGACGCGAGGCTCGAGCTCACAAACTCCAAGATCATGACCTGAGCCAAAGTCAGATGCTTTACTGACTGAGCCACCCAGGTGCCCCAAGATTTGTTTTTTTCAACAAGCAAGTGCAAGGAAAAAATACAAAAGGGGGCCTTACAGATTTAAGAGATATATCAAACAATCTGAATATGCAGGCCTTATTTGGATCCCAATTCAAATAAACCAATAATACATTTATGACATTTATTTTTTAAAAATTTTTTTTTTAATGTTTACTTATTTTTGACAGAGAGAGAGACAGAGTATGAGCAGGGGAGGGGCAGAGAGAGAGGGAGACTCAGAATCTAAACCAGGCTCCAGGCTCTGAGCTGTCAGCACAGAGCCCAACGCGGGGCTCAAACTCACAGACCACGAGATCATGACCTGAGCCGAAGTCGGACGCTCAACCGACTGAGCCACCCAGGCGCCCCACATTTATGACATTTATAAGATCACTGGACATTTGAACATGGACTGGGTATTTGATGCTACTGAAGAAATTAATTCTTTCTTAGGTAGAAAATTTGTAATGTGGTTATGTTTAAAAAGAGTTCTTATCTTTCAGAAATTTATGCTAAACCATTTCAGGATTAAATGTATAGGACTAGGATTTGCTTTAAAATAATGTGAGCGAGGGGAAAGTGGGTGATGAAATAAGATCAGCCATAAGTTGATAATTGTAGCTGATTGATGGATTCACAGGGGTTCACGATATTATCTCTACTTTGTATATGTTTAAACTTTTAAATAATATTAAAAAATAAAAATAGAAAAATATTTTGTATGTAGGAGTCTTACAACGAATCTCTGGCCTGATCTTAAGTAACCTTCATTCCTCTATTTCTCTATTATAAAAAGAAAAATAATGTTTTACACCCACATGTCACTTATCATTGCAGTGAATCATAAAAATTATTCCTGTGATAATGGCCTGGAAGAGCTCTGTGCCATCTGGAGCAGGCCAGGCAAGTGATTTCTATACTTAACTCAGGCTTTTCTAAGGAGTGACTAAAGACGGCATCCTAGGGACTGCAATTTGCTGTAGATCTTTAGGTTGGAGTCCAGATCAGAGGTGGTGCAGGCTTCTGAAGGCCCTGCCCATGTTTGCTTTCCAGGGGGACAGTTAATCCTGCTCCTCATGTCCCTGCCCCACTCCCTTCCCAGCAACACCAGATAGAGTTGAGACCTGGAAGGATAACTTGTTGGTGGCACTTCTTACCCCAGAGTTTCAACCAGTTTCTAAACTTTCAAAGGGCTAGGCCTGGGGGGTATAGTCAGTCCCGTTGAAAGAGTGACCACATTAGCACAGCACCACTTTCTTTTTTTTTAATTATATATATATTTTTAATGTTTTTTTAAAATTTATTTTTGACAGAGAGAGACAGAGCATGAGTGGGGGAGGGGCAGAGAGAGAGAGAGGGAGACACAGACTCTGAAGCAGGCTCCAGGCTCTGAGCTGTCAGCACAGAGCCCAACACAGGGCTCAAACTCACAGACCGTGAGATCATGCCCTGAGCCAAAGTCGGTTGCTCAACTGACTGAGCCACCCAGACGACCCAGTACAGCACCACTTTCAATCAACATCTCTCTCTCTTTCTCCCTCCCTTCCTCCTCTTTTCCTCTCTCTCTCAATTGTATTCACACTTCTCCAAAGTCTTCCTCATAATCTATGATATTGGCATGATGAAATATAACTTTTAATACTTTCCTGCTTTCTCAAAAATCAGTTGGCCATACATTTGTGGGTCCAATTCTGAGTTCTCTATTCTATTCCATTGGTCTATGTGTCTGTTTTTGTGCCAATACCATGCTGTCTTGAGGATGACAGCTTTGTAGTCAAGGCTAAAGTCTGGGATTGTTATGCCTCCTGCTTTGATTTTCTTTTTCAACATTACTTTGGCTATTCGGGGTCTTTTGTGGTTCCATACAAATTTTAGGATTGCTTGTTCTAGCTTCGAGAAGAATACCGGTGCAATTTTGATTGGGATTGCACTGAATGTGTAGATTGCTTTGGGTTCTTACCTCATACACAAAAATAAACTCAAAATGGATGAAAGACCTAAATGTAAGACAGGAAACCATCAAAACACTAGAGGAGAAAGCAGGCAACATCTTTGACCTCAGCTGCAGCAATTTCTTACCCGACACATCTCCAAAGGCAAGGGAATTAAAAGCAAAAATGAACACACTTTTGGGGGCCTCATCAAGATAAAAAGCTTCTGCACTGCAAAGGAAACAATCAACAAAACTAAAAGGCAACTGACGGAATGGGAAAAGATATTTGCAAATGACATATTGGATAAAGGGCTAGTATCCAAAATGTATAAAGAACTCACCAAACTCCACACCCCAAAAACAAATAATCCAGTGAAGAAATGGGCAGAAAATATGAATAGACACTTTTCCAAAGAAGACATCCAGATGGCCAACAGACACATGAAACGATGCTCGTCACTCATCATCAGGGAAATACAAATCAAAGCCACACTGAGATACCACCTCACACGGGTCAGAGTGGCTAAAATGAACAAATCAGGAGACTATAGATGCTGGCGAGGATGTGGAGAAATGGGAGCCTTCTTGCACTGTTGGTGGGAATGCAAACTGGTGCAGCTGCTCTGGAAAACAGTGCGGAGGTTCCTCAAAAAATTAAAAATAGAACTACCCTATGATGCAGCAATAGCACTGTTAGGAATTTATCCAAAGGATACAGGAGTGCTGATTCATAGGGCACATGCACCTCAATGTTTATAGCAGCACTTCCAACAATAGCCAAATTATGGAAAGAGCCTAAATGTCCATCAACTGGCAAATGGATAAAGAAGATGTGGTTTACATATACAATGGAATACTAGTTGGCAATGAGAAAGAATGAAATCATTTTATTTGCAGCAATGTGGATGGAACTGGAGGGTATTATGCTAAGTGGAATAAGTCAGTCAGAGAAAGACAGATATCATATGTTTTCACTCATATATGGATCTTGAGAAACTTAACAGAAGACCATAGCAGAAGGAAAGGCAAAAAGAAAATTGTTACAGACAGAGAGGGAGGGAGGCCAACCATAAGAGACTCTCAAATACAGAGAACAAACTGAGGGTTGATGAGGGGTGGGGGAGAGGGGAAAGTGGGTGATGGGCATTTAGGAAGGCACTTGTTGGGATGAGCACTAGGTGTTGTATGGAAGCCAATTTGACAATAAATTATATTAAAAAAACAAGAAATACAACTTTTAAAAAGATGCCATTGCCTGAGTGTCTCTTCCCCTTGTTCCACTTCTGACTTAAGTGGAATCAATTCAGATTGCTGGTTCCAAGTGTCTGACAAGACCGCTGAGTGTTTGAAGGACAGCCCCTCTTGACTTACTGGGAACCCATCCTTAGGATCAGAATGAATGGGAGGTCTAGATGAGAAGTAAGGGGTTTTGGTTTTTCTCTAGGATTAAAGAGTAGGGGTAAGGAAGAAAGCTATAGGTGAGACAGATCTCCTTGACCCTCATCATGCTTGTATAAGTTCAACTCCAGCTTTATTATGGGAAAATAGATGCCCTGAGAAGACAGGTCCCAGGAATGAAAGGATGCTCAGGAGGAGTTGTGTGAGGATGTCAGCTGGCTCTCAAAATTGGAACTGTCATTCCCTCCCTGGGTCTCAACAACCTAAGGAGAAGACCATTGTTGATGATCTGTCTTCAGTATAAAGAGTAAATGAGCCATAATTGGCAACTTTATTGCCAGGAGGACACGATGTTTATTCAGCTACTTCAAATTGTCTCTGGGACTAGAAAGAACCTATTAACCAAGTGAATAAATATATTTAAAATGTTTCTGTTAGGAAGCTAAAGGTCAAATTCGGACCGCTCCATACTAGGGTTTTCAGATTTAATAATAAAAGTACATGATATCAGGGTACCTGGGTGGCTTAGTCAGTTGAGCGTCCAACTTCGGTTCAGGTCATGATCTCATGGTTTGTGGGTTTGAGTCCCACATCCGGCTCTGTGCTGACAGCTCAGAGCCTGGAGCCTGCTTTGGATTCTGTGTCTCCTTCTCTCTCTGCCCCTCCCCCGCTCATGCTTTGTCTCACTCTGTTTCTCAAAAATAAATAAATGTAAAAAATATTTAAAAAAATACATGATGTCCGGTCAAATTTGAGTTTCATATAAACCATGCATAAATTTTTAATCTGAGTATGCTTTGTGCAATATTTGAAACATAATTATACTAAAAACTGATTTGTTGCTTGTCTGGTATTTAAAATTAACCGAATATCCTGTGTTTTATTTGGCAACACTACTCCATACACAACTTCTCAGTTTTTTCAATTTTTTAATTAAATTGTGACCAAGAGCCAGAAGACGCCATATCAGAGCACAATTTTTGGGTTGATGAAAAGGGATGGGAGACATTCCTGGTTAATAATGAAGGAGAACAAGCTGCATTTTTCTTCTTAGTAGTTTCTTAAACTAGGTTTCCAGATTGACCTATTACACCTCCACTTTGTACATGTTGCTAGCTTGCCCCATTTTACCAATTTATTTCATCCCTGGAGACAGAGTGAGCAATGTCTACAATGTAAGGAGTTCCCAGTCGCTTATAGAATGGTGTCAGCACCATAGAGCTGGCTGTTAAGTTCTACTGAAATGCTATGAAACCTGCACTAAATGTTCATAAAGGAGAAAAACAGCAGCACTTCAGGGAGGCCTGGGGGGGGGGGTGGTCCATTCGCTAACGTGATGTAGAGGCTCACCTGGAATCATCAGCTCGTACAATGGTGTCATGTGACACCAGGTTGGGAAGCTATTTGAACTGTTCTGCTGCAGAAGCAGGGAGATAATCTATCTGCCCTGGCATCCGGGAGCACCTGCTGCCATTTTCACAGTTGTGCATAAAAGGGGTGGATCAGACCTTCAATCTCTGTGTCTGGACCTTGGCTGGTTACGGTGGTGACTTCAAGTCCCTGTTTGAAAGGAAGTGACATACCAGTCAGAAATGTACTGGGGAAGTGTGGACATATTTGAAATGTAGGAAAGATCAGCACAGAATGCAGAACCTAGGTGATTAAAGAGAAAGGTCATTTGAAAGATTGCTGTTGGGGCCAGATTTCCCTCTCTTGGAAAACAGGGTTTCTAGGAGCCCGGACTGGAAGATGCTGTTACCTTGTCTCTCCCTCTCCTCAAATTCACTGTTCCTAACCTCAAATTAGTTATACCTTCCCACCAAAGTCAGTTATCACCCTGAAGTCTCTACACGAATGGTCCCATATTTACATGAACAAATGTTTTGGTAAAACACTAAACACGTCCTGGTGGTGTTATCTGCTGCTTCAGCAGAGGCCATCCTGGAGTAGTCCCTCCTCTTTTATCAAGCAAGTCTTCAGGTCTTGAGGCATCAACCTCAACAGAGTCTCTCAAACTCACCTCCTGCACATTGTCACTCTCTTAGTTGAGTTACCTTATTTTGGCTGCGTCTTATGTTTCCTGAGTATATTATGATCCTTAGGCTGCATATTTTAACATTTGCTTCTTCTTCCTTCCTTTGTATTTGCCCAGTTTATTTTAACCAAGACTTTAAAACTTAATTCAATCTTAAGTGTCTTTGAGAAGCCCTCTTTCTCCAATTATGTCCAGTTGCTTGCCTGTGTGTGCCCAACTCATGTGAGCATAACTAACGGAGTATTTGGCCCAGTGCATAACAATCATTAATGTATTTGTCAGTCTCTTTTCCTAGACACAAGGCTCCTGGAAGACAGGGGCCTTATTTATTTTTCTTTGTATTCCTTGGAGGTCTTCAGAAGCATTGTAAACTCCACACACCCAAAATGGAACATTGTGTCTTTTCTTTCAAATTTGGTCTTTTTTAATATATTTTTTAATCAGTTGTTGGATATGACATCCACCAGTAGCTTAAATTATAGTCATCTCCATCCACTTTCAAGTCCATCATTGTGTTCTTTTGATTCCAGCTACAAGATATATCTTGAATCTCTTCACCTCCCTTGTGACCACTCTGGTCTAAACTAAGGGTTCTTGACTGTGGGTGATTTTGCTCCCACAGGACATTTGACAATGTGTGGATACATTTTTGATTGTCATGAATGGGGGAAGGTGCTACTGGCATCTAGCGGGTAGAGGCCAGGAATGCTGCTAAACATCCTGCAAAGCACAGGACAGCCCCACGATAAAGAAGTATCTGATGTAGAGTATCAGAAGTGCTGCTGATGAGAAACTCAGCTCTAAGCCAGCATTTCTTACTTACCCCCGTGAACCAGCACAATACCCGACTCACTGCATCTATCCTTCCACACCTTTGACCTTTCTTCACATGACAGCACATGGACCTTTATAAATGCTAATTTGATCATGTCATCATCCTTCTTGAAATCCTAGTGGCTTTTCTGTGCTTTTAGGGATAAATTGCAAAATTCTTAACATGGTTCACCAGCCCCGGTTGTGTAACCTTTGCCAAGGTCGCTGGTGCCACCCATGCCTCTCTCCCCTCACTGCCTATGCGCTATGTGCGCTGGCTACTGGCCTTTCTCAATCCCTTGAAATCAGGGGATTCTTCCCTCCTTAGATCCTTGGCACTTTCTATTTTCTTTGCCCAGAAGCCTCTCCCTTTTCCCTTACTTCACTTCACCTAAATCCTCCAACTCCTGTAGATTTCAGCTCACATATTATCTCAACTGAGAGGCCTTTCCTTACTTCCCAGACAAGCTGTTGGGAGCTCAATGCTTGGGAGCACCTAGGTTGGAAAGCATGCTGCATTTTCATTTTGCAGTACTAATAATTAATGGTAGCTAACTAGTTGTGCAATTGTTGAAAGTCTGGCTCTTCTGCTAATACATAAGCTCCAAGGGCAAGGACTACATCCCCAAAGCCTAGTGTGGTGTTTGTACCTTGTAGGCCTGCAAATGAATATTAGTCAAGGATGAAACCCCTGGTAGCTACCTACCGTGGTTCCTGGTGCCTAGTAGGCACACACTACATACTTGATGAATTACTGACTACATACATGTCCTTGAATATAAATGCTCTCCTTCTTGACTAGGAGAGATTTTAGAAGTCTGTGTGCAGTTCTTGCCCCAGTAATTCAGGTCAAAGACATGCTCTTTTGAAAGGTGTCCCTTCATTTTACTTCAGTTTCAAATTTATTTATAATGACAAGTAAAAGTGCTAAAACCACTTACTACCAGATTGCAGCTGGTGATCCTCTAAGACTCTGACTTCAGAAAGTAAATTTAGACACTCCCTGACTCATAAGAAATAATTGCAGTTCTCATTGAACAGAAGGTGTGGAAAAGACAATTACCTTTGGGCAAGTTGGCTGGCCCAAGCCCGTGTTCTCACCTGTGAAATGAGGGTAATAACAGCACCTCCCACACAGTGTTGTTGTGTGAACTGAACTAACAGTTCAGTGTCTGGCACCTGGTGGGTGCCATGTAGGCATTTGCCATTACTCTCAACTCACATTTTGGATCTTCATTCTCATTTGGGGATTACCAACCTCAGACTTAGGAAGGTTTTACCTGGAAGGAAGAAACTGAGTCCAGGGTGAATGATGAAACTAAATCAGGGATCACACAGTCTGCACAGAAAGGGGGCAGGAGGCGAATATAAAGGGGTAAGTGGGCCTGGTGGGGATGGGCAAACTAGAAATACAGGCTGTCCCAGGATACTTGGCATCCCTTGTGGAAATTGGAAAATCAGAACTTCCAAATTTTCAAGAGAGCTGAAGTCCTCATTTTATGCAACATCTTCAATGTTCAACATCGGCAACTAAAAGTTTTAAAACCTTATTTGAACTAAACAAAATACAGCTGTGGTTTGGATGTAGCCAATGTCTGCTAGTTGGTGATCTCTACTGAGAGATTATCTGGTTGCTCTATAGGTCTGGACCAAAAGAACTTCAGACAGCAAGCAGCTGAATTCACCAATGATGAACAGTAGTCTTTCAAAATCACATAAATTTTGGAGTACGTAAGAAGAACAAAAATGAACAAGTGTTTCCATTTGCCCCAAAAGGCAAAAGGTACATCCTACATACTATAGACTGTAGTCTTGTGGAAAAGTTTAGCAAACAAATCACTTGTCTATATTTGTACAAGCTAGAGGTAACTAAATTTGACAGTGGATCCAATTAATTAAAAACTATCCTGAAGTAACTTCATTTCCTTTTTTGATCCAGTTATAAGATTGAAAGAATGGTCAACAACACTACTGAAATTCAGCAAGACACTTAATCTTTTTTGTTTGTTTGTTTCATTATTCCTTTGAATAAGAGGGAAATACAGGTTAAATGATGATGCAATTAAGAATAGGTGTTGAGCACTGATCCCTGATGCCTATTTATTTAAAGACAAATCTTCCTATTTAAGGCCTAAGTAACAATAAGAAAAAATTACAGGGGAAATCGTTCTCAATGAAATCAGATTTTAGAAAGAAATGGAGAAAAATGCATAGGAAGGGAAATCAACCTGAGGAGGATGAGAGTGGTGTGGCTGGGACTGTGAATTGCGACCATGTCCCAGCTGGGGCTTCTACTCTTTCACTGAGGTCTTCAATAATGGCATGTATGTCTCATTTTCTGGCTTCTGCCTTCTCTGTTGCTTACAGCTGCCTCCTGCTAGATTCATCCCTAGTACTGGTCCCTCTCGGCCCAGACTCCAAACTAATCCTGTCCAACAAACTTATTAACAAGCTGTCACCCCTAGATTCAGATCAAGAAATGCTGTCCCTGTGCCCCCATGACCTT
This sequence comes from Prionailurus viverrinus, assembly GCF_022837055.1. Lineage (NCBI taxonomy): Eukaryota > Metazoa > Chordata > Mammalia > Carnivora > Felidae > Prionailurus > Prionailurus viverrinus. The sequence continues at coordinate 69,545,108 of NC_062562.1, read as the reverse complement.
GCCCAGCAGAAGCTCTTCTTAGCCCCTGTTTGACAGGACTGGGTTTCCATTGTGTTTCCTGTCCTATTTTTGCTAATTCCTCTTCCAGGGATCAAGCTTTCTCTTTGCACATTTTAAATAATTGTAGCCCTTGGGAGAGCTCTCCTGGACCTCAGCTCCTTTTCTGTCAGATTCTCAGTTTCTTCCATCATAACCCCCCAGAATAAGATTTCATTATATGTTTTTGAAAATATGAGGGTCATCGGTGACCAAATTCATGGCTAAATTGGTCATGTCTTTGGTTTTTGTACCTGGCTTACTCCTCTAAGTACAGCATTCCTCTGCTTACACTGCCTTCTACCCTTCTGGTCATGACCCTAAAAGTCATTTCAGGTCCTGGCTTCTTCATTGACCTAAGCTACTCTGGGGTGCTATAAGGAAGATCATGTCTTGTATCCCAATCCTCGGATATGACTAACAGCAGGCATGGTGCTCACACTTGTAGGTTACAGTGAACTGTGGGACAAAATCAGGATTCAGAAAAATTTCAACAAGTAGAAGTTAACAGGAAATGTCCTGATCTGGATCAACACACCCATTTGCTCCAGTGAAGAATGAGAAATATGTAGCTTTGTGGCATCTCCTGTTAAGAGGACTTTTGGATGTTTAGTGCATTTTATTAAAAAGTTATCTCAGTGTGAGTCATTAGTTTGTGAAGTGACTGCCAAAAAAAGCTTAGAATGAGCTCAGAATGCATTAATACAAGTATAGAAGTTGGAAGTGGAAAGTGATAGCCCCACTTTGTGCTGTGCTGGTTAGCCACACCTGGAAGCTACATGTTCAGGGAACTATAAATAATTTTGGACATAGAAGTAAGATTCAGGATGGTGATGAGATGAAAAGATTGCCAAAATGAGAATTTATTGAGGAGCTAGAGAATGATTGGCTTTCAGGAGAGGTTGGGGGCTAGAAAATGTTTTCAAATGTAATGAAGAACTATTACGTGGGAAACTTGTTTGTATGATCCTAAGGAGTTGACACTAGGGCAATTGAGTGGGATATTTAAACAAAAACTTTCCAAAAGTCAAACTGGCTCTCACATAAAAAAAGGCTGTTTTGCAATTAGAGGACATCTCTGCCATTGGAGGTTATTTAAGCACAGATCAGATGACCACTTGGTCAGGATATGGTAGAGAAAAGTCAAACATCAGGGGGCTTTGCAGTTATGTGACCTTTACAGGTCCTTCCAAATTCAGGCATTCTGTGATTCTAGGTATGTCTTTTAAAAACATCTCCATTTGGGGCGCCTGGGTGGCGCAGTCGGTTAAGCGTCCGACTTCAGCCAGGTCACGATCTCGCGGTCCGTGAGTTCGAGCCCCGCGTCGGGCTCTGGGCTGATGGCTCAGAGTCTGGAGCCTGTTTCCGATTCTGTGTCTCCCTCTCTCTCTGCCCCTCGCCCATTCATGCTCTGTCTCTCTCTGTCCCAAAAATAAATAAACGTTGAAAAAAAAAATTTTAAAAACATCTCCATTTGAAGAGTAGGAACTTCTGCTTAATGAATATCAACTCTACAAAGTTATTTCAAATAAATTACCTCATTTATTATGCACAACAATCCCATGTGATAGATATTATTATTTTAATTTTCAGAGGAGGATATTATGGTTAGAGAGATTAAATATTTTCTTTCAGATCACACCTATAAGAAAGGTGGGATCTAGGGTGAGCCTAGATCCTTGTCCTATGAAAGGATTCAGTTCGTTAAAACTTCTAAAACTTTGAAGTCTTATGAAGGTAGTTCTGTGGACTTTAACCTTGAAATATGCTATGAAGGAAAGAGACCTATCCTGGAATGCAAGAGACTTGGTATTTAGAGCCAATTCTGCCAAAAACATGGTTCACCACCTGGTCTTGGTTTCTTTGATAGTAAAATTGGGATATTGAGTAGATGATATCAAAGGCTCTGTCTAGATTTAACATTTTATAGTTTTAAAATGGTTAGTTAAGATAATTAAATTGAAATGCACATCTTTATTTTCCCAAAATACTTTGTAAGGTTTGAACACGGTTCTCCTATATCCTTAACCATATGGAGTCTTGATACTATAGAACTTGACCCCTAGACCACATTCTCCAAGACTCCCATTTCCTTGCTAAGCCAGCTTACAATAACAAACACAGCAAAGATTATCCAAGACAGTTGTGTTCACCAACATCCCATGTGTTCCTTTCCCAGACTTCCTTGTAGTTATATTCGAGCTTATATTTCCAGCTCAGGCTGAAGGTCTATGAAGAGAGACATGGTTAAAAGTAGGCACGTCTCTTCCATGTCTCTCTTCTGCCTTGGCTGAGCTGGTAGCATCACGATAAGGAAAGTCTAGATCCCTGAGTCCGTGGATAGAGACGTTACCAAATGCTTTCAATATTGAGTGGGTGACATACAACATTTACTGAGACAAGTCACTGAAGTTTTTAGATTTTATTCGTTACCACAGCTTAGTATGACAGATGCATATACTTTGCATTGATTCCCAGAAATGTAAATAAACAAAATGTACCAATTAAAAGGCAAAGGTTTTCAGATTGGATTTAAAGGGCTGACCTAACTGCTAGATATAAAGAACCCAAGTTAAATATAAAGGCACATGTAGAGTAAAAGAATAGAAAGAGATTAGCCTTACTACCCCTAACCACATGAATGCAGGAGTAGTTATGTTATTACCAAAATAATTGTCTGAAATACGTCAGAGTAAAAAATAATACTAGGAATAAAGAAATTCATTTCATGATGATAAAATATAATTCAACAAGAGGACATAACAATCCTAATGTTCGTATTTCTAAACATTATAACAGATAACAGAGCTTCAAAGTACTTGCAGCAAAATCTGATAACACAGGAAGAATAAACAAACAAATCCATAATTATATCCAGAGATTTCAACAGCACTCTTCCAATAATAAATAGAACAAAGAGAAAAAATCAATGAGTATAGAAGACTTGAATAGCACAATTATTCAATTTGACCTAATCAACAATCATATATATCTCTATGCAACAACAGCAGAATATATATTATTTTCAAGTGCACTCAGAATGTTTAGCAGAAAGTATTAATATAGTATTAAAATCCAAATTATATAAAATATGTTATTTTTTTAAAAAATATTTTTAATGTTTTTATTTATTGTTGAGAGACAGGGCGTGAGTGGTAGAGGGGCAGAGAGAGAGGGAGACATAGAATCTGAAGCAGGCTCCAGGCTCTGAGCTGTCACCACAGAGCCCGATGTGGGGCTCGAACTCATGAACTGTGAGATCATGACCTGAGCTGAAGTCAGACACTTAACCAACTGAGCCACCCAGAGGCCCCAAGGCATGCTCTTCTACCACAATGAAATCAAATTAAAAATCAATAATGGGAGGATATCTGGACAATCTCCAAATATTTGGAAGCTAAATTGCGCACTTCTAAATAATCCATGGGATCAAAAAGAAATAAAAAATTAGAAATTATTTTGAATTGAATGAAAATTAAAAGAAAACACACAGAAAATGTAGGTTGTTGCTAAACAGAGCTTAGAGGGAAATTTACACTATTAATGTCTGTATTAGAAAAGAGAACGGACTCATATCAATGACCTAAGAAACTTAACAAACAACTTTGAGAACCTAGAAAAAGCAGAGCAAATTAAACTCAGACTGAACAGAAGAAAGGAAATAATGAAAATTGGAGAAGAAATCAAGAAAATAGACAAGAGAAAAAACTACAATCAATGAGAGATTTTTATTGTTATTTTTTTTGTTTATTTATTTTTGATAGAGAGAGTATGAGTGGGGAGGGGCAGAAAGAGAGGGAGACACAGAATCCAAAGTAGGCTCCAGGCTCTGAGCTGTCTGCACAGAGCCCAATGTGGAGTCTGAACTCACTAACCATGTGGTCATGACCTGAGCCAAAGTCAGATGCTTAACCAACTGAGCCACTCAGGCGCCCCAAAAGCTTTTTATTTTTAGATCAATAAAATCAATAAATTTCTAGTCAGACCAAGCAGGAGAAAATAGCGAAGACACAAATGATCAACATCGGGAATGAGAGATGGGACTTCATTATAAATACACCGATATTAAAGGGAAAATCAGGAAATATTATCATCAATTTTATGACAATAAATTTGGCTATTTAGATGAAATGGACAAAGTGCTTGAAAGACACAAACTACCAAAGCTCACTCTTTCAAGAAAGAGATGGCCTGAATAGCCCTGTTGGGAGAAAATTCTCCATGTCTCTGGTGTTTCTACATGTCTTTTCAAAGACATTTGTATACTGAACAGCCTTGGAAGATAGAAATAGTGTCTCCTTTTGGAGCAGACAGTATGTTTTTTTTGCTCTTCAGAGTAAAAGTCAGAAGACAGGTTTGCTAGCAGCCTGTATAGTAAATAAAAGATAAACAAACACAAGATTAAAAAAAAATATTTTTGTGTTTCCTAAACTAGGGGTTCCTCAGTTGTGACACAAATGCCTAAGGCATGTGAACTTTTGAGGTTGGTCTTTCTCATGTCAGGGACTTCTTAAGATTTTGTAAGGACAATACAGATATCTTTCTTCTTCACCCTCCTCTTTTCTCCTCATTCCTCTTCCTTTTCTTCCTGTTTGACTTTTTCGCTCTTAAAATGTTACTGGCTTTATTGAAATATTATTCCCATACCATAAAATTCTTCCATTTAAAGTGTACAACCCAGCTGTTAGTAGCATATTTACAGAGTTGTGTAAACATCACTATAATTTTAGTAGACATTTCTTATTCCACACCAACCACTAACCTACTTCTGTCTCTAAAGATTTACTCAATCTGGAGATTTCCTGTAAGTGGAATTATATATAAGGTAGACTTTTGGGTATGGCTTCTTTTATGTTTTCAGGATTTATCCTTATTGTAGCCTGTATCAGTACATCATTCCTTTTTTATTGACACACAATATTCCATTATATAGGTATATCGCATATTATTCATCCATTCATCATTTCATGGACATTTGGGTTCTCTTTATCTTTTCACTGTCATGAATAATACACGTTCACAGCTATGAACATTCATATGCAAGCCTTTGTGTGGACATATGATTTTCATTTCTCTTGTGTATATAACCAGGGGTGGAATTACTGGATCATGTGTTAACTCTATATTTTGTCTTTTGAGAAATTGTCCAGCTGTTTTCTAAATCATATGTACAATTTTGTATACTCATTAGCAGTGTATAAGGGTTCTAATTTCTCCACACCCCCATCTGTATTTGTTATTATCTATCTGTCTGATTATAGTTGTCCTGGGCATGAGAAGAGGTATCTCTTCATGGTTTTCATTTGCATTTCCCTAAAGACTATTGACATTAAACATCTTTTCATGTGCTTAATGGTCATTTGAATATATTCTTTGGAGATTAATCTGTTTAACAGGCAACAACCTCTCTGACCTTGGCCACAGCAACTTCTTACTAGACAGGGAAACAAAATCAAAAATGAAGTATTGGGACCTCATCAAAATAAAAAGCTTCTGAGCAGTGAAGGAAACAATCAACAAAACTAACAGGCAACTGACATAATGGGAGAAGATATTTGCAAACGACATATAAGATAAAGGGTTAGTACCCAAAAATTTATAAAGAACTTATCAAACAACATGCAAAAATATAATCCAGTGAAAAAAATAGGCAGAAGACATGAACCAACGCTTTCCCAAAGAAGATATCCAGATGGCTAACAGTCACACGAAAAGATGTTCAACATTACTCATCATCAGGGAAATACAAATCAAAATCACAATGAGATATCACCTCAAACCTGTCAGAATGGCTAAAATTAACAACTCAGGAAATAACAGATGTTGACAATGTTGCAAAGAAAGAGAAACCCTTGTGCACTGTTGGTGGGAATGCAAACTGGTGCAGCCACTCTGGAAAACAGTATGGAAGTTTCCACAAAAATTAAAAATAGAGCCACCCTACAACCCAACAATTGCACTGCTAGGTATTTATCCAAAGGATACAAAAATGCTGATTCAGAGGTGCACATGCACCCCAATGTTTATAGCAGCATTATCAACAATAGCCAAATTATGGGAAGAGTACAAATGTCCATTGACTGATGAGTGGATAAAGATGTGGTATATATATATATATATATATATATATATATATATATACACACACACACACACACACATATATATACACACACATATATATATACATATATATATACACACACATATATATAATACTAATTGAAAATCAAAAGAATGAAATCTTCCATTTGCAACAATATGGATGGAATTAGAATGTATTATGCGAACTGAAATAAGTCAGTCAGAGAAAGAGAAAGATCATATGATTTCACTCAAATGTGGAATTTGAGAAACACAACAGATGAACATAGGGGAAGGGAATGAAAAATATGATAAGAATAGAGAGGAAGGCAAACCATAAGAGACTCTTAAATACAGAGAACAGACTGAGGGTCACTGGAAGGTATTGGGTGGAGGGATGGGCATTAAACAGGGCACTTGCTGGGAGGAACACTGGGTGTTATATGTAAGTGATGAATCACTAAATTCTATTCCTGAAACCATTATTACATTATATGTTAGCCAACTTGGATTTAGATTTAAAAAATTAAAATGAATGAATGCTTTCTTTTTGTTAAATGCATTTTCCGTATCTATAAGGAGAATCATACGGTTCTTATCCTTTCTTTTATTAATGTGGTGTATCATATTCATTGATTTCCAAGGATTGAACCAGCCCTGTAGCCCAGGAATAAATCCCACTTGATCATGGTGAATAATTCTCTTAATGTACTGTTGAATTTCATTTGCTAGTATCTTGTGGAGAATTTTTGCATCCAGGTTCATCAGGGAGATTGGCCTGTAATTCTTTTTTTTTAGTGGGGTCATTGTATGGTTTTGGAATCAAGGTAATGCTGGCTTCATAGAATGAGTTTGGAAGCTTTCCTTCATTTTTATTTTTTGAAACAGTTTGAGAAGAATAGGTATTAATTCTTCTTTAAATGTCTGGTAGAATTCCCCTGGGATGCCATCTGGCCCAGGACTCTTGTTGGGAGATTTTTGATGACTGATTCAGTTTCTTTACGGTTATGGGTCTTTTCAAATTTTCTATTTCTTCTTGTTTCAGTTTTGATAGTGCATGTTTCTAGGAATTGTCTATTTCTTCTAGATTTCCCAGTGTGTTGGTATATAATTTTTAATAGCATTCTCTTATTATTGTTTGTATTTCTGTGGTGTTGTTTGTGATCTATCCTCTTTCATTCATAATTTTATCTCTTTGGGTCCTTTTTCTTTCCTTTTTGATGAGTCTGGATATGGGTTTATCAATTTGTTTATTCTTTCAAAGAATCAGCTCTTGGTTTCATTGATCTGTTCTACTGACTTTTTTTTTTTGGTTTCTATATCATTTATTTCTGTTCTAATCTTTATTATTTCCCTTCTGCTGGCTTTAGGCTTTATTTGCTGTTCCTTTTATAGCTTCTTTAGGTGTACGGTTAGGTTGCGTATTTGGGACCTATCTTGCTTCTTGAGATAGGCCTGAATTGCAATGTACTTTCCTCTTAGGACTGCCTTTGCTGCATCCCAAAGGGTTTGGACTGTTGTGTTTTCATTTTCATTGGCTTCCATGTATTTTTTTATTTTTTCCTTTAATTTCCTGGTTAACCCATTCATTCTTCAATAGGATGTTCTTTAACCTCCATGTATATGAGGGATTTCAAAATTTTTCTTGTGGTTGACTTCAAGTTTCATAGTGTTGTGATCTGAAAATATGCATGGTATTATATCAATTATTTTGTACTTGTAGAGGGCTGCTTTGTGACCCAGTTGTGATCTATTCTGGAAAATGTTCCTTGGGCACTCTGAATTTATACGTTAAGTCCATTTAGTCCAGTGTGCCAATTCAAAGCCACTGTTTCCTTGTTGATTCTCTGCTTAGATGACCTGTCCATTGCTGTATGGGTGGCATTGAAGTCCCCTGCTATTATTGCATTATTATCAGTGAGTTTATTTATGTTTGTGATTAATTGATTCATATAGTTGGGTACTCTTAAATTGGGGGCATCAGTATTTACATCTGTTAGATCTCCTTGATGGATAGACCACTTAATTATGGTATAATCCCTTTCTTCATCTCTTGATGCACTTTGTTTTAAAGTCTAGTTTGTCTGAATTAAGTGTGGCAACTTCAGCTTTCTTTAGATCTCCATTAGCATGATAGATAGTTCTCCATCCCCTCACTTTCAATCTGCATATGACTTTAGTTCTAAAATGAGTCTCTTATAGGCAGCATATAGGTGGATCTTGGTGTTTTTTTTAATCCATTCTGATACCCTATGGCTTTTGATTGGAATATTTAGTTCATTTACATTCAGAGTGCTTGTTGAAAGATATGAATTTAGTGCCATTGTGTTACCTGTAGAGTTGGTACTTCTGGTGATGTTATCTGGTCCTTTCTATTCTTTGATGCTTTGATGCCTTGATGCTTTAGTCTTTTTCTTTTTTCTCCACTCAAAGAGTCCCCCTTAAAATTTCTTGCAGAGCTTGTTTAGTGATCATGAACTCTTAGTTTTTGTTTGTCTGGGAAAGTCTTTATCTCTCCTTCTATTCTGATTGATAGCCTTGCTGGATAAAGAATTCTTGGCTGTGGAGCAGCTGGGGGGCTCAGCCAGTTATGTGTCCAACCTCAGCTCAGATTATGATCTTATGATTTATGAGTTTGAGCCCTGCATTGGGTTCTGTGCTGGTGGTGTGGAGACTTCTTGGGATATTCTCTCTCTCTCTCTCTTCCCCTTTCCCACTTGTGCACTCTCTCTCTGAAAAAAAAAAACTTTATATAAAAAAAGAATTCTTGGCTGTTTATTTTTCCCATTCAACACATTGAATATATCCTGCCACTCCCTCTGGCCTGCCAAGTTTCAGTGGACATGTCTGCTACTAACCTTATGTTCTACCCTTGTGGGTTAAGGACATTTTGTCCCTAACTGCTTTCAGAATTCTCTCTTTATCTTTGTATTTTGCAAGTTTCACTATGATATGTAGTGTTGTTGACCTGTGTTTATTGATTTTGAAGGGAGTTCTCTGTGCTCTTGAACTTGGGAGCCTGTCTCCTTCCCCAGATTAGGAATGTTCTCAGCTATAATTTGTTCAAATAAACCTTCTCCTCCTTTTCCCCACTCTTCCTCTTCTGGAACCTTTATGGTATGGATGTTGTTTCATTTTATGGAATCACTAAGTTCTCTAAATGTCCCTTCGTGATCTAATAGTTTCCTTTCCCTCTTCTTTTCAGGTTCATTATTTTAAGTAATTTTATCTTCTATATCACCTATTCTCTCCTCTGTTTCTTCAGTCCTTGTTGTGACTGTCCAGTCAGTTTTGTATCTCAGTTACAGTATTTTTTACTTCAACCTGACTTGTTTTCAGGTTGTTGATCTCTTTGCAAGGGTTTCTCTGGTGTCTTCTATGCTTTTTTCAAGTACGGCTAATAGTCTTATGACTGTTGTAAATTCTTGTTCAGATATATTGCTTATATCTGTTTTGAGCAAGTTCCTGGCTGTGATTTCTTCTTGACCTTTCTTTTGGGGAGAATTCCTCCATCTTGTCATTTTGCAAGAACACACTTTTGTGTGTTTTGAAATCTTGTTATATTTCCTGCACCCAAGAATAATGCTATGTTAAGAAGGGGTCATACACTGTCCAGGGCCTGGAACTTCAGGAAGGGTCTCTGGTGTATACTGTGTGATTTCTGGTTTTGTGTTTTTCTGCTCTTTCTTACTGCTCAGTCCTCTGAAGAGTTCTTTCTTGCTTGCAGTGGGGAATGTTTGGGCATTTTTACTCGGTGTGTTTTTATTTGTTTGTTAAAATAAGTCTGGAAAAACAAAAAAAAAAAAGACAAAATGGAAACAAATGAAACAAACGGAAAACAAAACAAACAAAAAACCAAAAAGCCTGATGCAGAGAGAAAGAGAGAGAGAAAGAAAAGGAAAAAAAAAACCCAGTCAATCAAAACTCTAAACTTGATGCCAAAGAAAAAGAAAGGTAAAAGAAAAGAAAGAAAGAAAGAAAGAAAGAAAGAAGAAAGAAAAAAAGAAACCTGGTTCAAAAAACAGAGAAAAGGAAATGAAAAATCCAATCAAACAAAAAACTATGAGTCTGACCCTAAAAGAAAACAAAAGAATAAGAAAGAAAGAAAAAAGAAAGGAATCCTCGCATTATTTCCACCAGAACTTGATGTATAATTTTGAAGCACTCGATTTTCACTGCACTTGGTGCATGGGGTGGGGGGGGGGGGGGGGGGTGCTGCCTGTGCTGGTCTTCTGTAGAAGAGATCCCTTGCACTGGCTCAGAGTCAGTCTTGCTTCAGTAAATAAGCAGTTGCTGGGCACAGGGGGTCAGGGTTTGGTGTAAGCGGGTCCTGCCTCCACTGGGGGCTGCTGTGTTGTTCTCTGAAGTCTACCTTGTTGTTGGTGGGTGTGAAATGGTGCCACCCAAATCTCCCATCCCTGGACAAAAACTCTCACACCCCCTACTGTTCAGGAAGCAGTGAGGGCAGTAAGTTCACCCTGAGCCACAGTTCTCCTGTGTCTTTTTTTTCTTTTTTTAAAGAGAAGTTCCTTTTTAAAAAAATGTGTATTTATTTTTGAGAGAGAGAGAGCATGTGAGTAGGGGAGGGGAAGAAAGAGAGAGGGAGTCGGAGGATCTGAAGTGGGATCTGCACTGAGAGCAGAGAGCCCCTTGTGGGGCGTGAACTCACTAAACGTGAGATCACGACCTGAGTCGAAGTCAGACACTTAACCGACTGAGCGACCCAGGTGCCCCTCCTGCATTTTTTTCCTTTGGTGTACAGCTGGGATTCAAAACTTGAAACCATCCAGACCTGTCCCCTTCCTCTGCAGTAGGGCCTCTGCGTGCTGTGTCTGATGTCTTTTGTCTCAGAAAAACAGTCCGACACCTGTGCGGTACGTTGAATCTATGGTTTAGCACTGCTAAAAGCATCGACAAGGTTTACGCCCTCTGCGTGTGCCTCTGCCCCTACTGTTAAAAGTAGGCCTTTTTCTGGGGGCTATAAGGTCTTTTGTCCTTGGACAGGCAATATACCCTCTTCCAAAAGTACTCCAGGAAGGGGAATGCTCTCTCCCAATGAACCCAAGAGACCCATACACCGTGCTTACATTCCAGGACCAGCTCTCCCCTTTCCAGGAGTGCGTGCTACAGATATGCTTCATGGAAATTTTTGTGCACTTCCAAAATGTCAGAGTTTGAGCTCCACACACTGCAAAAAATCTGCAGCACTCAGTACTTCTTACTCCCCAATCAATGGTCCAAGAGGTTTTCCTTTTGTGTGAACCCGATGCCACAGTCTCTCAACCCCTCTTTTATTCCCCTTCCTTTTGTCCCTCTGTTGATAGGGTGGGGTACTGCCATTTTTCTCACCCTCAATTCATTTGCACGCACCCCGCACCTGCCATGCTATCTGCCTCCAACTATGTAGATCCTTCTGAGGATCGCCAGTCCTCAGATTGATTTCCAAGTTATCTGGCCTCAATACAGCTGTGTTTGAGGGATGAGGAAAGCCCAGGGCCCCCTATTTCTCTGCCATCTTAACTCTTTCCCCTTTAATAGTCTCTTATGGTTTGTTTCCCTCTCTTTCTCCCCCACCCCCCCATATGTTCATCTGTTTTGTTTCTTAAATTCCACATACAAGTGAAATCATATGGTATTTGTCTTTCTCTGACTTATTTGATTTAACATAATACACTCTAACTCCATCCACATCATTGCAAATGGCAAGATTTCATTATTTTTGATGGCTTAGTAGTATTCCATTGTACCACATCTTCTTTATCCATTCATCAGTCAATGGACATTTGGGCCATCTCCATAGTTTGGCTATTGTTGATAGTGCTGCTATAAACATTGAGATGCATGTACCCTTTCCAGTCAGTATTTTTGTATCCTTTGGATAAATACCTAGTAGTGCAATTGCTGGATCATAGGGTAGGTCTATTTTTAACTTTTTGAGGAACTTCCATACTGTTTTCCAGAGTGGCTGTACCAGTTTGCATTCCCACCAACAGTGCAGAAGGGTTCCCCTTTCTCCATCTCCTTGCCAACACCTATTCTTTCTCGTGTTGTTAATTTTAACCATTCTGACAGTTGTGAGGTATTACCTCATTGTGGTTTTGATTTGTATTTCCCTGATGATGAATGATGTTAGGCATCTTTTCGTGTGACTGTTAGCCATCTGGATGTCTTCTTTGGAAAAGGAAAAGTTTCTCTTCATGTCTTCTGCCCATTTCTTAACTGGGTTATGTGTTATTGGGGTGTTGAGTTTGATAAGTTATTTATAGATTTTGGATACTAACCCTCTATCAGACATGTCATTTGCAAATATCTCCTCCCATTCCATAGGCTGACTTTTAGTTTTGTTCATTGTTTCCTTCACTGTGCAGAAGCTTTTTAATTGATGAGGTCCCAATATTTCATGTTTGCTTTTGTTTCCCTTGCCTTCAGTGATGTGTCTATTAAGAAGGTTCTCCAGCTGAGGTCAAAGAGGTTGCTGCCTGTGTTCTCCTTTAGGATGTTGATGGCTTCCTGTCTCACATTTAGGTCTTTCATCCATTTTGTGCTAGTCAATTTTCTTTTTTTTTTAAGTAGGCTCCATGCCCCGCATGGAGCCCAACACAGGGCTTGAACTCATGACCCTGAGATCAAGACCTGAGCTGAGATCAAGAGTTGGACACTTAATCAACTAAGCTACCCAGGCATCCCTTCTTTCGTCCATTTTGATTTGTTTTTGTGTATTTTATTTTAGTGTAAGAAAGTGGTCCAGGTTCATTCCTCTGCATGCCACTGTCCAGTTTTCCAAACACCATTGGCTGAAGAGACTGCCTTTTTTCCTTTAGATATTCTTTCCTTCTTTGTCGAAGATGAGTTGACCATATAGTTGTGGGTCCATTTCTGGGTTTTCTATTCTATTCCATTGATCTATGTGTGTTTTTGTGCCAGTACCACACTGTTGTCTTTAGTTGTTTTAAGAGAGCAGTTACTAAATAATTTTTCATCCCATCACTCTGATAAATGATGCCAGCTCTTCAATAGCAGCAGTGGGACACTGGAAGAGGGTGCTTCAGTGGGCACTGGGGATACATATCAGAATTTCTGGGAGACGTTTGCAGTTCAAATGACCTCCTCTGATGACTCTAAGATGCTGGATCAGGACTTCTGCTATAAGGGCAGATTTTAAGGTATGATGTGGCCAACTGTTCTATTCGCATTTCCACTACTTTACACTCACAGCTTATAATCTACAGATGCAACTCCATGCATTGCATATATCTGCAGTTTCTATTTGACTCTACAAATAAGAGTATATAATCTAGACTCTGAATATGTCAGCCAGGACACAGCTAATATGAAATAGATATTCTTTGATATTACTATTTCCTGATTATAATAACTTAATAAAAAGGTTATTTTTTAATGTTTATTTTTTTATTTTTTGAGAGAGAGAGACCACGAGTGGGGAAGGGGCAGAGAGAGAAGGAGACCTAGAATCCAAAGTAGGTTTTAGGCTCTGAGTTGTCGGCACAGAGCCTGATGTGGGGCTCGAACTCATGAACTGCAAGATCATGACCTGAGCCAAAGCTGGACGCTCAACCAAATGAGCCACCCAGGCACCCCCAGTAAAATCAAGTTAACTAATTTAACAGTCAGCATGTGGGAGGATGGTTTTTTAATCTCGTAAGATTTTGAAATCCCAATGTTGCTATTTGTCAATGCAGCCTCAAAAGGGAAGTGGAGAAAGCTTTGCAGGGGACTTGCTTGGGATCCTGGATCTTCTGGAGTTAATAAGATAGGGCAGAATGAATGGTTTGCAGCCGTTGTTGGGGGGAAAAAGACCTGATGCCTGCTGTATTCAAACAAGTGTCTGTTGAAGAGAGCTGAACACCAAAGTTGGAGAACCACTGCTATTGATTGACTTTTCCTGCTTCTCTATTTCCCCTTTGTCTTCTCTCTGCAAATCCCCAGCACCTTTGTTGCTACCTGCTGGTGGCGAGAAGAGTCTTGGTGCTAGAGCTTTTGTAAACATTAATTTTAAAATGGGATAAGCTGCATGTCTGTAAGTAGAACAATTCCTGAAGTTAAATACCAGACTTATGAAGAAGCAATATTATAGATAAGGCATAAGTTTTCTTCTCAATTCCTAATGACTTACCGTTTCAAATCAAGACACACAGAGATTTGAGGAGGACAGAAAACTTCTAAACACCTTCTCTTTTCATTTGTGATTACATCTGAAATTTAAAGTTGTGGTTCAATTTTCATTTTACTTTTTTTCTTAATAAAATACTTCTGAGGCATGAGGTTGTTAGACATAAACTTATTTAGATAATTTTTTGTTCTTTTGTGTAAACATAGAATTTGTTATATGATTATATATGTTAATTATAATTATATTGAAAACGAGAACTAATCACTGTTGACATTTTGTTTAATAGAGTTATTGTTCTTTCCCTCCTTCCCTCTCTTCTTCCCTCCCTTCTTTCCTTCTTTCCTTCCTTCCTTCCTTCCTTCTCTCATTCCTTCCCCTTTAAATAATGCAAACTATGATCGTAATATACATACTCTTATGATCTGTTTTTCGACTTGCTCATGGACATTTTACCATGTAAACACATTCTCCCTCAAGATTTCATGGCTGCATAGTTTATTACTAAATTCATTGTATCATTTATTATTAGAATTTAGTAATAATTCCTCTTGACATGTTTGTTTTCTTAGAATAAATTTCTGCATTTGAAATTGATGACAAGTACATGTTTTGGGCCTTAAAAACCCACTTTATTGGCTATAATTGATATACAAAAAGCTCTACATATTTAATGTATACAACTTTTAATTAATTACCTTTCCCAAAGACTTCCCTACTTGCCAGTAGGGTGGAATGTGGGAGGGGAAAGGGGTTAGTCAGGGAAATCTTGCCAGGAAATCACCACAGGGTTCTGAGCCTCCTCTGGAGGCTACAGCTTGCTCTGGGGTGAGGGTTGGTCTGTCTGTGCACCTCAGGGGTAGATCTCTCTGAGGCACATGGGCAAAGAAATAAAAACTTGTTTTATTCTCTTTTCCTCTCTCAACTTCCCCTAATATTTTCTTTCCACTCCCTCCCTAGCCTGGGTCTAAAGCAGGAGAACGTGGTGGGTGGGGGATGGTTGGGGAGTGGGTGGGAATCCCAGGTTCCTTTTTCAACTTCCAACCTGAGTCTGACTTCCAAACTGAGATGACCCGTCTCCAAATCTGATAAGTAGGAACCACTGCCCTCTACTGTTTGCAGTGCTGGTGAGGGTTTAAAGCTTTCCAATTCCAGCTCCCAGAAGAGTGCCTTACTTCTGGAGGCACTGCCTTACTTACTTCTCTCCGCCAACAGCTCCTAGAGTGCTCTGCTGGAGGGTGCAGGGCTGAGCTACAAAATGTCCACCCACTAGTTAGGAAAATTCAGCATTTGGGTAAAGGAGTAGGAGAACCACCAGGTACAGCCGGAGACGAGGTGAGGAATATAGAAAGAGGACTGAAGAAATGCCCTTGAAAAGATACATCATATAAACTAGAAAGTGGCAGCAGAATATAAAATTAAGGGAGAGATAATCATCTGGAGAACATGTGCAGACTTCTGAAACATACCTACGGATGCCTAGAAGTTCCGTGTGAGCTTCTTTGAGACTCATCTCAGCCCTGAGGTTTGGAGAGTTAGAGGAGCCTGCTGAGGGTCACAGAGCTGCCACACAGGGACACAGGCAGGGCAGTGGACTCAGCCCTACAGCCTCTAGGGACCCTACTCCTGACACTTACTCTGAGCTCCAGCCAAGGCCAACTCCCTGGGCCACAACACGTGGAACCAGCTCTGAGCTCCAGCCTGTCTCCCTGGTTTGAGGAACTATCTAGAACATTTTTTTTGTAAAAAAAAAAAAAAAAAAAAAAGAAATCCATTTTGCTTTCTTTTCTTTGGGAAGGGAGCTTCAGGTTACACTTTGTTATTGTCTCATTTGTTCCCAGCTATAATTCTGTCAGGTGGACAAGGCCAGTATTGTTATTTGCCTTGTTTAACTGAATGGATTGAGGCCCAGAGCAGGCTAGCAACTTGGCTGAGGTAACGGCTAAAGGGTGAGACAGCTGAGGCAGAAGCCAGAGGATTAGCTTGTGTCACCTGCCCTCTGGGACCCTGGGAACAGTCTGAGACCCAGCAGGAGGCAGGGTAAAGGGTTTTAACAGCAAAGGGACCTCATCCCAGCCCCTCTATTATGAAGGCCAACAGCACTGAGTACATGAAGAAGGTCTTTATTCCTTTGTCTTGTGCTGTGTTTAATTCTTGCTTTCTGATAACATGCTGCACAGTGTAGCCTGGAGTCTTTGGATGAAGGAAGGATTACTCATTGTTCAGGGCCCGCCTACTCGTTGCCCACATGCCACTGTCCCAGCTCGATAATGCCAAGGCCCTCCAGCTGTGTTGCTTCCCTCAGGCTCCCTCTCCCTGGAATTCTGGGGTCCCTCCTGGAGTTGAAAACATCCCTTGGAGGCTCCTGCTTTCCATTTGAGCCTTTGACTATCCCACCAGCACTTTTCCTCCAGGCCACCAGGGGTCACTGTAGTCTGCATAGAATTCTTGAGGTTGGAGGCTGTCCCAGGTTGTCCTGCAGAGTTTGGGATTACACCCAGTAATTTCAGTGAGGGTGGGAATGTGGATGTCAGGTTGGATGATCTCCCTCAAGCTTGATGAGACCATTCTCATGTCCTCAAATTACTGGGCAAAATTTCCCTCAACTCCTTCCCTGTGGGTCCTGTCAGCTTATGATGGGGAGGGTAGTGTTATGTTTTACTCCCTGAGAGTTCATTTTCTCCAAATTCTGCTTACATTTTTCTTTGTTGGCATAGGTAATTGTTTATTCAGGAGTTCACGCTGATGGCACAATATCTGTCCCCTTGGCTAAAAAGTGATGGTAGTGGTGGTGATGCTTCTTGGGGGCTTAACAGAATGGGTTAAACCATTCTGTTGCTGAGGCAACTCTGGGCTGCTGGGACCAGCGCAACGACTTTGCTCTATGGGTTCAAACCCTATTTCTTTTTTTTTTTTTTTAATTTTTTTTTTTTCAACGTTGATTTATTTTTGGGACAGAGAGAGACAGAGCATGAACGGGGGAGGGGCAGAGAGAGAGGGAGACACAGAATCGGAAACAGGCTCCAGGCTCTGAGCCATCAGCCCAGAGCCCGACGCGGGGCTCGAACTCACGGACCGTGAGATCGTGACCTGGCTGAAGTCGGACGCCTAACCGACTGCGCCACCCAGGCGCCCCTCAAACCCTATTTCAACTGCCTTATTACTGGCTGTGGAAACTGGGTAATTCCTTAAATCTCTCTAAGACTCAATGTTTGGGTTGAAATTCATGTTCACCTGGAAGCTGAGAATGTTCCAAATAACCTTATTTCCAAATAAGATCTCTGCAGATATAATTAGTTAAGATGAGGTCATACTGAATTAGGGTGTGTCCTAAATCCAATGACTGATGTCCTTATAAGAAAAGGAGAGGTCAGAGAGACTGGCACACAGGAAGGAATGCCATGTGAAGACAGAGGCAGAGACTGGAGTGATGTGTCTATAAGCCAAAAAAATGCCAAGGATTGGCAGAAGCCACCTGGAGCTAGGAAGGGGCATGGAAGGATTTTTCCCTAGAGCCTTTAGAGGGAACATGACTCTGCTGACACCTTGATTTTGAACTTTTGGCTTCCCAAACTATGAGAAAATAAATTTCTGTTCTTTTCGGTCACTCAGTTTGTGGTAATTTGTTACAGCAGCATAGGAAACTAATACACTCAGTTT
Organism: Prionailurus viverrinus; assembly: GCF_022837055.1. Taxonomy (NCBI): domain Eukaryota; kingdom Metazoa; phylum Chordata; class Mammalia; order Carnivora; family Felidae; genus Prionailurus; species Prionailurus viverrinus. The sequence continues at coordinate 69,527,200 of NC_062562.1, read as the reverse complement.
CTTCAGATGCAAAGCAGGGATAATGTCACCTCAGAGTTTGCTGTGAGATTAAATAATGTATGTTTCATGAATGGCTGTGCAGTCACTCTGATAGCCAATTCACAGCTCTGGATGGCTGAAGGCCATTTTCCAGGCATTTAGTAAGTCCTTAGAATGTTAAAAGTTATTACTTGTGTTGATTTCTTTGCTTTTGAGAGTCCTCATGGTTGACAGCCTCCTCATTCTTGGGAATCCCCTCCCACTTCATCTCAGGTCACCTTCCCTGTGGCCTTTTCACTCTTCACCCACTTAGCAAATCCCTCAACCCAACACCCTCCATGGCAGCACTGGGGTTGTTTTCTCGGTGCCCTGCTGCTCTGAGGAGCATGAGCCTCCCTTCAGTGTCTCAGCCACTGCTGAGCCTGTGCCCTTCACCTTCATGGGCCTCCTGCCATCTGCTTGGTCCTCCCATCTGCCTTCCCCAATGGGACCAGTTGAGTGGATGCAAGTGTAGTGTGGCCAGTGGAATTGTATCTACACCATACTTTTGCTTGTGAGGCCCGGAGGGGCCCTGAGAGCAGTGCCTGTGCCAGGCACCATTAGTGCCTGATGTCTGGTCACAGGACCACCTCACAGCAGCTGAAGGGCTAGGGCAGCCTGAGAGTTTGTCTGCATTCCGTTCCCACTGTGTCTTGTCATCCACATCTGAAACGAATCACAGCATCTCAGCTACAGCTTAATCCCCCTCACAGATTCCCACGCTGTTCCCTCAGAGCATAAACCAGTTCCAGTAACTACTCTTAAACACTCTCAGCCTTCTGCTGCCAGCTCCCATCTCTGTCACTGGGCAGCAGGTGGACCCCTTGTCGCTTCACATCTTCTGTTCTGCAATAGGCAGAGCCATACCAGACATAGGATAGAGGTGATTCAAGCACAGGGCCTTTCTGTTGGGTTTTCAAGGATGAGTATTGTAGGTAACTGAGATGGTAATTGAACCAAATTCATCAGTTCACTAAATATCTGTGCTTCCTGTGTACTAGGCAGAGTGCTGTATGTTGGAATTTTAAAAACAAGTGAGAATTTCTTCTGCTGCTTTCCCGGTAAGACCACCAAGTTGACTTCCACCCCTCTCATTTCTGCATGAAAAGGCCCGGGACCTACAATTACAGTAACTCTATGGATTACAAAATAATTTTACTGCTGATCATCTCTATGAAATACCAGAAACTTCTCTGCTTCAGACTGGGTGTGAATCTTGATGTATCCAAGAGGTGTTGTTCCTGTCCATTTTACTTCAGGTGGTTTTTAAATATGTCTGCACATTCCTTGACACTTGTCCTATCAAGAGGTGGAGTCTCTGACCCTTCTTTTATCCCAGTCATCTCAGACTGCTATAATAAAATACCATAGGCTGGAGCTTAAACAACATTTATTTCTCACCATTCTGGAGACCAAGTCTGAGTTCAAGGTGCCAGTGTGGTTGGGTTCTGGTGAGCGTCTTCTTCCTGGTTTACAGATGGCTACCTTTTTGCTATGTCTTCGCTTGGCAGAAACAAAGAGAGGGGCAAGCTTTTTGGTGTGTCTATGAGGACTCCACCCTCAGACCTCATCTAATTACAATCATTTCTCAAAGACCCTATTGCAAATATCATCACATTAGGGACTTAGGCTTTAACATATGAATTTTTGGGGTGACACAAGTCAGTCCACAGCACCTTGATCTTGGGCTTTTGTGACTGGCTTGATGACGAAATGTGGTGATGTTGCATGACTTCTAAGGCTGGCTTATAACAGATTCTATAGCTTGTGAGGGTTTCCCTGGGATGCTTACTTTTGGAAGCCAACCATCATGCTGTGAAGAAGCTCAGCCCACATGAACAGTCTGCATGTGGATGTTCCACCAAGAGTGCACACAAGATCCAGCTGACAGCCAGCATCAACCACCAGACAATCTTTGAGGAAGCCTTAGAGAGGACTCCAGCCCTCACCACTATCTCTCTATAACCACATGAAAGAGTCCAAGTAAGAAAGCATCTAGCTGAGGCCAGTCCAAGAGTGATAATTACAATAAATGGTTACTGTGGTTTATGCCACACAGTGATGGATAACCAGAACAGCAATCCCATTGGCTATTTGATTATTGCCCTTCAGAAGAGAGCTGACTTTAGTGTGCATGGTCCCAGCACCCCTGCACATTAGCTACATTAGAACAAAGGGCCCCCAGTTTTCTGCTTATGCTCACTGTACACACATTTAGTGCAGCCGTAGAAAGATACTGAAGCTCTTTGACTATAGCAGTGGTTCTCAGCCACGGCTGCATGTTACGATCACCTGGAGAGAGTTTAAGACTTCCCCCCATGCCCAGGTGATAGCCCAGGCAAATTAAACCAGAATCTTTGGGGATGTGGTCCAGGAATCAATACTTTTTAAAGTTCCCCAGGTGACCTTAATGTGTAGCTCAGCTTGAGACGCAGGGACCAAGGCAATGAGCATCCAGGCCAACTTGTTGGAGCAGTGTGGGCATTCCACATCACTGAACACAATGATGCCAGTCCTCCTGCACCCTGGAGGAGCACTGTGACTCTTTCTGGGAAAATAGGAATAAATGTGCTCTTCTCCATTTCACTTCCAGTGAAATATATTGTTCCTGACCTAGATTATTGTTCTACCTAATGTCCTCCCTTCTGTCTCTTCTCTTTCTTGTCCCTTCTCTTATCAGTGCTCAGAGCCCCATTTCCTTCATGAAGTGGTCCTGATCATTCCTTTCTGCTTAATGAATCACCCCAAAGCTCAGCAGGTTAAAACAATAATAAACATTTATTACTTTATATCAGTTTGTGGGTCAGGAATTCAGGAGTGGCTTAGCTGGGTATTCTGCCTTGGAGCCTTTCATGAGGAGTCATGTAAGGAAGAACTAACATTTAAAGTTTCACTGGGGTTGGGGTATCCACTTCCAAGATGGTGTACTTATGTAACAAGGAAGTTGATGTTAAACTGTTGGCAGGAGGCCTGGGTTCCTTTCTATGTAAACTTCTTTGCAGGGTTGCTTGAGTGTCCCTATGACACAAAGTGCCAGAAAAGTGATCCAGAGAGAGTGAGGAAAAAAGCTGTGATGTCTTTTATGACCTGGCTTAGGACCACACATCATAATTTTTGCAATATTCTATTGATTAAACAGGTCAGGGCTATTCATTGTAGAAGGAGATTCCACAGGGTTTAACTATCAGAAAGTTTGAATTATTGGGGGTCAGCCTAGAAGTTGGCTGTCACTACAGGCCTCAATCATCTCTTCCTTCTTCCACGCTGCCCCAGTGATTCTCAGATCTGGATGATCTACAGGATCATTTGAGAAGCTTCTAAAAGTAAAGATTCTCAGATGCCACCTGAGATGTTTTGATTCAATAAGGTATATAATCCATATTTTTAGTCTCCTGAAGCAATTCTGGTGGTCACAATAGGAACGTATGGTCTCTTTGACTTGGGCAGTTAGTTTCTGGTCCAGGTGGGACTCTTAGATTTTGTTCCCATGGGTCAGGCCACATAAGGGGGACTCTGTAATCCCAGAAAGGAGTCCCTGTGTTAGTTCAAGAACTGCGGTTTTGTACCTTGCTCCTCTTCTGGTCACTCCTTTATTCCCTGGCTCCCCTTGTCCTTATCCCCACCATACCAATTGCCCAAATGGTCATTTTGATGGATCCAAACCTTTAACTTAGCCTCTCATCCTGGGAAGAGAGTGTTTTCAAAGACTGAAAAATGGCCTTATGACCTCCTACAACTATATATGGCCTATCATCATGGTAATGTGTGGGTGGTGAAATAGAGAGGGTTTTGAGTAAACCTATTTTTTTCATCTCAAAAATAAAAGTTTCACAGGTCAGCTGGACAGTTCCTTAGTTATGCCAGACACTCTCCTCATCCAGCCCTTGTGTTTATTTTAGCGTCGTGTGGTTGAGAGCACTGACTCTGGAGCCAGACTTCCTAGGTTCAATTCCTGCCTCTTCTATTTACTGTCTTTACTGTCTTTCTGTGGTCCTGGTCCTGCATGTGGTAGCCAGTGGAAATTGCTCTTGTCCCTGCTTATTCTTCACAATCTGTCCTTCCTCAGGGGCTGTGGTGTTCACAGCATGGACAGCAATCTGTGCTAGAGCTTGAGAGGTGTCATGAATCTGAACACATGGCTGAAAGGTCGTGATGAGGAGGGTTTGGATTCGGGGTTCACAAAGTAAGAATGAGTGTGACCTGCTGAGAAATTGCAGGAAGAATTCCAGGGTATATGGGGAAAAGAAGTTAATGAGGATTCCCAGGGTTTGATTTGAAAATGAGGGAAATATTGGTACCATTTGCTGAAATGGGGATGATCAGAGGGACCCACAAGTTTGAGCAGAGCTGATAAGAGTTTTGTTTTGATTTTACTGAACTTGAGACACCTACTAGGTATCTAACTCAGCACTGAGATATCTGAGGTTGGATCTCAGAAAAGACATTGGGCTAGAAATAGACTTTCAATAATCATGAGCACGTTGGTGTCATTAAAGCCAAGGGACCAATGAGATGTCATGGCATATGACTGTAGATAGAAGAGATGCCACCCCGGGCTCCATTTAGAGGGTGAGGAGCCAATGAAGGGCCCTACAAAGGAGCTGTAGCAAGGCAAGAAGGAGTGCAAGGGGGACCATGGGTTCCAGAGAAATGACTTTTTTAAAAGGTGAGAGATACTAGAACATATTATATGCTTATGGTGATAAGCCAGGATATAGGGGTAGATTTATGATGCCAGAGGGAGGGAAGATAATTATAGGAGAAACGTCCTTGAGTATAAAGGAGAGATAAGGTCCAGAGCACATGCAAAGGGGTTGCTTAAGAAAGAAGCAAGGACCGCTGGCTACCTGCCATGGAGAGAACAGGGAGTGGAGGAGTCTAGGTGCAGGGAGATCAGCAGATGTGGTGGCAGGAGATGATTGCATATTTAGTGAGGACAAGATGCTGGGGTCCAGCATGAGAGGGGTGTGGGAAATTCAAGCACTGAGGAGTAATGAAATAACCTTCAGGGGAAATGAGAGAGCAAAGGATTCTAGCAATGTGGTAGGATGACTGGGCAGGGTAGGGTCCCTTTGGGATTTATGGTTATAAAGGAGAAGAGAATCCCCTCTCCCCAAGAGGAAGCAATAGTCCAACTGAGGCAGAGAATTTGCCTCCACTTGACAAAACTAGGAAGAGAGCTACAGGGTGGGAAAACCAGGCCGAATATCGAGGACAGGTGACACCCATGGTGTAAGAACAAATGGGGCATTTCTGTTACTGTTGATTGGAAGCAACCAGAAAAGCAGCCAGGAATTGTCCAAGGCCCCACTATTTCCCCTCATCAGGGAAACAGCTATTCAGCTCCCTGCCTGTTCTGCTCCACACTTTGGGAAGGAAGCAGTGAGAACAGCCAATAGGGACCCACCCAGTGAGGCCATTTTCCATGCACTTGTCCAGTGTGGCTGCTCTGCTGAATAATTGTCAGAAAAAGGTTCTTGACTGTAGCCCAGCTTCTGACACAACTAAGACATTTGTAATTGGAAGGCCTGCTTCAGTCTGTGGCTACTTGACATACTCCAAACTTTGAGGCCAGTTGACTAGGTGGGCCCTGAGACAGGACTTTGCCTAGAACTTAATTTTCCTCAAAGTTGACCCAGCAGACTTGATTTCCTTCCTCAGGGAGGAAATCGAACTCCTGGTCATAAAGTCTACCCTTCCATTCTGCTGGCCTCACATGGAAGGCATCTGACCAGCTGTGGAGGCTTCCAGAAGTTGCAGCCTCTAGCTGCCAGGCAGCAGCCAGGACACAGTCCCCATCCTTTTTGCATGTGGAGTTCAAGGTTAGCTGAGGTGCTGTCTCAGGTTTTGTCAGGAAACCACAATATCAGATGGGTGTCATATCTACTAGAGATCTTGGGACATAGCTATCCAAGAGCTTTATGGTGCATGTCTTAGTCCTCTCAGAACTCCATAACAAAATACCACAGATGTGGGGAGGAAGGCAGAGGGCTTAAACAACAGAAATCTATTTATCATGGTTCTGGAGGCTGGCAAGTTCAAGATCAAGGCAGGATTTGGCTTCTGGTGAGAACTCTTTTCCTGGCTTTCACTGCATGCTTGCATGACAGAGAGAGAGAGAGAGAGAGAGAGAGAGAGAGAGAGAGAGAAAGAAAAGAGGTCTCCTGTGTTTCTTCCTCGGTAGGACACCAGTTCTAACAGATCAGGGCTCTACCCTTAACCTTAACTTTATCCTAATCAACTCCTTAAGGCTCTATTTCCAATCAGCTACATGAGGTTAGGGCTTCAACATATGAATTTGGAGGGGACACAATAAAGTTTGTAGCTATCCTATGGCCTCGCCTGGACTTGATGAGCCCCTTTTAGAGTCCAAAACAGGCTATGTCCAGGGATGTTTGGTTGCTCTACCAGATAACCCAGTGGCTCTGAAAACAAAAATGGGCTCCACTCCAAATAAGTGGTTGTACACACTGGAGTATGAGTTTCTGACTCCGCTCACTTTGGTTCTCTGGATTTCTGGGGGTGGGGGCACCACATCAAAGTGGACATGTTCTGCTATTCAGAGTTATGTGCCCTGGAAAAATGGGCTGGTGTTACAGGTCCTGAGGCTAAAGCCCTGTTGGAGGAAAGCACCTCTCTTGCCACTTTATGTTAGCCTTCCTGACACCATGGTGCTATTTCAGGCATCTGATGTGCCCAGTGTAAGATGACTACCTCCTCTTGGTCCTGGCTCAGATCTAGCAGGGAGCTGTGTTTCTTGAAGGCACTGTCTCCCTGCTGCCTTCCCAGATTAACTGTTTGACATGAGCACTGGGGAAGAGGCAGGAAATCTGTTGTTAGTGTACATCCTAATTTTAAGTATAGGCTTAGTAGATTTCCCTCTGTTCTAGCTGGGACTAATTGACAAAAGTAAAAGTTGAATCTGCCTAGAAAAAACAAGGGACTTTGCTGACTCTTAGAACTAAGAATTCATTCAGCATGTTTCTTCAGCAATGCAGAATTCTGGTTTTCAACGCTTGTTGTCAAGAGTTGGTTCGTCTCTTTCTCTCAGCTCTGCTTTGCTCTGGGAAGCTCTTTCCTGGTGGTGGGAAAAATGACTTCCAGATGCCCCAGGTTTACATGATCCCCATAGCTAGCAATCTGCTAAGGAAAGAGAATTGTGTTTCCTAATGCCCTCATCCCTCTGCCTGAATATTCTGGTTGGTTTTGTTGGATCATATCTTACCCTTTTACCAATCACAGAGTCTGGAGGGATGGGGCACACAAATAGGCCAACTTTATAATGGAAGAGGCTGAAATCCTCAGTTTTCAGCCTTGACAATATTATTTTGAGGGCAGAAGTTTCCATAAGAAAAGCATGTGTCACAGACCAAAGGTGAATACATCTGCTATTTAACTTCTCTAGTGCATGCACTTGAGGTGGGGAGGTTTAGCTGGGGTGTATTGACACACACAAGAGAGCATCAGGAATCGTACCTGCCACTCTCATAACAATGGGACCACTTGGTTCCACACTGCCAAGTTCACACATAGCTATCCTTCTGATGCCTCCATTTAGAAAACATTGCAGCTTGGTTTTTGTCCTTTGTACATCATACTTTTAGCACCTTTGCTGCCTTTGGATTTTGACGAGCATTGTCTTAAATGATGGATACACAGGATGAGATTCAAGGAAACCTGACTTCCCACATGCAAGTATGTGGTACTTGGCCATAATCTTACAGTGCTTTGGCTTAATGCCAATGAATTTTTAAATTTTTGGCAAGTGTTCTTTGGTTTGCCCTTTTCTTTACATGGTGACCTATTCTCCAGCATGTCCCCGCCCCCTCAGATTCTACCCCACCCAGCAAAGGGAACCTAGGTGGTGAGGGCTCATGGTGGGGATGTGGATGGCAGCTATGATGGGTTAATTTCTTTGAAATCCTGTTCCTGGCTTCACTGAATATGTTTTACTTTTTGGATGAAAACCCAGCCCCCATCCCCAGTGCTCATCATCCTCCAAAAGAGGGATAGTTTAGTGCATGAATAATATTTGTGGAATTAATTTTAAAACTATTTGCTCCAAGACAATCATGGGAATGTCTCAATGTTAGATCACTGAGTGACTTTCAGAATCATAGCAGGAAAGGAGTAGATGTTTTGTTGTCAATCATCTGGAATGACGGTGATGCTGGACAAAGCACAAGGCTCATGGAGGTGAGCCTGAGACAGAGTCAGGGGAAAGTCCTAATGTCTGTGATGGGACTGTTTGATCAAGGCTCTGATGTTTGGTAGGTATGGATCATCCTGATTTTGGGACTGTGGTGCCATATCTAGTGCAACAATATGGGATTCTGAGTGCTTAGCTTCTAGAGAAAGAGAGAGAGAGAGGTGGCATCTGCATCTTCTAAGCCCAGGAACACAGTGGTCTTAGAAGCATCAAGGCAAGCACAGTGGTGGCATGAGAGCCTGGACTGTGCTTGACAATGAGACAAGACCCTGGGGGAACCCTCAGGAATACTTGGGCAAATTTTAAAGCATGCTAATCTCTAAAACAAAATACCCCTGTGATGGGGCCAGATACATGTGACCACCTCATGTTGACCATTCTCTGGTTTTCCATGTTTAATCCTTCTGCTCTGGTATTCAATTCAACTATTACTTTCTGGCTCCCAGGCTTGGCTTTGCTTGATCTTTCCCAAACTCTAGCTTGATCTTTCCCAAAGGTGGTTAGTGGTCAGCTCTGGGAAAAGTATTTAGTCAAACTTCTCTGGGTATTTAAGTCCCAGGTAATGAATGCAGAGCCTCAGATCCCAATCAGAGAATGACCCTTTAGGTGCTGCCATCTGTCCATCATATACATTATCATCTCTAGGGAAGCTGTGAGAAAGTATTTCCTATGTGTTTACATGAAGACCATAAAGATGAAAATAAGCAAACCCTTGCTATAGCAAGGGAGTCAGCCACCATAACTTGCTTTTGGCAGAAACTCAGATGAGGAGTAGGAAAGCTTCATTGTGGAAAAAGCAGAAGGTTTTAGTGTGTCCTGATTGGAGGCTGTTGTCATGGCAAAGCTGGAGATGGGTACTAGAAGGAGGACATTCTATGTGATTGGTTACATTTATAACCAATGTGTAACCAGGAGTGTATAATTGGCTTTCTCTGCTTGGACCTAAGTTGGAAATAAGGGCAAAAACTAATGAAGCTGTAAGTTGTTAATCAAGTCCTGGCCCTTTGGGGCCAATTGTTACAGAAGCTGTTGTTTGGTTTCCTGGATTGTTATCAGAGATAGCAGTCTGACTTCCCCTAAGTCTGACTTATGGCAGGCTGGCTTCCTGGGCTGCCTGCTGCAAGTTGTAGGTTAGCTAGGCTGGCCATTGTCTGTTTATATGTTCATTCTCTCAAGTGCTTGGACATAGTAACAAACTTCTAAAAAGTAGCTATTATTGTTATGGTCACCCCCACTGAGGATGCCCCAATTGTTCACCCAGATGGTTTTAGAACTAGGTATTGTTTAGGTCAGTGGCTTCTCTAAAGCATGCATGCCCTGGGCTATTTTCAGATCTGGATGATTAGTTTTGTGGCCTGTCCCTGCTGAGGGAGCTCTTCCCAGGTATTGCTGTATCAGTGCAGTCAGAGTCTTGGGTGCAGTTGAATAAGGCTCCTTTCCTAGAGGCTCCAGTTTCCACAACTGATTTTATCATACTCTGTGCTTTGTGTTTTAAATTCTCTAGTATTATAATCTTCTCTAGGCCAGAAAGACCTGCTACCTTCTGAATTCCTTACCATGTCTCTCTCTCAATTTCTTTTTCTCCTTGTTTCTTCCTTCCTCATTTCCTTTGGTATTGTCCCTTGATCTCTGGTTTTTCATTATTTTCTGATTATTGTTCTGATTTTTTCCCCATTTTCACAGCTTCTAAAATATATCCAGACTGGAAAATTATATTAGTTTTCTTATTGTTGCGATAACAAATTCCTATAAACTTAGTGGCTTAAAATAACACAAATTTATTATCTCATTGTTCTGGACGTCAGAAGTTTCACTGAGTTAATACCAAGGTGCCAGCAGTGCTGTGTTCCTTTGGGGGTTTCTAGGGGAGAGTCCATTTTCTAGTATTTTCCATTTTCTAGAAGTCACTTGTGTTCCTGGACTCACAGTCCCTCCCTCCATTTTCAAAGCCAGTTCTTTATCTCTCTAAGTCTGTCTGTCTTTCTCTGACTTCTGTTTCTGCTGTCATACCTTTTGCTCTGGTTCTGATTCTTCAGCCTCCTTCTGAGGACATGTAAGTACATTGAGGCCACCTGGATAACCGGAGTAATATCCTCACTTTAATATCCTTAAATGAAATTACATCTTCTAAGTCCCTTTACCATGTAAAGTAACATATTCACTGGTTCTGGGGATTAAGATGTGGATATCTGCTCTAGGCTGAACTGTGTTCCTTCAGAATTCCTATGTTGATGTTCTAACCCCCAGTACCTCAGATTGTGACTGCGTTTGGGAATGGGGTCTCTAAAGAGATAATTAAATTAACATAAGGTCATTAGGGTGGGCCCTAATTCAATATGACTGATGTCCATATAAGAAGAGGAAATTTGGGCACAGACACAGGCAGAGGGAAGATAATGTGAAGGTACAGGGAGAAGACAGCTCTCTACAGCCAAGAAGAGAGGCCCCAGAAGAAACCAATCCACCAACACCTCGATCTCAGAGTTCCAGTTTTGAGAATCATGAGAAAATAAACTCATGTTGAACCCACCCAGTCTCTGGTACTTTCTGTGTCACAGTCTGTGTTATGGCAGCCCTCACAAACTAATACAGCATATTGTGGGGATATTATTCTGTTGACCACAAGAGTTATGGTCTAAAGCTTGTCTGAGTGTCGTCTATTTTGCGAGTGGTAATATTTCTCATTTTATTTGTGACATATTAGAAATCAGAGGCCTACATGCACTGAAGTGCTTAAATGAGCTGAGATGATATAAGCCTCCTAGTAATTGAAAGGCTCTGAGTTCAAAATTTGACATGGACCTCTTTTGGAGATAGTTGGGAGTGAATTTGTTTTGTTTTGTTTTGTTTTGTTTTGTTTTGTTTTGTGAGAGCATACAGGAGCTGAGTTAGGATTTTTAACACTGATAGTTAGAACAAAGAGACACTCTCCTGACAGATATGACAGCCTGTGGGCCAAACCACAGGCAGTGGTAGAGAGGTAACTGCATGGGGTTCCCATGGTGTACAGACATGGTACCCCCCTGGGTGCAGACCATAAGGGGTGGACTGTCTCAAATGAATTTACAACCATCATAAAGTTGACTAAAATACATCTGCTTTTTATAGTCTCCACTTGCTAGAAATTCTACACAGTGTCAGTGACAGAGTCCTTCTCCCCTGCAGTAGAGGGTAAGTGGGGATGGGAGTGAGTCTTCCTCCCTCCCCTCAATACTCACCACTGGGACCACATGGTGTTAGAGGTGACTGGGAAAGAAGAATATGGAAGAAAAGAGGTTGTGTTACAGGATCACAAAAATATTTATGCTATTATTTAATGTCTTTCTCCCCCACTAGCCCACAGCAGCATGAGGACAAGGGTTGTGTTTGTATAGATTATCACTATAGATATAGATGGTTTACCATAGTGTGTGGCACATAATAGGTCCTGAAAATATTTCGTGAATTAATTAATTAGTTAATTAATTGAGTCTGAAAGGGAATTTGGAGAATGAGATGAAGCTGACTTATCATTTGTACACTATTTTGCAATTTTTGAAGGACTTTTGTGTCCATTTTCTCATCTGATCCAAATACATGAGGTTGCTCGTATTTGGAGGATTCTGACAATGATGGTCCCATTCAGAGAGGCACAGGAACATGCCCACAAGCCTGTGATCAATGGCAGGACTTGGAAAGCAGTGGTCTGATCTGTCCCATGGTGTTCAGCTGCCTCCTTTCCCAGATAAAGAAACTAAGACCTCACTTTTAAGGAGAATTACTGGCCAGTATCTCTGATGAACATGGCTGCTAAAATTGTCAACAAGATACTAACAAATCAAATCTAACAGTATTCAAAAAAGAATAAAAGAGTTATTATAAAAGAATAAAAGAGTTATTCACCATGATCAAGTAGGATTTATTTCTGGGATGCAGGGGTGGTTCAATATCCACAAATCAATGGATATAATACACCACATTAATAAAAGAAAGGATAAGAACCGTATAATCCTCTTAATAGATGCAGAAAAAGCATTTGACAAAATACAGCATCCTTTCTTGATAAAAGCCCTCATGAAAGTAGGGATAAAAGGAGCATACCTCAACATTATAAAGGCCATATATGAAAGACCCACAGCTAATATCATCCCCAAAGGGGAAAAACTGAGACCTTTTCTCCTAAGGTCAGGAACATGATAGGAATGTCCATTCTCATCACTGTTGTTCAACATAGTATTGGAAGTTCTAGCCCCAGCACTCAGACAACAAAAAGAAATAAAAGGCATACAAATTGGCAAGGAAGAAGTCAAACTTTCACTATCCACAGATGACATTATACTCTATGTGGAAAACCCAAAAGACTACCAAAAAATTCTGCAAAGTCACAGCATATAAAATCAATGTACAGAAATCTGTTGCATTTCAATATACCAATAATGAAGCAGCAGAAAGAGAAATCAAGGAATCGATCCCATTTTCAATTGCATCAAAAACAATAAGATGCTTGGGAATAAACCTAACCAAAGAGGTAAAAGATATGTATTCTGAAAACTATAGAACCCGTATAAAGAAATAGAGGAAGACACAAAGAAATGGAAAAATATTCCACGCTCATGGATTGGAGGAACACATATTGTTGAAATGTTTACAAATGTTTATACCACCCAAAGCAATGTAAACATCATTGCAATCCCTATCAAAATACCACCAGAATTGTTCACAAAACTGGAATAAACAATTCTAAAATTTATATGGAAACACAAAGGCTTCAACTAGTCAAAATAATGTTGAAAAGCAAAGCAAAGTGGGGGACAGACAGCACAATTCTGGACTTCAAGGTGTATTACAATGCTATAATCATCAAGACAGTATGGTACTGGCACTAAAACAGACACATGGATCAATGGAACAGAATAGAGAACCTAGAAATAGACCCACAACTATATGGTCAGCTAATCTTTGACAAAGCCAAAAAGAATATCCAATGGAAAAGGCAGTCTCTTCAATAAATGGTGTTGGGAAAATTGGATGGTGACATGTAGAAGATTGGAATTTGACAATTTTCTTATATTATATATAAAAATAAATTCAAATGGATGAAAGACCTAAATGTGAGGCAGGAAATCATCACAATCCTAGAGGAGAACACAGACAGCAACTTCTTTGACCTTGGCTGTAGCAACTTCTTACTAGAAATGTCTCAGGAGGCAAAAATGAACAATTTTTTGTAAATTTTATTTACAAAATTTTCTTTTTTTACAAACTTTAATTACAAAAAAAAAGAGAGAGCATGCTCAAGATGGGGAGGGGCAAAGAGAGAGTGAGAGAGAGAGAGAATCCCAAGCAGGCTTCATGCTGTCAGCACAAAGCCTGGCATGGGGCTGAGTCTCAGAAGTCATGAGATCATGACCTGAGCTGAGATCAAAAGTTGGACACTTAACTAGTTGAGCCACCCAGGCACTCCATGAACTATTGGGACTTCATCAAGATAAAAAACTTCTAGGGGCCCCTGGGTGGCGCAGTCGGTTAAGTGTCTGACTTCAGCCAGGTCACGATCTCGCGGTCCGTGAGTTCGAGCCCCGCGTCGGGCTCTGGGCTGATGGCTCAGAGCCTGGAGCCTGTTTCCGATTCTGTGTCTCCCTCTCTCTCTGCGCCTCCCCCATTCATGCTCTGTCTCTCTCTGTCCCAGAAATAAATAAACGTTGAAAAAAAAATTAAAAAAAAAAAGATAAAAAACTTCTACACATCAAAGGAAACAACTACAAAACTAGAAGGCAGCCAATGTAATGGGAGAAGATATTTGTAAATGACACATTGGATAAAGGGCTAGTATCCAAAATCTATAAAGAATTTATCAAACTCAATGCCCAACAAATGAATAATCCAGTGAAGACATGGAAAGAAGACATGAATAGACATTTTTCCCAAGAAGACATCCAGATGGCTAACAGACACATGAAAAGATGTTCAACATCACTCACCACCCGGGAAATACAAATCAAAACCTCAATGAGATACCACCTCTCACCTGTCAGAATGGCTAAAATTAACAACTCAGGCAACAGCAGATGTTGGCAAGGATGTGGCAAAGGGGAACTTTCTTACACTGTTGGTGGGAATACACACTGGTATAGCCACTCTGGAAAACAGTGTGGAGGTTCCTCAAAAAGTTAAAAATAGAACTACCCTATGACCTAGCAATTGCACAACTCTGCATTTATACAAATGATACAAAAATAGATTTGATGGGCACACAAACTAATCTTTGACAAAGCAGCAAAGAATATCCAATGGAATAAAGACAGTCTCTTCAGTAAGTGGTGCTGGGAAAACTGGACAGCGACATGCAGAAGCATGAACCTGGACCACTTTCTTACACCATACACAAAAATAAACTCAAAATGGATGAAAGACCTAAATGTAAGACAGGAAGCCATCAAAATCCTTGAGGAGAAAGCAGGCTAAAACCTCTTTGATTTTGCCTGCAGCAACTTCTTACTCAACACATCTCTGGAGGCAAGGGAAACAAAAGCAAAAATGAACTACTGGGAACTCATCAAAATAAAAAGCTTCTGCACAGCGAAGGAAACAAACAGCAAAACTAAAAGCAATCGACAGAATGGGAGAAGATATTTGCAAATGACATAACAGATAAAGGGTTAGTATCCAAAATCTATAAAGAGCTTATCAAACTCAACACTCAAAAAACAAGTAATCCAGTGAAGAAATGGGCAAAAGACATGAATAGACACTTCTCCAAGGAAGACATCCAGATGGCCAACCGACAATGAAAAAATGCTCCACATCACTCATCATCAGGGAAATACAAATCGAAACCACAATGAGATACCACCTGACACCTGTCAGAATGGCTAACATGAACAACTCAGGCAATAACAGATGTTGGCGAGGATGCGGAGAAAGAGGATTTCTTTTGTATTGTTGGTGGGAATGAAAGCTGGTGCAGCCACTCTGGAAAACAGTACAGAGGTTCCTCAAAAAACTAAAAATAGAACTACCCTACAACCCAGCAATTGCCCTACTAGGCATTTATCCATGGGATACAGGTGTGCTGTTTCTTTTTCTTTTTTTAAAAAAAATTTTAAATGTTTTTATTTATTTTTGAGACAGAGAGAGACAGAGCATGAGCAGGGGAGGGGCACAGAGAGAGGGAGACACAGAATCTGAAGCAGGCTCCAGGCTCCAAGCTGTCAGCACAGAGCCCGATGTGGGGCTTGAACTCACAGGCCGCAAGATCATGACCTGAGCCGAAGTCGGACACTCAACCGACTGAGCCACCCAGGCGCCCCCAGGTGTGCTGTTTCAAAAGGACACATGCACCTCCATGTTTATAGCAGCACTATCAACAATAGCCAAAGTATGGAAAGAGCCCAAATGTCCATCGATGGATGAATGGATAAAGAAGATGTGGTATAAATATACAATGGAATATTACTCAGCAATCAAAAATAACGAAATCTTGCCGTTTGCAACTATGTGGATGGAACTGGAGGGTATTATGCTAAGTGAAATGAGTCAGTCAAAAAAGGCAAAAATCATATGACTTCACTCATATGAGGACTTTAAGAGACAAAACAGATGAACATAAGGGAAGGGAAACAAAAATAATATAAAAACAGGGAGGGGGACAACACAGAAGAGACTCATAAATATGGAGAACAAACTGAGGGTTCCTGGAGGTGTTGTGGGAGGGAGGATGGGCTAAATGGGTAAGGGGCATTAAAGAATCTACTCCTGAAATCATTGTTTCACTATATGCTAACTAATTTGGATGTAAATTTAAAAAATAGATTTGAAGGGGCATATGCACCCCAATGTTTATAGCAGTGCTATTAACAATAGCCAAATTATGGAAAGAGCCCAAATGTTCATCAATTGATGAATGGATCAAGAAGATGTGCTACACACACACACAATGGAATGCTACTTGGCTATCAAAAAGAATGAAATCTTGCCATTTGCAACAATGTGGCTGGAACTAGAGTATATTTTGCTAACGAAAATTAGTCAGAGAAAGACAAATGTATGATTTTACTTACATATGAAACAAAACAGATGAAAACAGGGGAAGGGAAAGAAAAATAAGATAAAAACAGAGAGGGAAGCAAACCATAAGAGATTCTTAACTACAGAGAACAAAGGAACTGAGGATTGCCGGAGGGGAGGTGGGTCGGGAGATGGGCTAAATGGTTGTGGGCATTAAGGAGTGCACTCGGAATGAGCACTGGGTGTTATATGTAAGTGATTAATCACTGGGTCCTATTCCTAAAGCCAATATTACACTATATGTTAACTAACCTGAATTTAAATGAAATCTTGGAAGAAAAAAAATACTTTGCAATAAATCAGCAAAAATATGCAAGACCTCTATGGTGAAAATTACAAAATGGTGCTAAGAGAAACTAACGACTTACGTAATGGAGACATACACCATGTCTATGGGTTAGACGACTTGGTAGTATGGAGTTATCAATTCTCCCCACATAGGCATTCCCTGCAATCTCAATCATAATCCCAACATGACTTTTTGTAGAAATTGACAAGATGAGTCTAAAGTTTACATGAAAATGCAAAGGACCTAGAATATCCAAAGCCATCTTGGGAGAAAAAGAGCAAAATTGGAAGGCTTACACTCCCCAATTTGAACACTTGTATAAAGTTAATAATTCTATAGTAATCAAGACATTTGGTGCAGGCAGAAAAATCAACAAAGAGGTCAAAAGAACAGCAGAGAATATCCAGAACAGGATCCACTGGTGTTTAATCATGACTTGACTTGGGAACAGTGGCTCTTTTGAATTCATGTTCAGCATACTCAAGACAAGGAAGTGTGTGCCAGCTGAAAAAAGACCCTAATTTGTAGGAAGGTCCATAGCTCATGGTAGTATTTCAGGAAGTTAAAGTTTAGAGCCACTCACCATAGGCATTGGGTAAAATCATCATTCTCCCTGCTCCTTCATCTTATATTGTAAGTAAGAGTTATACGACAGATATAAATCTGACCTTGTGGGATGGAGCAATTGTTAAATAATCGACACCACCTTCTC
The DNA here is from genome assembly GCF_022837055.1 of Prionailurus viverrinus. Taxonomy (NCBI): domain Eukaryota; kingdom Metazoa; phylum Chordata; class Mammalia; order Carnivora; family Felidae; genus Prionailurus; species Prionailurus viverrinus. The sequence goes on along the minus strand of NC_062562.1, from coordinate 69,509,926 downwards.
ATGCCATCCATGTATCCTAGATGTTCTGTGCCAGTCCTGAGTTCAAGTAGTCTATTCTGTGATTCTCAGATCACCAGTCCTTATTCAGGATTCAGAATATTGGCACGAAGTGGGGGCATGGGTCCTCTTTCTTAGACAGTTCTGGTATCGAATCCCTCCCGCATGACCTGGAGCCAGAATGAACCCTTTCCACCACAGGTGGTAATTATAGCCACAGTTATTAAACCCTCGCTTGCCCAGTTACGTGACAAGCACTTTATATACGTTGGACGATGTAGTCCTAACTCAACCCCAGTTGGGAAGATTATTTTGACTACTAAGTTACTGACAACTAGGTAAAATAAAACTAGGAGGAAAGGTGGATTCTTCTAAAGAGAGCAGGGAGCCACTTAGATTGAAAGCCTTTTATGGATTTTGATGCAGGTTTACAAGTTTTTAACTGCAATTCTGAAATCCAAACAACTCTGAAAAATGGAACATTTTTGGTAACAAATTTGGTCACAAAATGCAGTCCTACATGCTGACAGAAATTGTGAATCTTCTAGAGGGGAGTAAATTATTTGCCTGTGCAATCATTTTATCTTGGGAGCATCTTAAGGGAGTTTTATTTAGGGAAGTGATGCCCTGAGATAATCTTGCTTTTGCTATTTAAGACCTCCTAGTTTCTTTTTTGCATAAATTTGTAGTTTCCTTTTCAGTTTACTTTGATTCACTCTTTACTGGGAAAATATGGCCGATGGTTATTTGATGCCTTTCTATACTAATGACCACATCTATATGCATGATATTCAAGCTTCATAAAGCAGTACTGTGTTCATTATCTTGTTTGCTCCTCAGGAAAACCCCTTCTTTTTTCAACAATGCAGAAATGGAGACTCAGGACACACAGGTGGCAGAAGCAGAACTGGAGCCTCTAGCATTGCCAGGTTCCCCAGGCCCAGGGCCCATCAGGAACAAATCAAAGTTCTGGCTTCAGGACAGCTTGTCAATGACCCTCACCAGCAGTAAGAGTCTCATGTGTTAGTTAATGCACAATCTGCATACCTCCAAGTGAAAAAATTAAAGAGAAATTCAAAGGATCAGCCATGCCTAAGGTGGAAAGATGAGTGACTGTTCTATCTCGGGGTCATTACCTCCCAGGATTCAGACCACTGGGAAGCCCGTGAGCATGCTGGTCACTTGTGTGTTCAGGAATTTCAGCCAGCTGTTTCCTTTGTCTCAGGTTTCTCTCCAGTCTAGTGTAAAGTCAATAAGTCATGATAAAGTACGTGATACGTTATTGACCTATAGGGTATGGTGGTTCAGGGAGTTTTATTGCTTCTCTACCAGGTTATATAAGGGTCTGGTTCCCAAATTTTGGCACGAGCGTGCATCTGAGTCCTGTGCTGTCTAGGAACGTAGGAACCTGGAGGCACTGCAGACCACCTGACTCAAACTCCATTCTGGAACAGACCACTGAGGCCCAGGAGGCGGAAATCACTCGTATAATGTCAGGAAGTCAACTTGCAGAAGAGTTGGGGCTGACATTTAGTTTCTTCACTTCTGAGTACTTCTAACACGTCACACTGTCATTTCTGAATCTCAACATTGATGACCTTCGGCCTTTATGCTGTAAAGCACAAAGTGCCACCAGCAGAGGGCACCATTAATCTATTGGTGTTTTTGACAATTTTGGTTTCTAGTCCAGGCATTGTAAGGAAGGCATTAATATTTGATAAAATATAATATGGGGATATTGCATTCATAATTTTAAGAATATATGCTGAGTGTTTGAAGGCACTGGATTTTATAAAAGGATATGAAACATCGTGATGTACTCTAACCTGGAGACAGATATCCCTATGACACATGGAAGCTCATTTGAAAACCAGGTTTAGAGAAGCATCAGCATTGGCTGAGTACCGCAGAAGCCACTGGATATCTCTGTCCCTGTGTCATCCAGGCACAGAAATACACTGCCATTTGTGCTGACAGAAAACAGGTGGCCACAACTGGATTTATTTCTTCTTTTAGAACAATTCATCACTGCGACATTACCACTTTCAAACGAATCCATGCCCTTCCACAATGCAAGGTCCCCCGGGACAGTTTAACAGACAGATGGGGTGAAACTCTGCTCTGCACATTCCAGCTGTTTGACCTGAGGATAGTAAGACCTCCTTGCAGGATTGTGGTGGGAATAAAATGAGTCACTGTGTGAGAGCCATCCAGCACAGTATGTGACACATAGTAAGCCAGAGTGATGAGGATCTGTCTCCAGGTGAGGGCGTTTGGGAGTTAGGTAGGGTTGGAGGCAGCCAGTCCTCGGCTATGTTTGACAAATAGGAATCCCAATAGGAAAAGGGGCTTGGGAGTCAGGATGAAAGCAGAGGCCGGGTGCTTTGAACATGGGCAAGCTGGTGGACACAGCTTTGTCCCTTGACTCAGGAGGGCCTTGATCAGAGGGCGGAGTTAGAACTGCTGCATGAATAAGACGGGAACTCAGCAGTCAGAGGCATAGCTCCATGGCCTGAGTCCACGCCCCCTGGACTCCGTGTGCATGTGTGTGTTGGTGTGTGTGTGGCACTATGTGTGCGTGTGTGAGTGGGCATGCGAAGGGCAATTGACATGGTGGAGCGCTTTCTGTTCCCACTGGGTCTTGAACTAGCAGACCGAGCCTGCAGGTGGTGCAGTAATCGTTCAAGCCAAGGTTTCTAATTCCGATTAGCTATTAGAAATTACCTCGGGAAGCTTCTGCCTCAAAGTAGGTTCTCATTAAAATTTCCTTCCCTTCCTTCCCCATATCCCTCTGCCCACTCTTCTCCTCCTTCTCTTCCCCTACCCCCCTCCCCTTTTCCCCTCTCTTGGCCCCTCTCCTTTGCTCCCCTCCCTCCCCTTTCCTTCCCACAGGTTAGAGAGGATGTCCTGAGATCTCGGCCTCAATAGGGACCCCTGTGGAAGCAGCAGTGGCAGAGTCTGCAAGGCTCTGCGGGCGGAAATGGGTGAAGGAATGGCAACTGATGCCCGGGTCGTGATGCCAATTGCAGATTCGGTGACTTGAAGACCTTGCTGTTCTTTTTAAATTATTTTTTAGAGGGAAGCAGAGGTAGGAGGAAGTTACGATGTTTGGTTTATAGATGCAGTAGATGTGCATGTGGACCTATTTGGATGTTTTCCATATGGAAGTTATAAATTAAGTGTGGATAAAACCTCTGAGGTGTAAAAAAACCAAGCCAAGAGGGGGCTTGGATTGAAAATTGAGGTAAGTTCTGCTTTAGGGCCCTACAGGGGACAGAACAGCCCGTGGAGAAGGCAGCAAAGGGGCTGTAAGAGGTGTGAGTGGGAAACAATGCAGTGGTGAGGGAGGTTGCAGAAACTGGGGCGGGGGGGGGGGGAGAGTCCTCCCTTTGGAGCTCAGCTGCTGAGTGCTCATGAGCTGACAGCCTTGCCAGGGACAGGGCTTTGTCTCTGAAGCCACTTTACTGAGGAGGCGGAACGCAAGGCAAAAGGCAGCCTCTTCTCTGCTGAAATTACCAACAAGTCACCGCATGACAACATCGTGAACAAGTGAGGTGGAATATAGCGCTGACTGAAGAAACCAGATGGAAAGGTAATGGGACCTCCCGGCATTCACAGTGTCATTCCACTCCATTCTCAGTTGCCCTCTGAGGAAGGTATTTTTATGTGCATTTGCAGAGGAGACCGAGGTTCTGCTTAGCTGTTTGTCCAGGATCACAGAACTAGTAAATGACAGAACACGCTTCTAGCCAAATTGAATGATTCTAAAATCCAAGTTCCTTCCACAATGCCCAGCTGCCTTACAGAGGCTGCATGCCTACAGGACCAGACTGTCAGTTTTCCAATGACCCAGTTCCTCCGTGGTCATGCCCAGCTACCCACTTAATACAACTCTTCGGTAGACCCTTTCCAGTCCTTATCTTCTGTCACATCCATCTGGTATTTGACCCAGACTGTGTCCTTGAAACTCTCCTCTCCTTTGGTTTCTGCCAATCCACTGGACCATTTTTTTAATTTTTTATTTCTTAATGTTTATTTTTGAGAGAGAGAGAGAGAGAGAGTGTGAGCGGGCTAAGTGCAGAGAGAGGAGGGAACAGAGGATCTGAAGCGGGCTCCACACTGACAGCAGAGGGCCCAATGTGGGGCTCGAACTCGTGAACCGTGAGACCGTGACCTGAACCGAAGTCAGGTGCTCAACTGACTAAGCCACCCAGGTGCATCCCCCACTTGACCATTTCTTCTATGTTTAACTGCTTTTTCACTGTCCATCCCTTTGTTAGTGCTCTCCAGGATTATGTTCTTGGATATCTTCTTTAACTTTACTCTGGGAAACACAAACTAAAAAGACTTGAGGGGCTAGGGAGCGAATGTGAATGTGAACAGCCAGTGAATGTAAGATAGCAGTGACACGCCCAACTACTGCTAGGTTAGAAAGATGATACAGAGACGTATGGTCTAAGTGAGGGGTAGTGAGGCGGGTGGGTAGTAGGGGCTGTGAGAAATGGACAAGCAGTGTCTAAAAGGGGCTGAGGCAGAAAAAGACTGGGAGAACATAGAGTCAGAAAAAAATTAGCCTTGAGGAAATTAGTAGGATGTCTGGAAGTAAAGGAACCTAAAAACATATGGCCTGTTTAGGCCAATCAGATACCAAAGGCTGGCAGATCACTGTTTGCACTGTGTCCTTAGACAAAAGCTCTGAGTTTTTAAATAAGTAAATAAACAAGCAAGCAGCCTCTATTTGCAACATCCATCCCCAGCATGCCCATGGTCATTTTAAGGTCAGTATTAGAACTGGCAGCAAAGCAGGGGGTGTGAACGGAGACTGGGACACTTTGTCACGTGGAGGCAGATAATGAGGACAGAGAACACTGAATGGGTACCAAAGGGCATTGTTGGCAAAGGAGGAGTGGCTTTCATGAATAAACGAGAAATTCCATTCATCCATTTCAGGAACTTTTGTTTTAAGAAGACTTCATTGTCCCTACCAGGTACACTGCCAAGATCAGGTAGTTGTATTAAAGTCTGATGACAGGCAGGTGAAATTGTGACACCATTGCTGCATCTTAATCTTTTTTTTTTTTTTTTTTTTGATGGATGGGGAAAATTGGAATGTGAAAGCTTCAAAGAGCTGTATTTCTAGAGTCATGCTATTAGGTGAGGTGTCTTTTTTGAATATACACTTCAGAAAGCCTGGGGTGTCAGGTGACCACCAGGAGAATGCTTTCTATGGGAGTTCCTGTGCTTTTTTGAGAAATGGCCCAGATGGTCTGAGGACCACCAGTCTGGATTTTTAGACACTGGGATAAGATTCATGAACACACATAGAGCAATAAGAGTGACTTTACCCTTGGGCGTGAGGGAGAATCTCTAGGAGTACATGAAACTCCATCCAGGAACACCAGCTTTTGAAAAGAACACTTAGGGACTGTGGTGGCGGCCCTTCTGTGCCATGAGCACAACCACAGTGACATGTAAATTCTTTCACGGGAAGGACAGCGAATTGGAGGAGCAAAGTGACCTTTTCAAATGCTTGAGGTCACTTGGAGATTTGAAGCTGAGGGTGGAATCCTTCCCCCGGTAACCACAGAAGTGGAATGGAGAGGGATGTTGGAGGGAATCCCAAAACTGTGAGTCCTCCTCTGAGTCTCCTTCTACCAGGTTCTCAGAGCTTCTTCGCTATCATTATCATTATCAAGTAAGCAGCTGAAAAACACCCCTTCCGGCCCACGTGTCCCTGTGATCTCTCGTGCACCTGCCCCTGACCGTCATTACTATTCTCAAAGCAAATACAATCCCAGGGATTATATTCCACCCCACCACCTCTCTGGCCAACTCTTAGGAGAAGGGTACGTCAGTTTAATTTTCAGTCCCCCGGGATTCTGAAATCATTAGATGTATTTTGGCTCATGCTGTATCACAAGTCCCTTCAGACAGAACTCAGACTTCCTCATGTGGCTCTGAGGCTCTCTACCCTCTTCTCTCAGATTTGTCACAGGCTTCTGTGGCTCCTTTCCTGCCACTTCTGTCTCCTCAGGCTTGGGGGGAACCTCATTAGCTAATCAAGCCGTTCTTGTCCACCGTGCCACAGACCCCTGGGGAGCCACTGCCTCCAGCTGATGGGAGCTGGCACTTGAACTGAGACAGACTTATCTGCCGAGGGTTGCATCTTTCTAGCCCTGCCTCTTATAGCACCTTGTATCCTCACTTTGCTGTTAGTTCCTGATTTGAGGCTTCACCCTCCTAACTCCATATCTTTTCTCACCTTGTTACTTCTTCCTAGGATGGCCAGCCCACCCGCCAACAATTCCTCAAACCAAGACTCCATCTATTCAGACATCACTCTTATTGGCCACCAATAGTAGTTATAAATTGTGCATACCTGCCTTCTTTAAAAAAAAAAGTTTATTTATTTATTTTGAGAGAGAGAGAGAGAGAAAGAATCCCAAACAGACTTCATGCTCAGTGCGGATCCCATGACCCTGGGATCATGACCTGAGCCAAAACCAAGAGTCACATGCTTAACTGACTGAACCACCCAGGCACGCCCCTGCCTTCTTCATCAGTACCCGAGGGAGGAAGGCAGAGAACATGAGGACTCACACTGCTTTCTACTCTTGGTAGTAAGGCTGCGTTCACCAGGACACCAGGAAAAAACTCCATCAGATGTGTGAGAACTCCATGTCTAACCAGAAAGAATCCACCAACACACATGTGGATAGTGTGGGCTGGAGATATTCTCCACTCCCTGTGACCTGGAGAAATCTCTTCCTTCAAAGATGAATGAATGAATCTTTCCCTGCCCAGGTCAATTACACCCCGCAAGAAAATGTGCAGAACTCTGGTATTTTGAGCCGCTCTGCCTCAGTATAGCAACTGCATACCTCCCCCAAAGCAGGATGCAGCAACCCCAGTCCTTCTCCGAAACAGATCCGGCTCCACACCACATTAACAAGGCACCGATACTTAGGGAGGATTATGTAGGTATTCAGTACAGAGGGTTTCCATTGCAAACCCCTATTACAAAATCCTCTACATTTTTTCCCTTTTGCCTGAATTCTTTCCTGGAGTCAGCAGTCTCATGTCTCCACCTAAAAGTCAGTGCATCTGGGCTTTTCTGGCTAGGCTGGCTCCAGCCCTGTCTTCCCCGACCCCCCCACACCATCTCTTCCCTAAGACAGAGCAAACTGCCATTTGTATCTTCACATTCACTCCCTTTGCTGACCTGACAAAGATTCTCCTTGGAATTTACTCCCTGTCCTAGAGGCTGTTGGTAGTATCCAATATCTGCTCTCCCACTTTTCTACAACAAATGAACTCAAGTATATTATCTGGGCACAGAAAAGACTCTGTTCCCCAGCATCCCCGTCACGGTGAGGTGTGGCTACATGAGAACATAGCACGGATGACACGTAAGCGTGGGCACAACTTCTGAGAAGCATTCTTAAGAGCTCGTGGCACAGCCCTTTCCTGCCTTTGTGTCCTTTTTTGCCCAGAATGTGGATATTTTGGCTGCAATTAGAGCAGCCATCTTGGATTAAGACGTGGAAGCTTTGTGCTGAGTAATGGCAGGGACAGCCAAAGAGAGAAAACAGGGGCTCCTCATGGATGAGCAAAATATTATTTAAATTAAAAAAAAATTATAAGAATTCTTGATTATATTTGTTTCTACCTGCATTATTTTTGTAACCAAACATAACATAAAATTCCACCATTTGAGGCCTATTTGAAATTTTACTTTATCTATTAAGACTTCAAGTATTTTCTGATATCAGAGAAAATAAATAAAATAATTGATAATTTGATTTTTAAAGTACTCGACTGTTTCAGGAACAAAAAAAAAAAAAAAGAGGGTTTTGGAATACTTGTGGCAGAGGTCAGATTTAGACCCCAGATTTTTTTTTTTTTTTCTCTGTAGATGCTCAAGCCTTGAGCCTCATATTTAACTGGTCCTGCTGTCCTACAAAGTATCTGAACTCTGAGGCTTCCCTTGACTGCGACATACGGGGAGCAAAGGGTCATAAAGACTAAGGATCTAGCAGAGGAGGAAGTGGTAATTGATTCTTTTCCATATTCCTGCTTTTCAGGAAGCTGATCAGATATTTTTACCTGGAGCGAAGGTGCTCGCTGGCGAGTCAAGAGCTAGGCCTCCTCATCCCCAGACCCAGCCCCTTGTCTGGGGCTGTTCCAATGCAGGGTGGGAGGGGGGCTGTGTGCCTGCCTCCAAGTTCTGAGGCCTGAATCATTTGACATCCTCCGGAGGGAACGATGGCCTGGCTCTCAGATGGTGTGGGCTAGCCTCCTGTTTTTATAATCTGCAAGCTCCTTTTACTTAGTGGGACATACAGATCCCTTTGCCTGATCCTCCTCCTTTAACCTTAAACTTGGGTCAGGAATAAAAGGAGCAGCTGAACAACAAGGCTTGATGGCAAAACCAGAGGAAAAAGTCTTTTTAACTCTTCCAACTTTCCCCTTTCTAAGTCTGAAATTCAGAGATGCAGAGTCTCAGCAAATGGAATTAAGCCTCCATTATAAAAAGTTGCAGAGCTCTGGTTTTCTGGCTCTTCTCGACCTTTTTACCCAAAGAGTTTCCATTCACAGAACCCCCTCTCTTTCCATTCTCTCAAATTAAATGATAGATACTATGTAATGTAGAAACCAGTGTGCTGGCAGCTGGGAAAGAGCTCTCTGCCTGCAGATGCTCACAACATAGGGAAAGATAGTCCCACCAGGGAACCTAAAAGTAAAAAGCTTTGGAAACTCAATGGGAGTAGGATAAGGGAGAGATTCCTTTGGTAGTGGGGAGGGGGATATTTGGATCTGTGACAACCTTATGGAAAAGGTGGAAGGAAAGCTAAATTCTATAGGGTGGTTGGGGAGAAAGGTCTCCTCAGGCCAAACGGGGATTGGAATATGACACAGAGGGCAGGTTGGGATGGTGATGGTAGACATTATCATGCAAATCTAGAAACCAGACACAGATTACTTTCTAGACATCTTTGGACACCATAGATAATATTTTGCATGCAAAGGACAGTTCTGTATAATTTTGGAAGACAAAAATGATAGGTGAGCATCTGTGCTTCAGAAGAAAGAGTAAAACACAAAGACCATTTAGGAGTAAAAGTATCCACGTCATGTCCGTGAAAGAGATGTGGGAGGATGGAAAGGGCTAGATGCAAGTGGAGAGGGTGGGAGACTAGTGTGTGCTGATCTGTGAAGGGGAGGCGGGGTGGGGGGCGCGAGGTGAAGACCCAGTTTTTGGCCTAATTGTGTACAGTGTTTTCTGGAAGAAAACTGAAGAGTCAGTTGACTTGACAGTTTCAGGGCAATTCCCTAAGGAAAGAATTTATAATCCCATTACAGGCTGGACAGCTATCAAAATCAGAATGAGCCTTTCTGCAGAAGAAGGGTCAGGATAAAGTCCCAGACTGACTGTAGACATCCATGGCAGAGGACCCAGCCCAATGAAAGGAAAGAGACTCAGATGAGCCACATGATCGTGAAATTACAGAATTCATACAACAAAAGAAAATACTGACAGCTTCTAGACTAAAATAAACAGATAATGATAACAACAAAGTCCCACCCTCAAGTGGCAGTAGTCAAAATATTTGACACTTTGTATGGCCTGGGCACTGACCCATCAGAATGGATGCTACTAGAAGTAACACTAAAATAGTGTCTTGCTGTACTGGGCATTAGCCTGTTAGCTGTTTGGGTTGTGGGAAGTCTAGGGGATCCAAGAGGAAAGTCTTCAGAGGCCAGAACAGCTTGGAGAGACTTTGGCGGGGTGGGGGTGGGGGCGCTAGAGGACACTGGCCATGTACCTACTGCTACAGAAGAATTTCTGTATTTTAGCAATACATCTTAGTGTGAAACATCTGTCCACTCTGCCCACTCTCTGCCCCACTCCGCCAAAGTAGGGAAGTGAATCAAAATGGTATTCTCAGCACTGGTTCGGTGCTTTTGGGTATCTGAGAAACAAAAAAAAATCAAACTAGAAATCTGACTTGGCCACACTATCCACCAATAAAAGTCATTTTTAGACTTGCAAGGCCTCAGGAAATGTACTTCCAGTAGAGTGATGTATTCAAGTTTGGTGGGGCCTGAAGCTTATGCAAATTGGGGGGGGTTCTCTTTAAGAAAAGCATTAATACTCACTACTCTGGGGGCGTCTGGGTGGCTAAGTCGGTTAAGTGTCCGATTTCAGCTCAGGTCATGATCTCACAGGTTCATGAGTTTGAGCCCCGCGTTGGGCTCTGTGCTGACAGCTCAGAGCCTGGGGCCTACTTCAGATTCTGTATCTCCCTCTTTCTCTCTTCCTCCCCAGCCCACGCTTTGTATCTCTCCCTCTCTCTCAAATTTAAATAAGTATTAAAAAATTTTTTTTAAATAAAAATAAATTACTACCCTGTAATTAGGTTCAAAAGTGAATATTTACTTAGACTCATGAAGAAATCACAATTAAACAAAAATTTTAGCTTTAAATATTATAAACATTATAAAATCCAGAAAAATTTTGATTCACTGATTTCTGTCATTATTTATTTAGAGAGACAGAGAGGGAGAAAGAGAGAGAGAGAGAGAGGGAGAGAGAAAACAAGTAGGAGAGAGGCAGAGAGTGTGGGAGAACGAGAATCCCAAGCAGGCTCTGTGCTATCAGTGCAGAGCTCAACTTGGGGCTCAGGCCCATGAACCATGAGATGATGACCTGAGCCAAAATCAAGAGACAGACACTCAACTGACTGAGCCACCCAGGCTTATATTTTTATAGAAAGAATAGAAATATTCAGTCTTTTCTGTGCTCTTATGGTTGACCAAAATTTGTTATTTCTGATTGATAGTATAGGAAACTAATGTGTTCATATTGAGATATGACCTCAGGCTCTGAGCTGGTGAGGCTGACAGGGAGAGAGGGAGGAGAAACAGAGAGAAGAGTTTTCTGGAAGCCATTTCTTTGAATTCACAAGTACTCAATTATACATAGAGGTAGCCATGACTCTTATACCCAAACTCTGTATCGCCAACTCAGCTTCCCCTTACCTAATTTTCAACACGTTTCTAGGCCACTGCATCATCACCTAGCAACATACGTGTGACAGAGGGAAAAAAGGAGAGAGATGTTGTCCTAAACAATTATTGTTAAACTATTTTATTTTTGCAGATTTTATAAAAGCACACAATCATGTGATGCTAAAGCAAAGGCCGTTCCTTCCTTGGGCCTTGGAAGAAGCCCATGCTGGTTGGGGACATTAAAGCTTTTATGCTTCATTAGCATCACAGTAAATCCGCATTTACTTTTCTGTGTCTGTCCTGGGAAACTGTACTGTAGCAAATATTACGATCAAAGAAAAAAGAAAAAAAGCTGTAGGATCCAGGAAATAGTGGGTCCAATTCAAGAGAGCTCCGAAGAAGGTTGGAACATTGATGAAAAGCAATTATTCCTAGTCTGAGAAAGCAGCACATTCTTATTGGTGTAGGATGAGCAGGGCTTACAGGACTGCACATGTGAGTCCCAGAATTACAGGCCTTGGATATTTGGAAGATGCCTAAGGGATCCCATAAAGGAGCTCAGCCGTAAATGGTGAGTCCACGTGTATGGATCATCAAGGCTCGCACCACTAAGATAATCTACATTTGTCAGTAGACTTGTCCAGCTGAGTGCTTACTGTCTCCAACAGCTAGGAATCCTAAATCCTAAATCAGAGCAGAAAAGGGATTTGTCTAGTGGTTTGATATTTATTTTTATTTCCCATTTGATTTGGATTAATAAATGAGTATTAGTGATTATAGCTCAAAAAGAGAGAAATACATCCTGTCTATATTGATGGGAAAATATAGAGAGAGGTAAGGATATAAAGTTATAAAGATAATAAATAAATGAGTTAAAAAGGCATTATAAACATATATTTCCTATACATACATATGTATATAGCAGGTGAATGTGTTACAAAGAAAGATGTTGGGGTATAAGCAAACTAAACTGTCATGTAGCACAACAGAAAGTTTAAGGATAATATATAAGACTGATGAATCTAGAAATAGCTCCATGAGCTTGTTATTGAGAACTTCAGGCACAGAAGAACTAAGTCAGAAATTATTAAATATGATTGCCTCTGGAGACCAGGATGGAGGCTGGGGGGGCAGGCAGGGGACAGTTGTTTTTCCTTATCTGTGTCTCTACACTATTTGATTTTTAGAAAACACGTACATGTCTTTCTGATGAAAAAAAAAAGTTAAAACATTTGAAAGACAGCTCTGGTTATGAGCTTTACCCAGAGTCTGGACCATGGGATTTGTGTACATAATAGCACTTTTTCAACCTTCTGCTTCATTTGACCTTTGCCTGGAATGGAATTAGTTTGTAACACAAGGTTTCATTTCAGGAGATTCATCAAAATTTATATTGTTCTAGAATTTCAACCATGTCCTACTGACAAGTTCGTGTTCACAGATTGTTGACTCCTCAAGAGATCAGGTTGCGTAACAGGAAGGGTTTCCTGTGCACAGATGACATTTCTTTTTTTAAATTTGTTTATTTATTTTGAAAGAGAAGGAGAGAAAGCAAGCAGGGAAGAGACAGAGAGAGAAGGAGAGAATTGCAAGCAGGCTCCATGCCATCAGCTCAGAGCTCAATGTGGGGCTCAAACCCACAAACCATAAGATCGTGACCTAAGCTGAAACCAAGAGTCAGATGCTTAACTGACTGACTCAGGCACCCCAGAGATGACATTTTAAAACTCTCCTTGATACTGATATTAGACATTAGCATTCATAATATATTTGTAAATCAAATGAAACAGTTCCTGTCTTCATGGAGTCAGAATCAAAAAAGAAACATGGCTGGTACCCATAAAGAGGAAAACTTTTGGTTAACGCACTTGGTTCTTTCTTCTTTTTTCTTTCTTCTTCGTTGCCATCTGACACAGACAAGCATAAAGAAGCAGTGACAGAATAGGAAAAGGAAAGTAACATTTCCTGGCACTCACTAGCACGAGGTCCCATACTGGGCTCTTCTCGTACACTAGTTCATGCGCTGCCTTGCCAATCCCGTGAGACATGTCCTGGCGCTCCTCACTTACAGTAGAATGGGGTCTAACCCCCTGTTTTTATGATCTTTCCTGGCACAAATAAGAGCGCACACAGTACTGAGGAGAGCTTGTGTTTACGACAGCCCCTGGGCTAGCCCTGGCAAGGGTGCAGCCTGGTTGGCACCGGGGCCGGTCCAGGCCATGGTGACAAGGAAACGTGATTGGCTGAGTCCCAAGGTGGAAAACCCTCTGCTTTCATGGGTGCACGAGCAGAACCTGAGCAATGGCAGTGACTCTGTGTGTCTCTGAATCGGGCAATATTCACGCTAGGCATTGTCCTTGCCACGTGCCCATGGGCAGGTCACAGGCTGATGAGCAGGAGCACGGCACAGTGCAGTTGTGCAGAAAGAGACTGGCCGCTGTAACATCAGTGATCAGAGGAGGCACGGTCCTGGACTTAGGATCATGCAGCCAGCAACCTTCTCCCAGACTACCCCTCAATTCTGTCACACACATCAGGGACCTTACTCTCTTCTCTTATTAATGAGGAAAGTGAGGTGCCGTATGGTTAAAGTCATCTGCCATCACAAGACCACCATGGGGCCGAGTCAGGATTCCAGCCCAGAAGTGTCCACGGCCGATGTTTCTCTTCCTGTATCACCAATGGAGGTGGTTTTTTTTTTTTTTTTTAGTTGATTTATTATTTTGAGAGAGAGGAAGGGGCAGAGAGAGAAGAGAGTGAGAATCCCAAACAGGCTCTGCACTTGAACTCACGAACCTTGAGATCATGACGTGTGCTGAAATCAAGAGTCAGACTCTGAAACCAACTGAAACACGCAGGTGCCCCGATGGCGGTGTTTTTAAAGGACAGCAAGACTGAAAAGAGTGATGGAGGGACAGAGGCTCGTGCAGGCGTGGCAGACAGAATAAAGATTAAAATCAGGGAGCCCAGGTGGGTGCAGAGATTTGCAAGTTCTCTCCCTCCCCTTAGCGCAAAATGAATTTCTTCGCTCACAAACACAAGCGTGGGACGGCTGCAAAGCACCTCGGCACATGTCCGGCAGGGAATGTCATCCTTTCCAGGTTTCAGGCCAGCAGCTGGGGGCTCCATGGGCCCGCGTTGGCAGGAGTCCAGGGAGACACAAAGTGCTGTGGCCGGGCATTTCCAGCTCCCCTCCTCTCTGTGGACAGAGCCACCTGGCTCTCCTGTCACCTCAGCCAGACACTTCTGCCTTCAGAAAATCAGCTTATGAAACTCAGCCTTGTTCCAGAATCCCTGCTGGAACGCTGGGACTTTGGTCTAGCACCACCCTGGAAGCCAATGGCTTCGTGCTGTCCTGGGGAGACGTTTGGCCCAAGGCCACCTCTGTGTCTGCCTGTCCCACTCTACCCCACTCTGGTTTATCTTCTAGGGGGCGGGACAAAGTGGCACAAGAGGGAAGGAAGGGAAAGCAGGTGGAGGCAGCTTTGCATTTTATTTTTCTCAATTCTGGCTCACTGTTCTGTCATAACCTGGGGCTCACTTTAAAAAAAAATTTTTTTTAACTTTTTTTTATTATTGCGAGACACAGAGAGACAGAGCCTGAGCAGGGGAGGGGCAGAGAGAGAGGGAGACACAGAATGTGAAGCAGGCTCCAGGCTCCAAGCTGTTGGCACAGAGCCTGACACAGGGCTCGAACTCACGGACCATGAGATCATGACCTGAGCCGAAGTTGGAAGCTCAACCGACTGAGCCACCCAGGCGCCCCTGGGGCTCACTTTTGACTAGACCTGGCAGTGTCTACACTGGTACAGTCCATGCCTCCAAACTCAAATCTAAATAGTTATATGCTCTTTCCACTTGTTCTTCTTCCCCACTTACAGGAAGAGAATCTCATTTTATATTATCCTGTACATAACATTGGGGTCCCCTTATGGCTTATGGCTTCCTAACATTGGGGAATAGGCTGGGCCATGTAGGCATTCTAGAAAATATTTACTTACAGTCAGTGAGAAAATACTTGTGTTAGGACATTACAAAGTCCAAATTTGCCTCAAGATGAGTCTTTTAAAAATGATAAGGCACATCATTGTGGAATCATTGCACATTTTCTGGCCCCCTGGTGTTTAGCTCCTATATACCTGTAAACATCACACCAATGGCTACTTTGAAAACTTCACTGCCAAAGTAGTGTTAGCCCATGTGCAATCCAAGCTGGCTTCCTTCTTTTTTCAAAGAGCATAAAACAAGGTAAATAAAACAGCATTTCCCTGCCCTTTGCGTGAGGCTCATTACAGACGTGCAGCATAGAGCTTCTCAATCTCCTTTCTTCCCAGTTATGTTTTCTTTAATGTTTATTTTATTTTTGAGAGAGAGAGAGAGGGAGAGCTTGAGGGGAAGAAAAAGAGGGCGACAGAGGATCTGAAGCCAGCTCTGTGCTGACACAAGAGAGCCCGACATGGGGCTCGAATTCACGAACCGCGATTTCATGACCTGAGTCAAAGTCAGACACTGAACCAACTGAGCTATCCAGGTGTCCTCCCCACCCCCACCCCCCACCCCCCTGCCACTCCCAGGTATGTTTTTTAAAGCAGGGACAATGGGAGCAGCTAGCCTGCTGGGAAGTGCACACATCCCACAGGGACACTGTGTGTAGATATTTTAACAGCATGCCACCACGAAAACACATGCGGTGCTATTTCCCACCAGGTGAAGATCTCTGGGATCTATCGCTTAAAGATTGTGGACTTTGCAGGTGCTTGGATGGCTCAGTTGGTTAAGTGTCTAAGATGGTTAAGGGCCAAATCTCTTGATCTCGGCTAAGGTCATGATTTCATGGTTCATGAGGTTGAGCCCTGCATGGGGTTCTGTGCTGACAGCACAGGGTCTGCTTGGGATTCTCTGTCTATCCTTCTCTCTACCCTCCCCTGCTTGCACGTACGCTCCCTCCCTCAAAATTAAAAAAAAAAATTAAAAATATGATGTGGACTTTGGGGCAGGCCTCAGTTCAAATCCTAGTGCTGGCACGCAGTATTTGTGGGACTCATATTATTAAGAAAGTTACCTACTCTCTTTGAGATGCAACTTCCTCATCTGTTAAATGGGAACAATATTACTGACACCTTAATAATCTTGGCAGGGTGTATAAAGACACAATGCCTGTGTCCAGCACAGAATAGATGCTCAGTGAATACCCAAGACATAGAGGAAGGTAATGTCTGGATCCAAATTTCTTTTTCTGTATGTTGAACTCTCCTCAAATAGATATCTGCATATGTTTCTTTTATTCTAGACAGATTGTCTGACCTTGGGACTTCAGAGGTGGTAGACTTCAGGGACCTTCTGGCCCATCTTCTTCATTGTAGGGGGGGTGGGGATATACGATTTACTTACAGTCACCCAGAACTGAGTGGCAGAACCAGATGAGCTCCTTGGGTGAGTAAGGAAAGGTCTGCTCCTTGTCCATTTATGAGCTAAAACCACACTTATGGGATAAGTGCGGATATTTCTTCTACTTCCTAATTTTAGAATCTGTAAGGTCAGCATAAGCTCATGCTTTTGAAACTGACTCAAAGTGCCTGTTACTGGAAAAACCATATAGCTGGGCAAAACCCAGACGGTGGGTTTTATTGTTTTGTTGGGAAGAAAAGAAAACTGGAGCTTCCGTCACCTGCCAATTAGTCTTGGTCTACCTCCAAACCAAACTTACGCTCAGTGAAGCAGATTAATAAAACGATGGGGCATCTCTGGCTGCTGAGAAACTTTGATGAATATGCATGCAGAACAGACAGTGCAGCTTAAACCCTTTTCTCACCTTGGACTTGGGCAGCAAGAGTTCTACCTTCTTAATTTTTTTCTGAGATAAGGTGTGCTAGAATTTGGGAGCCAGAAGGGACCTCAGTGAAGCCCATTTGGCCCAGTCCCCTTATTTCAGAGAGGAGTAGACTGAAGCCAGGAAGGAAAGTCCACTCAAGGCCATTCAGTGAATGGCTTGCAGACTCGGGACCAGAGTAGGTCTTGTGGCTCCTATTCCAGATGATGCTGTCTGCCCAGAGTGTCCTTAGTGCCCACAGTGCTCCATTCATGTTTTCTTGTGGAAGCTTATTGATTAAGGTCACATGGAAAGCAATTTAAGCCTCAAGTTATATGCATTCAAGACCAAGAGAAATGTGACTCATCATGAGATCTGTCTGTGTTGAGGTCTCCCAGGGGGTCCCCTCTCTTAACTGTATAGGTTATGACATTGTCATCTTAGAACACACTAAATGCATTCTTGAGAAATAACATGACAATTTCTGTTTTCTGAAGAACTGTTCTATACCAGAGGAGTAATAACATTGTTTCTAAACTAGAAAAGTGGTTCCTGTCTCACTCAGCAACCTCACACATGCACCAGCCCTCACTTGCCTGGCAGCGCAAATACCCCAATATTGCATCGTGAAAGGGTGAACCATCACAAGATTCATCGTGGAGGACAGAATGCCACGCAGGCTAAAAGTAGGAGGAACAGGGCCTGTAATTCTCCTCATCTCTTACTGAATGTGAAAGACACTACAGCACTGAAAATGAATTTACTCCAACTCGACAAAACAGGAGGAATCTCACCAACATAATTCAGACTGGGAAAAGCAACCCTGAGACACTGCCTAAACTAGGGATTCATTTTTAGAGTGATAAAGATCAAACAAGATGAAATAATATATTGTCCATAAGTACATTTCATTTATGATCATTGTTTTTTTAGAAAAAGCTAGGGAATGATTTAACACATAATTCAGGGTGGTGGTTATATCTGAGAAGTCCACAGGGGAATGTGATAGGAGAGAGGCAGAATTGGTGATGTTCTTAATAATGAGTTGGGTAGTGGGTCAAAAAGCAGTGGAGGGGTAAGATATTAAGCCAACTTCTGGATAGAATATATGACTTCATAACAATTGTGGAGTCTTTATTAAGCAAGATGTCTTATTCTAATAATCAGGTAATTTACTAGCAAGAAGATACCCTATACTCTATATTGTTTAGGAATGAAAATCCCAAAATAAATGAAGCCATGTGTCACAGTGCTTCACTGATTCTTGCTCTGTAGTAAATGCTCATCATGTTATGTTCTATTATATGGAGGAAGACAGGAGACCAAGAGGTAGAGGGTAAAAACTGAGCTGCAATATGCAAGAGATGACAAAGTCTTAAAAGAAAATCTTTAGGCATCCCTCCCGGTGGCAAGATGGCCACTGTGCTTCCAAGCAACAAGTTACAATTCCAGGTGGGAAAGGGGGTGGGAAAAAAGTAAAGGGGTTCCAGATTCCAGTTGTAGGAATCCTGGAGCATAAACAATTTGCAGGTTTCTAATGTCTGTCTACACTCTAGGTTAACTCAGTAGATGGAGCGCTCCTATATGAAATGGAGAGCAATGACGCATAAATAAAATCAGGGGGTACACAAGTGCAGCATGGCCAAGAGTCAAAACCTAAGCCAAGAGAATGGGAAGGAAGTAAAGGGGAATAAAAGAGAAGGAGGCTTATTTTTTCCATCTTTCCTCTAGAACCATAAACATGGATGAAAAGAGATGAAAGGAGTGGGTTGTCTGCTTCATTATAGAGATGGATACAGAGAAGTCTGATGAATAAGGAAGAGTTGAATAGAATGTGTTACCTCCTGTTTCCTTGGATTTTCCAACTCTAGCCATTGATACCTCAATTAGGAACAGCTTTAACAGGCCTGGTCATTTCCAGCACAGGCAGGGGCAGGAAGACTATGAGAGCCTCATCTCAACCAGTGTCTTGAGGCTACACTCAGTCTTCCTGCTTAAACCTTATTCTTGGCATTCCTGGGGTACACCTGGAGGCAATTTTGGGTCAGAGGATGTCTACAAAGTCTGACCTTTCCTTTTTAATGCTAGCTGTGTCTTCTTGGGCCATAGAGTCATCTATGTCTTGATTTCTCAGTTGTCTTCTAGATTCCTCCTGAAGCTGCTGCTGAATCCTGCTCTGTGACCCACTTATCTGGGCCTAGACACTCTGTTCCAGTCCCTCTTCTATGGGTTGGACTCTGTTCTTCTTAACCCCATTAGCTTTCCAGGGTTCTGCTCCACACTGGGTAGAATATACAACATAATTGTAGGATTCAAACAGCCCTGGCACCCCCAACTTTCTAGAAACACATCCCAGCTCATCTTGGGCACTCCCTACATCAAGCTTGAGTTTTCCAGTCTGTCTGATGGAAGTTGTGATAGGGCCACTGATCACCACCCTGGAGAATTTATATCCTTTACCACAGTCCTGTTTTCCCACAGATTTCCCTTTGCTGTGTTCACTGGCTATTACTTATCCGACAGCATTTCATCTCTCTTATCATCTGATGTAGAATCCCCAATTGTTCAGGCACTTGGCAGAAATTCCTTGATCCTGGGAAGGCAGGTGAGAGCTCTAGCCCAAATGGATGAAACATGACTGCCCTACAAGGGTTATGTGCCCTTGTTGCCCTTGGCCAGTGTCCAGCAGATGATCTACAACCAATTTCTAGACTTCCTGATCAAAAGGCACTAGCTTCATTTGGAATTCGTCTTTATCTCCTTATCCTCCCCCCATCTTTTTGCCTGTAATTCTATATTATCTGGGGGAGCAGCAGTTATCCCGCAAAGCCGTCTGTTGATGAAAGCCATTGCTTTCTGAGTAGGAAGAAAAAAGTCCAGTGCCCGAAGGCAGTGCTGAGCAACTGTGTCAGCCTTGGGTTACCTACCTCCAGGCTCACCATAAGGAAACTAAATTCTTTTATGTTTAGGCTTGGATCCTTGCAATTTAGGTTGTTTTCTGACAAAAGGGAAGGTCTTTGACGGAGGGGAAGTTCTCTCCCACTGAAAAAGTGTAGTAATTGGAAGTCTGCAGGCTCCAGAGAAGTAGGGACTCCTTATAGGCACTTGGGGGTGTGAGGGAGTTTTCTTTCCAGCCCTAGGAAGAAGACAGGCCTGGCTATGTGGTTGACTCTTTCCTATGGAGGCAACTCAGTACCACTCTGGTGGCCAACAGCATCTAAGAGTTCTTCTTGGAAAAACTGTTCAGGCCGTGACAGAACCTGGCAAGATTTTTCAGATCCCTTCACTGCTTTCTGTGGGTACATATTACTTTGCCAGGACACACCAGACAAGCGTTTTCAAGGATTGTCTAGGAATCACATGAACCTCCTATCAGTGAGGTAAGTCCCAGGGTTTCTCCTTGGTTTTGAGGCTCTGTGGGTGGTGTGGGAGGCTGTGAGGGTGGATGTGAGCTGCTGGGAAGGACACAGACCTGGTCAGACGGAGACTGAGGCCTGGAAGGGCCAAGTGCAGAGTGCCCAGGATAGAAGAAATGGCCTCATCAGCAGGGTGTGTGGTCTAACACCAGAAATGGTAGGTAGTCCATTGAAACTCATCAAGTGGAAGTAAAAATAGCCTGCGGACAGGAGAAATACGGGAAAACATTTTTATGTCCTTGAGGAAAAGAAAGGCTTTCTGAAACAAGATGCATAAGCAAATACCACAAAGAAAAAAATAAATTTGATGTAAAAAAAAGTCAAAATTATGTTTTACCAATGATAATATTTACAATATATATGTGATTAGAAAATTAAAAATGAGAATCCAGGATGCATAATGAACTCCTATAAGTCAATAAAAAGGAGACAGACATACCAATAAAAAAAAAAGGCCACAAATGAAATTTGAATGGGTAATAAAGTAAGAAAAATAAGCATATTGTATGTATTTTTATTTATATTTGTTGTATGCTTTATTTAAAATAAGCATATTTGATGTGCAAATATAAACACTAAAAAGATGCTGATCTTCACTGAGAAAATGCAGAAAACAAAAAGGAAAAGAAAACAGAAACTAAAACAAACCAGTTATTTAACCTCCATTGACTTGACACAAATTACAAAATTTGATAATATTAGGAATTGGCAAGGATGTGAAGGAATGGGTCCCTCATATTCTCCTGGCAATTTGATAATTTCTATTTAAAATAGCCCACAACTTGACAAAGCAATTTCCTATTGCAGAACCCCTGAGAGAGCCTTGCAGAGGTACAAGAGGGGATACAAAATAATGTTCATCACAACATTATTTATGATAGTAAAAGGTTGGAATCAAACTACCAAAGTCTATCCACAGAGAGACAGATACTTTTTATTTAAAAAAAATTTTTAATGTTTATTTATTTTTGAGAGAGAGAGAGAGAGAGACAGAGCGTGAGCAGGGGAAGGGCTGAGAGAGAGGGAGACACAGAATCCAAGGCAGGCTCCAGACTCTGAGCTGTCAGCACAGAGCCTGACGCAGGGCTCAAACCCACAAGCCATGAGATCATGACCTAAGCTGAAGTCTGGCGCTTAACTGACAGAGTCACCCAGGCA
Source organism: Prionailurus viverrinus (assembly GCF_022837055.1). NCBI lineage: Eukaryota > Metazoa > Chordata > Mammalia > Carnivora > Felidae > Prionailurus > Prionailurus viverrinus. Next base: position 69,488,533 of record NC_062562.1, on the reverse strand, counting down.
CCCCAAGATAGGTGCTTTTTAAAAAACCTATGGTCACACTGCAGAGTATTAGGAAATACTTAAATAGAATAAGCTGAACTTCTATGCCATTATGAGAGAGGTTTCCAAAACATATTGCTGAAGGAAAAGAGGAAGCTACAGGATTATGAAAGAGTGACTAACCCTCGACATTAAAAAAAACAAATCCAGGGGCGCCTGGGTGGCGCAGTCGGTTAAGCGTCCGACTTCAGCCAGGTCACGATCTCGCGGTCCGGGAGTTCGAGCCCCGCGTCAGGCTCTGGGCTGATGGCTCGGAGCCTGGAGCCTGTTTCCGATTCTGTGTCTCCCTCTCTCTCTGCCCCTCCCCCATTCATGCTCTGTCTCTCTCTGTCCCAAAAATAAATAAACGTTGAAAAAAAAATTAAAAAAAAAACCAAAAAAAAAAACAAATCCAGTGGCACCTGGGTGGCTCAGTCAGTTAAGTGGCTGACTCTTGATTTCGGCTCAGGTCATGATCTTTGAGGTTCATGGGATTGAGTTCTGCATCCACACTCTTTAAGCAATAGATCCTGGAGGTCTCTGCCTGGTGGGAAAGCAGGCGTGGAGCCTGCTTGGGATCCTCTCCCTCCCTCTTCTCTGCCCTTCCCCTGCTTGTGCTCTCTCTAGCTCTCTAAATAAATACATAAATAAACTAAAAAAAATTCATTGCCATCTGCAATATTTTAGTTTTTAAAAAGAAGGATGAATTCACATAAACACATATTACATGAATATAAGCCTTAAGGGCTATATGCAAGAATTACAACATTTATTAAAGGACAGAGGTGGAGCAAAAGAGGAGTATTGTGTGGAACAGGATGGAAGAAAGGAACCAACATGTTCCTGATACAGGTCATGGAAGAGAGATGTGATACCGAACATCTCATGATGAGAGATTTCAACTAGAACTTTCTTGGTCATTTCATTCTGCTAATTAGGCCCTTATTACTGAAAAATTAATCTTACAGAGCAAGTAGAAAGTCACTATGGGTGCCTCCCCTTTCTGGATCTAAGTGAAAGATTGCTTATTAAGTGAGGAAGAAGGACATGGGATTGTATTAGTTCATTTCACCAAATCTTTACTGAGCATTTTCTAAGCAGCATTATTGCTTCAGGCAGCAGAGAATAATGATTAATATGGACAAATCCTTAATTCCAAGGTGCTTTTTTCTAGTAGGGGAAAAGGCTCCATACAATAGAATTTTCGGTATTAATGTGATATGTAAGAATAGAGGTACAGAGTGCTATGAATGCCCTAAAAACAAGCACTGGCCCAAACTGGGGGTTCAGAAGTGGCTTCCTTCTTTTTAAAGTTTATTTTTATTTATTTCGAGATAGAGAGAGAGCGCACACAAACAGGGAATGGACAGAGAGAGAGAAGGAGAGAAAGAGAGAATCCCACGCAGGCTCTGAGCTGTCAGTGTGGAGCCTGATATGGGGCGCAAACCCACAAACTATGAGATCATGAAATCAAGAATCGCTTAACTGACTGAGCCACCCAGGCACCCTGATGTGGAGGTTCTTGATGAATGAATGACAGTTGGATTTGGTAAGGAAAATGGAGAAAGCCATACATTCAGAGGGAAAGGCTGCATGATATTGTATGAGTAATGGACACCAAAAGTCACTCAGCAGTGCTTGAACAGAGCAGTGAGGGGGAGTGATGAGCCGAGGTGGGGCAACGGGGGAGGTCATGAGGGCTTCGGACATCATGCTGAGGAGCTTGGACTTCATCCTCTCGGACAATGTAGAGGATCAAGAAGGTGAGCGCTCTGGTCAGATCTGAGCTTCAGATAAATCACCCAGGCAGCAGAGGAATGTCATCTTTGGAGTTATGAAGACAAGTTGGGAGATAATTCAGGGTTCCAGGTGAGAAATGACAAATGGTCTGTACTTCCTTAGGGTTTGCAATAAAGAGGAAGAAGTCTGGGCTTGGTTAGATAACATTAGACCTGGTAAGGTAGACTTTTTGTCAAGGCATGAGCTTCTTAAAGGAAAGCTCACTGAGGGAGGTTTGGAGGTCTTCAAAATGAGTAAATATCTCCCTGAGGAAAAGGAACCACCTAAATAATCCAATAGGGCTGTTCTGGGAACTCCTTGGTGCTTTCAGATCCAGAGATTGATTGATTGATTGATTGATTGGTAGCTGAGAGAGAGTGAGAGAGCAAAAGGGAGGAGAAGGGGGGGGAGAGGGAGAGATTCCAAGCAGTCTCCACAGCCAGCACAGAGCCCAGACATGGGCTTGATCTCATGACTGTGAGATCATGACCTGAGCTGAAATCAAGAGTCAGGTGCTTAACTGAATGAACCACCCAGGCGCCCCCAGACCCAAATATTTCAAGTCATCTGTATCCTCACAGGAAAAAGGGAACCTAAAAAATAAGCTGTATGTTCCTGGAGGAAGGCATGACCTTGTTGGTTTATTCCCATCAAATTCCCAGCATCTCGCACGGTTCCTGAAACATGGTAGGTGCTCAATAATATTTGTTGAGAAAATGAATGAATCAAAATTTTCTATTGGTAAGATCTAAGCAAATAGTTTCAGCCAGGGTAATATCCTACATGAGTATTGTAAAAAATGATTTAAAAAAAAAAGAGAACAAAATGGACATTTAAAGCTATTTTTGGAAAACAGAAAGTTGTCATTTGTGGATGGGTGCTGAAAGATATAACCCTTCAACTCAAAAACCTCTGGTTTTGGACTGAAAATAAGAGACTGTGTAGAAGTAGGATGGTGGTGAGGTGGGCAGAGTGATGGGTAACAGGTCTAAAAGCACAGGTAAATTACATCTTTGGGTAATGACAGAACCCTAACCGAGCTCACTGTGCCCATCTCATGCTGGGGTCTGGCGACACAGTGCTGGAGGATTCTGCTCTGCAATGTAATGCTTTGTTCTAGAAGTTTCAGGAGTCACTTTCTTCATAGCCTGGTAGTCAGAAAAACCACATGGCCCATTTGCTTCATAGGAGTAGGAAATGCAATCTCCCATGTGCCAAGAAGAGGACGTGTGCTGGGCAAGGCTGTCTTTAGAAGTCTTTACCAGAAGTACAAATGAGAATTTATTGAAAATATACTTCTCTTTCCTTGAAGAAGATCTTTTTTATTTTCATCAAAGTAAACTCTGCTTCTGTATCTCTTGTGCTATGGTCTGTACTTTTTATGCTAAAGAATATGATCTTGGCTGCCATGTTGATTTTTTTTTTCTTTTTTGCTTGCCCTTTATCAGGATGTATGATTTCAGCTGAACTGTAACCATTTCCGGTTGTCTGAATTCCCACCTGGCAGCTGAGGAGGAGGGGGTCCACGTACATGGCTCCTAGCCAACTTTCTGATGTGTGTGCATGTGTGCGGGCGTGTGTAACTTTACTTGTAGTTTTGCAACACTAGTCTTGGTATTTTCACAGAGCTCAACACCTGTCCTGGAACAGAGTGGGTCAATTAATGTTTGTTGAGTGAGCTGAGAGTCTTAGTTGCATGCTGGTTTAGTACTTTGTGTCTGTGCACTCTCAGGGGCCTGGAACCAATCCTACACCAGAGATGACTGGTTTTACTTTGGGTTTGGAGTCCAGGAAGTGTGGTACCTGATGTCTAGGAAATACTCCAGCTGTAGGCTCTGGTCCTGAGCAAGGGTGACATGATTTTTCCTCTGTCCAAAATAGTAGCAGAATATTACATTTTAAATACTTCTTCATCTATAAAATAAGAAAATCCTTTCTCTTTCCTAAGTGTAGATGGGCACTAAGCACAGTGTCTAATATGTAAGTATACATATTGTTTATATTTATATATACTATCAATTATTATTGTTTCGTTAGTTAATTCTTTCATTGTTCCAAGGATTAATTGGCACTTTACTGATTTATTGAGCATATTCCTTTGATTAATGTAATGGGTGGAATATGGAATCATCGTTTATTTTTGGTGGCCAGCAGGAGTACCTGGAGAGAATTAAACCTTATAGAAAATAATTTAAGTGACTATTGTTTCAATTCTCCCAAGGATGGTGCATAACTAGCACAGTTCCAGAAGGGCAGGGGAGAAGTTATTAGCTACATACAGTGGATTCCTGCAGCATCAGGGCTAAATTCTGTTGTGGAATGGGGTTGAGGCTGGCTTCAGGATGTGCTGCTTAAAGTGAATTATATTTAAGGAAAGTCTTCCTAACCCCCTTCTACTCCAACTCACTTTTTAAAACACCCTCTAAATCTTTCTGTGGCTCGTGCCTGTGGCCCATAAACTTAAAAAATATACTGTTTTGTTTCTTAAGCTTTAAAATGTTATGTGTTGGAACTTTGACCTCTAATGGCTGACACTTGGATGCTTGAATCAATATCTCATTTAAAGAAACAAGACCCAAACAGAAATTCCAGGCCATATTTGGATCTCATCTAAACTATAGAACTTTACTCTCAGGAAAGTCCTCTCCTCTTCCCTAATCTCTTGCTCCTAAATTAAAGAAGACTTTCTGTTATAGACTGTTTGTGTTTCCCCTCACCCCCAAAGTCTTATGTTGAATTCCCCGCCAATGTGATGGTAATTGGAGATGGGGCCTTCAGGAGGTAGAGTTAGATGAGATCTCAAGGGTGGGGCCTCAGCATAGGATTAGTGTCTGTCTAAGAAGAGACAACAGAGATCTTGCTTTCTCTGCCATGTGAGGACACAGCGAGGAAGAGGACTTGGACCAGGACCAAATCAGTCAGGAGCACCTTGATCTTAGATTTCTCAGACTGTGAAAAATAAACGGTTAGCCACTCAGTCTGTGGTATTTTTTTTTATGGAAGCCTGAGCTGAGTAAGACACTGTCACACTAGAGGGGTTCTGTCATCCTAGCTGTGTGTCCGTCTTTGGTCATCGCAAGAACCCATGCACTCAGCCCCAGATGCTCTCTGCCCACCACATCCTCCCTGCCACACACAGTGCCCGAGGACTGCATTCTCTTTCCACTGATGGCTTTCCCAGGAGACGCTGCCACAGGATTTTCTCGGACAGAGAGATCAGGAAGAAGAGAATGCTAAACTAGAAATTGCTAAATGTCTTGTGAGTGGAGGGCAGGGAAAGGTTATGAACTGATATAGTTTAAATTTTGTCCCAACACAATTGCCAAAGTAATACACATTCATTATAAAAATCCAAACAACAGAGAAGTATAGAACATAAAAGGTAAAATTCCCTCCTTGCTACTTTATTATTCACATTTTGCTCCCTACTCACCACAGGTCTCCTCCATTAATGGGTTGACATTAATGTTTCTAGATGGTTTCCAGATTGTATACGTAGGGGCACGCTCACGCAGTAGGTATATACACAAATATAAGCTTTCTTAGAAAACCAAAAATATTATTCAGCATCTTGCTTCATTTCACTTAAAACCATATCATACAGTCTTATATATCGTATATCATATATTGTATATCACATATTGTATATCGTATATCATATATCATAAGGAGGGAATATACCTCCATCCCACTGCATATGGATTTATCCTGTTCTAACAACTGCACAGAATTCCATACTACCATGCTCCATGACTCATTTAATAATTTCCCTTTTGATGGACATTGAAAACTTTTTTCCCTATTACAAATAATGTTTTGGTCAACATTCTTATTCATATATCTTTGCATAGTTGTTTGAATATCGTCTTAGCTCAGGCTGCCAAAACACAAAATACCATAGACTGGGTGGCTTAAACAACAGACATTTATTGTGGAGGCTGGGGTCTGAGATCAGGATACCAGCATGGTCTGGTTCTGGTAAGAACACTCTTCCTGACTTACAGGTGGCTGCTTTCTTGCGGTGTCCTCATCAGGCGTAAAATGAGGACCTTATTTTCTTATAAGGACACTAGTCCCACATGGGATCCCAGCTTCACAACCTCATCGAACCCTAATCACCTCCCAAAGACCGTCCTGGGGTTAGGGCTTCACTATAGAAATTTTAGGGGACCCACATTCAGTCAATAACAATATTTTAGTAAAGTTTTTATTTCTGCAAGTGAAACTGCATATCAAAGGATACACATATTTACTATTTTGATTGTCTTCCAAAAAGATTGTGACACTTCCTATTCCCACCAAAATGTGTCGTGAGATGACATTATCATTTCATTTTAACTGGCATTTTCTTAATTGTTAGAGGGGCTGAACACACACTTTCATAAATGTTTTAGTCATTTGTAATTTTTCCACGAATTGTCCATTTATGCACTGTCAGAGTTTTGGTGGGTGTTTAACTTTTTATGGGCTCATTGGAATTCTTCATATTTTAAGATATTAATCCTTGCTGTATCTTAAGTTTTTTTCCTCATATGAATTTTGACTTTTTTGAATGGTGGTTAGTTATTTTTTTTTCTTTAAAAACTAAAAAAAAAGAAAAAAGAAAAAAGAAAAACAAAAGGAAATTTAGGTGGCCACATTGCCAATCTTTTTCTATGGCTTTGGGGTTTTGTTGTTATGGGCTAGCAGCTTCTCATCATGAGATTCAAAAATACTCACATACATTTTGCCCAATCCTTGGATTGTTTTGGTTTTTATGCTTAGATCTTTAGTCCATCTGCAATTTGTTTTGGGTAAGGTGTGGAATAGAGCTCTAATTAATTTTTAAATGCATAGATGTTTTCTCTAAAACCATTTACTGGACAGTCCTCCATTCGTCCACTCTCCGGAAAGTTATCATTGTCATATGTCATATGATCATGATCAGGGATCATAGGATCCCTGTTGGAAGTACTCAACTCTGCCATTATAGTGTGTAAGCAGTAATAGGCAATATGGAAAGGAATGGGTTCAATTGTGTTCCAATAAAGCTTTATTTACAAAAAACAGCCTGCTGGCTGGATTTAGTCCTTGGGTATGGGACAAGTCTTGCTGACTATATTTTAAAGATGCAAGTATATCATACATAAATGTTTTTCCTTGTTTCTATGCATTTACACACATAGTACGTGTCTATTTCCAAACTTCTGAAGTATTTCCATTAATTTGTGTCCTGGACAGCATTGGTAAACTATGCAGCTTCAATTATTAAAGTTTTACATAGTGTGTTTTTATATCACTGATATCAATTAAAAACTCAATTGTTTTTCACCTGGTCTTGGCTGTTGTTGTGCATTTTCCTTTCTAGATTCCAAGTTCTAATACTTCTACTTTCTGAAACAATAATTGGAATTTTCATTTGAATTGCATTGAATTTATATAATAGAGAGAATTGGTATGTTTACAAGGTTAAGTCCTCACATCCACAACTGTAATATATTTTTAAGTGTTCTTTTTTATGCCTTAGCAAAATTTTGTGGTTTTTGTTTTCATGCTCCTCTTGCACATTTAAGTGTGTGCCTAGGTATTTTATAGTTTTAGTTGCTATTTTAAATAAGATTCGTTCCATTATATTGTCCAGTTAATGATTGGTGGTAAATGCAAAAACTATTGATTATATTTACACATGGCCACCCTATTGAATTTTCTTGTTTTTTTTTTTTTTTCAAATTTTTATATAAATTCTAGTTAGTTAACACACAGTGTAATATTGGATTTCGGGAGTAGAATTCAGTGATTCATCACTTATATACAACACCCAGTGCTCATCATAACAAGTGCCTCCTTAGTCATCAACCCTCAGTTTGTTCTCTGTCTTTAAGAGTCTCTCAGGGTTTGTTTTAATAATTTTTTTCCAGCCAGTTGTTTTGGGGTCAGCAAACTCCTGTAAAGGGCCAGATGGGAAATAGTTTTGGCTTTGCAGATCATAAGATCCCTGTTGGAAGTACTCAACTCTGCCATTATAGTGTGTAAGCAGTAATAGACAATATGGAAAGGAATGGGTTCAATTGTGTTCCAATAAAGCTTTATTTACAAAAAACAGCCTGCTGGCTGGATTTAGTCCTTGGGTATGGGACAAGTCTTGCTGACTATATTTTAAAGATGCAAGTATATCATACATAAATAATATGTTTTTCCTTGTTTCTAAAACAGTGAACTTCAGGACAGTGTTGAAAAATAGAAGTGTTCTTGTTCTTATTTAAGGTGCTGGTATTTCACCATTAAATTCAATGTTTCCTTAAAAATTTTTTTTTAATGTTTATTTATTTTGGAGAGAGACAGAGTGTGAGCAGGGGAGGGGCAGAGAGAGAGGGAGACACAGAATCTGAAACAGGCTCCAGGCTCTGAGCTGTCAGCACAGAGCCTGATGCGGGGCTCGAACTCACCAACCGTGAGATCATGACCTGAGCCGAAGACAGACGCTTAACCAACTGAACCAGCCAGACACCCCTATTTCAATGTTTCTTATTAAATTTTTGATAGATATTTTTACCCAGTTAAAGATGTTATTTATTTGTAGGTTACTAAGAGATTTTAACAGCAATATGAAAGAATTTTATCAAGAGCTTTGTGAGCATCTCTTAATCTTAACATTTTCTCTATTTTGTTTTTCATGCATATAAACAAAATATCTTATGTTGAATTATCTTTGAATTCCTGGAATAAATGGCTCCATTTACTTTATTTAGGATTTCTACACCTACATTCATAAATGAAGCCATGATTTCCTTTTTGTGTATTTATTTGATTTTTAGTACTATTCCAACATTGTGGAATGAATTGGGCAACTTTCCATCTTTTTCTATGTTCTGAAATACTTTAGTTTTTAAATTTATTAATTGATTGATTGATTTTTTTATTTTATAGAGAGTGTGAGCAGGGGAGAGGGACAGAGGGAGAGAGAGAGAGAGAGAATGTCTATGCTAAGTGTAGAGCCCGATGTGGGGCTCTATCTCATGACCCTGGGATCATGACCTGAACCAAAATCAAGAGTCGGATACTCAACTGTCTGAGCCACCCAGTTGCCCCTGTTCTGAAATATTTTAAATGACATAAAAAATAACTGTTCTTCGCACGTTGCCCAGAACGCCCCAAAACTCTTTGAGTCTAGTGAAGTGTTTAATGATGAACCTTTGTCATTTCAATTTCTTTTATGTTATTGTTCTATGTGAAAAACAGTGTTCTCCCCTGGAAGCCTGGTTGTGTGCTGTATTAGGTCAATTTCACTTAGGCTTGCCCTTGTGGAAACTGATCAGCCAAGTGTAAGAGCTGAGGGAAAGTTGTTGTAGGTTAAAATATCCTTGTTGGTTTATCTGCCCATTTCTGTTTGTGGCCAACAGTAGAAAAAGATAAAAGAAGAAGGCTCTGGAAACATAGCAAAGGGAAAAGCAAGCCATTTAGAAATAAAAACAGTTGGTAAGGTGTGGCACTAAGCTCTATCTGAAGTAGAAGGGAGGATGCTATTCTTTTTCCAACCTTCGCTTTCACCTAGATGGAGCATCACTGTTTTGGTTTTGTTTTTGTTTTTTACATCACTATTTAAATTTTTTTTAATGTTTATTTTTGAGACAGAGAGAGACAGAGCATGAACGGGGGAGGGGCAGAGAGAGAGGGAGACACAGAATCGGAAGCAGGCTCCAGGCTCTGAGCCATCAGCCCAGAGCTCAACGCGGGGCTCGAACTCACGGACCGCGAGATCGTGACCTGAGCTGAAGTCGGACGCTTAACCGACTGAGCCACCCAGGCGCCCCTACATCACTATTTAAAGAAAAGAAAGGATGGTGCATTTTAGAAACTGAATTGGCCTTTAGGCTCCTGGAAAGTGGAATCAAAGAAACCCAGTTTCTATTAAGTTATCAGGTCTCATTTGCTTGAGCAAATGGGACCACATCTGGTCCCAGGTGTTGGGGACCCTGGGTTGTAGACCTCCCCAGTCTCCCCAGTCTGTTCTCTCGCCTCCCCCTCCCATTCCATGGACTGTACCCTTTCTCAGGCAAGGGAGCACCTACCTGGAGCCTGCCCTCCCTCTCCTGCCCCATGCTCAGGTCCGGGATCCTGGGGATTTCTTGCCAAGTGGTCCCAGGCTGGAGGCTTGTTCAGCATCTTCACCTGCACTGATCTCATGGCAAAGAGTGGCCCAGGGGTGGCCTACACGGTGGGGGACTGAGCCACAGGTGAGAACACAGTGGGAGGCACCACAGGTCCACCTGTTCTCTTGCTCCAGGTGTACACGTGTTGGATTTAGGACTAGGGATGTGCTTTGCTTGGGCTCAGAAGGGTTGCTTTCAAGAATGGGGTAAAGGATATATTTTTATTTCCTTTAGACCCTAGCATCCAGCTTTTCTAGCTCAGTGTCCCGGGCAAGGAGAGAGATTCAAGGTAGAATCTGTAGAAGCATTTCAGAGTGTGGACTTGGCTGTTCTTCCCATGATCTGTATCTCTCAGGGTTCTCAGTGTGACTAATGGGGAGCAGAATGGGAGGCTCCTTCAAGGGACTAATTACAAATATGCCCATAGGCTCTTTCTCGTATTTTGTTAACTATTTTTGAAAGTAGGGTGGACATCAGATCTGTTCTCAGGGCTTTTCTACCCAAGTTTTTAATTTTTTTTAATGTTTATTTATTTTTGACAGAGAGAGAGAGAGACAGAGCATGAGTGGGGGAAGGGCAGAGAGAGAGGGAGACACAGAATCCAAAGCAGGCTCCAGGCTCCGAGCTGTCAGCACAGAGCCCGACACAGGGCTCGAACTCACGGACCGCAAGATCATGACCTGAGCCGAAGTCGGACGCTCAATTTACTGAGCCACCCAGGCGCCCGGTCTACCCAAGTTTTTAGCTGTCCTTTCTGGGTATAGAGGAAAAACCTTGAGAGGGGCAAGGTCTGGAGGACTTGCCCAAGCCCCGAGCAAAGGGAAACCCAAAGAAAAAGAATTCTGTCCTCCTTTTCAGACCCTCCAGTTCTTGGGAAAACTTTTCTCTCCCCAGGTAGTTATAATTAGTTTCACAAGATTATTGGCCCAGAGCAAAATCTCTTCAAGCTGAAACTCCATTTGTCCTGAGCTTCAGTTTGGAATTATGCGGAGCAGGATGGTGGGGCGGTGGTGGAGATTATGGTGTTAGGGAGTTTGCCCTGAGGTAAGGGCACTCCTCTGGGATCATAAGCCATGGCCTTCCCTAGGGCATGACATTGGAGGCTTGAGGGGGCCAGTGCCCCATAATGCTCTCCAAGTCTACCTTATTTGCTGACATTTGCCTTTCTCTACGTGGGGCTAAACCCCTTAATCGAAGGCTTTGAGCTCTAAGAGGCTTACTCCTTCCCAAGGTGCCTGACAATACCAGCATGTGGAAGGTCAGGAGGCCAGGAAGCCAGGGGAGCCTGGGGCCACAATGGGGAACTGGAAAGTTCCCGATTTGCTTATTCGTCAGGGACGCGGTTGTCCTGAAGTCCTGCTTCCACATGAATTACAATTTACTCTCAGCCCTCCGTTTGTATGTAGGCGACTGATGATCTTCTGAATGAACAACACAAAAACAAAGCTGCAATTTTCCTGGAAATGATGAGAGTCAGCCCTGCAGGGATCAGTGGTGGTCGTGAGCCAGCCGAGCCCCACTTCCTGCTCTCTGTCCTCCTGAGTAACAGGAACAAGGTAGAGCATTGTGTGGCGACCAGCTGGTCCAGGAGAAAGCAGTGGCAGAGGGAGTTGGGGCTTTATTCTCTGGGGTCAGAGCACTGAAAGTCAAAGAAATCTGAAGCCCTGTGGACGATTCCAGGCCAGGGCCAGGGGATTCCAGGTGCTAGTTCCACAATCTAAAGCCAACTTAAAACCGCACGCCCACCTCTTCCTGCCCTGTGCCCTCCCACCTCCCAGCTGGTCAGCTGCTGGTCCCGTTTCTAGTTTCCTCCCCAGTGCTGGCACCTGCTTCATCGCCAAGTTGGCTTTTCCTCAGCTGTTGAGATGGGTTTACACCCTTTGCCTTTGACTCGCACTCTGTGGTTACTACAGATGAGAAAACTGCTTATTCCCTTACGTGTTCAAGTACTTAGCTGGAGAACCAGGTTCTTACAGAACTTTTACCTTGACTTTGGCAGAACAATTTCCCTCCATGCTGGTGGTTACTTTCCTGGCTCACAGGAAGCATAGGATATGTGTTTCCGCCACATGGAGTCCTCATGGACTGGGAAAGCCCTCAGATGTAAGGGAGGTGGGTGGTAAGGTGTAAGCCGTGCAGCCCAGAGTGGGGGGCGGGACCCTCACACAAGGGTGTGCCTTGTTCATTCTTCAGGCTTCTAGCATTTGTGATTTAGCAGAATCGCAACAAAACTTCTGTTTGCTTTGGTGCCTGCCATAGGAAAATCCCGTCCACCGAGGAATTCCCTCTTGGGAAAATGGGTGATGGGCATTGAGGAGGGCACTTGTTGGGATGAGCACTGGGTGTTGTACAGAAGCCAATTTGACAACAAATCATCCTCATAAAAAAATAAAATTAAAATTAAAAAAAAAAAAGGCATTTCCCCTTGGCTCTGTGTTTCTCCACCATGAAGGAAATCAGGGGAGGGGAGGTCCTAGGAACAGGTGCGAAGATGCGGCAGACCCCGGTCAGACCACACGCTGCTGCCACGCAGCACGGCATTGAGGAGTCTCAGTCTCACACAGGAAACCTCCAAACATTAAAAAGTTCCCAGGCCACTTGGGTGTGGACGCGATACAGTGGAGGCAGGAGTGGGGGGCAGGGAGGATATGGGAACCCTCTGTAGTTTCCGCTCAGTTCAGTGTTTGAAGTTAAGACTGCTCTAAAAATAAAGTTTATTAATTAATTTAAAAAAGTTATCGGGAAAGAACATCTTCAGTAGGTCAGATATGATTAATAACTACTGTCAACACTGCAGCGCTAACGAAGGATACAATATTATTATTTATAAGGTACTTATATAAGAAAAGACCAATGAATAATATACATCTAATTTTTTAATACGCAATATACAATCAACATGTTCTGATCAACAGTGTAAACCATATAAAAGAGAATCTTGCTTTTCATTTGTACACATATTGCTTTCATCACAGCAAAATTTTACATTGTTAAGACGTACCATATATAGAAGCTATAAAGCTATTGCTTGCTTGTTTTAGAAATGAAGGTATTGCTGTCTGTTGTTAACTGGACATGGTCACCCTGGTTATCAGGCATCAGATCTATAGGATCTCTTCATTTCCAAGAGATGGTGTTACAGTATAAGATTATTTTGTAACCAAATCAGGTCAAAGGGTTTAAAAATAACAATTAAATGCACCTAAGGAAAAAAAAAGTATGCTTTTCCTTGAAGTTTCGTCTGCTAGGTGATAGGGTGGGGATGCATAGTAAGAACTTTTGTGGGCAATTTAGACAGGACAGACCTGTGACCTCGGAGGGCGTAACGTGGCTGTAAAGTTTTAACCGTGGAAGAGAAAATCCTAATTGCTTTAGGTTTTTTTTCCCTAGATGCAATTTATGGAAAATATATAAAAATGTTTCTTGAAGAATCCTTTTCTTGGACTATTGTTTTTGTAAAAGCCATCTAGCTACTTACACAATCTTCTTAATGTCTCCCCTTTATAATGTAACATATATGTCAATGTTTTATTTTAGCAGGGCAAACAAAAGTTACCTGCTTATGATGGGTGCCATGTTGGTTGGACCAGCAGTGAGAATGCTCTCTACCTTTATTATACCACCAGTCCACCTTTAATAGGGGGAATGGAAAAACCTGTCTGTTCCACATTTCCTTCCCTTTTCATCAGCTGGTTAAACCTCTCCCTTCTAGTGCTTGGGCAGCTTGTCACAGAACCTATCCTCCCCCGCAGCAACTGGCACTGAGGTCCTTGAAGCGTTAAGTTGTCCAGGCACCTAGGTTGGTGGCTCTCAACCTTGGCTGTCCATCAGAATGACCATTAGGAGCTTTCAAAGGCACGGATGCCTGGATTTCACCCATAAAGATTTGTATTGAATTGGTCTGGGGTGCAGCTGGACCTCACTAGTTTCAAAAGCTCCCCAAGGGATTTCACTGTGCAGCCAGGGGCTGAGAACACTTTTTCGGGAATGGGAAGGTGAGGTCATGAGAAGGCTTGGGAAACATGGACTTCATCAGTGTACTGAGTAACCAAAACATGCTGAACATTATTAGGGTTCTGCAGATCTGTTTAGTCTATTGGTAAATGCACATCAGCTATAAATATAAAAATAAAAATAATTTGTATCAAAGTCAGATTAGTGTATACAAACCAACAAAGTGCTATATTATTGCTTTTTTTTTTTTTTTTACATCGACAGGATCATGCTGGCAGTTGAGTACAGCATAGCATGCAGTTGGATCCGTGTTAGCAATAACAAAGTCATTCTTTTTCTCTAACATGGAGAGAGCCTGCTTTAGCGGAAGACTAAACCATATGTGCTTTTTACCTTTTCTCATTTTATAAATATAAAAGGCATGATTCCTCTTTATCAGGACAATGACCTAGCTTAGCTCTGCGACGAGGCTGTGCCTTTTTACGAGAAAGAGGAGCGTTCCATTGCTTTAATTAAATCCCTTCAAAGATTTCAGTTTCGACTTTTGATTCTATTTCAGTCTAACTTTTAGTAGAAAAATGAGTTTTTCTAAAAACATACCTTACAAAGTTCAGTGCTACAAGAGAGGCTACTATTCCTCAAAAAAAAAGTTACAAAAATAGATTAACATTTACAAACCCTATGTGAGTGTGTCTTTCATAGTACAAAAATGTATGCCCCTGAAACGGCAGGTGTGGCTGGTAATAGAGGCAGGGATTTCTTTTCAGTAAGGTTTTACAGCCCGTGGGCAAGGAAATATAAACAGATTGTTACGTTGTAATAAAAACGTTCACTTATCAAAAGAGAAATGCAAAGTAGCCGTTGAGGGCAATTCCACCAGCTGTCACGCGGTGAGCGCCTCACTGTGAGAGAGACGATTTTTCTAACTTCTTAGAAAACGCAAACTGTTCCGGGGCTTTCCGGAGGCTCAGGTTTGGGTATTTGCCACTTTCAGGGTAAGCTGCCGGTGACGAAGAATTAGAGGTTTTGGAACGGTCACGAGTGGGCAAGTCTCAGGAATATTAAGGACTCCACCACCTTCCTTTACCTGACTCAGGCTTTTCTATTCGGCCCTGACTTGGGGGCATGGTATAGACGACCTTACAGGTCACCTTAGAGGTGAGGGTTTAACTCTGCTTGCCCATTAGGATCACGTGGGGAGCCCTGAGAGTCCCCTTCATTGGTCTGCAGGGACCCTGCCCCTGCTTTTTAAGCTCACCAGGTGATTCTGTTTGGCAGCAAGGGTGAGATCTGTGGGTCACCATAACTCAGCAACTTGACCCCTGCTTGAGTAACCTGAGGCCTGGAGAGTGTGCAACAGGCCAGCGGGATGCCTCCAGCTGAGGGACGGGCCTCCCCATAGGCCTTTCCTTTATACCAGTGTTTCCCCAAACTTTGGTGCTCATCAGAATAAGCTGGGGAAGCTCTGAAAAGCCCATGGGTCCAGGCTGCACCTGAGCCAAACTAAGAATCCTTCAGATTAAGCACTTTCAACAAATACCTAAGCCTTGTTATCAATTCGAATGCCATATGGTGCCTCCACAATGCTCCTGGTCATAAAACCAGTGACAACTGGCACTCAGCAAATCTAGAATTTGGAAGATTCATCTTTTTTACTTTGCGAGGTGACAAAAGTGTGTTTCATAGAGTATGACGGCAGGGACTCCTTAAAGTTTATTCGAGACGTGTGAGGACGCTGGCCCATTGTAAGCGTTCACTTCCAACTACTTTTCCCTGAACTGTTTCCAAAGACCAAATCTAAGGTGGGGTCAAGGGGAACGTTTCCAGGAACTGACTGAGGAAGGAACAGGCTCTCTGCAGGGTCTTTGAACCCAGTGTCAACAAGGAGGAACTGAAGAGACAGAGTAGAAGCTTTGAACCCTGGCCAATCAGGGCCATGAAATGGAAATACTGGTGCTGCGGGGAGCCCTCTCCTCATCTGCCCACAGTGACGGCTGGGGCTGTTGACTCGGGCTCTGCATTCTCAGGTTCTGAAGCATCTACAAGCCCCCTCTGCACCTCCCTGGACAGCCATTGTGAGGACATTTTGGGAAACACAGTCCTACAATTAAGAGAATTTAGCAACCAGATTTTATGCAGGAAAGCTGAAATACAAAAAAGAAAAAGCTTGAATAGTTTTTGCTGTTTTATTATGTTATAGTAAAATATGGCAAATTACAAAAATACTGGGATTTAACTGCTACAGTTGAACTCACATTCAGTTGCTCTCCCTCACTAGTCCCTTGCTTCTTGAAGAATAAGTGGTGACAAAAATGTGCATCATTCTGTTTCCTGGGGCTGGAGAAACTTATCAAAATATTTATGTTCTGAGGTGAATAAATAACAGAAGTGCTTTACTGACAATGGCATAAAGTGTTAGATTCTTAGAACGATGTTTAATCTTTTTGCTCATCTTCAAATCCCCATAAGGACCCACATGTAGGGCACTTGGGAAATGTTACAGGCTAGTTCCCAGGCTTAAAGGGACAGTTTGTAAAGACCACCTAAGGCAGGCTTTTCTCCCACTTTCATTAGTGGTTCCTCTGGCAGATGCTTTCTTGGTCAAGTTTTCCTCTGCTTGGAACACACGTCCCATTTCCCTTGTGGCTAAGACCCTGGTCCTGTTTTGACCCAACTCCACCACTCCCTCCCCGAAGAGGCTTCCAGGTCCCCCCAGGCAGGGCCCATCCACTATTCCCTGTTCTGTGCTGTCCGTGCTCGGCAGACCTGTCTTGCCTACCATCCCATCATGTTGCTTTAAGGTTGGCCTTTATGAGTCAATTCCCTCGGCCAAATTGTGAATTTCTTGGAATCGGGATTATGTTTTATTTATTTTTCTATCGTTAGTGCTTATGCTGGGCTGGGATAGTTGCTTAAGAGTATTGAATACCATTGGGACAAGATCAATATTTTGGTAACAAAGCTGTGCGGCCCTGACCTGACAGTCAATTTAATAGCAAAAGGACAATTGTGTGTGTGTGCGTGTGTGTGTGGCTGAACACATCCGTAGGCCGGAAATACTGTCTGCAACATTCTTCCCTTGATAAGCTGGATGTTGACTAAGAGTGTTTAAAACACTGTATACAAAGCACGGCCGTGAACCGATTGGGTTACAGGGACACACAGGTTGGAAAAACACTTAACGTCCTAAATTATCTGGATCTTCCAATAACTGGGAAATTGTTTTAAGAGGGAATTTTTTTTTTCTAAAATACCCATAGATGTCGTTAAGGCATTGTCATCAATTTCAAACTCTGATTTCATATTTACCACTTTCTTCCCCTATATATAATGTTGTCTTTATTTCCACCTGTCAAATGCGCCCCCCAGCGGCGAGGGCTGTGCGTTCCCGCACAGGGGCCTCAGAGCCTGGATCCCTTCATTCCCGAAGAGCGAGGCGGGCGCTTTGGGGCAGCTCATCAGAAAGGAAAAAAGTACCCTTTGAGTAAAAATCTTCTAAAGTGACATAAAAAGAAAATTATCTCCCATAAGTAGCCTAATTTGGTGGTGGGAGGCTGAAAGTGTTTTAGGAGTGGCTGTACCTCAGCAGTGTCCCGATATATGGCCACTCCTTGACCCCTAAGGGACTTGATGTATTTCCTTCGAGACTCAAATTTGAGAGCCATGTTCTTGCGTGAACTTTTGCATTACTGTTCCATCTTGATTAAAGGCTATTGGTCTAAATACAAGCCGATGCTGGTTATGGTTTGATGTACCGTCTCCTCCTACTGACAGGGAAAGCATACTGAGTTTCAACGGAATGGAAAATAAACAAGTAAGTCTAATACTTATAACTAGAAAACACTGGACAACCAACGGAGAGTAAGTACCATGAGGAAACCTGCATAAAAAGAAGTCTGAAGAAGAGTTCTCCCCCCCTCCGTTTCTTCTTCAGTCAGGAAGGGTTCAAAGTGGCTTTATCCTCTCGTACCTGGTATGATTTGATACAGTACCAATAAGTCCCGCTCAGGACATAGAGCACTTCTAGTTTTGTCTTGCAATGGAAGAATCATGAAGCAGAGTCAGTGGAATCAAATGTTAGCTGGAAGACGCTGACCCTTGCTTCTTGGTCACAGTGGGCCTGGATCAACTCAGTGCAGCAAGTGCTACAAGCAAGCTTCTTCCTCATTGGAAAAGCCCATTATAAACAAAATCAACAATGACAATTAAAAACCCCAAGGGTCCCCAAGCAATAAAACTCCTTACACAGTTTGTTTCATCAGATATACCTCATGGCAAGGTGAACTTCTGCCCAAACAGACAATATTCTTGCTGGATGCCTTTTTTGTGGAGGCCTCACAGTTTGAAGACAAAGGAATGTCCCAGAAACTTCCCCAAAGTGCGTCCAAGTAGGGGGAACTTCCTGCACGAAAGATGGGTCCCATCGGAGCAAATATGGCTGAACCAGTCCACGGGTCCAAGAGTTAACGTGGGCATTGACTATCAGCACTGAGTAGCTGCCGTGGCCTGACCCAGGGACTGAAACATTGGAGATTGTGACGGCCAACACTATCCTCCGTGGTCATGCTCCAATAAATTCACTGCTGGGCGGTGCTACCCTTAGGTAGTCTGCATTTTCAGCTGCAGGACCCTTAAAGATGCCATTTGACTTGGCTTCCTTGGGAAAGAAGTCCTGCTGGTAGTCAGGGTTGTCCAGGCTAATCTGGTGGTTGCCTTTCTGGGCCCAGAGGGTGGGGCCGTCGAGCACACTGTTGACGCAAGTGGGGTGGGTGTTGAGATACTCAGGGTTGTCCACTGCATTGCTGTGGGGATTTTGGTAGTGAGGGTCTCTGCCAGGAGCTGGATTTAGAGGCTGATTGTGATAGACGGGGTTCTGGACGGAACCCGCAGGCCTTTTGGGAACAGCCTGGTTTATGTATTCTGAAATGGAAAAGAAATCGCAGGTGAAGTACTCAGCAAAGCATCGTCCCAAGCAGGATTCCTGTGTACCATCTGAACCCTATCAATACTCTTCCCTGAGGCAACCAAGTGTAGGGACAGCTGAGAGGATGATTCTCTGGCTGTTGCTGCAAAGTAAATTACGTTCCTTTCTGTATTTCTCAAAGCAATTGGCACATCTGTCTCTTGCCAATTTAAAGTTTGGAAAAAGATGGCCCGCCTTGAGGTGCATGTGTGCACACAGGTATGGTACGTCTGGGGATAAAGCTCAGATTAGGAAAATACATGTTTCATGGGCCAAGAATGGAGCCAGGATCGAATCTGTCACACGTGTTCACACATTCACTGGCACACACACAATCATACACACGCACACACACGCCTTTAATGCCTGCTTCAAATTCTAGAACGTCTTCTGATTGATTCTAAAAGCACACCTCCAACCTGGACGTGACTTGAGCTCAATACAAAGACCCTCACGTGTGCTCGGTCGGTTTGTATTTCTCTGCCTCTCACTGTCTACACTGTGTCTGTGAATTTTCCAGAGTCCCCACCTCCGGATTAGCCTGAAGGAAGCATGTCCTCTGGGCACCAGGGGATGGAGGCTGGCCCTGCTGCCTGGGGAAGCCTATGACCATGTTCAGCATTAGCCACTCACCAGGTGCCGGGAGGAAAGTGTCATCCATGTTGTCCTCAGTCAAGGTGCCAGTGGGGTCTGAGCTGTACCGCTGCAAGAAGCTGTCTTCCTTGAGGGGGCAGCTCTGAGGGGAGGGAAGAAGGCAAGGTTATTAGTCGGTGCTGCTCAGACTTCGATGTGTATAAAAATCACCTGAGATTTTGTAAAATGCAGATTCTGATTCAGCAGGCCCTAGAGAGGGCCTGAGATTCTGCATTTCCAGCAAGCCTCCCCCCACCCCCCGGATGATGTCAGTGCTGCTGGCTCACAGACCACAGAGCAAGTGGCAGGGACCTGGTCAGTGCTGTGAAGCAGGGATTCAGCAACAACAGAAATGTTCCATAATCTGTGCTCTTCAGTGGTTGCCGATTGAAATCGAAGCAGATATGTGTGGCTGGCGGCTTCTCTCTTGGTAAGTATGGGTCTGGATCAAGGCTTCATGTGATCAAGCATGAGCACCCCTTGGAAGGCCAGCTCAAACACAGATGGCTCGGCTCTGCCTCCAGCATTCCTACATAAGTAGGTCTGGGCCGGTGGCTCGACAGTTTTCATTTCTCACAAACTGCCAGGTAATGCTGCTACCCCAAGTCCACAAACCACATACTGAACAGCACTGTGATAAGTGATAGCTATTACTGGCCTCAGAGTAGGGGTCAAGGAAACCAACCAGGGAAGAAAGGAAGGAGATACAGGAAGGAAAATCAAGATTAGTTGGGTTAAGACAGCCATTTTCTATGTCCAAGAGAGCCATGATCCAGAGCTGTTGTTTAATCCTGGTTTATTAGGTGTTCACACATACCCCATTTCTATCGATGCAAGTCACGGTGGAATTGTTGCTGGTGGCACTCTGAAAGAGGTAAACAAACAAACAAACAAAAGGTAAACAAAAATTTGCTGATCGTACACTTGCATCTTCTCTCCCATTTCCACTGACTGGTGGGTCTCATGGAGGGGATATAACTAAAGGTGCTTAATTTCGTCTTGACCCATTAGCTTTAGAAAACTAGGCTTCATTCTGATTTAATTCTAATCCTTAGTAGACCTAAAAAGGTTATGATCCAGTAGAGGCAATGCAATAAGAGAATTCATACACTTAACTGGTTCATTCTGACATTGGCTTGACCATTGGGTTGAAATTTACTTCTTTGACTCTATGTACGTTCCACTAGATGGGTCTCATTTTCTCTCACTTTCTCTCAACATGTCATTCAAACCAGTGGATACAGCTTGAGAGTAAATGACATCTCCTACCAGAGAACTCAGGAGGGGGGTCCGGGATGTGGAGGGGCTGTGGAAGAAGCCTTGCTGGGGGATGAGGTACTCATCGGCATCTACAACGTCTTCCATGTCTTCTTCGTCCATCAGGGCGCGGTAAAAATTGGAGTCTGTAGGGCTTGGCAGATGCATTCTCTCATCTCCCTGGTGCAGAGATTGTGAGACAGTTAGTGAAACCCAGAGAGATGCTAGCCCACTTCCTGCCTAGAGGAGGGATCTGTGGTCACAAACAGGGAGGCCTATTTGTTCGCCAATTTAGTTATAACAAAATCACCCTGGTTCTCTGAAGTCTAGCCACTTCCTTCCCTCCCCTACTGACATTAAGACACTAAAAGTTCTTTGATGTTTTAAAGGCCCTGGATGAGGGGCGCCTGGGTGGGTGTCCCAGTTGGTGAAGCGTCTGACTCTTGATTTTGGCTCAGGTCATGATTTCACGGTTCATGAGATCGAGCCTTGCATTGGGCTCTGCTCTGTCGGCACAGAGCCAGCTTGAGATTCTCTCTCTCTCTCTCTCTCTCTCTCTCTCTCTCTCTGCCTGCTTAAGCATGCTCACGCTCTCTCTGTCTCTCTCTCTCTCTCAAAAATAAATAAATAAACATAAAATAAAATAAAAGACCCTGAATAAAATAGAAACAGCATAAGAGGAAGAAGACAGGGGCGAAGCAGCAGCATTTATTGAGTGTTACTATGCTGTTAGGTGCTGTGGTCATTTGTAATAAGAAATTTATCCCTACTCAGGACACAGAACTCTTAGACCCCAGGAATTTCCGAAGTGATGAGAGCTGCAAAGGTGTCTTTTGCTACATTAATGAGTGGCTTTAGGACCACACCCAAGGACTGGAACTATCCGTCTCACCCCTGATGTCTTGGAATGGGGGAGGGGCTGGAGGTTGCATCAGTCCCCATGGTCAGTAATTTAATCAATAATGCCTATTTAATGAAGACTCCATATAAACCCACAGGGACCAGGGTCAGAGAGCTTCAAGGCTGGTGCACACATGGAGATTTGGGGAGAGACACCCAGCTGGTGTCAGAGAACTGCTTGCTTGGAGGTGCGTGGAGACCCCCTCTCCCCCACCCCCCAACACACACCGGAATGCTAAGCAGCACCTTTGGGTGCTATGCGATGTATCTTGCATTCATTATTTCACTGACTCAATTAAAACAGCCCCGTGAGTTTGGTTTTAACCTAAAGTGGGAAGTGGAGAGCCAGAGATCTGAAGCCAGATTGGTTGACACCAAGCCCCGCTTCTCCATCAGACGGCGCGAAGGGTCTGGCTAACTGAAATGTAAAGGTGACATACGGGAGGGGGTGTGTCTGGGCACTAGATTTTAGAAGGGAATGGCAAATGAACTTGGAGGCACCATACATGCCCTCCTCTTAGTTCAAGGCTTGCTGCAAATGCATTGAGGATTTAAGGACGGGACCTGGGAGACAGGGAGGCCGAGCTGGCCCACGATGCAACACAGTGACAGTTGACACCATCAGAGGGACCTCTCCCAGTGGAAGTTCAGACTGTGATCCGGTACCTGGATGACAAGGTAGCGCTGGGGGTCTCGGGCCATTTTGGAGAATTCAATGATCAACTCACGGAATTTCGGGCGACTGTCTGCATCTATCATCCAGCCTGGGGAAGGAATGAGGAAAACAGTACAGTCAGGCCCTGAAAGAAATGGTAGAGATGGCACTGCTTCACGGGGGCATTTATGGTGACCTCTTTGTAGGCAAATAAGTGATGCGGAAACCTAATCTCTGTGATAGACGTTTCTGTCTTGGCAGACGAGCGTTGGTCACAGTTTACAGACCGTGATGACACAGTACGCTTGAATCAGAATGACAGGAGCATCCTCTAATTTTCTATGCCTACTCTTCCTAGAGCCGGAGTGCCGGCATTTTCACCGCAAGTGACCCAGCATCGGGGGCCACACTATTTGTGAACTGCTCTGACTGTAGGCAGCCCCCGGCGTGCAGGCTCTCCGGCAAAGTCCTCCCTGGACGTCCACGCTCGTCTATATTCACTTGGCAGTCTTGCAAGCTGGACACTAGATTCAATTTAGAGAAAGTTAGGGACTTTCTTTAACAGCCTCAGGGTTTGGGAACTTCCCATCCTGGTGCTTTCATTGTCTTACATATTCAGTAACCAAGCACGCAAGCGAGGGGGGTGTTCCCGAGTCTTCCTTAAGACACATGTTAACCTCGCTGGCACATTTGATTACACAACGATCTAAGTCTGGATCAAACAAGCTGGAGGAACGGTTCTCAGCTGGAAATCCTCGCGTCTCTTGAGGGTTCACATTTACTTTCTATCAGCAGGATGTCAAGCTATTTTTGGACAGACTGCTTATGTGACCTTAGAGGAATCATGTAACCTCTCTGGGCCCCAGCTTCCCCGGCCCAAAGCGAGGAAGTGAGAGTAGCTTACCTCTGTGGTCTGAAGTTCAGAAAGGCAGTAATATTTACATCAACTTGGCCCTATCATACCCCCTGTGCTCCCTTGTTTCATCAGTATAACGTTACCTTCAGAGCCTGCTGAACGCGTGGAATAACAGCATCAATCAAGTTACACACTCTTATTTAGATTAAAATGTGTACTGGCTACACTGCACAAGACCTCACGTTGATCTATTATTTGAAAGGCTGAAGTCAAGACACAAATGTTGACTCTGTTAGCCTCATGTGCTTACTCATTGTCAGGCATTTAAAAACATTCTGTCTCTCTGGTAACGGGCCTCAAAATGCAGAGTGCCTTTTTCATTGAGCAACTCAGAGACTAGAATATTTCGGTGTAATGGCTTCTGGAGGAATTTGATTTTATTTATTTGCTTCCAAACATGGGCACATGCCAGGTCACAGTGCTCAAAGGGGTCAAGCAAGTGCTTCCTGAAGAATGTTGGAAGAGGCTGTTTACAGATGTTCCTGGACTTGAGTGCCTGCTGTAAAGATGTGACAATATTTCCTCAGGGAATCAGAGGCCTCAATTTTTTTGGCTAAGGGCAGTGATGCCTTTCCAGTCACAAGGGGCTCTGAGTGCCAAGGTCCAGCTAGGCAAGAGTGGATGGCCACAGCAGTCACTCACACTTGACCATGATCATGTAGACATCGATGGTGCATATGGGTGGCTGCGGGAGGCGCTCTCCTTTCTCCAGGATGGTCGAGATCTCACTTGCGGGGATTCCGTCGTAAGGTTTAGACCCAAAGGTCATCAACTCCCAAACGGTGACTCCTGAGAGGATGAAGAGTTGCTTTACAAGTCAATAATAATCACACTGCCTTGTCTTTAGTCATCATTTAAATGTTTCTAACATTTAAAAACCCATGTTCCTGTGGCTTTGGGCCATTTGCTTGAGTGCTGGAAGACTCATTTTACCTTTGGGTAAAGTGGGATAATAACAGCATCTGTCTTAGAAGACAGTTGTGCAGATCAAATGAGATAACACAACGGAAATGTTCAGACAAGGCCAGGCGAATAGTAAGTGGCCAATAAATGGTAAACTTCAGTAACAGCAACAATGACAACACAAGCACCGTAATGACATACATGTTATTATGCAAGGAAGCAGGAGTCACACACTCAGACATCTCCCTTAAACGACTTGGATCTGCGGAAGATGGAGACCTACAGACAGGGTTATATACACTGCACGTTTTAAAATGATAATAAAAACTGGAAACCAGAGAACCCCACAATCTTTTTAACAAACCTAAAAACACCATACCTTTTATTTCAAAAACCCATCAAGCATCATGATTAAAAAAAAAAAAAAAAGCAAAGCAGTTTTAGAATTGGTGTTTTTCCAGGCCCTCCCTGAGTTCTGGCGATCCTTCCATCTCTGTGCCTCCTCCCTTGACGGAATTCTCTGCTCTAGAAACCTGGACAGCGAAGGAGCACTGGGGAGACTAAGAGAGGAGGCCGGTGGGACTGAGCCCAGGTCCCCGACTGCATGGAGAGGGACAGACACATGATCCTGGCAGTTTCCTGATAATCCAATTGGTCTGATGACAGACTTTCTTTAGAGCTGGCCTCTAGATACCTATTACCACAGGTCTGCTTGGATCATCCAGAGGCCATCACCAAACTGAATGACCTGAATATGCAACATGCAGGAGTGAAAAATGGAGTAAAGTAATGGTTCAGGGGTAAGAAAGTAGATTCTCCTGTCCTTCCTCACCAGTGTCAATATGGACTGGATGAAAAAATATCTCATCTCCAGATCCATGAAGTCAATGAATTCTCCTATAACTAGGTTTAGACATTGTGTTTAAATATGCACATCGAGGGGTGCCTGGGTGGCTCAGTCGGCCAAGTGTCTGACTTCGGCTCAGGTCATGATCTCATGGTTTGTGAGTTCGAGCCCCGCGTCGGGCTCTGTGCTGACAGCTCGGAGCCTGGAGCCTGCTTCGGATTCTGTGTCTCCCTCTCTCTCTGCTCCTCCCTCACTCGTGCTCTGTCCCTCTGCCTTACTCTCTCTCTCAAAAATAAAGAAACATTAAAATTTAAATGTGCACAATTCCTCTGGGAAGTCAAGGTTTGAGTGGGCCTGAAACATGGCACAAATTCTCTTTTCAACTCCTAAGCATAACACATACATTCCTAATTTATTAAAATATTTTGTCTTGAGTGGGGACTAGAGAGTGGGGTAACAGGATATGTTTTCTAAACTAAAACTTCAGGCTTACGGTTTAACAATTCCAGCGTACTGCCAGGGACAGCAGATCGATCCTAATGGCTGACAGCACATCTTCTGCCGAAATGAAAACCACATGACTGCCATAGTGATGCTGAGTCTCTGATACTGGTTGTAATCATTCAAAGGTATTAAGTCACAGAACTGTAGAGAGTGTTCATCGATTCAACAAATGTGGATCAATTCATGGACTGTGAGTTGGCTCACGCCAGTGGCAAGGACAGAAACTCGGCCACGTGATCCTGGACAAGCCAGACCTGTCGTAATTGTGATCTCACCCACCGTGGTTAGGGGCTCCGGTCTTATTTGGAACATACGTGGAAAACCAAAGAAGGATGATACTCAGAGAAGTAAAAGCCCGCTTTAGTTTAAAGATAGTTTTTGCCTGTTGTCTGGAGAATAGATGAATGTGTGTAGAACAGGAAGAGAAAAGACCCATGGCAACTCTTGCTATGGTGTCACTGAGGGAGGGAGGTGACAATGCAGATGCCTCTGGCCTGGATTCAGGATCAGGAAAAGAAGCGTTTCCTCCTATCCCTCTTGGGGAGTAGACATATCTTGGAAATGACTAAACTAACAAGGCATCAGAAGAGCTTTATTTCCTCATCTGGTTCATTCATGGCAGGCAGCCCTGCTCACAGGCACGTGTAAAAATTCACTTGTTCACCCACAAAGATCTCTGTCTTTGTAAAGCTTGCATTTTCAGCAGAAGACAAAGATCCATGAAATTAAAGCACATTTAGAATATTAGGAAGTCAATAGTACTATGAAAAAAAACCACTAAACAGATGATATCCTGAATGATTTGGTTTTGTGATAATAACTAAATTACTCTTGGAAATTTGTTTCAATTTTTCTCTCCCCAAGTACCCATTTCTACGGAGGGGGTGGCCCCTCCCCTTCACCCCCATTGCTTTAATAGTGGAAATAGACGGATAATTCATGGATAAATATATTAGATGAGCTGTTTGGCAGCCTTCCAGCAGATTGCTGGACTTGTGAGGGCTGACTGTGAACAGGTGTGGGTGCCTAGCACAGCAGTCAGTGAAAATGTGCTAGTGACACTTTCTTAAATGGTGAGGCCCTTGTAGGCTCAGGATGTCCTTTGTACAAAGGCAATGAGGCAAGAATGGGAAAGGAGTGTTTGAGAGGAGAGGCATAGGCCTGTGCAGGGCCATGGGGAGATTTGGAGGGGGAAACAGAGAGTCAGGTCCCGATGAGATGTCCTCACTAGAGCCACAAGCAGTAACTATTTCCCTCGCCTACTATTATTATTTTTTTCCCCACAGACACATCCTCACAGTGCACTCTTGTCAAGTCATTCTCTCTGATACACACAGACCACCATTCACAGCAGGAAACAACAGCCACTGAGTTAGTCTGTCACAAGACCTCATTTCTCTACCTGGAAACTCTTCCCCATGAAGCCTCATTTGTCATCTGCCTTTGGTTCACTTGAAATCCATGGCAGGAGGTCAAGTTTGGTTTGATGTCACAGGTACAGGCATTTCCTAAGTCCAAGCTCTCTCTCCCTCCCTTTCCCCCCTCTTGACTAGTTCACTGATATCTCCAGTGACAGGCAGTGTGGTAGTTAGACTCAATTTCCTTTGTCATGTCCTTAGTATAATAGACAGCAACGAGGACACTATTATCAGCCATTGTCTCAAAAGACAGTATTTGGATGACAGAGCATATAATGTAAATCAACAAACGATACAAGCCGGCTTAGTCTCAGTACGCATTCATTAGCATCAAGATTTTGACTCACCATAGCTCCAGACGTCACTTTGGTGGGTGTAAATTCGGTGTAAAATTGATTCCAAAGCCATCCACTTGATAGGCACCTTGGAAGGATGAGAGAAAAAGTAATAAGGTAAACTGTTAGCTTACCTCTGTTGAAAAAAAACTAGATCACATTGGAACAAATTACAAGTGACAAATGTGGGAGAGCCAGGCCACTGTACCCCAGTACCCCAGGAGCAGTGCTCCCCCCGCCAGCGGGAGGAGCAAGTTTAATACCTGGTAGAAAACAGGGCTATTCTGTTGGTCCCCACATGCAGTTTCATAAATGCCTCAGCTGAGGACCTTTGGTCTGTGGGCTCTTCTGGTGAACTGGGTGCACCTGCTGGGGGCTGGGGGCCCTGGTCGTGCACTGTGGTCTTAGCCACCTCATGTTTAGGGGTGTTTGAAGCTGCTTGGAGCCATAGAGGCCAGAATGAAGCTTAAGAGGGGTACAGCCACTTCGGAAATCCTGGGGGACCTGCACCCCTCAGTGCTGGGAGAGAGTCCCACGGAGGACCCTCAAGCCTGTCTGGGAGGAGGGAGCCAACTCTACAAGAGTCACGGAGACCCTCCGGAGTTCTAGAACAGCATGGGGAGTTTTCCATATTTCTAAGATGTCCTCAAGAGCTGTGTGCCACCAAATTGGCTGTAACACTTCCCAGATGCTCCTTTGAAGGGTGCTATATCCTGGAGGAGGAGGCTGAAACCTAACCCTGGCCAATGGTCACCTGAAGACAGAGCTGGCTCACAGTTGTGGCTTTGGCCTCTGGACGTGATAGAACCATCTATACCCACTCTCCCAGCAAATCCTGCTCTCAAAGCAGCGCCTCCAGCCTGCGTGGCCAGAAGACGACCCTGGCTCGACCCAGGTGTCAGGGCAGCTGCTGTGACCTCACCCAGAACTTCTGAGAAGGTCCCCTACATGGGTCAGTTTGCTGGCAAGAAAATGCTTGCTGGTCTACCAGCCAGCTTCTTACTTTGCCTCCTTCCGCGTGGTATTCTTTCTCCTCGGCGCCAAGCAGTTTGGCCAGCCCAAAATCTGTGATCTTGACATGCTGTGGCGTCTTCACCAGGACATTCCTGGCTGCCAGGTCACGGTGCACCAAGCGCCGGTCTTCCAGGTAGTTCATGCCCTGAAACATGGGGCCGTGCGGTGAAGGAACGCACTGGTTAGCCGACTCCCCTGGAGAGCGCGGACCTGGGTTCATACAAAGATGGCAAGGCGCTCCCCTCGGGAGAGCTGGTGCCTGCGCACAGGGATTTGAGGCCATCTTCACACAGGCTCTGAGCTTTCTGCGTCAGGGACTTTGTGTTTGCACCCATCTGTGTGCTTCCCCTGCAGGACACAGTTACTTGCACCTTCAACACTAGTAACCACCTACTAAATTTTTTTTTTAATGGTAATTCATTTTTGAGAGAGAGAGAGAGAGACAGAGTGCAAGCAGGGGAGGGGCAGCGAGTGAGGGAGACACAGAATCCAAAGCAGGCTCCGTGCTCTGAGCTGTCAGCACGGAGCCCGGCATGGGGCTCGAACCCACAAACTGAGCCGAAGTCGGACGCCCAACCGACTGAGCCACCCACGCGCCCCAGTAACTACCTACTAAATAGTGACAGAGCCAGAAGTCTGCTGTAGGGCTGAGACTTGGCTGGATGACTGTCTGGACTCGGGCAACCGCGCCCCCTGCCTGGTGTCCCCTTCCCTGTGCTTAGTTGACCTACGAAGCAGGGAAGGTAAGGGTGCTCACCAGGCTGGGGCAGAGCCCTGCTTCTGGGTGATGTGAAGCCACACTCCCCTCCTGCTTCCCTGGACAACCTGACGGGATTCGCTACCAATAGAGAAGATTGTTTCTTTTTCCAGTTTGATTTTATTTTCATTGCAATCACGTGGATACTGCATCTGCTTTTACAAGGTGGCCCTTCCCACCCCCTCTTTGGGTTGCCGCCCTAATTCTGTTGTAACCAGAGTCACTGCTAAAGCAAAAGAAAGAAAGAATACTTGAGAAGCACCCAGCACATTGCCTGACACCTGAATTCCCAGAAGTGTTACCCCTCAACTCCTGTCCTTGCCCACAGCTTTCTTGGGGTCTGTCGTGCGCACTTCCTGCTGGCAAGTGAGGTCACTTCCGGCCGCTACTCCTCCTTGCTCCATGCCTGCCTGGCTCAGCCAAGCTCCCTGGGACCCTCCCAAGCTCCAACCTGTTGACATGAGCGTGGCAGCTCTCACCTCTGTGCAGGGCCAGTCTGGCAGGTGGGAGAAGCCATTAAGTTCTGCAGACATCTTATGTTGTTTGTCCCACATTCTCTCCCACTTACTCACAAATGTGCCTCTCTCTCTCCAGCCAGGAGAATGGGCCAGGTTTCCAACCTCCTTTACAGCCGACACTCATGAGGTCCCCAGTAAAGACAGGCACAGAAATGCTTATTGAAATGCATGAAATGGAACCAAATGGGCTTCACTGACCCTGCGTTACTCTCTAGCTTTTTTGTAGCTATGGCGGGACTTCCATGTCGGGGCAATGGAAGGGAGTACCTGTAGGTAGGTATGGATTCCCAGATTTTCTGGCAAATTCTTTGCTTCCTTTTGCATGGATGTTAGGTAAACATTATTAGTGAAGTGACATTAAAATTTTTTTATTATTTTTTTTAATGTTTATTTATTTTTGAGAGAGAGACAGAGCGTAAGCAAAGGAGGGACAGACAGAGAGAATCCGAAGCAGGTTCCAGGCTCTGAGCTGTCAGCACAGAGCCCGACGCGGGGCTCGAACCCATGAACTGTGAGATCATGACCTGAGCTGAAGTCGGACGCTTAACTGACTGAGCCACCCAGGCGCCCCCAATTTTTTTCTTTCTAGAGCAAAACTAACCCTCATAGGAAAGTAGGATCTTAGGAAGATGCTACCAGTAATTAGTCTTTGTGGGCTATTTTTGAGGGCTTCAATGTTTTTCTTTCCTTGGGAAAAAAATGATTAATTCCCATGTCTCCCTTCTCTGTGGTACTATCTAGAAAGTTCCTGAGTGTTTAAGATACTGTTTGACTTAAGTGCCCCCGTTCTAAGACTTCTCAGGTGCTGCATAATAAGGTTAATAGGGCTCACTTCTACTCAAGAGGAAACCAGCAGGCTCTCCCTGGGACAGCGTTTCCAAATTAGGGATTATTATTTAGGAATGGCATGTGGAGAGTGAGAGGGAAGGAACAGAAGCTGAGAAAACACTTCCAAACAGAAGGCTGACTTACTACACCCGGTCACCTCTCCCCACGACCCCTTCACAGGGGGCTCCATTCATCAGCTTCCTTTTCTCCTTTGGTTCCTGCTTGGTCCTCCTGTCTCTTATACAAGAGTAAGTCCTCTATTAAATATGGTGTACTCTTACCCATTCCAAAAGGGTTAATTGAGCTTGGCCTCTCGCCTGGTTAGCGCAACATGTGCATTCCAGGCTGTATTAGCTCACTTGTTCTCCCTCCTTCCTCCTCTCTCTTGCCCTTGTTTCCTTGTTTTCTCTTTTTCCTTCCACCCTGCATGGCTTGCGTGCTCATCAGACCTTTCCCGAAGATTTCCTCAGTGGTAGGGATCACGTAGCTGTTGCACATTCATATAGTAATGATCACACATTAAGTCCTGACACACGGGAGCCCGTCAATCTTGCCCTATCCCTCTCGCTTTATTTCAAATTTGTGCTCTGAGTTCACAAGACCCCCAAGGGGGGACATTAGAGGGAATTTCCAGCTTCGTCTAACTACCATCTCAAACCTTTCATTCTGCCTACTGGAATGCCTAACAATCTGTGCACTGGACACATTTGCACAAAAGTTGTTGAAAAATGAATGAATGAATGAATGATCAGAGCAGTGGACAGTTGTGAGCACTGATGATGTGCCAGGCATTCCAAATACACCTCCAAAGAAAGCCACTCTGGTGCTGGGGTCCTGGCACCCACATGACCACCTTGAGAGCCGCCCCAGAGGGTCTAGAGGCCGGTCAGACCAAGTGCTCTGGGTCCTTAAGACCACCATTGGGACCCAGACCTAATTTCCTACTGATACTCGCATGCTGGCCCAAAGGCTGCCTCAGATGTCGAAGAAACTCCAAATAAACAAACAAAAAGACCCTCCGGTCTTTAAAGGACCAGAACCACTTTAATAAATTGTGACGTTTTCTCAGAACATCGGTCTTTAGAGAAGCCTTGGGAATGCGGAGGAAAGAGCCGTTTACATCCTCTGGAGAACCAGCTAATCAGCCAGAGAGGTTTAAATCAGAGATGATTTGGGGGCGGCAAGATTAGGCTCATTTGAACTTAGATAAAACTCTATTCATCAAGTCTCTGTCCCACACTATAGAGGCAGTTTCAAAGACCATCTCAGTGCCCAGCAAAGTTATATTTTAACCAGTCAGCAAAGATAAGAGATGTGATAAGAGCCCATCTACACAGAGAACCACAGGAAGCTGTATCAGCACGGGCTCAGTAGGGCCTCTTTGGGGAGCTCATTTCCTGAAGAGATCCTCTCTTTAATTTAAATCAACATATTTATTTTTGTTAATTACTACAGGACAGCTAGGATGAATTTTGAAATATGAAGGTTATACGGGAATTTGAAGAGCCAGCTTGGAACCTGTATGCACACAAGAGAAGCCCAGGGATATGCTTCACACGGATATTAAGGATTTTTCTGGCATACCACCTACGGAAGAAGAAAGGACTGGGGGTGGTTGAGTTTGACATTTACAGACTCTTTTCCCTGAGGGCTGCAGCATCCTACAACTCTTGGGAGGAGTCCAGAGTGAGAGGCTGGGATCCATTTCTGTTCTATTTCATAAACAGCTATGGGGAGTCCATTGACCCCTGACTTCGTGAGTACGGAAATGGCACAAAGTAGGAAGTAGAGAGGTTGGCAGATGGTTTTGGCAGAGTAAACTCAACAGTATGTTTCACCTACCACTGAGCCCCTACCCAGAAGAGGTAGAAAGTGTCAGAATTTCCAATCCCAGACAGGGCTCGTTTGGCACCAACATCCTACTGTGAGGGGACAGGAGACCAGCCAGGCTCACTGGTCTGTGGGTTCTGCCCTGAGCCATGACAGCAAGTGCAAGAGTACGGAAAATGAAAACCACGATGAGATATCACCTCACACCTGTCAGAATGGCTAAAATTAACAACTCAGGCAACAACAGATGTTGGCGAGGATGCAGAGAAAGAAGAACCCCTTTGCACTGTTGGTAGGAATGCAAACTGGTGTAACCACTGTGGAAAATAGAACAGAAATTCCTCAAAAAATTAAAAATGGAACTAGTCTACAACTCAGCAGTTGCACTACTAGGTATTTATCCAAAGACTACAAAAATGCTGATTTGAAGGAGCACACGCACCCCGATGTTTATAGCAGCACTATCAACAACAGCCAAAGTATGGAAAGAGCCCAAACATCCAACATCTGATGAATGGATAAAGAAGATGTGGTTTATATATACAATGGAGTTTTACTCGGACATCAAAAGGAGTGAAATCTTGCCATTTGCAACAATGTGGATGGAACTAGAGTGTATTATGCTAAGCGAAATAAGTCAGACAAATATCATATGATTTCACTCATGTGTGAAATTTAAGAAACAAAACAGATGAACATAGGGGAAGGGAAGGAAAAATAAAAACAGAGAAGGAGGCAGGCCATAAAAGACTCTTAACTATAGAGAACAAACTGAGGGTTGCTGGAAGGGAGGTCGGTGGGGGATGGGCTAAATGGATGATGGGCGTTAAGGAGGGCACCTGTTAAGGATGAGTACTGGGTGTTATATGTAAGTGATGAATCACTGGGTTCTACTCCTGAAACTTTATGTTAACTAACTTCACTTTAAATAAATATATTTAAAAAAAAAAGAGAAAAATAAAAAACAGTATGGACTTGGGAGACTGGCTGCCTGGGGCCCAATCCTGATTTTGCTACTTACTAGCTCAAGACTTCGGCAAGTGACTTACACATGCCTGTGCCTCAGTTTCCCCATATGTAAACTGGGCTCCTCAGATGGTTAAATAAGTTAATCCATGTAGAACACTCAGGATGGTGCCCAGTGAAAGCCCTTCATCATCTCCCCCGAACTGCCAAATCCACCCACACTTCTCCCTCCCTTTTGCTGTGAGCTTGAATTAGGCCGCGACTCCTCCACTTTCCCAAAAAGTCTGATCGTGAATAAATTCCCGAGAGGCGTCCTTTGCTTTCTTCATCCGAAGCTGTCTTCTTGGCCCTGCCGGGGCCTCCCCTCCTCCTCTCTAGCTCCGCACCCTGCCTTCCCTTCCCGCAGCAGCCCAGCTCTCAGAGCCCTGAGCTGCTCTGCATTCCTGACACTGTGGGATGGCCACCTCTCACTGTGTGCTCACTGCCAACAGGCGGGTCAGGCCTCTCACTCACGTCTCCAGCACAGAACTCTCGAGTCTAAGGCACAGGCTGGTGTGCCCATCCCCTGCCCATCCCCCTCCCCCCCTGTCCCCTCCCCACTGTCCTCACAGCACCTGGTGCCTGGCTGACAGACTGAGCCCACCTTGCCGGACCCCTTGTGTTCTTCATAGCAGCCTGCGGGAGTCTGTCCTCCGTGCACCCAGCTCTCCTGCTCTGACCATTCACTCCCTGCAACACTGCTAGCTGTGTGGCTCCGGTTCCCTCACTGGCTTATAAACTGGGGAGATAAGAAATTTCATCTTATTTATACATCTATTTCACACGATTCCTAATACTGGCACATACACACCCAAGAAATGATGAAATGGAATATCTAAACGTTGGTATTTTGATGCTTTGATATTTTAATAGCACAGTAACTTTTGGCTTTTTAATGACTTCCTGCAAAGCGATCATTTAGGTTGATTAAATGCAACTGTAACCTTTTGTGGAACATTCGAGAATAAGTAAAAAATAATCCAAATAACTGAAATGTCTGGTAACTGGATCTACTGTTTGGCTCTGTTGCTGATCTGTCTTGTTGCCTAGGTGTTTACGGAGGAGGGTGCTTTGCAGGGGAATCAGCTCCTGGAAGTCGTCCTTTCTGAGGACGGAGCAGAGGTCAGTGGTGAATCAGCACCCTTGGGCTGCACCTTGAACCTCACCTTGATGAATCCTGACCTGGAGTGTAGAGGGAGCTGACCTGAGTGGGAAGGCCAGAGCCCAGGCGGGACCAGGAGCCTGTGCATCTGAAGTTCCAGAGAATGGAGTGTCTCTTTGCCACGACACCCTGGTTAGACTAACAGACTGTAGTTCTTTTCCTAGTTCTTCAGCCAGCATGATTTTCATTCTCTCACACCCCTGCTCATCTATTATGACCACAGTAGAGTTTGTCAACGTGGGTTTCATGACGGGGCACCCAGAACCGAACATACGTGGCCTGGAATGTTCCGGCTACATCAGGGTAGAACGAGCACTTCTTTCTCCTCACCTGGACCTGATAACCTGCGAATGGCTCTGCCCATCTTGTCTCCTCCCCCTTTTAGCGGCTCCCAGGCAGTGACGGTTCTGACAAATGTGTGGCCCATGAAAACACCTGGGGCTTCTTCAAATAAACTTACACCACACCAAGTAATCTCGTGTACTTCCAAAATGAAAGCTTTGAACTAACTTTTTAAGTTTGTCCTTATTAAACTGTATCTCACAGCCTGACCTAAGCATGGTTTGGTGCCCATTGAGCTGTGGTCAGAGAATGGCCCTGCAGTCCATGTCTTCCCGAGAGCCTCTGCCGCCTCCTGCCTTCTGTCTTCAAACCCCACTGGGGCCTGATCCCGAGGATCCTTGATGTATGCCAATTCCCTGAAAACTCAACTCCGTGAGATCTTAATCAGGGTTAGGTGATGAGAAAGTTCTTTCGTCCCAAAGGTTTGGGAAAATGACGGATTAAGCACAGTCTGGAGAGCTTGCTTTCCTGCAGGACTTTGCAATAATGTGCGGGACAACGGATACTCTGAGGGGTATTTTCCAAGAGATGGATGATAGGATAATAGGATCTTTCAGATTAGAACATACTATAACATTATTGTGCCATCTGATATATTTTCGGACTTACTAGCTGCCTTATGTAGCCAGAAAGAGTGGATACACTTTCTGAAGCAGCTAAGTCCCAGCAAGTGGGAGCTACCCGGCCTCATGAGCCAGGAGCTTAGGAAACAAAGATCTTTCTGACTGGGGGCAGGTGGCGGTCCTGAGACCGGAGAATAGAATCCATTTTCACCGTGTATGGTGAGGGGCTGTGGCTCTCTTCTGCTCTCCCAGTCCCATCCTGACCGAGTCCCTTCCTCCTTCTCTTTTCTTTTCCTTTTGCCCAGGTGATATAATTTGTCCTCTCAGCAGTTCAGCCAGGAAAATAAACTTGCCTAACAGTGGGCAGCTCTCCATCAATATTGAGAAAACTTCCCAAGAGAGTCCATGCCTTTGTAAATCAATGCAGGACTTTTATAAGTCAATGCATCCCACTTTAAAAATGCCACGAGTTTAGTTTCTGGTCAGCCACTAAGTGTTTCTGGGTGGTTTCAAAAACAGCATTTCATACTTAGATAAAAAGTCACTAACCCAAGAGCAAATTTCTCTCTTCACAACTGAGGAAACCATTATTTTCCTTTCCCTCCGGGACAGGCACTCCATCACTACAGCTATTCAAATAGAGTGGGAAAAGATTTCTCTTCTGAATTAGAGAGCAAATCTATCCCAGACCGCTAACAGCCACCACCTGGAAGAACATCAATGTGAAGTAGAGCTAAACAAAGTACAATAGACAGAATAGTGGATTTCAATTAACGGGCTGAAATTGTGAGTAACGTTATACGGAGAACGATCTTGCAGAACTCTCAGGCCCTGGAAACTCAACTCGGGGACTCTGGTAACTCCTATGACAGGGCCCAGGCAAAGCTGAATTCCTCCTTGCTGTGGCTACCAGCATATTTATGTTTGTGTGGTTTTTTTTTCCATTTTGGTCGGAGAAGCTGGTGTTTAGGGTAAAATACACTTCCAACTTTGTAGACACCAGGGGTCAGGCAGATTGAAACGTAAGGTTGCAAAGGAGAGAGAGGAAAAAAAAAAAACAACCTCACGACTGCGAGAAGATCCGGAAACAGGAGATGCTCTACTAAATGAAAGCGGATGTACAACTGGAGGAAGACAGCATTTCAGCTTAGATTTCACTTGTTGATGCAACAAAACTTAGCCAAAAATACGGGGCAAGAAACGGAGAGAGGGAGCATTTAGTGAGCACCACATGCATGCGGGAACCATGATAGATGCGTCACAGAGGCTAAATGGGGTTGTCCTCGCCACCCGGGAGGACCGATGGCAGAATCTCGTTTACAGCCAAAGAGACTAGGCACAAAAAGACAAGCAACTTGCCGGAGGTCACATGGCTAATAAATGCCACCACTGAGATTTGAATCTACACTCTGCTGACTCGTAAACACAGTTCTGTATTGGACAAAACTTGCTGAGGCTATGTGCCCCATCGCAAGAAATGTCACTTTCGTGGAGCTGGTGGTTGCCATGAGATAATTAGAGAAGAAATGCTCAGTCTCTTGGCACCCTCTGGTGAAGTGGGCCTCATGAATCTGGGAGGAGAAGCCAGCCGTGGATATACAGAGATCTGGACGCTCTGCCCCGGGTAGCGATGCGGCCAGGACACCCACTCTTCCAGGGCTCACCTTCCAGATGGGGCAGGTGGGCACACACTCGAGTGAACAAGTACATAAGCCACATCTTCCCAGGTAGCAAGATGTGCTTAAAAGAAAATAAAGCAAATAAAGCAAGGTACGGAGGGCCATACTCCCAGTTTGTTGCCTTAGATAATCGAGGAAGAAAGCTAAGTGAGAATTTCTGGGTTCAGGAGTCAGTGTATGAGCAGACCTCTAGGAATAATTCTATATTCAGTAAAACCTACTTGGGGCTAACCACCTCTTCCCCCAGATCAGCCACTGCTCCGGACTGAATAGGGTCCCTGAGTTTCATGCTGACCAGGAGCCTCAGAAAGTGACCTGGTTTGTTTGGATACAGGGTGTTGGAGATGTAACCAGGTAAAGGTCTCGGATGAAATCACCCTGGATTTAGGGGTGACAGGTGTCTTTTAAGAGAATGGAAAAGGCAATTTTGACTGAGACATAGAGAAGGAGGCTATGTGAAGACTCAGGCAGAGGTTGGAGGGACACAGCCAGGAGCCTGGGGATGTCTAGAGCTACCAAAAAAGGAAAGGCAAGGACAGATTCTTCCCTAGAGCCTTCAGACAGGGCATGGCCCAGCTGGCACCTTGATTTTGGACTGCTGGGCTGCAGAGTCATGACAGGGTGAGTTACCATTGTGGTAAGCCACCAGTCTGTGACAATTTGTGGCAGCCTCAGGAAACTAAACCAGTCACAGAAATAATGAGCATTTTCATGAAACCACAGCATCGGAGGCATGGCTCCCCACACTTCCAGGGCTGTTCTCTAATAACACGAATAACCCCTCTGCTCTGTGGCCAGGGTATGGCTGGGAGAATGACAGGAACACCAGGCGACTAGAGATGGTGAGAGGAGGAGAGCCCCCCCCCCACTTCCCAGGGTGCTGGGAGCCTCCGGCAGCTGTAGATGGCACCGGAATAAACAAACAGCAACGTGCTGCTCTCTGGTCATCCTGGGAGGTGGCCTCCCACTTGGCCAACGTGGCCCAGAACCCTAGATTCAGGAAAGGAGCCTGCGTTCCCTTGGTGCCGGTGCTCTCAGCAAGAGTCTGTCCTGTGGTATTATGGGCATCCACTGGCTGGCCAGTGCCCCAGACATGTTTTATTTGTCCTATCAGTCACCTCGCACACCTGCTAGGAATTAAGATCAGAACACTGCCAAGTAATTCCACAGGACTGACTACCACCACGACGAGGGGTGATGTGAGCAGGCAGGAACCAAACAACATGTGGTGGAAGACAGGCTTTCTGACTCTGTGGCCCCAGCACACCCCTCCACACCCTGCCGCACTGGGGAGACAGACAATGTCAATGACATACATGCTCAGAAAGGGGCCTGCCCACAAACTCCCCAAATTCAACCCAGTAAAACACTGCCAGGAAAAAACAGAATTTGGCCAGTTGGGTTGCAAATAACTGATGCAGTGCTGGGATCAAGAGAGAGAGGTCTGAGGGGAGCCTGGTCCACTCCATCGGTTCAGTAACCGACTTCGGCTTGGGTCATGATCTCGCGGTTTGTGAGTTCGAGACCCGCAACGAGCTCACTGCTGTCGGCCTGTCAGCACAGAGCGCGCTTCAGATCCTCTGTCCCCTTCTCTCTGCCCCTCCCCACCTTGCACTCTCTCAAAAATAAATAAACATTAAAAAAAAGGGGGGGGGGAGTTTTGAGATTAAAGTACAAGTCCTTTGGAGGCCAGATGGGTAGTTAAATACCCAGCACATGGCTCTGCTTCTGTCCTCAGCACACAGGTAGGGCCACCTGGCCACTGTCAGAGTTATCTGCCCTCCCTCGCTCTGGATCAGGCCTGTTAACAGAGGAGGGGTGGGCACATGAGGAGTCCCAGTGAAGCAGCAGAAGCACCTGTTCACCTGCTAGGTCTCGCACCCAGCACCTGCCCTTGTCGTCACAGCCACACTGCCATCTGAGTCCCAGTCTCGGCCTCAGCCTCCCTGCTTGCCTTGTTATCAAGTCCCGACTGGGCAGAAGCCACATCTTGACCGTAATAGTCAACACAAAGGACGCCAGAGAAATAAGAGCATTGGCCATCAAATCATACTAACACCTAATAAAGAGAAAATTGTTTAAATGTAGTCATATCATTAGATTTTCAACGTGCAGTGGGACAGGCACTGATTTGATGCCAAAGGCAATCAATTCAACTGAAACCAAAATAAAGGAGAGCGTATGTTGTGTGTCTGGGTACACAAGCACACTCACGCGTGTACCCTCGCGGCAAACTTAGTTGTCCCAGGATGGAGAACCCAATTGTCGATTTTCCAGCTGTCTTTATTTTTTTCCCCTTGCTGTTTTTCTTCGGGGCTCCCACGAATGACCGCATCCTCCCAGGCCATGAGGGACAGGCACCGCGAGCTAAGGCAGCTGCACCTCCTGTTTAGTGGGCATCTCTGCCCTACTTTCGGAGCCAGGCCCTGCTCTGTGCACAACCCCTCTGGGTGGGCTTCCACGTCGACTTACCTTTGCAATCTGCACACACCAGTTGAGCAGGTACTGGGAGCCAATGTTGTCCTTGTGCTCTCGGACATAGTCCAGGAGGCAGCCAAAGGGCATGAGCTGTGTGATGAGCTGGACCGTGGATGTCAGGCAGATGCCCAGGAGGCGGCACACATGGGGATTGTCCACACTGGCCATCACGTAAGCTTCCTGCATGAAGGAGAGGAGAGGAAAGCATTAGAAAGGTCCCCCTATGGTGGCTGACGGGAGAGGCAGGCAGAGCCCTTTCTGGGTAAAAAGAAGCAAAGCGCAAATGTGATTTTGAGTTCCAAAATGTGTACTTGTGGAGGACGGGGCAGCCCATGAAAGATTCAGTGCAACGGACATTTACACTCATGCGAGGTCTACTGCATACATATTAGGCTGTGAAAGGACCCGTGAGTGGAAGACGGGACCCTGAGAGTGTGAAGCAAGGCTTTCCGTCTACAGAGAGACCCACGCAGCATTTGGCAACAGCACACTGATTGAAAACGGAACCCGCTGACGTCTCTGTTCTTAAGACCTCTGTCCGAAGGCCAAAGCTGCTGCACCCTGAAATGTTGTCAGGGCTGCAGAAATCCGTGTCTGGGCCCCTACGCCTTGGTAATGCCTTTCTCGCTTAATGGAGACACGCGTGCAGAGGTATGATGGTGAAAGTTCCCAGCAGAGGTCACACAAGCCTGCAAGTGGCCCCGGAGAGAGACCTCACTTCTCAACAAGGCCAAGT
This sequence comes from Prionailurus viverrinus, assembly GCF_022837055.1. Lineage (NCBI taxonomy): Eukaryota > Metazoa > Chordata > Mammalia > Carnivora > Felidae > Prionailurus > Prionailurus viverrinus. The sequence continues at coordinate 69,448,410 of NC_062562.1, read as the reverse complement.
CTCAGCGGGCAATGGTCCACTGCACCACCATGGTCCTGGGAGTGGAGCCAGAGAGGCCCTTCTGGGTGGCTTTGAACCAGACAGAGGGCATTATGTTACAGTGACTGCAGACTCTGTTGGCTGCCCGGGATTCATTTGTTTTTTGTTGATGTTGTTGTTGTTTTCAGTTTTTATGTATTTTTGTGTGTGTGTGTGTGTGAGAGAGAGAGAGAGAGAGAGAGAGAGAGGAACGTGCGCGAACATGCGAGCATGTGGGGGAGGGGCAGAGAGAGACAGGGGGCAAGACTGAATCCAAAGCAGCCTCCACACCGTCAGCGCAGAGCCTGATGTGGGGCTCGAACCCACGAACTGTGAGATCATAACCTGAGCTGAAACTGAGAGCCAGACACTTAACCGACTGAGCCACCCAGGCGCCCCTGCCCAGGATTCATTTCTCAAGAGAGGGGGGTCGATGCTGCCTCCGTGCCTCAGTCTCAAGATGGGAAACTGCTGTTCTGCAAAGTGCCCCCTCCCTCATTTAACTGGCTGTCACGGCAGAGGCCTTTTGGGACACAGAACTGTGACTACAGACTTTATTTTAACCCTTCTATTCTTGGGTGCAAGAAGCAGGTTTTATTTCCAACTGCACACACAATGGGACCCTCTCTTCTGTCTCAGTACCCATAAATTCTGTCCTCCCTTCGAACACCTTTAATTCAGATGTGACAGGGACCATATGGCCTGCAACAGAGAGCTCAGAAGTTCTTTCATATATTCCCACCACTCCTGAGGGTGGAATGTGGACTTGGCCCCCAGGAGAAGGGGGATGCTTGGGTGAGAACATCACAGGAGCCAGGGGTGACAGAGGAGACCGAGGACACAGGTCGCTGGGCTGGGGGTGGAGGGCAATACACATACTCCCAAACTCAAACCTGATCACATCATGTTTCTTGCCTTCAGCCTTTCTCCGGCCTCACAGTTCCTGGGCAGCCCCAGGCCTTGAACGTCAGCCCCTCCTCCGGAACCCCCCACCCCCCCTCCTTCCCCTTCTTCCTGCTCTGGGCTCTCTCAACCTCCCTCAGGCCCTCGCCCACAAGAGGGCCTCTGCCTGGAATGTCTTTCCACCTCCTCTTTCCTTCTCTGACTCCTCCTCCGAGGGGCCTTCCCGACTCCCCAGTCTCAAACTCTCTTGGCATCTCGCAGTTTTTCCTTGGGGGAGCAGGCTCTTCACTGCCTGGGAACTTGCTGGAGATCCAAATTCCTGGGCCCCACCCAGGCCTACCCTACCGTGTGAGATGCTGGGAGGTGCGCCCAGCAATCTGTTTGAACAACCCCCCCAGGGGATTCTGAGTGCTCAGGAGCACTAATCATAATCTGCTCTTAAATACTTGTGTGATTCTGAAAATGTCCTCCCTCCCCATCAAGCTCTTTGAGGAAAGGACTACATTCTCAGCTCCCGTCATTTGCCTATTTAGCGCCATATTTTGTTGGCAAACGCTGTTCATTTGTCGCCTCAATATCCCCTGCATGTACCTGAGGCCTCAGCAAGTGGGGTTAATGCCTTGGTGCGAGGGTGGACATTTATTCCTCTTTTGTCCTTCCAGTGGTACCAAACACCTGTCTAGGCACGTAAGTGCCTCAAAACGGTCAGGACTGAACTACACTGAAATCATACAAAGGCAGAAATTCAAAGCAAATCAGAGACCGTGCCACTCCCATTAACAACAGCAACAAAAATTCCCTTAGCTTTTAACATTCGCTGCCAACGTCTGTGTGGATGCTTTCCTGCAGGCCTAGGCCCTCTCCTTGCAGGGAGAGCTGGGAGAGCTGGTATTTCTTCTGTATTATAAACATCGTATCACAACATTTAAGGGCAGGGTAGACATTTGACACTTATGCACATTCAAACATCGTTTAATCTTGGAGAAGGGCTGTTTATAAAACTTAGAACTGGAGGGTCCTGCAAGTCCCATTTCTTCTGAGGCAGTTACTTGCCTGAAAGGGAAACTGAGGCCCAGGGAGGCGAATGGAGACGCCTTGTGTCAGAGCTGGGCCCACAGAAGGGTCTCCTCACAAGGGAGGCACCCTCCACGAGCCCCCTCCTCACCCCACACGCTGCACCCTGTGGTCTCCTGTGATGCCTTGTTGAGCGCTCTGGTTAACAGGCTACCAGAAAGCTCGGAGACCTCGTGACACACACAGCACATATATAAATGTTTGCATTCTTTTTCCATTGCCTTCCCTAAACTTAAACTGGGAAGTCTATGGAAAAATTAAGAGGCCACGCGATTGCCAGAAAAGCACAAATCACGTCTCTCCCCCAAGTCTGGGAAACTGTACAACCATAACTCCAAAGAAGTCCTCTGGCCGTTCCTATTTTCTCAAGATCTGGTTGAGATTTGGAAACATGTTGTATTCATTTTCGAGGGGAGAAAAATCTGCAGAGCAGAGCAGTTTGAGCTGCCCATCTGTTGTGGGGCCGCGAGGAGCTGACCTGGACGGGGGGATCGGGGAATGGAGCACGGGGCGTGGGTGTCGGGCCACACAGAGCCTGGAGCCCTGCCAGGTCCCCGATCCTATTAAAATCCGATAGTGCAACAGAACTAGGTCATCGCTTCCGCCCCGCCCCCAAATACAATGGAGACGCTGTTTGGTCGTGTGTCCTGTTTGGTGTGCACAGAAGTTGAAGCGAGCTTTGTTCTGAGCTGTTTATCTTGGAATCTCAAAGGTGCACTGTGACTTGCAGAAAGAATGCGTGGTAGTCCACAACAGTGTCTGGACTGGACACGCCAGCCACGCGTACAGACCAGCAGGCAGAGCCCACGTTCAGTTCAGAGACCCCGAGGCTGAGTCACATGGCAGGGTGCCTCTGAGGCTTTGGGACCTTGAAAGTCTATTATTTTGTCCCGGTTGCCAAAATGATGTTTAATGCCTTCCTTTTCACTTTTCTCCTTCAGCTGTGAACTATTTTAGGTTAAGAATTGGGGCAAAGAGGGGCGCCTGGGTGGCTCAGTCGGTTGAGCATCCGACTTCGGCTCAGGTCATGATCTCATAGTTCGTGAGTTCGAGCCCCGTGTCGGGCTCTGTGCTGACAGCTCAGAGCCTGGAGCCTGCTTCAGATTCTGTGTCCCCCTCTCTCTCTGCCCCACCCCTGCTTGTGCTCTGTCTCTCTCTGTCTTTCAAAAATGAATAAACATTAAAAAAATTAAAAAAAACAAACAAAAAGAATTGGGGAAAAGAGGGCACCTGGGTGGCTCAGTTGGTTGAGCGTCCAACTTCATCTCAGGATCTCACAGTCCATGAGTTTGAGCTCCGTGTTGGGCTCTGTGCTGACAGCTTGGAGCCTGGAGCCTGCTTCAGATTCTGTGTCCCCCTCTCTCTCTGCCCCACCCCTGCTTGTGCTCTGTCTCTGTCTTTCAAAAATGAATAAACATTAAAAAAAAAAAAAAAAAAAAGAATTGGGGAAAAGAGGGCACCTGGGTGGCTCAGTCGGTTAAGCATCTGACTCTTGATTTCGGCTCAGGTCATGATCTCACGGTTCATGGGATTGAGCCCCGCATCAGGCCCTGTGCTGACAGCATGGAGCCTGCTTGGGATTCTCTCTCTCCCTCTCTCTCTCTCTGCCTCTCCCTTGCTGGCATGAACTCTCACAGCCTCTCGCTCTCTCTCAAAATATAAACATTAAAAAAAAAAAAGAATTGGGGAAAAGGATTCCACTACATTTTAAACTCCTTCAGGAAGGCATACACTGAACCTTAAGAATGAAAGGTAGGTGCCCCTACATTTTTGAAACTGTACCAGTTAACTAAGCCACCAGCAGCCGCTTAAACCAGAGGCTGCCTCGTGTATGTTCTGGATCTCAGTGCCTGATCTCAGTAGGGGAAGAAGGGTAGCCAGTATTGGGTGCGTGGGACCATTTACAAGTGAGTATGAGCACTTCAAAGGACACGTTCAGCCCCATCAGGCTGTCCTGTCACAGAACTGACTTGCCCTTGGCTCACTGTTGAAACTGGCCTTATAATCACTTCCCTTACTGGCTCCTTCTTTCCTTCAGGGGCTCTCCATCACCCAGGAATCACCCTGCCCTGATGGGATGGCCTGCGAATTCTGGGCAGACTGGGCTTCAGGAAAAGCAAATGACAAGTTCTCAAGTGTGTCACCCATGAACTGTGACAGCTGTGATGTCTGATATCAGAAAAGATAAGAGTCCAGTAGAAACAAGAATCAAAGGCAGGAACAAAATAATGGGGGGAAGGGGGGTAGAGAAAAGGAGTTGACACTGTGGTATGGTATACAAGGAAGTTAAGAGAGTAGATCCCAAGAGTTCTTAGGCAGGGAGCAACTTTTGTTTTTTTGCTTTTCTTATTGTATCTATATGAGGCAAAGACGCTAGTGAACCTTACTGCGGTATCACGTCACAGTATGTGCAAGTCAGGCCACCATGCTTTACGCCAATTATATCTCAGTAACCCTGGAGAAAAAAACGCAAAAAACAAAACAAAACAAACAAAACTTCCCCCAAAATGGAGGGAGAAGAGAGCAGGAGAGAAGCAGAGCAAGAGGTAAACAGAGGCTCGTGTTTTGTAAACTTTTCAGGGTTTACTTTATTGTCCACCCCTCCTCTACCCCACCACAGCAGATTTCCTCCAGTTTCACGGGACCTGGAGGTCCTTTTCAGTGAAAACGACTTCTCCCCCAAAGCACACCTATTGTCTTCAAAATCCCCCTTACTCTGGGTTGTGAACATTGCTGAAATTCACATTTCAGCATTGTTTTGTGAGATTTATTGGAATGCCCTGAATGAGTAAAACACGAATTAAGGAAGCAGACTCAGCAAAAAAGATTTTCTTTTCAACGCAATACGTGAGGGAGCTGGAGGTTCTAAGTCAAGAGCCTTCGCAAACATATTTCTTGCGGTTATGCCAATGAGAGTTGACGGTATATGTTAATTGGACTTCACGTTAATTTGTAAGCCATTGAAAATGAGAGGTAATTTTGCTCGATACGTATATCTTCAATGTGTGCGATTTGCTACTGCACTTTATTTATTAATACATCATCTCTCATTTAGGGTGTGCCAGAGTGGGAATCTCCTATTATAAAGGAGGGAAGTCAGCTGGGGGTAATTGAAGTGTATACAGTGTTATGCCACTGGGAAGCTCATTGTGTCTAAACACATTTTTTAAAAGGCCCATGTTTGCTTTGTTTGGTATATATCCTGTGGGTTAGATGTAAGTTGGGGGAGTATTACATTTGCCTCCTGTCCGTCCCCACCGTAGGATAACTGAATTCTCTAGATTTTTGAGGCAGTCGGTTTTCTTTTGCTTTGACTTTGTTCCCCTAACCTTCTGCTAAGCCTCTCCAGCTTCTCTTTCTCTGGCTCTGCCCTGGGACAGGAGCAAAAGTTTGCATCAACCCACAGCAAACAGAGGCCAATGGTGTTCACAAGGACACCCCAACGGGATTGTCCGCTGGATCCTCCTGGGCATCCCTTGAAGCGGGCTCAGCCACATTCCATGGTGGCCCCTCTTTCAGCCAACTGCTGTTTCAAGGGATGCAGTGCCCTCGCCGACTGGTGAGGATCCAGAGAAGATGACGAAAGTTCAGTGGTACCGAAAGTAAAGACGTGCAAACAATCTTGTGGCACATTTCAAAGTCTTGCCCCATAAACTAATGGAGAACACTGGAAATAACATTTAAGCTATTTGGGGGAAAGTACCAAAGAGGGGCAACACTTTACAGAGCTTCTAGAGAGCATCCATACTATAATCCCAGGCACCTTTAAAAAAGCCACTTCAAAGATAACTTGGTAGAGCAACATGGACACTTGCTTCAGGGGCAGAAATAACGATAGGCTGGAATCCTGTGCCAATCGCGTGAACGTGAGCAAGCTTCTTTATGCCTGCAAAGCATACTGAGTGTTAACCCCTGCACCACAGACTCATGGGGAGAGTTCCTCATGTGCAAAGCAACTAGTCCTGAGCCTGGCCCTTGGTGGACAGCCAGCGATTGTGAGTTTCTATCCTTTTGGGAGACATAGCAGAATGGAGGACCCAAGTCTTCTCTATCGGAGAAGCCGTGAGAGGGAATTATACCAACTACAGCCTGAAGGGAAAAAAAGACATGAAAGTGAACATTTAGAATGTGGTGATGGAGAAAGTCTAAAACAGGGCAGTGTATGGCTTCTAAAATGTGGCTTCTGATGTCCACGCCTGTGGATAACTAGGAAACAAAGGAGAAACTCACATCAAGGATTTCCTTGTTGGCTTTTGGAGATGTGGCTTCTCGTAACTCCTTGATGGCCACGGGAATTTTAACCTTCTCACCTTCTGGGATCCAGAGTCCCTGTGAGGAGGAGGGAGAGAAGACATTAACTGGCGACTGTCACACTATGCAATATGCTGACTCACAAGATGCACGGACTTTACCAGTGACACCATCCAAAAGGGTGAGGGACCTTGAGCACAGCTCTGTGCTCCAAGGTCACCAGTGCTAGGAGCCATGATATCTCAGCAGCTCTTTGGCTGTATCGTGTTCCATGAATCAGAGCAGTTAGATTACAAAAAACCCTAAGCTTGTGCGAGTTATAAAACCAGTGTGGATCATTTTGTCCAGAATTCTGAGATACTGGCTCTGGGTCTAATGGAAATCAGACTTGATATAACAGGATCCAGGAAAAATAAATTAAGAGCTGTTTTGACCTGGGCATTATTTGGATGCTGTCATGCAGTGAGAGGCAGTCCCCCTTCAGACTCCATCCCTGCCACTCACCCCTTTACAAAGTCAGTGCTGTCCTCCATGATAACTTTGTTGCCTGTGTACAGGTCTCACAGGACCACTTATACGTCACCAGTATAAAAGATTCCCTCTCGACAACTTGGGGAAAACATCGGAATTTCCCAAACCCTGAGCTACATATAGAGTAGACAAGCTTGATAGACAGTAGACAGCCCAGGACTTTGAATATGCCCACCAACCTGCATCCCCAGAAGTCTCAGTGCCCTGGTGGCCTCACCTTGTACACTGTGCCAAATGCTCCAGAGCCCAGCACCTTGATTTTTTTGAATTCTGTTTCCTTTAAGATCCTCAAGAGAGCTTGGTTGGGAGCTTCTCCGCTGGGCGTAAGAGGCTCAACAAGCTGTGAGAGACAAGGAAGGAGGGTCGCGGCCTCAATGCTCAGGCCCACATGGGAGGAGGTGTGAGCCAGGCCCAGACACAGCCATGTGTGGATGGGCATCAGCACCAAGAACCCGCCATGCTCACTCGGAAGGAGGAATGCGCACCTTCTCTTTAGGTCTTCAGAAAAGATATGTTGGGACAGGGACTCCCTGATACAGGTGTCCTTGCACAGAAGATCTCCATTTCAACAAATGCAATTTCGATTTCTGTTTCCAGCCAATAAGCCGGACTGAGAGAATTCTGGTGAGGGAAGTTTTGATATGGTTGGTCATTTTGGTAGCCTGTCGGGCCTCCTAACGCACACAAGTGCCATTGTGCTATGAGCTGCTACGGGTCCCTCCTCCCAGGGACTCTGGCTTCTGACACACTGCCGGACACAAAGAGGCCGGCCGAAGACCCACCAGTAGAGTGAGTCACAAACAGAGCTCAAAATGGAACAGCACTATTGTAGACAATGGGATTTGCCAAAGTAACATCTCAACATGTGCCTTCACAGGAATCACCAGACAACCTGTTTGCAAGCCCTTCTCCTGTGCATGTACCTGAATGCTGTATGTTAAACAGGACTCCTATGGCTTTTGTATCTGTGTCGTGAGACTTATAATAGGAACATTGGCATCTCACTCCAGAGAGGTACCAAAACGTCATTAATTGTTTATACCTGGACATTCAGAGATTCTTTCTGGTTTTTCCATCGTAAGCAATAAGGCATAATAATACAGTTACATATTTAAAATAGTTGGCAACACTTGGCAGGAGAGCCTTCGTTCCTGTCTGGGGTGCTGGGGAGAGGGGCACTGGTGGGCGTGCAGGGCCTGGGCACCTACTCACCTCTCTTTCCTGCAGCAGTCTGCGAAGTGTGCGCTTGCGGACGATGTGGCGTCGGCGCAGAAAGAGGCCCACCCCAAGGGCCACCACCACCACCAAGAGGAGGCCCCCAACAATCCCAGTGGCGATGGATGGGATCTTGGGCCTGGAATAAGAGGGAGACGTGGAAAAGTGAGGTTTGGTGACAGACTCTATTACATTGGCATTGTATGTATTTCCTGCATATTTTGGTACATTGACATCATTTAACATCATCTCAGAAAATAGATACCATGTGGCTTCTACAGAGAGGAAAGAAAGCAAAGAGTTTCTAGGGTAGTGTTTCCACCTTCTTGAGCATAAGAGGCTTTGCCCCCAGGGTTTTTGTTTTTTTTTTTTGCATTTTTTAAATTGACCTATCATCTGTACATCTCCATATGACTCCTTTTCTTTTCTTTTTTCCTTTTTTCTTTTCTTTTTTCTTTTCTTTTCTTTCCCTTATTTTCCTTTCCTTTTCTTTTTTCCTTCCTTCCTTCCTTCCTTCCTTCCTTCCTTCCTTCCTTCCTGTCATCTATCTATCTTTCTATCTACCTATCTATCTATTGAGAGAGAACATGCACACACACACATGGGGCAGGGGCAGAAGGGGAGGGAAAGAGAGAATCCCAAGCAGGCTCCACACCTAGATGGGCTTGATCCATGAGATCATGCATGACCTGAACCAAAATCAAGAGTTGGACGCTTAACCAACTAAGCCACCTGGTGCCCCGACAATTATATTTTAATCTTTTAAGAAACCACATAATTCAAAAAGTAACTCAGACTTCAGTAATTCTTTTTATATGAATTCTAATGTATCCCCAGAGTATCTCCATACATACGAAGCCTAGAACATCACATCACATGTATTAAGACATGCATTGTCTACTGGTTTGCCTAGGTGAAGGGACTCTTTCCATAATGTTGAGATTCTTCAAAGTGTTCTTGGCTTTCAAGATGGGATGACAGCCATGTGGAATGCTTTATGAATAAGCTTGGGGGAGGTTATCATGTGATAGGATTTCAACATAAAAAAGATCATTGTCATAAATGAGTGATGTCACCATGCAACATCAAACCACTCTGCCACATTCTTCTTCCCACAAAGGTGGTGCTTGATTCAGGGACAGCAAAAACCCAAAACTCAGGTTCTAGAGCTCACTGAGGAAACAATCATCTGAATTTGTGGGTTCTGAATTTAGAATCTTCAAATTCCATAAATATAATCTGTATTTATAGATTCTAGAAATACTATAATACAATCTTCAAGTCCTATAAATATAATCTGTATCAATTTAATATAAAATAATTTAATTTTACATACTAAAATTCTATAAAAATCATCTTAAAATTATTGTTCTCAAGTATCTATTCTATTTGAATTTCTGGCAAACTTCGTATTTTTAGGAAGAAATGTTAAGGAACATCAAAGATTAATTAGTATCATTAGCACATAAGTATCCCAAGATCCTTATAAATTGCTTGTAAGTGGGGCAAAGGTACTTCATGACAATGATATTTACAACACTTTCTTCTCAGTGAGTGAAAAAGTCATCTCCTGCAGTATCCCATCTCCCCAGTGAATGCCCTTTGGATTAATGAGTTTTTATTATATTGAAAAGAACACCAGAAAGATATAAAGAATAATTGGTTACAGACTATCTGTTCCATGGGGAGCTGTAGTAAGGGTGAGTGAATAAAAAAGGAAGAAAAACATAAAAAGAGTAAATATCATAAAGAATGGCCATTGGCTAGTTTCCAGGTGGGGCTTTGACGGAAAACCTCATTACAAAGGTACCGAGTGTAGCATGAAGATAGGACAAATTTTGCTGACGTCCCTGTAGGCTCAGCAAAGAGGAAGCGAGAGACTGCCTTACTTGTCTTTAAGGTTTCACTTGAGAGTAGGGTTAATTCTGGGGCAGAAGAGTCAGCTGACAGGGAGGGCAGGTTATTGAAGGGATTTTGTAGACATGATGAGAAATGGAAGAGATGGAGGTTTGGTTAGTGTTGGGGACATCAGGAATGACAAAGAGGAGCCTTGTACATCATTCTGATTCCTCACTAGACGGTGTTGGTCAATAACACCACTCTGTCCTGAGGAGTCTGAACAGCCATTCCCGATTCTGCCTTTCCTAGTGCAGCATTTCAAGCAATGATAGCAAATGAATCAGAACTGAAATGCTAGTGGAAGTCATTGTTTAGAAAAGGGGAGAAAGTCCCCCCAAGCTGGAGCTGTCATCACACAGGAAGGTTTGTGATACGGTCAAATGGATCATCAAGCAGGAAAAGAAGAGAAGCTAGAAGGAGGCTCTAGCAGAACTGGTGTGACCAAGAAGTCATAAATAGACTCCACATAAAGAGGAGCACTGTGTACCAAGTACGAGCTGGGCGTGGAACTGGCCCCAGGGCTCACATCCTGCATCCCTCCCACCGAAGCACACGACAAAGTAGGCACGGGAGAGGTGGGTGCAACCAGCAGGATGGTCTCTGCCAGGGATGCTGTGCCAGCCCAGAGAAGAAATAAGAACTGTGAAGGTAGGGGCACCTGGGTGGCTCAGTCGGTGAAGCGTCTGACTCTTGATTTCGGCTCAGGTAACGGTCTCACAGTTCATGGGACTGAGCCCCACCTCGGGCTCTGCGCTGACAGTGCGAAGCCTGCTTGGGATTTAATCTGTCTCCCTCTCTCTCTCTCTCTGACCCTCCCCTGCGAGTGCTCTCTGTCAACATAAAAAAAATAAACTTAAAAAAAATATCTGTAAAAGGGGCGTCTGGGTGGCTCAGTCGGTTGAGCAGACCTCTGACTTGGGCTTAGGTCACGATCTCGCGTTTGTGGGTTCGAGCCCCACGTTGGGCTCAGAACCTGGAACCTGCTTTGGATTCTGTGTCTCGCCCTCTCTCTGCCCCTCCCCTGCTCGTGCTCTGTCTCTCTCTGTGTCTCAAAAAATAAGGTAAAACATTTTTAAAAATCTGTAAAAAAAAGAACCTGTGAAGGCAGAGGGGAATCAGAAATGCAGGAAAGCATTATCTGTGCAGATAGAGTGTTTGGTCATTTCTGAGAAGGTCCACTAGACTCAAGTAGAACACTTACCCATCTGTTGCACAGCCTTCAAGACCTGGCCCAGAACAGCTGTGGGTATTGAGGGAGAAATACACATTTTGATCATAAGTCAATGTGCTTTAAATTACTCTCAAATCATTAAAATCACCATGAATCTCAATTTGGGGGGCAGCAGTTAATTATTTATTTTGCATTTATTCATTCATTCATTCACTCGGCATGTATTTTTGAATGTTGCACTCTGTGACACGGATTGTTCTAGCATTTAGCAGAGTGGACATTTTCTGGCCTCTGTTACTGAAATGCGTTCATGCGTACTTTATGATATAGGTATATCTGTCTCTGGCTCTAGGATGTCAGTACAGGCAGGGGAGGAGAGGCGGCCAAGACTAGAGCCATACTGATTAAGGGGTAGGAGGAGAGGAACCGATGTGTGAGGATGAGTCTCAGGGGCAGGGCAACGGCAGTGATGACTTCAGACCCTGGAATCCAGGGGCAGTACGGGAGCTGGTTTCCTCTCCTCCCACAGGACTGAAACGTCTTACATACAGCAGAGTCGGCATTGGTCTTAAATGACTCTTGAGAAGCTGGGTCGCCGTTCTAGTGAGGGAGGCCACCGTCCCTTATTTTGATTACAGAATGATATAAAAAGGCAGAATACATTGGCTTTGAAGTAGGGCAACATTTGCCAAGACAAACATCAGTAGGAAAACAGAATATTCCAATTAAATGCAAAAGACAACTCATGCTGTTGCACATGGATGGACCTAGAGAGAATTATGCTGACTGAAACAAGTCAGACGGAAGAAGACAAATCCTGTAAGATTTCATCTATATAATGGAGCCTAAAAAAAATAAAACAAACGAACAAACAAACAACAGCAACAGACTCATAAATACAGAGAACAAACCGGTGGTTGCCACAGAGAAACAGGGGGGATGACTAAAATGGGTGAAGGGGTTAAGGGGTATGAGCTTCTAGTTATAAAATAAATAAGACATGGGTATGAGAAGTGCAGAACAGAAAATATAGTCCATAATGTAATAATTTTGTCTGGGGACAGATGGTGACTATACATATTGTGGGGAGCACTGCGTAATGTATAGAATTGTCAAATTGTTATGTTGTACACCTGAAACGAATAGAACATTGTGTGTAAGCTCTATATCAATTTAAAAAAGGAGATGGGGGACACTACCATTTCATGGCCTGGGGAAGGATGAAGGACTACATTTCAAGTATGTGACCAGGCCAGAGGTGCCTGTCAAACACCCCATTTCCTACCTCAGTCAAGGGCTGGGATTTGTACACTCCTCCCGGAGGGTAGGGTCTGTTTCCTCCCCCATTTTCAAGCTGTCCTGCTCCTTTCTCCCCAGTGCCTTTGGGCCTTCCTTCCTACATCACACACACACACACACACACACACACACACACACACACACACACACAGGCTTTTTCAGGAAGTGGATGCATGGGAGGCCTCCCTATTTCACACTCTATTATCTCCTAGGGAAACCAAAACTCAAAGACAAAAGGCATCACTAATGAGTGACCACTGATAAACTCCCCGCTCACTAGCTTTTTCTCCCCCACAATGCCCCGCAGTCTCCAAGAGGGAATACTACACAAAGTGAGTGCAAATTGAAATTGTCCATTTTGGGACCACACGCGGGGTTTTTTTGTTGTTTTTTTGTTTTTTGTTTTTTTGGTTTTTTTTGGCAGCCTCTGAAGGTGCTTCGGGGGAAACAGCAGGGGTTACTAGGGAGAAGCTACTGATGCAGAAGTAGCTCAGGGGGAAAGAAAAGCCAGTTTACATCTGAAGAGGTGACTTGACAAGGACAGTGACAGGACAGGCGCTAGAGGAGTCTTGATTTGAGTACAAAGCTCGAGCCCCTTGGGAAAGCTGATAACACCTTTGCATAATTTTGCAGAAACAATTGTTGAATATGAAGTAAAAGAGCCCATATCATGCTATCATTTAATGTCATCAGAAAACTTATTCTCTGTCCTCTACTTGACTTCTTCTTTTTTGGTTACGTACAATTAAAACAGGAAACATTCTGCCCGGCGTCGTCTGCACCACAGTCAGGCTGTCACTCACCCGTAGGTACAGTTTGAATGGCACAGGTGACACATGCGATTGGCGTCCGCAAACTTCCAGACCAGGGTGTTGTTTTCTCCCATGATGCCAGCCGGGCAGGTCTTGACGCAGTGAGGGCCGTCGATGTAGTGTGCACACTGCACGCAGCTGTCTGGTCCCTACACCAAGATGGAGAGAGACATGTATATAGGCTTCCTTCTGTTTCGAAACTGAAGTAACTTTTTACTTATAATACTTTGTGTGAAAAAGAAGTCAAACAACAGACGTTCTTAAAGCAGAAACACAACAAGCTTGTCTGTGACTGTGAACCACTGTTCACAGCCTACTGAGAAGTCTTCGAATGCATTGACGATATAACAACGGAAAAGAAACTATACTGTACGCTTCGTGACAGTTAACAGACTGTGGGCAAGTTTCTTTGTCAAAACAATCTTGATGAGTCTACGTGTACGTTTACATCTCTATCGCTCAGATGGCATTGTTTACATATCATATCTGAACTTAAAGAGCAGCTATGTGGGAAGCCAGACTTGCTGAGGCGAACTGAAGAAAGCCCACATCTATGTTTCTCCAGGGACAAGAAGGCAGTAAGTGGAAGTAAGCGGTGGGGGCATAATTAACTGTATACCGTGTTTATTTGATTCCGTTTGCTAAACTCTGAAAAACTCACAGAAGTGAAACTTGACTGTTTGGGTTGTGCCCTACATCAAGGGAGTGAAATAAAGCTGGTAGGGAAGGATGTGCTCACTGGTGAAGTTCTCTGATGTCTCCGTTTTGTCCAAAGACTGAGCGTTCCCAGAACCAGAACGGTCAGATGACTAAGTCAGAATCACCAACAGACTTATTTCAATGATGAAAATTTAACCTAACACCATGTAAACTTATAAACCAATGGTTTACTTTGTAAACTGCCCTGTTAGCAGCCTACACCTCAAAACACAGCCTTCAGCCCGATTTAGAGACAGCTTTTGAAAAATGTGTTCAATTAGAAGGTTTAGATATGGCTGTTGAAGCTCAAATACAAACAGAACTCCTTATAAATAATATTGAGAATGAACAACATTGGGACATTGATGTGAGGAGGACCTGAATTCTCACGTATACTCTTTATGTAAATAGAAACCTGAATTTTAAAAAGTTTTGCTAGGTGTTTCTTTAAAAAAAATTAAAAAAAAAATTTTTTTTTTCAACGTTTATTTATTTTTGGGACAGAGAGAGACAGAGCATGAACGGGGGAGGGGCAGAGAGAGAGGGAGACACAGAATCGGAAACAGGCTTCAGGCTTCGAGCCATCAGCCCAGAGCCTGACGCGGGGCTCGAACTCACGGACCGCGAGATCGTGACCTGGCTGAAGTCGGACGCTTAACCGACTGTGCCACCCAGGCGCCCCTAAAAAAATTTTTTTAACGTTCATTCATTCTTGAGAGACACAGAGACAGAGCATGAGTGGGGGGAGGGGCAGAGAGAGAGAGAGGGAGACACAGAATCCGAAGCAGGCTCCAGGCTCTGAGACATCAGCACAGAGCCCAGTGCGGACTCGAACCCACGAACCGTGAGATCATGACGTGAGCCCAAAGTCAGAGACTTAACCGACTGAGCCACCCAGGTGCTCCGCTAGGTGTTTCTTTAAGAACTCTTCAAATAATTATGAACGAATGTTAAATAAGAATCTGATGGTGTTTGATTAAGATGACGAAGCAATGATGACAGATGTCAGAAACAGTGAACACTGGCTGTCGATGTCCCCAGCCTCCCACAGGCATCCTGGTTTTTGGTAAAAGAGTAGATGTTATTAGATTTGTTGGAGGGTGTTGGACAGAAAGGGTGAATGCTCCTACAAGGTGGGTTGCGTGATGACGTCAACTCAACCACAGCCTCTGTGACCCAGCTGGGAGGTCACAAGGCCCCCTGTATGGGCATGGCTGCCTCTTTGGTAGCCGCAGAGTGATGCTGGCTCATTGCCGTGGTTCTGCTGCTTGGTAAGGCTTTTCCCTTGGACGTATGAGTGAATAACATCAAATGTGCTCCTTACTCGTCCTGTGCAGGTGATATTCATGGCCTGGGGCAGGCATTCTGGATGGCACTGTATGCACTCAGAATTCTCCACAAACTCCCTTGGCTCCCTGAGAGAAGAAAGAAAACCAATCAGTGCTATTTCTAGAGATCCTGATTCAAAATGCCGGCAGGTTACCACTGTCTGAGTTGCAATTGTCTGAAATTTCAGGTGACACAGAACACCTTTCTCAGAAATGCGAGAAAAATTTAGGTAAACATTTTAACGGTAGGAAATCTAGGATTATATTGCAATATGATAAACCGATTGTGTTAACTGAATCCATGGTCATCTCCTCTCCGAATAAATGCACAAGCTTCATTTATAGTCAAAATATCTTCCCTACATTTTTCTATAAGGCACAGTTTTTGTCTATTAGGCAAACAGGTCAACAAATGAAAAAAGTAATAGTCCGGAAGAGGTGACCACCTCCCCCACCCCCAACAATATCAGATTCATGGATATTTAAATTAAGCTAGAAGGAAATGGTAACTGTAGATTGACTCACAGGAAAGGGAAGGAGAGATATTAAAACGTACTCAATGATTATTAATAAAAATAGGAAGCACGGAACACAGGTGTGAACACTTTTGCTTGAACTAGTTTCCCTGTTCCTCAAAGATATATGGGTCAACATTAAGCAAGAAGATGATGTTTGATTGAAAAGACAAAACAGTTGTGACAGCTATTAAGACTGAATGCCGCCTGGTAATTAACTGCAGGCTTTCACGCCAGTGAACAAGGAAACACAAGGAATGTTTACACCCCGCAACATGTTCCCTAAGTCTTCCCTTATGTCATCAATTAAACCAAATGTGCCCAGTTTTTCCTTCCCTCCTTCTCTGGGTCATGATGCCGGCCGGAGGAGCCCATCTTGCAAACCGAGCAAGTGCTGCCGAAAGGCATGGGCACCAACAACATGGTGGTTTTAATTCCCTCTCCCTTTAAAAAGATGTAGAAAACACAACATTCACGTCTACTCATAGCAGTAAGGATTGCATTAATATTGTTGAATTACACAGAGGACTCTGTTAGGTTACTCGGCGTCTCTGCTAAAGGATTCCTACAGAATTAGACTTGGTCCTCTCATTCTGATCCTGAATATTTCTTTTTTTTTTTTTTAATGTGTCTTTATTTTGAGAGAGAGAGAGCGAGAGAGAGAGCAAGCACTAGTTGGGGAGGGGCACAGAGAGAGGGGGGCAGAGGATCTGAAGTGGGTCCTACGCTCACAGCAGTGAGCCCGACACGGGGCTCGAACTCACAAACCGTGAGATCATGACCAGAGCCGAAGACAGACGCTTAACCGACTGGGCACCCAGGAGCCCCCTGAATATTTCTGAATCCGCGCTGTGGCCCAAGTCCTGATAGCAAAATAAGAAGGAAGATTTCCCGTAGCCATTTGTAATTCCTATGGCTCTCCTCTCTCACAAAATGTCCCCTTTTCTTTAAATTAAAAAGGAAAAAGCCTCTGCTTCTCTCTATCCTTATATTTTACTTTCCTATTAATTTATTTTTAGTCATTATTTGTGGTCATTTGTGGTCTGAGCTTTACATCAATATCAAGATTCCCACAGAATCAAGCAACTGTACTTTTAACTGATAGCAAAAAAATCCAACAAATTTATATGATTATTTCTTTGTCCATGGTTATGTTTCAAGTTATTTGCACTGTTCGATATTGCTTGAACATAAAACAAAAATTAACCAGGAAATATAATTTGTATTACTATATTCTGACACACCAGGAAAAATGTACTGCAAAGAAAAGTCTAAGTGACTGTGGTCTTGGCCACATGAACCATTTATGGCTTTTCCATTTCTCTTGGGAACTTTGTGTGGCTTCGAAAGAGATTAGATATTTCCAAAACCGAGACTCTATAAATTAGTGGATTGGATTAAGTAATGCAAAAAGTTTGTTCATTTCCTTTGGTGATTAACAGCTGTCAACAAATAAATAAAAACAAAGGAAAAAGAAAAAAAAGGAAAAGTATCAAAGTGAACAACAGTAAACTTATAAACACAATCGCCTTAGTTTTTATCAGAACAAAGGGGTTACAAAATAACCTTACCCCTCCAGAACATTGCACTTCTCCACACATTCCTTGCCACGGGTGACGTTTTGGCAGGACACACAGTCTTTCGGCTCTGGGCCCCAGCATCCCTCTGACGAGCATAATGGATGACAGACATGGCCTATGGCCTCTGAGAAGACACAGGGAGCCACAAGGAGTCAGCTAGGGGACAGCGACTAGAGGGGCCAGTTGAGACAACACCTGTAAATGAGGTGCTGGGTTCTCTGTGACCCTGAGCTGCAAAGACATGCTGGGGTCCCTGGAAGAAGCAGTGACACAAAATGGGCTTCTAGAGGCCAACTTCAAGTTCCCTTTTCCGGACTGGGAGTCCAGGGTTCCTGGTCCGGACCTGGGTAGCACTTTGCTGATGAGTATCATAGCTGATGGAGACACAAGGGAAGGTTTGTGGTTCCTTGCCGTGTGCTGGGCACCATATCAAGAGTTTTATATACAAAATCTCACTTCATTCTCTCACTAGCAGTGGGAATGCGGTCTCCATTTCATGGATGAGGAAGCCAAAGCCTAAAGGTATTAAGTACATTGACCAAGATCTGGAAGCTAGGAAGGGCTAGAGGCAGAATTTGAACTCAGATCTGCTTCTCCCAGTGACCAGGGTCTCGGTAAAAAGAAATGTGCATGGCCTGGCTTCAAGAGAAGCCTGTGGCTCTAAACTCAGATGAGGAAATGTCACTGTAAAATGCTCATTCTATCTGCATGTGTGTGTATGCCTCTATGTGTTGCCAGCTAGAGTCATTAGAGGCTGAAATGAGCAGGGAGAACGGCTGAAAGGTAAAATAATTAATGCTGAATTTAGTTCTGTATGTTACAAATAATTGACAGCTTAAACCTCCAGGCGAATTCATCCTACGAAATGTGAATGATCTGGAAACAATTCCGGTGAACTTCCCATGATAACTTCACATGTAGGACTGTACAGATTTCTTTTAATCTGCTTCTTTAGGAATGAAAAATATAATTTAAATGTTTGGGAATCTTCTAAATCAACATACATGACCCACGTGAACCATCTCCATGATCAACGAAAGTGATTACTTACTGCAGCCTTTTTCATCTTTGTTGTTTATAATTTTGGTTTTCTGACTTGAAGTCCCAAACAGTTTTTTCCAGTTTATTGTATTTGCATAGCACAATTTTTGGTTTCCTGAAACGATTACATCTCCATCACTTATCTCCTTGAGGGAGCGTAATCCCAAGGACGTTATGTCCAGGCCGACAACCGCAAGAGAAAACTGACCACTACAGTGGAGGGAAGAAAAATAACATTGTGAAAAATGACCAAAAAATTCTATCACTAAAAGCTTTATTTTAACTTTATTCTGGACCACCTTATATGTACTACAGTCCCCCTCCCAGTGACTGTAAGTCATATTGCAGGAAGTCTGTATTGCAAATTTTGAAAATGACAACAGATTTTTTTAAGCTCCTCCAGGGAAAAGCTAGTTCCTTGTGAGTATTCAGTGGAATACTGAAGGTGAATAAATATTAATGTCATTATTATATTTACTGCATGTTTTTTTTTTTTTTTTTGCCTGGGAATTGAACAGCATTTTCTTTTTTCATGTTTATTTATTTATTTTGAGACACAGAGCAAGAGCATAACAGAGATGGGGGAGGGGGAAGGAATGCATGGGAAGGGGCAGAGAGAGAGGGAGAGAATCCCAAGCAGGCTCCACACTGTCAGCACAGAGCCCAAAGCAGGGGTTGAACTCACAAATCTGAAGATCATGACCTGAGCCTATTGAGAGTTGGACACTTAACTGACAGCCATCCAGGTGCCCCGAGAACATGTTCTAATCCCTCAAATATCCAAATACACTTCAAAAATCATAGGTTCATTTTTTCCATCCACCCACCTACCCATTAATCTATCTTTCCATCCACTCACCCATCTATTGATCCATTTGTCCATCTACTTATCTAGGCAGGCATGCTTCCATCCATCCATTTTTCCACCTATCTATCCATCCATCCATCCATCCATCCATCCACCCTTCCATCCTCTCATCTATGCATCCATCTACCCACTCATCTATCCATTCATCCATGGATTCATTCAACCATCCATCCACTCAGCTATCTATCCATCCATCCATTGATCCACTGACCCATCAATCCATCCATTAACCCATCCATCCATATATTGAACAAACATCTGAACCATCCAACTCTGTCTGTGCTAGAACTCTATAAGACTATCCATATGTTATCATCAAGAGACTGGATAAAAGTAATTCAGACTAAAAGGAGGGAAATCCTGAACCACCAGGAGGAACAGGAAGGCAAGAAAGCATCTGATGGGGTGCTGAGAACCAGGAGCTCCTGCTGGAGCAGAAACCTGGAGGTGAGGAGGCTTGGGCAAGGGATCTAGGGAGGGTGACAGAAGACCTTGCACACCTTGAGCTTGGTTGTTGTGTGCAAATGATGGGGAACTACAGGAAAGAGACTTGCATTTTTAGGAAGCTCATTGGACACCAGGACAGAGAATAGACCAGCTGAGGCAGCACTCAATGAGGAGACATCAGACAGGAGATGATAAAAGTTGAATTTGGAGACCCCTCCTCTCCTTGTTTCTCTTTCTCTCCTGACCCTTTCCTCCTTCTCCCTTCCCACAACCTGGCTCCTGTGGAAAGCAAGGAGCTCTGTGTTGAAGACCTGTAACTCTACTGTTTAGGAATTCTCTCTCAACATATGCCCACAGAAGCCTAGGCACTGGGACAAAGCTGGTGTCTTCCGTGCAGGCCAGACTTGGCTCTGATGAGCTGTACCTGGAGCCAGCGATCACCCTGCCCCAGGAGGGACTGTGTATTTCTGGACTTCTCATAAATGTGAAAAGGTAAAAAAAAAAAAAGTAATTCTAATTTTGTTTAAATTCCGAAATGTAAGCCAACTGGCACCTGCCAGTCACTTAAGAAAATGGATCTAAATCTCTTGTCTCTATGAAAGAAGTGGTTCAAAAGAAGTGGTCTTGAGAACTCAGAACAAAGGGGTCTTTCTGGGAAGCAATGATTATTATCAGAGATGCACAGCCAATAATGTTTTTAAAAAGCAGTATATATTTTATGTGTACTGTACTCTAATTTTCTTTAATATAATTTTAAAATGTTCATTTATTTTGAGAGAGAGAAAGAGAGAGTGCACATGAGCAGGGGAGGGGCAGAGAGAGAATCTGTCAGTGCAGAGCCTGACGCGGGGCTCGAACTCACAAACTGTGAGATCGTGGCCCTGAGCCGAAATCAAGAGTAGGATGCTTAACTGACTGAGCCACCCAGGCACCCCATGATTTTCTTTAATATTGAGTGATATTATGTAGTAGTTTTAAAGGACAATTAATGAGTAATAGTTCTTAGCATCAGACTGTTTCCAAGGCAGGTCTGACAAAGAAATTCTCAAACCATTATTACTCTGAACTATATTCAAGATGCTTCTACGTGAGTATGCCACTGTCGGAGTTGGAAAAGTGGAACCGCTGAACCAGTCATGTATTAAAAAGTCTGTCAGCCCCCTCTGCCGTGGTGTGCTCATAAGGACATGTCATTTCAGGACTCCTCTTACCAAAACACATACAACCTCCATCGAATCATGAGAAAACATCAGCCCTTCCACAACATGCTTGGCCAGTACTTTTTAAAAGTGTCAAGGCCATAAACGAGACGAAAAGACACAGGGACTGTTTACAGATTGGAAGGGACTAAGGAGACACAGCCACCAAGTGCAGTGCGGGGTACTGGACTGCACACTGACACGTGGCATTCACGAGCAAACTGGTGACATCGGAGTGACGTCTGGTGGTGGAGGTCACAGCAATGTGCCGATGTTAATTTCTTCCTCTGCCTCTCGTGCCATGCTTTGGTGAGAAGCTGGCTGGAGGACTGATGGCAGCTCTCTGCAGGATCTTTGTAACAGCTTTAGAAGTCTAATTTCAAACTCTTCTGTTGGTCTTATTTTATTTTATTTTTTTTTAATTTTTTTTTCAACGTTTTTTATTTATTTTTGGGACAGAGAGAGACAGAGCATGAATGGGGGAGGGGCAGAGAGAGAGGGAGACACAGAATCGGAAACAGGCTCCAGGCTCTGAGCCATCAGCCCAGAGCCCAACGCGGGGCTCGAACTCACGGACCGCGAGATCGTGACCTGGCTGAAGTCGGACGCTCAACCGACTGCGCCACCCAGGCGCCCCTGTTGGTCTTATTTTAAAAAAAAAAAAAATTGCTTTTTAATCTACCAGGCTTTGGCTCGGGTCAACTTACTGTTGCTTTGTTCTTCCACGTATGATTTCTAGGTTCTCGAAAGCATGGAGGTCAGTCCTGTTTTCAGGCCAGGCCTGAATCAGCAAAAACCCTACAAAGGCAGAAGGAAGGCTCAGACACGCACCGCTTATACGTTTCTTTTTTACGAGACATTTTAGGATTCTCGAGAGACTGTAACAGGACCAAGAAAGGTGAACATCTGATTGGATTCTTTTTCTAATCTTTACCCTACCCATGTGTTGATACAAGCCAAGGCACAATTATACAGCGGACATCCTGCCTCTGATGTAGAATCCCCCGTCACTCCCTGCATCTCTCCCACCACCCAACACCCCCACAGGCTGTCCCGTGGTGCCGTAGCCCTGACAGCCTTGCTGGGCTCCGTATCTGATGACCCAGACTGGTTTCTTAATGACAAGTGCCATGTCTTAAGCTGTCACAGAATGAGATTCACAGATTTTCCTGACTTAATTCCAATATTCCAAACAATCTTGTTATTTAGGTCCAATTATTCCCTTTTTATGGATGAAGGCAGTGGAGCTCTGATGGCAGTCATGGACCAAATGTTGGCCGGTGGCCGAGCAGGGACGTGAAGTCCAGTCTGTGAGGTTCGAGAGCCTGTGCTGTTCCTTCAGCACTTTGCCTTTCCTCTCCCTCTACCCATGAAAGTCACTGGGCCATCAGGACGGCTGGCCGGGGCCAAGAAGACAAGGACACAAAATCGGGAATGACTCGTCTTTGATTAAAGTGTTTACCCTTCATGTGCAGGGGAAAGCACATTTGTGAAAATGATCAAAGAACCCATTAGTCATTAGTGGTAGACGTTCAGAAGAAATGTCTTTATGCCAAGAGAGAAGAGATTACATCCACAAGTTCTCTCTGTACAACACCCATTTTCCATTTATGTTGATGGATATGTTAGCAGCACACACCTGTAATTTCCTTTACAGTTTTTAGAATATCCAGTTCCTTTGGATCTAGAGGTGGAGTATGTGTGAAGGAGTCACTGAAACAAGCAACAGAATGATTATTGATTAACAATCTCGTCCAGTGAACAAAGTGGATTTTGTGTCTCTCCCTACCAGTGCCTTAATCTGTTACTTACCCTCTAAATGCTACTGGCAGGATATGAAGATCTCCACTGATCGAGGTGCAATTTTTGAAGTGTTTAATATTTGTAGCATTGATGGAAAGTGTGTCTTTAAATTCACCAATTCCTATTCCATTACAAACTATAAAGAGAAGGGAGATGTTTATTCCACTCACTTATGTTGGATTAAGAGTAGCTAGGGATCTACAGGCAGAGGGAAGCGAGAAGGGAACTGTAGCCATTTGACTATCACTGCCATGCCATCATTCATTCATTCAACAAACATTCACGGAGGCCGGTTGGGTACCGTAACTGTGGCAGGGCTTGGAGTTAAGCGGTTGGAGAAGGTGATGCTGTCCTCGTTGATTGCCGTTGCTGCCCTCAACTTGGGTTCTCTTCCTCACGATCTCCCTCCTAGACTTAGTCTAATTGCTCTTAACTACTCTTGCTTCCTCTGGTTTGTGTCCTTGGCAGTGCAATCCACGGCTGCCGCCAGCACCACCTCTGTCCGGCTCTCGTCAGGGCATTCCCCTAAAACTCAACACCTTTCCATTGTTCTAACCTGGTTACGTCTTTGTCATCCATCTTACAGAAACAATGGGCACAGATTTTTTTTTAATTAGTAAGACTAAGGTGCATTCCTCTGAGAATGTTGAAAAATAGAATAAAGGGACCAAAATGACCAGAAATTCCACTCTAGGATATTTTGAAAAGTGTTCCTTCCAGCTATCCTCTGTGGTGATGACATGCCAGATATGTATTTTTTTTTTCGCTTTTTCTGCTGTGAACATTCCTCATATCATATAAACTATTCGTTGAAGGTGATTGTTAATGGCTGTCTTATATTACATCTTAGGGAATACTGTAATAACTTTTATCAGATTAACTGCTGTTCTTCCCCTGTGTTTACTTGAGCCAAATGCTTTGATCTGTGTCCTATTGCTACATCAGTCTCAGATGCCCTTTTCCACACCCTGAGCCCATTTATTAATTTATATCCACTCCTAAATTTCCATCTCAAATGCCATCTCTGCCCTAAAGCCCATATTTATCTGCTGTAATTCTCCCTCTAGAATTTGCAGATAAATTTTGGTACCTATCTTCCAGACCTATCTTGACTTTGAAGTACAGTCACTGAAAATCTCATTGCTCAGGATAAGGTCCTATCCTGTCCTCCCCCTGGACTTCTAGGGGGTACCGTCAAGCCCCACTGTCCCACCGCCCGCCTCTGTGCTCTGCTCCATTGGGAGTCCCTTGTTGCAAAGAACCTTCCACTCTGGCAGCCATGACTGTCCTGCTGGGTCTCTGGGCTCACTCTGTGTGCCAGCCTCCTCTCTGGTCTGGGGGTGGAGGCGGCTCCTCTAAGGACTCCTGTGTCGACCGGCTCACTCAAAACTTCTTGTGCGGCACCTAACACATTGTGGGTTGTGGGATTCATGGCCAGGCTTCTTTAGGATTCATAGGGTCTGGCTGACAATGGAGAATGAGGTGGCCATATAAGGACTTGCCATTTAATTACAGGTCTGGCAGAGAATTCCATGTGTTTGAGAGAATATTCATTCTCTCTCTCTTTCTCTCTCTCTCTCTGCTTGTGTGTGATGGTGGGGGCAGGGTTACTTTAATTCCTACTTTAATTCCTGCACTGTCATCCTTACCCAGGGGTATTGCCCTATACCTGAAGGGCTCTGAATTTGGGATACGCAGAAAAATAGGTCAGAATCACTACAGGAGAATCAAACTGTTTACGTGTTTGAACACATAATGTGTTTGAACACAAAATGGACAAAACCAAACCCAAACCATCTCTGATTATGTCAGTCGTGCGAGGGCGCTGACAGTAACCCTCTCTTTCCTCAGCGGACTCTTCTCTCTTACTCCCTCTGTGCCAGGCGCCGCCCCACATTCTTATTTTCCTCCTTCTATGTCTCCTCTGCCAGACAGTTTCCTGAAGCCAAAGGACACTCATCCATCAGGGCACTGACCCGCCTGCCCCCCAGGGGTTATAAGACCAGGAAGAGGTAGACCGAGCTGACGAGCTCATGGGTCTGGCCTAGGACCAAGCTTGCATGAACTTCAAATCTTGGCTGTTATTCTTAGCTGTTGAAACTTGGGCAAGTCATTTAGACTCCCTGGTACTCGGTGTCCTCATCTGTAGAACGAGATCACGATAACACAGAGGTGTTGGGAGGGTTCAATGACATGGAGGCTAAGCTGGCCCCGTGGAGAATGCGTGTCAAATGTCTATGGGAGTAAAAAGGGGAGCAATCAGTTTCAACTGAAAAGACGGATAGCTTCACAGGGAAGGCGGCACCCGTGGATATCAAGGTAAGCAGCTGGGCACTGAGGTGCTGTTTATAACACCGAAATAGTGGAACAATCAAAATGAGCACATAAAGCGAGATCGGTTGAAAAAATTCTGGTGCAGCCACAGAGGGGAGCCTATGCGGCTGTACCGGAGAATGAAGAAGATTTACATGGACTCATCCGGAGTGATTTCTAGGATATATGAAGTTTAAGAAGCAAAGTACAAAGAGCGTAGACAGTAGCTTTTGAGCAGAAGACACGACTGGGACACAGGAGCCAGCTGTAGGGGCTCCCACTGGCCACATGTTGAGCTAATTTGAGCACCCAAAGGAATGACAAGAATGAATTACAAGAAATTGAATAAAGAAGGATTCCATGATCTCATGTAGGAGGTAAAAAAAATTTTTTTTTAAAAGAATGCCAACTAATAAATGTAGAAGAAATGACAGAAATAGGAAGTCACTCTTTTATAACCACCCAAAAATCTTTTCTGATTTGTCATCATTAGTAATGAACTAACATGGCATCCTATGTCCCTTGCTGTGAGACGATGAGAGGAAATTAACATGACGTATAATACTCCTGCCCAAAAAAACTCAACGTGAATGTGACCATGAGGAAAAACAGCCAGTGAAGCCAAACTGAGGGACCTACTGCAAAATACCTGGCCTAGACTCTTCACATCAGGTCACGGAAAACAGGAGGAAAGCAAGTGGGGGGAGGGGAGCTGAGCCACAAATGTCAAGTAATGAAGAAAATGGGGGCAAACATCTACCTGAAACCCATGATTGTTGATTGGGGTCTGGATTGAAAAGCAGCTAAATATGACATAATGGGGACAGAAAGAGGAAGTCTGAACTACGTAGAATACTAGGAAAGAGTATTGAGTCGATGTTCAACAATCCTGAGTGTGAACCTGGTCTTTCTTTACTTAGGAGAATGGCCCCCTTTGTAAGAAAATAGGCTGACAGATGTTCACTGCACCATACCTGCAATGTTTCTGGGGGTTCAAAAATTTTTACAAAAATGATAAAGTAAAAGCCCAAGTAGGAGCACACTAGCATTGAGGATACTCCAAAAACAGGGCACGGGATGAAGGAACAAATTTGCGAGCCTGAAGAAAAAGACTTGCTCAAATCTCTTCCCGAGTCTGATGCCGAGGGGGGTCCGGCGGAGGTAGGGCAGAAAACCCCCAGCTTCGTAACCAGAGAGAAAGCCTCATCCCCACCCCGTACAGGCCTCCTACCTTTACGGCAAGGCCCCTCACACTTTTTACACTTGCGGACGCCATCTTCCTCCACTTCGTAGCTGTCAGAACTGCAGGCACGGACACACGAACCGTGGTCTGTCACCACATAGTTACCTGGGGAGAGACAAGGAAAGGAAGGTGGTGAAAGCAGCAACAGGTGTTTCTGGGCCTCACACAGTTGTCACCTGTTCTCCTACAAAGGGGCGGATGAAAGGGGCCTATCATCCTCTGCTTTTATTTACTTTAAGGACAAAGAACGAAAGGTTGCAAACAGACAAGGTATCTAGTTCAAGAGTTTTTAACAGCTTACGCAGCCATGACATGGAGAAATAGATTTCAGCACGTAGGAGACGGACGTGTCAGGTAGAACGTGGTGTCTGCTCACAAGTTTGGAAACATCTCCTCACAGCTCATTTTTCTGGACGTTCTACCTTCAGGACCTATGGTTAAAGCCTGAATACTTATTAAAACTAAGTGACCCCGAATGAAGCCCACTCTTCCAGCGAAGCTGCCTCATCTGGGGATACGCATAATTCGTGTGGCAGACCTGCTGCCCTCTGTGGTTCTGTCCAGCCTGACAACCTTCCCTTTGCTGGGGGCTGGGACCACCAGCTGGTGCTGCATGAAGTCAGGCACATGGGTCATCTTGCAAGCCTCCCCTCACGCTGACTTAATTTAACATAAATATCAATGTTTCTGGAGCTCTAAGTGTTCCTGTTTTGACTTCCTCTAGTATGTCCTCACACATATTTCTTGGACATTTGTAATTTTTCTTTCTGTAAATTGTCTGCTTTTCTCCCAGGTTCTGTTTTCCTGTGGATTTATTTATTTTTCTTTTTTTAATGTTTATTTATTTTTGAGAGAGAGAGACAGAGCGTGAGCAGGGGAGGGGCAGAGAGAGAGGGAGACACAGAATCCAAAGCAGGCTCCAGGCTCCGAGGCATCAGCACAGAGCCTGACGCGGGGCTCACACTCACCGACCATGAGATCAAGACCTGAGCCGAAGTTGGGCGCTTAACTGACTGAGCCACCCAGGCACCCTGTTTTCCTGTGGATTTTTATTTTTTATTTTTTTTAATTTTTTTAACATTTATTCATTTTTGAGAGTGAGAGAGACAGAGCATGAGCGGGGGAGGGGCAGAGAGAGAGGGAGACACAGAATCAGAAGCAGGCTCCAGGCTCCGAGCTATCAGCACAGGGCCCGACGTGGGGCTTGAACTCATGGACTGTGAGATCATGACCTGAGCCAAGGTTGGATGCTTAGCTGACTGAGCCACCCAGGTGCCCCTCCTGTGGATTTTTAAACTCTACCTTATAAGCCCTCCATCAAAAATGATACCTGTGTCATAATTGTGGCAATTTTTAGAAATTTTATTCAGTTAGTCCCATTACCATGGTGTACTGTTCAATTTGTAAATTATTTTTTCTGTATAGAATTTAAAGGTTTGCATGTCCACAAATCTGGTAGGGCAATGCTCCCTCTCATAATGGTGCCTACAATTGTTTTTTTCTCTTGGTTAACTTTCCCTCCTAGAAATTGGGAATGGTTTATAAAGCTTTTTAATTAGACAACTCTACACTTTCTCTTTTAGGACATAATTCCTATCACCATTTCCCTGAATACTATAGCCATCTGTAGAGGGCAAATACAAATAAGCAAAACCCAATCCAAAACAATTAAAACAAAACAAACCAATACACAAAATCCCTCCTGTGCAGTGTTAGAACCCCTGGAAGGCACAGTTTTGACCAGGATTTTAACCACTAAAGAGGGCGGGTCTTGTGACACACTCTCTAACCACTGAAATGACCCAGTGGCCATGGGGTTTGTGCCAAGCAGACAACTGATATTCTGGACCAGTACAGCTGGACCTCGGTCCCAGGGTGTGTTTCTTGTCCTGGCCACCATGGATGTGAAAACTGACGGTGGTGAACAGGGCACCAGCCATCGCCTGTCACCTGTGGCAGTGTCCTAACCCGTCCCCTATACCGTTGGACAGGCCTACGGTCACCTGTCTGTGAGGCAAACATACGGACAAAAAAATTACCCAAGACAGAGGGACTCAAGGATTCTAGTAGGAGACAAAACAGGAAATGGATGCCTGATAACTGAAAGGGTTTTGCATGTGATGAACTCACGGGGGCATTTCTTCACACAGGTGGCACCAAAGCTGTATTTTCCCTCTGGGTTGACGTCCATCTGGTAGGTGGTGGGGTTGTAGAGCATGAGTGGCGGGCAGGTGTCCTTGCACGTGGCTTCATCCCGGAACTTGCGGCAGACCTGTTCACAGGAGGGACATGCACTGGTCAAACTGGCAAGGACGCTCAGCACTGTGTCAATTCTGTGCAGAAAGCTCAGGTTATAGTTCCCAATGTCCAGGAATTTGATTCAAGCAAAAAAAGAAGACAAAAACAAGCAAAAAAAAAAAACAACAAAAAAACAAACTGGCCAAGTACTTTCAGTAGAGTCAGAAAGACCTTTTTCTTAAAAGTATGATTTTTCTTACACTGTCTTAGCTGTGATAATTTATGGTTTATGATGGAAAAAAATACATCTTTATTAACTACGAAAGGATGCAGGAGTTCACATACTAGAGTGAGAACTATAGAGTGAAATTATTTTTAAACTCAATTTACATTGGGTTTCCTTATAAGGAACACTTGAGGATATATGTTAAACATTTATTTTTTATTTTTATTTTGGGGAAGGGCAGAGGCAAAGGGAGACAAAGAATCTCAAGCAGGTTCCAGGCCCAGCATGGAGCCTGACGCAGGGCTCGATCTCGTGACTGTGAGATCACGACCTGAGCCGAAATCAAAGGTCTGACACTTACCGGATTGAGCCATCAAGGTGCCCCATTTTTTAAAAAGCATTTTATTTTTACTTTTATTTTTTTGAGACAGAGATTAAGAGAGGGAGACAGAGGCAGAGGGAGAGAGAGGATCTCAGCAGGCTTCACACCCAGCGCAGAGCCTGGAGGATACATTTTAGCACTTACTGCCAAATTACAGATAACCTTGATGAGGAAGGGTACCATGCAGAGGGGACCAGACCATATACGGTCATGGCCCTGAGACCTGCATGCTGTCTCCCTTCCAGGGGCACATTACAATCAGCCCAGACAAACCAAGTCAAAATCCTGGCCAGGTCCAGCCTCTGGACTTTAAAAATCCTCCCTTCCCTTAAATTGAGAGTCTTCTGGATTCCACTGTAGGTGGGCCTCCACGCCCGGAGCCCACAGGGGCGTCATAGCACTTGGTGCTGCCTCCAGACTCACATCTGCCAGCCCTGGTGTCTCCAGGACTCCCATGGTGCCCACAATTGAGGTACACCTACATGTGGTGCCCACAGCCCCTGGGACACTAGGCTTTTGCCAGGGCTTTGTAGTAACAGGGACAAAAGCGACTGCTTCAAGACCTTGTGTCGGGGGTGTGGGCAGAGGCTCTGAGCTGTGGTGGAAGGAGCAGAGGGACTCGGTCAGAAGATCCAACCATAGCTCCAAGCCGTGCTGAGATCCGTGTGGCTCTGGATGTGTTGCGTAACATCTCTGTATCCAGGTTGGGGGCCTTACGAAATCAACTCCATAGGTTTATACTGAGACTGACATGGAACAATAAAGAGTGTGAGAACAGTGCTACTGGCCGCAATACACGTTAACCCCAGAGAGCTCGTATTTATTCTGATGCTCATTCGATGCCCAGGTCCCGGTTATGGATGCCACATGCGCTGTGTCACTTAAATAACCTAACAGGTGGGTATTTGCTATCCATCGTTGTCAGGGGAGGAAACCGGGGCACAGAGGGGTCATATGATTTGCCTGAAGTCACAAGGTGAGTGGTGAAGGCGGGACGATACCAGATGCTGTGGTCGGGCTGGGGGAGGGGTGAGCCTTACCAGGCAGTCGCTCTCTCGGGGCCCCGTGCAGCCGGCAGCACACTGGTTATGGCAGCAGTCGCTGGGGGACCTGCCGCGGCAGCGCCCAGAACACTGCTGGGCGCAGATGATTTTGGTCACTGAAAAGGAGCAAAAGTCACCTGTGAGCTGAAGAGCCAGGGAAGGGTCATTCCTCAGGAACCTTGCAGAGCACTTGGAAACAGATGAAAACGTGAACCAGGTGATGAATTTAGTGATTCCCGGCTCATTAAAATGTTCCCAAACATTCACGCTCTGCCTAATAACACTGAATCATGACATTTCTTTATTGCGCCTCTGTTTTCTACTTATTTTTAATCACTTAGGAGAACTAACCAGATCAAGTCTAGACTTCTGGACCTGCTCGATAATTACATGTTAGTTAGAACTGAGATTCTGGATGATATGGAAAGCACATCAAATAACAGAAATGCTGCCAGAAAGGAGTGTTTAAAAGGGCGAAACCCTCACATCACAATTAAACTGAAGGACAGATAATGAACTTTTAAGGTGACAGGTCCCCAGATCCCTAGGCCACCCATGCTCGTAAACTAGGATTCCTGCAGAAAAACCCTCCTGAGAAGCATTCCTCCTGCTTCTGTATAGGCGGGCTCCCAAGAGAGAGAAAATAAGAAGTGTTGTGACGCTCAGGTAACATGGCCGAGTCTTCTGTTCCCAGGAAGATCTGCCAAACATACTGCTCAGAGAGAGTGGCTGGATGCGTGTGGCTGGCTTTCACTCACTTACGACAGGCTGGAGTGCCCCAAAGAGCCCACTCTGGATTAACTGCATGCGGGGAGATTTTCAAGAATGTCATTCACATAACTGCTCACATCTGGCCTTAAAACAAGACTGCGTTTAGGAATCTTCAAAGGGAAAACACATACAGTTCGCTAAGCATAAGGGGAAGAAGGTGGGCACACATTTATCCGAAATTTTGTTTGCTGACTTACATTTCTGGCAATTCTCCTTTCCCGGACCCCAGCAGCTTCCATTGGGACATCCTGGATCACACTTTTGGCCTAAAATGTAAAGGTAATAGTTGAATTCGTATCTCAGAGGAAGTAAGCAGGCTGATGGCAGGGACTGCCCAAACCCCTGAGCAACATGATGTTCTAGAAACAAGGAACAGCTTTCACATTCCTTATTCTCTGTTTATTTGCTGGTTGACTTGTAAGATGATTCAAAAGACTTTGATAAGAAAAAAAAAAAAGATGAACCACGTTCTGCTTTTATTTACATTTCAGCTGTAGAAACTGAGGCAGAGAGTAATTATGGACTTGTCACAGGCTATGAAGACTGGAATTCAAATGAACTCAATGGTCCAGTTTCCCATATTTGTTTAAGCTTGGGAGAAGTTTTCAGCTTCTCCCATGACATTAAGTGTGACTAATCTGGTGGGGCTGTTATGTACTCACTACATTCTCAGTATTCTTACTAGCATGGTTGTACCATAATTTCTTTAACCAGTCTCTTATTTTTAGATATATAAGTTCCTTCCAAAATCCATTATAAATAAGGCTGCAAGGAATATTTTTGTACAAAAATAATTTTTTTATATCCTATAATTTTCATTCTCCTTATTATTTTTTCTTATTATTCCTAGACATGAAGTTCATAGGCCAGGGGGGTGGGGCATACTTTAAAGCTTCAATACATATTGCCAAAATTCTATCCCTGACCATGTTTTATTAATTTATAGGCCCACAAGAAGAATATGAGAATTTCTCCTTCTCCATACCCTTCCTGATCTGAGTATCTAAAAATCAAAAGGAATCCAAATATTTAGCAAAGACAAAAATGATGCTTCTTTGTTTTATGTTGACCCTTTTAAAATTACAGTAAGAAATAACTTCTTTATTTCTTGGCCAACTTGTGTGTGGGGAGATACAAACTGTTCATGTCTTTGGCCCATTTTTCTTTTTTTGTTGGGAGGTTCACCTTTTTCTTGGGATTCCTAAGACTACTTTATACATTCTTATCATCAAGAATATTAGCCCTTTCCAAGGCAAGCAGATGACGCACAATATTTTCTGTTTGTCGTTAACACGTTTTTATGGTATCTGACTGGCTTTTCTCCAACTTGATTTGACACACATTCACTTTTAAGTTTCCTTCTAGCACTTACATATATATTCAGTGATTTATTACATATAATATGATTTGGGATTGATATGGATGTACAAAGTGGATGATTGGTTTATTTTAGTTTCCTCTTAAGTAAACCCACCTGATATAACTTTGATTGCCAAACAAATCAACAATAACATAGTGTAGGGGCACCCTGGGTAACCTTTCTGAATCTCAAATCCATTGTCCATGAAATACTTAAATCACCTTATCAGATTTTTTGGCTAAAAATTTAAGAAGACAAGTTCTCAGAAGGTATGTGTGGCCTGAAAAGGGCTGGAAAGGGAAGGGTTTCCCTTTCCACAAGGACAGCAGCAGACTCCTGCACTTGTCGCCGGTCAGGGGATTAATAAGGATGGCCGGGGAATGGTGTTCCTTTTTAAAACAATCATTACAGTTCTGTCACTTTGACATTTTCTCCTTAACAGTTAAATAATTCTAGAGGAATTTACTGGATAATGAATTCTTCCCTTATTTGCTTGAAATGTCATTTCTTCATGGACATTTAATTTAGCAAGGTTTATTCTTACTGTCTTTCTCTTACATATTGGTGGCTTATTGTTACATATCTATTCTTGACCCAATATCCTATCAGATTGCAATTTGTGGCTTTGTTGTATTTGAATCTTGTTATTGCGTGCACCTGTCATTCTTCCTTCCCAACACTTTCTTCCGGGTCTTTCCCATGGTCTTGGTGTGATGGGGGCACGTGTGCCATTCAGGCTGTCTGACCTCATGTACAGGAAACCCATATAAGCCTCACAGCCTTCCTGTGTCAGTTTTTGTTTTTGTTGTTGTCGTCATAAATGTGCACGATTTCACTTCCTCATTGTCCATCAGATAGCTAGGGAAAGGTTAACCTTGATGTGATGGATAACACAAAATCTTGTGTCGTAAAATACAGGTTTCAGTTTCTTGCAAACACAGTAGGTGCCCTGCTGAGTATGTGTGGGAATAATCTACTTATCAAACCAAGGGGCTCAAAACCCATGTTCATAGCAGCGTTGTTCGTAATTGTCAACAGATGGAAGCAACGCAAAAGCGCATCAACTAATGAACGGAGAAACAAAGCATGTGGGATGTGGGTACGTATACACATGCAACAAAATACTGTTCATCCACATCAAGGTGAGAAATTCTGATGTATGCTACAACATGGATGAAACTCGTGGTCATTATAAGTGATCGAAGCCAGCCACAAAAAGACAAAAACTATGTGACCCGACCTGTATGTGCTCCCTAGAACAGCCACACTCACAGACAGAAAGTAGCACAGTGGCTGCCATGGGCTGGGGGCAGGGACGGGGAGTTAATGTTTGATGGGGACAAGGTTTCAGTTTCGTGAGATGAAAAGAGTTTTGAAGAACGGAGGGTGGTGATGATTGCACCACGGTGTGAATGTACTTAATACCAGTGAACTGTATACTTAAAAATGGTTAAGATGGTAAATTTTACGTTAGAGGTATTTCACCGCAACGAACAAACAAACAAATCGGTAAGATTAAGTGAAATCCCCACAAAGGGGCTCCAGTCAATTTTGAAGAGCCGTGTGCGCTCCAAATTCTTTGAGACCAAAGAAAACAACAACAACAACAACAACAACAACCAGAAAAAAACCCAAACAAAAACATGCATCCATGGCATAGTTTAGGGAAACAGAGAAGCAGGAAATGGGGATGGCTTCTTATTTTAAAGGACTGAAAGACGAGGGAGATCAGGAAGGGGGAAGCTTAGCGGAGCCTGGTAACTGTAGGCAAGTGTCTGCAGATTCCCACACAGCACTGCCAGGGAGCCAAGGGGTACAGCCTTGACCTACAGCCTGGCCCCCTGCCAGCCTCTCCCTGGCACGGGGCGCTTTACTGATGAATGGCAGTGACTAGGTCATGGGCATTAGGGGGAATACGGACAGACTCCCACCCTGTGTGCTGTGCCCAACCTTGCCTGAGGCTCTGTGTAGGAGGGCGGAGGTCAGCTTAGTGCTTCCGGAGGGACCTGGCATCACTCTGAGGCTCAGCAGCAAGTCAGAAGCACACAAAAGTTTGGTCTGCCTCCTCCAGCCAGGACGGGAGAACCCCCCATGCCAGGACTCAACGGCCACACGAGGGCTCAACTGTCTCAGGGGTGATCTGCCAAAACAGACTTTCCCTCTGTCTTAAATAGGTGCTCTTCTCGTGGGCAGATCAACTGTCGCTAGATATCTTGGGTTTAGATTAATGTGACTTAAACAATGGCTCAGCTTTCCGCCACCCCCACCCCCTCCCGACCCCAAAGCACCACGGCTCTGTCCCACCACAGGAGCTACACGAAGAGGGGACGTCTGTAGAACACTTACAGTTGCCCACGTGGTTCTGGAAGTCCATCGACATGTTGCTTATGAAATCGTTGTCAACGATATCCCGCCACTGGATGGTTTCCACGTTGCAGAGGACAGGGTTGTTGCTGAACCGCACAGCGCCTTGTAGGATTTCTGCACGTGCAAAGAACCTCAGTCAGCCATCTGCCACGTCTTTACACTCCCACAAAGTACATACGCATTTCTTTACATTTTGGGTCCTGCTAAAATGCCAGTGTGCAAACGAGACTCCCCATAGAGCTTTAGTGGGGGCAGCTGAAAAATGAGTTGATGACAGTGCCTTGGAGGAGTTAGGTTCCCCCCACCCCAAAATGGGCCTTCGATCAGCAAACTATCAGAATTCAGAAATGTGGGGAGGAAGGAAGCTGTACGATGATGTCAAGGGGCAACCAGGAAGGCAGGGCCACGGCAGTCACTCACTGTGGGCCGGGGAGGCCAGGAGAGAGGGCGATGCTGTGAGCTGCCTCTGAGCTCCTCACTGGAGAAAGTGGGGTGGGGGTGGGGTGGGCAGTGAAGGGGTCTGAGAAGAATCTACGTGCATGATGAAGACATGGCAGACACTGGGAATGCAAATGGCATGAAAAAAAAACGTATGATTGTTTCAAAGGAAGAACTGATAGGACAGGAAAAATCAGAGCAGATTAAGAAGAGATTCGAGCGTGAGCAAAGGGAGAGCGTTGCGTCGATGACATTAGACAGAAACAGTGGCACGAAACACTGCAGCAAGAGCTGTGGACCCTGCGAGGATGAAGCACATCTAGTTGCCGACAGGCAAGGGGAGCAGGGCAGGTCACATGATGAGGTCATGCCACAGAAGACCGTGCATGCCATGCGACAGGGCCAGGTACTCTGCTAGTTGATTCAAACACATTATCTTAATTAATCTTCAGAATGGTCCCAGGACTCTCTGTGCACAAAGTACCATCATGGAAAAGGAAGGGGTCTCCCGAAGAAGGGGTCTGAGGCTGCTGGAAAGAATGGCATTTCACAGAACACAGACAGGAGTGGACTCTGAAGGAGCATGGAGGGAGGGCACAGTCGGCTTTCTCTCGCCAGGAGACCGCAGCCAACGTGTGTCGGTGAGACAGGCGGGCATTTTCCTCGGCGGGTGGTGGGGAACAAAGGAATCACGGAAGGAAGGCTGGGAGGTCCAAAGAGCCAAGTTGTGGAGCTTTGGGTATAAAGTCAGAGATGACAGCAGGACCATCAAGAGAGAACATCCGGCCAGGAGGCAGCCAGAGTGGAGAGGACGAATCTCTGATGAGAGGTCAGCACTGGATACGCACACTAGGGGCATCACAGCTGCTGTGACAATCAGGACAACAGACCACGGTGGCAAGAAAGAGTGCACGATGGAAGGTCACGGTGGGGCCGTACAGAGTACCTACGATCTCCAATCACGACAAGGAAAAGGAAGGCAGCAAAGGTGCTGGGCAATTCAGGTGCCCCTGCCTAGGCAGAGAGCACCTAGAAGAGAAAGAGGAGATCCATCTTTGTCATTTCTTTAACTTTCAGTATTTCGTGATTATATGCTTGGTGGTGGGCCCTGAGTTAATTATTAACAACAGTACTTAATATTAAAAAATTCACAATAATTACTTAATAACATTAACGAATCTGCATTTCTACAACCCCATGCCAACCCCAGAAATAATACCAACAATGGGAGTAACTTCTAAGTGCTTTTTCTATGGCAATCCACTTAATTTTCTCAACACCCCTAGGATGTGTGCTACCATTGCTACCCACATTTTTAAAGAGGAGGAAACTGAGACACAGAGAGAATCTGCTCCAGGGGCATCTGGCTGGTGAGTGATAGAGGCAGGGGCTGGAGCCCAGACAGTCTGGCTCCAGGGTCCGCGCTCTTAACCACATCTGCCTGTCACCATGAGATAGCATGAGGCCAGACAGGCAGATTGAGACACGCTAAATGCACATACTCTTTCGCAAAATGTGTAAATAGCACAAATTAGTATTAGCGTAAACACAGACCGTGTGCGTGGGCGCTCTGAGCAGCTAAAGCGGTGGGTGGAAAGTCTTAGGGCGGTTTTATAGAATGGCCAAACCAGGAGCCCCGCTCGTGTGGTGTGCCAGCCGCCCGCACGCCCGGGTTTGGATGTGTTGGCACATTCCAGCACTGTCGCCTGTCAGGCCTCCACCGTCCCCAGGTCTCTGTCTTGCATCCTCTGCTGTCACCCCCGCTCCCCTCACTTTCCTGGTGAGCCCCCTTCCCATCAGAACTGCACTGCATGTGGGAAGGGTAAGGACTCTGGGGGCAGACATTTGGTGGCCATTCCTGGCCATTTTTTCACTAACTTGGGACCTTAAGAGAGTTACTTTGCCACCATATCTTTATGTATAAACTGGTGGGAGTTTAAACGCCTGCCCTGAGGGGAGGTGGTGAGCACGGAGTTCCTGATTTAACATGAGCGGCACCGTGCCTGCCACATAGCGAGGGCACGGTCGTCATTATCTTCGGTTTTGTTTAAATCCACTTCCTGTCTCTTCTATGATCTTCCTTAGTTCCCACTCAGAGGATCTTCACAAGTGTGCTACTCAGAGGAATTCAAACTTCTTCTGTAATCACGTCATTCCCTGCCCTTAACTTACAGATGAATTTCTGTATAACAGCATTATGCCAAACACGGTCTCAAATAGGGGTTGGTTTTTAATGTGTATCCCTTATACCCGAGGTCCAGGTAGTAAGATAGGCAGTTTATTCACTCCCTAGGCACAGAAAGCCTGCATTCCAGCCAAGGTCGTCTGGATATTTTTCCATGAATATAAAGGAAGTGGTACCTGGCTTAAATCTTCTCTTAACATTCATCAGCTACCATCTTCTTAAAAACTTCCATCTACTGTATCTTGCACACAGTTGGCACTCAATACCTTTGTATTTGATGAATAAAAGTCTTCTCGAGTGGCATTAAGAAAGGTGACAGGTACACTGAGGGGATGCCTGGGTGGCTCACTTGGTTAAGCATCCAACTCTTGATTTCGGCTCAGGTCATGATCTCATGGTTTGTGAGCTTGAGCCCCGTGTGGGGCTCTGTGCTGACAGTGTGGAGCCTGTTTGGGATTCTCTCTTTCTCCCTCTCTCTCTCTGCCCCTCCCCTGCTCATGCACGCTCTCGCTCTCTCTCTCTCTCTCAAAATAAATAAACTTAAAAAACAAAAGAAAAGAAAAGTGACAGTTTTGCTGAGTACCACCTGAGTGGCTCTCTGCACCCACAGCCTCCCTGTACCCTGGCCTCTCACCGTGTAAGTTTCTCATGGGCAGCTCCCGCAGTCCGGTTTTATTTGTGCCATAGTTGGATAAGACGGATAAGGCATGGGTGTTTTCATAGAGCACATTTCCTCGGATGATCTGCAGGTTTTCCAAAGGAATCTTCTCCACTGTGTTGAGGGCAATGAGTACATAGCCGGCAACCTCTTGGATGGTCTAAGGAGAGAAAACATGAACACGTTATTTCTCTTGTGCAGAAGTCAAGAATGCAAGATCTCAAATGGGTCAAGAAAGCCCAGGGCACCTACGTGAGCTATGCACATGAGTGCTGACAAACATAAAGCATGTAGATAACTACAGTGGGGACATGGGAGGTGACAGAATTTACGATGACTCCTGTACTTTCACCTCTTGAGCCAAAGGGCAATGTACATTATTCAGGAATGCTGTGACTCATTTTACTTGGTGTTCAATGTACTCAGAAGAGAATGAAAAAGTTTTATTAATTCATTTTGTGTCTTTCTTGCATGCTTTCTTATTAGAAAAAAAGAAAAAGGAAGGAAGGAAGAAAGGAAGAAAGGAAGGAAGGAAGAAAGAAAGAAAGAAAGAAAGAGAGAGAGAGAGAGGGAGGGAGGGAGGGAGGGAGGGAGGAAGGAAGGAAGAAAGAAAGAAAGAAAGGAAGGAAGAAAGAAAGAAAGAAAGAAAGAGAGGGAGAAAGGAAGAAAGGAAGGAAGGAAGGAAGGAAGGAAGGAAGGAAGGAAGAGAAAGAAAAGAAGAAAGAAAGGAAGAAAGAAAAGAAAGAGAAGCCCAGAAGGAGGCCAATCAAATCGAAAGTTCAACTATCACCAACATCTGAAGCCTTCCCAGCTGGCTCCTATTGGCTCACAAGAGGCTACTGTGAAATAGCTGGGAGATTTGTGAATTGGTGTCACTGAAACCAACCAGAGTGGAAGTATTTACACAAAGGAAATAGACAAATGGTACAAAACAGGACTTTTTTTTTTTTTAAGAGCCAATATATCAGGATACCCCAGCTAAAGCACTGGTTAAACGTTTAATATCAGTGTCTATGATGATAGAGGAGCGTCAGGCTAGCCTCCTTCTCTTTGACATTATTTCGTAGCTCTAACTTCACACCAGCTGGTGAAGTGGCTTTCTGATAAAACCTGTAATTGGCCCATAATTGCCATGGCAAAAGCATATAGACTTCCAGTTAAATTCTGTCAAGGTCTTTGTCTACTTCTATTTCCTTCCATCACATGTGGGTAAGACAGTCAAATTCATCAAACTAACTTTTAAGAAGGAAAGGTCATAATTCCTTTGCATGTAGGTGATTTCCAAATTCCCAAGGACCACCTCACAGTTATTAAACATCCTCTGCAGGCTGAGAAAGTGGTCCTCAAAAGTGCCCAACTGGGTGAGCCGGTTACTTGTGCCTTGGCAAACTGCAAAAGAACAAAAGAGAAAAAGATATCACATGAAATGCCAAGTAGAGTAGCAGAAATAACATAAAATGTTCACAAATTTCAACAAACTTTGAGAGTCTCAGTGACTTACAATATTAATTCTGGTAAAAGGTCACTCAAGACAAGTATGGCCAAAAATGTTTATCTAAGGTATACAGTTCATAACAAGAGACAGCTCATCCCTATAATGCATGGAATCTTTATAAAATGTTAAAAATTCAAGGGGAAACGGGAAAATTCTATGAAAATCTTTAAGACACAATAGTCTTTTAGAGCTTCGGTAGACAAAAACATATGTATCATTAGATAATAAGATAATTACAATGTTGAATTAGTAACTATACAATGAATGTTTTACATTACGAAAAAGACAGACTATCACATTACTGTGAGCCCAAAGGATATTTACAAACATAACATACGCTAGCCGATATTTTCTGACCGCGGTGTTGTACAACTTAAAATCAGTGACAAGAGTGTAAATTAAAATCCAACTGGCCAGAGATTAAAAATATTCTTCTAAACTAATGCATCAAAGAATAAATCAAAGGCCTACTTATACATCTAGAAAATAATGAAATGGCAAAAACACACTCAGGTACTGAGAAACCAATACGTCCTTCTATTTGTCCACACTCTATGTGAATCCACGGTGGAGACACAATTGTACACAGTCCTGGCATGCTCACCTCCTTCATGTTTTAACTTAATACAAGAAGTAAAATGGGGGACAAAGTTAGACTATGGAAATACACTTGACAGTCTATATTTAAAAGCAAAGGAGATTATAATAGTCATAGCTCTTTGAAAGGCATGTTTGAGCAAGTATAACAAAACAAAGAGGTTTGGGGCTTTTGAAGCAGGGAGCTTGTTAAGCGACTATACTTTGAACCAAAATTATCATAAGAGTGAAGAAATATGGCCTCTGGCTTTGGAGGTTAGATTCAGAACTAGCCAGGTTCTTCTACATGTGCGAAGGCATGGCTGCAATCCGTAACCAGGTGGCTGAACGCAAAACCAAGGCCAAAGTCAATATGCAGGTACTTTCCTCGGAAACTCTAAATTTACATTTCCATTTTATAGATGTCTTTGTTCCCTCCCATGGGAACTGCTCCGAAGGGCACCATCTGACCGTCTGCCCTCACATTTTGGTGCCACGGCCGTGAGCACATGTTGAGACACCACATTCTCAACCCAAAGCATTTACACCAATATTAAAAATGAAGCAATCGCCACATCCTCTGCAACTCCGTGGGGATTTCCCTCCTCTGCTCTTCTGTGGTCTCATTCAAATCTGGCGGTAGAGAGAACGCTCGCATGGGAACTTCGACAGTCGACAAGACTAAAGCCCTATCTACTGGCTCCAGGGGCAGAATGATTCCATATTTCTTCCAACTATAACACTGGATGGACCCAACATCTCGGGGCTGCTTTCACTCAGGAGTATGGGCCGCTCTGATTGCAACCTCACTTTGGGACAGTTGTACACAGTTGGGGCCAGACTAATCACATAGATGGGGCCAGACTGCTTTCCCAATTCCAAGGTCCTTAAAGATGCCACCACCAATGTAGGTATGGGGTTGTGACAATAACCCATGACCTTTCAGTCGACACACGGGTAAACAAAAGCTGCTTTCCCTGCTGGGAGACTACGGTCCCTAAATTTCATCCTAACTGATTGGCTATCCTTGAAGTAGCTCAGTATTGGTCACGCCTTCATCCCAGCCAGGTGAACAGCATCCTAGAACTCAGGGTTGGAGTGCGTTTCAGAAGAGTTTCTTCAGTTCGCAGAGAAATGAAAAACAGTAACGATTGCTCTCATTTTAAATGATAAAGGATTTCAGCTTGTAAATTTCTCTCAGGGGGCGCCCCGGGACTTTTCATTACTAAATCAATGACAAAGTAACTTTTGTCAGTAAAAAAAGAAAACATGCCCTTTAAGTTTAGCCTGTTACATCATAGCAAAAATAATTTCAAAAATGCTGTATTTGTGCTTTCATTCAGTCATTCAAAAAAGTGCCAAATGAGCTCCTAAAATATTTGTTTGATGAATCTCTACCATCATCCGTCATTGTTTACAATTAGCATGAACTACTTCTATATTCAGAAAACCAGATGCTGCTATATTTGGAAGCAATAGCAGCATTGCACAATATTGATATGAACCTTTATTCATAAAACATTTTGGGAAGCAACTAGACAACTTGTGTAAAGAAATAAATATGCTTCAAAAAAGCTTCATGCAAAATGTTTTTTTTTTAAATGATGGCAAAAAAAAAAAAAAAAAAACAACCGCAAAAAGCCCTAAATGTTCAATTGCCTGTCACGTGTATTCTTGAGAAGGCAGCTGATACGCTGCGTGATTCAGCGTAAGACAAGTCCGTCTTGAATTCTATTCCAGGATTAATTACTAAAGGATCAAGAGAAATCATTACAAAGGTGTTTCTTCAGGGGCTTTCTCCTGCCATGTGCCCCAAAGGGGATGACAGTGTCCAAGTGAAATCCAGAGTGACAATCAGAATGATTTGACCTAGGTTTCCTGATTCAACAAAGCCTAATCTTTGCTCTCTATTTATACCAAATGTCTCACATTATGACTATAAAGCAATGGAAAGATTTAAATGAGACCACTCAATTAGTAAAATTGTTATGTTTTAAATCACAAAGCAGGCAGATTTAAGACAAAACTGCCAAGAGCAAGAGCTTTTAAATTCATCCAGGAGAAAGTTTTTGTTTAGCCACTTCCTCATGATGTGACCCTGGATGACTTTAAGCTCTCTGCGGCAGGCTTTCCTCAAGTAGCAAACGTGGTGAAACTAATACTGACCTTCAGAACTGTTTCAAAGGCTGAATGAACACAAAAGCTTTCAGCTTTCTTTTGTTAAAGTTAACTACTGAGAACTGTGTGATACAAGATGCAACTGCACAGATGTTAGTGGACCTCTGTGGACATAAACTTGCCCGAAGGTATTGCCTGAACTGGGAATATTTGTATCTGCAGATAACCTGACTCAAATATTGGGCATTAGATTACTCTGTCTGTAGAATATGTATCAGAAAAGGAAGGGAAAGAAAAGGAACACGTTTAATGATTTCATTAAAATACACATTGAGGGGCGCCTGGGTGGCTCTGTCAGTTAAGCATCCGACTTCAGCTCAGGTCATGATCTCGTGGTTTGTGCGTTCAAGCCCCACATCAGGTTCTGTGCTGACAGCTCAGAGCCTGGAACCTGCTTCGGATTCTGTGTCTCCCTTGCTCTCTGCCCCTCCCCTGCTCGCACTCTTTCTCTCTGTGTCTGTTTGGTATCACTTTAGGGCTATACATTTGAAGCCAAGATAATTAAAAGTGTATCCAGCTCCATACAAAATGCTATTGATTTGCTCTACCTCTTACAAATCTGAAGACAAGTTCTACTGAATCAAGAGCAGCAGTCCCTGGGACACAGGCCCTACAAAGCACTTGGCTTTTCATCCTCCAGTGTTATTATGACGATTCATAAATGGGCAGACAAGCTGAAAGAAAGATATAGTGTGAATATCCTTAGATTAGCCTTGTATTCATTTTGTCACATATCTATCCATCTTACTTTTTTTTTTTTTTTGATGCATTTTAAAGTAAGGTATAAATGTCAGTACATTTCACCCTGGCATACCACTGATCACAGCTCAAGATTAATTTACAGCTATTGTTGTTGTTGTTGTTGTTGACATCATCCACAA
This sequence comes from Prionailurus viverrinus, assembly GCF_022837055.1. NCBI lineage: Eukaryota > Metazoa > Chordata > Mammalia > Carnivora > Felidae > Prionailurus > Prionailurus viverrinus. The sequence continues at coordinate 69,405,403 of NC_062562.1, read as the reverse complement.
CTGTGCAACATCCACAAACTGTGAGGTAATCAACCGTAAGTATAGCATTTGAGAGTCTCAACAAATGCACACACCCACGTAACCTGCACTCCTACCACCACATAGAACATCATCCCTACGGGGCCCCCTCATGCCTCTTCCCAGGCAATCCTGGCCCCTGTATACCATAAACCACACGGTGATTTGTTTTCACTAAGAACAGTCCTGCCTATTGTAAAATTTCATATTAATGGAATTACATAGTCTTGCCCTTTTGTGTAAGGCTTATTTCATAGTCTACTATTTAAAAAACATTTTTTTAATGTTTATTTTTGAGACAGAGAGAGAGAGAGCATGAGTGAGCGGGGGAGGGGCAGAGAGAGAGGGAGACACGGAATCCGAAGCAGGCTCCAGGCTTTGAGCTGTCGGCACAGAGCCCAACATGGGGCTCGAACTCATGAAATGTGAGATCATGACCTGAGCTGAATGGACACTTAACCGACAGAGCCAGCCAGGCGCCCCGAGACAAGTGTTTTATGGGAAGTTATCTGTGTATTATCCTTGGGCATCTAAGGCTGATCCACAGTCTGGTCGTTCTTTTTCTTAAGAACCCCCCAGTTTATCTTAACTGAAAATAAAAACAATACGCCTGCTTGAAGTCTTGGATCCCCCTGACTTTATGGGTTAGGGCCTGTGGCTTTCCCGTGTCATTATGGGGGTGGACACCTCTCTTTCCCCACAAGCCTGGGCAACTATGTCCTGCTGATTAAGACACAACATTAAAACAAGTTTCTCCAGATTTTCCCAAACCCACTTAGAGACTTCTGAAATTGCCTAAGAAAATTTATAATTGTCTTAATTTGTTGTTTTCTCAACTACATATTAATGTTTGCCAAAGCAGTTGGGCTCTTGTAAATCTCTCCCCTTGGCCTCCTAAATTATCTCTGCTTTCATCCATGCCCCATTTTCCACAGAACACCTTATTTTGAAGCAGAAATCACATCACACTATTCCTTGGCTTGAACCAAAAGCTTCCCAGTGTAATTGGAACACAGTACAAGCTCCTTTCTCGTCAGCGTGCCTTCTCTCAGCCTCTCACTGCTCACTCCCCTAGTTCTCTCCAGCTGGCCCAGTTCTGGCCCACTTCAGGGCTGTCCCATCTGCCCGGAATGTTCTTCCATTGCCCTCCAGATGTGTGCATCTTGGCCTCCCTTTTATCATTGGGATTCCAACTCAATGGCCATCCTTTCAGAAAAGCCTATCCTAGAACCAGATCAGCTTAAGTATCTACCATTACATTCTATCACGTCACCCTGCTTTCTTTACTTCTTAGTAAATTTATCACCACTTAAAATTATTGTTTCTGCAAATATATATATTTATTCATTTATCTAGATGGTGAAGAGAGGTGGACTTTGTATAGATATATGGGTATCTCGTTGCCCTGACTACTGTGAGACGTGCACATGTGTGCCTGCATGTTTATTTTCGGTGGGAAAGCAACGGGTGGCTGTGTGATCATAGATGACAGAGATGTGACCGTGAAAGTCTTACATGACTCGACATGGGTCTCTTTGCCTTTATTGTTTCCAAATGTCTGATAGAGGAGGTGGAGGCAGGATGTCTTACGAGAGGGTTTGTCCTCACAACCTTCTAGTTGGTCACCACAAAATCTTTCTAGTCTAAGTAACATATTTGATTAAGCCTTAAAAGCCAAAGGACTTTTTTCCACTTTCATGCTGAAGAGGTTTAAGGAAATCCCAAATAAGATGACATTTATACACTGGATTTTAAAATACAGAAGAAAAAGGGGCGTCTAGGTGGCTTGGTCGGTTAAGCGCCCAACTTCGGTTCGGGTCATGATCTCGTGGTTCGTGGGTTCGAGCCCCGTGTCAGGCTCTGTGCTGACAGCTTGGAGCCTGGAGCCTGCTTCGGATTCTGTGTCTCCCTCTCTCTCTGTCCCTCCCCCACTCAAGCTCTGACTCTGTCTCTCAAAAATAAGTAAATGTTAAAAAATTTAAAAAAATACAGAAGAAAAAGATCATCAGAGAACTTGCCAGAGGTTTTATCATATCAGAACTGCTCATTTCTTTTGCCTTACTGAAACTGTATTGTGGTGGTAATTTTAAAACGTGTACATATGTACATCTCAACTATGCTAAAAATGCCCAGAAAATACACCAAGTTGTTAACGATGCTCTTTTATGAACAGTGGGATTCTGAGTGTTTTATTTCTTCCTTATATTTTTTCAAGTTTTCTGTAGTGACCATACATTCCTTTATAATAAAAAAATACCAAGGGGAACATTTGCAAAAATCCATGTTGAAAAAAGCCAAAAGAAAGACATTTTAATAAAATACATTTTTAGAGGAGCAATGATCGAGTACAGCTACGAAGATCCACAAAGTTTTGCATTATCCGTGTTAAACAGCTTTATAAAAGTGCTTTAAAAATTAGAAATAATTGATGAACGGTGAAGTGCTAGACAGAGAAAATGCTAGAAGAGAGAGTAAGCTGTAGATTATTCACCTCATTGTTCTGAATAGCTGCATACTGGAGCCCTTGGAAAACACCATGCATTACACAGAGATAGTTCTGTTACAAACAGTGATGGGCTTCTCAAATTTCATTTTTTCCCTGATCTATAAATTTATTTTTTACATTGGTTTTGGGGAGCATAGGGTAAATTTCTCCCATGGAAAAATATTATAAATTATGTTTACAGTACCACACTACTCTATGAAACTGATTTAACTCACACAACAGCTTGTAATGGGAACACAGAAAATCTATGGTTGAGCCATAATAAAATACTTGGGAAAACAATAAAAGTAAATACAAAGTAGCATTTAAATTTTCATTGGAGGTGGGGCACCCGGGTGGCTCAGGTGGTTGAGCATCTGACTTCAGCTCAGGTCATGATCTCATGGTTCGTGAGTTTGAGCCCCGAATCAGGCTCTGTGTTGACAGCTTGGAGCCTGGAGACTGTTTTCGATTCTGTGTCTCCCTCTATGTGCCCTTCCCCCGTTCGCCTGTCTCTCAACAATAAATAAATGTTTAAATAAATAAATAAATAAATAAATAAATAAATAAATTTTCACTGGGGGTTTAACCAAAGGTTTTGTAGGTTTTGTAGAAGGGGAAAAGTCTCTAATTTATTATGAAGATTTTTCCTTATTTTCCAAAACTTTATATTTTATCAGTAGTTCGTTTGTCATATTTGATTTTTAACTAACCAGCAGTTCTCAGCTTGCAGGCATCCAAAGATAGTCATCAAGCTGAATTTGAATCTACATTGCAATTTGGAAATGCATATGTAATAGTCAAAAAGTCCTCCTGAGTATTGGATGATCTACCAAGCTCTGGCATATCCAATACAAGGGCAAACTACAGTCACTCCAATTAAGTTATCAAGCAGAAGATTTTAAAATAACATCTCTTTTATTTTTGAGTTAGGGAAGAGAACACCAAAACTGGTTGATTTCCATTCCCATGACCCTCCTCCTAGCCACTAACATAATCCCAAGCCAAGTGTATGATCTTTAAACAATATGTGGAGTTGGGATACCTTTGTATAGTGTGTTCAGTCTCCTGGGAATTAACTAATGGGTCCGAACCTCAGGAAGTCCAGTTCTATGACAGACCGTGGAATATGCTTCCAGTGACATCAAACATCTATCAGAGTGACGATGGCGATAGTATCCTTATGGGATGGTCTCCTGCCAGTTAAGTCTCTGGGTCTCAGTGTCCTGACTGGTTAAAAATGGGACCAACTCAGCATAGTTGACCGGGTAGGGTGAGCAGTAATGAGATCATGGACACAGAAGTACTTCATAAATCACAACTCTCTCAAAATATAAATTATGTCTGACACTGAAGCTTCATCTTAGCAGTATCCACAGCAACCAAACCTTTGCAATCTATTTCTGCCTATGTTTTCAATGATACCAACAAACTATTTTTCCCCCGGGGGCTTAAAAAATTTTTTTTTAAAAATAGACTCAGCAGAATTGAGGAGTTGTGTTGAAATCTGGGATGCTTTAAAATTCTGGAATAGGGGCACCTGGGTGGCTCAGTCGGTTAAGCATCTGACTCTTGATCTGAGCTCAGTTCTTGTTCTCAGCGTCACGAGTTCAAGGCCTGCGTTGGGCTCCTCACTGGGCGTGAAGCCTACTTAAAAAATAAAATAAAATCCTAAGGTAAAATCCTGAAATAAAAGTCATCACTTCTCATTGTTACAGGATACTATCCAAAGATTGGCCCTAACAATGGAAACTAAGTATCTTAAACCACAGGGCTTGGCAATCCATTCCATTTTTTAATAGGTAGTTGAATGGCTAGTCAGAGATGAATTTGACCTACATTGTTGGACTATGAGAAACTGATTTGGATTAAAAATGATTTCATAAGGCAATACTCATCCATCTTTTACTCATTCAATCCAATAAATCTCTTTTGAACACCTACTATGTGTCTGGCAGCACTCTGTCTTGGTGGCCAGTGTCTCTGTATTTTAAACATGGTGACACGTACTGAACACAAATCCACGGATGGAGGAATTATGTGTATCAGATTCTCTATCAGCCTCTACATCAGGTTATATAGAACTAGGGTTGTAGGTGGCTAACATATACCTTCACTGAATGCTGGATGCTGAGCAGGGCACCCTGAAGAAAAGAGAGCACTGGATTTGGTTTAAAACCTCTCCATGTGAAAATATAAACAATAGTGAATTTAGTGTGTCTGGTTTTTCCTTTCTAGAGATATCATGAGTAAGTTCCTCCTCTCTGGCCCGAGCTCTGTTTTTCTAATCTCCTAGCTGGGGATTATTGCTGACTCATATTCAGGGGCTCTCTCTTCACATATAAGAATACTTCTGAAGTGACTAATACCACTTCCCTTCCAAAAGTCTGGTGGCCAAGCCGCCGCTTGCTTATATCCTTTGCCTCCACTGCAATTTCATACTTCTGACCTATTTCTTCAGAGTTCTGTTGCCTTCTCAGACCTACCAGTGCAGGGCAGTGCAGAGTCAAGAATAACATTAGCGTGTGACATCTGCACAGTCCTTCAGTTTTCAAAGCTCATTCTCATGAAGGCTGCCCTAAAACCTGCCTGTTCCCTGGATGAGGAAGAGCTGTGGCAAAGCCATTACCATAGAAGAACCCACTGAAAGGATGGGCTTGCCCATCTAACTCGTTGTCTGCCACACAGACGATGAGGGGACTTGAAGGGATGGGGCAGTAGGGGGTGGGATGGACGGTAAAGGTTACACAAATGATTGCCACCGACGGTAAGCCCAGAGAAGGGCTGGTGGAAGAAAGTGGAAAATAGAAAATTCCAAGATGGGGTTGGTGTCAAGGACACTGCTTGAAAACCGAGTTTCAAACCTGTGAGAAAGTCTACCTCAAGACTGCCCTCATTTTAGCGCCGCCTTTCAATTCTGACTTAGGTGGACTCTGTTCAGTAGAGAACTGGTAAGCAGAACACAGTCTGAAAGGCGAAGGCTGGGTGAGAGCATGCCAGAGCCCTCGGTGTGCTTGGTTGGCGACTTACTACGCCTTCAACAGCTTCTCATAGTAGAGTCTAGTGTCACATCTCAGGGTGCAGCTTTTCTCTCCATAGATACAGCCTCACAATCTATGTCCTTCTCAGCAAGGTGACAGGGAGGTGAAGTGAAGCCGGGCTGACAAGATTTCACTCCTCTGGGCACAGTCCTCACCCGACTCACATACCTTCTGTTTTATATTCTGCCCAGGTCCGCGTGACTCACCCCCTAATGACAAAGGGTGAGTAACATTCTCCACATTGGGCTATTTAGTGGCTGGTTGAGTTGTCCCTCCAGAATTCATCTGAATGCCATGCATGGCTGAGAAGCATCATGGCAAGGTAGAGTCCTCACCCTTAGGTGTTGCTACAGCCTCTCAGTAAGGGTTCAGTCCCCAGTGCTCTGTGATCTTCACCTGGGCCACGAGGGCCTGGGTGTTCTTTTGTTCACTCACTTAGTGAACTAAAGCATGTTTCATAAAATAGTATAAGCACAGTGGCCAAGAATGGCTCAGAAGTACTCACCGCCCTGAGGGAATATATTCGCTCTTTGGGGAGATGACACATGAAATTATCACAGGATATCCCAAAGATACTCAAGGTAGAGACATACTAAAGGAACACAAGTCAAAAAGCAGAGAAATCGCCAATCTGGAGTCATCTGGGGAAGGGATTCCAGTATCCTTTACTACCAAGCAAATGGAAACATGACACTCTTTTACTTACGTTCGGAGTAAAAGAAAAAGTTGCTCACAGGTGCCAGGTGATGAGCCTGGTGACTACCATACACAGTCCCACAATATACCACACCTAGAAAATCGGGTTTCTTCCATTCCTATCTGTTTTTCTGCGTTCTCCTCCTCGGGGTCATTGCCCGTATTCTAATTTGGGGGTACAAGTGACCCTTCCTGAGGTTGTTTATAGTCATTTTTAAGCGTCATGTCTCCATCCATTCTTACTGAACAAAATTCTGAAAAAGATTCATAATTTGCAAGGAAATAAAAGGTTTCCAATCCAAAAACAGGGGACACAGATCTTTTTGGCAAGAGTTTCTCTGCAATTCTATGAGGCAATTCATGTCTACCCCTACCCCAAGATGGCTTAAATGTTCTTTTAAACTTTTTCCTCTATTATTATCCATGTTTTTAAAAAATCAGTCTGCAATGCACAATTTTTTTTAAGTCTGTCTCTAAATACACACACATTTGGAGTGCCTAGGTGGCTCAGTCGGTTAGCGCCTGACCCTTGATTTCAGCTCAGGTCGTGATCTCACAGTTTGTGAATTCGAGCCCCACACTGACAATGCGGAGGCCTGCTTGGGATTCTCTCTCTCCCTCTCTCTCTTTGCCACCTCTCTGCTCGTGCTCTCCCTCTCTCTCAAAATAAATAAAAACTTAAAAACATAATTTGAAAAGTTTAAAAAAAATAAATACACATACATTTAAGTTGGTTTACCAATAAGCATTAGAAAAAAACACAACACAGAAATAGCCACCACCACCCCTACAAAAAAACACAAAAAAACAAAAAACAAAGCAAATGACAATAAAAATTGAAACAAGGGAGCAATCACTAAGACACCAGGAAAAGGCCATTACGCCCACGTTTCCTCCTTAAAACAGTCCCAGCTCTCCTCCGTCCCCTCCCCTAGGCAGCACCTGCCATGGGAAGGTGTGACTAGCTCCTTAGCTAGCCTGCGATCCCAAAGGTGGCTCTCGCAGAACCACAGGCAAGCCTGGAAATGAAGTGCATGGAGATCAAAGGGCACTTCTACCCGGGAACCTCCAGGAGCAAGGGTGGATCTGGAATCTGCCCTGAGCATCGACATAGAACAATCAGTGCCCAAAGGAGCAGGGGGAAAGGAAGCATAGATGTTGGAGGCAAAAGGAAGCAGAGCCATTTTATAGGGGGTTCTTGGGAGACAGATGGATTTGGGAGACGGGGTCAGAGTACAGGGGGCTCGTTGGGGTGGGGGGTACAAAGCGGACACAACTGACGTTTCCAAGCTGCTTCTCCGTCTGAGCTAGCACTGTGCTACTTTGGGGTGGAATTGTTCTCTGTGTCATCATCTCCTCCCTTTTGCTGCTGGGAACAAATGAGAAGCAGGGAGCGGAAGAAAAATAATCTGCTTACAAAGATTAGTGGCTTGATTTCACTAATGAGGAGAGTCTCCCGCTTGCCTTTTTTTTCAAGTTACTGAAACATACCAGGACCTCAGCAGAACTGTATGAACCAATATTTCACTTTTATGCCATAAAGGATTTGAAAAGTAAAATAAATAAATAAATAAATAAATAAACAAATAAATAAATAAATGTATGTAAAAAAATAAATAAAGCAAAGTTAAGTAAAAAAAGAAAGAAAGAAAGAAATTTAAAAAAGGAAAACGTGGAAAACCATCCCCTAGCCATTCCGGCTACAGAACAATAAGGAAACTTTCACTGGCATCTGTCAATGATCAGTGACCCTGGAGTCACAAGGTCTGGATTAGAACTCTGGTTCCACCATTACAGAGGCAACTTCTTGATCACGTTTGGTCTCTTTTTCTTCATCTATGAAACAGGGACTTGTGACTCAGGAGGATTCAATGAGACTGCAGAACCCCTGGGCAAAGCACCTGACATGTGGCAGACCCTTAACAAATAGGACTATGGCTTGAATCTGAATTACATCTAGACTGGACCCGAGTAGAATGAATCGCTTCCTTCCTCCGAGCGCTCTGAGTGGTGGACCCTTCTGCCTTCTGCTCGCAAGCTGTGTGTGGCCTGGCCAGCAGATGTGAGCTCTCGCCACTGAGCTACCCAGTCTGCCTGGGTCCAGAGACAAGCCCATGGCGTGAAAGGAAGGTGTCTGGACCCATACCTGCCCAGGGAGTCCGTGCTGGGCACTTAAAGCTGAGGAAGCCACACCTATTACATGCCTTTTAGAATTCCCTTAAGAGAACTCCCAACTTGCTGCTCAGAACATTCCCTACTGTTATTTTTCACTTAGAAAAAGCCTCGTCTGACCCTTTGTGGTGGTTTTGTAAGAGTAGTTGCATTTTTGTGCTGTGTGCATGCACATGTTTTTATTTAATGCTTGCTTTAAAATGGGCATTTTTTCATTTACTCCTACTTAATCTAAATATTCCTTTTAAGTTTCACTTTCAAATGAGAAGAGGAAATAGCAGTGCAGACAGCAGATTTAGGAGGACAGACCTGGTCCCAGTGGGGGAGGTCCAAAGCCTCTTTCCCTAGCTAGCTCCGTGTGCCGAAGCCCACTTCCCGGGTTCATGGACAAAGATGAAAACAGACCTGAAAATCACTGACACTAAGTTAAGTCAGGAGAAGCCCAAGCCAAGTTTCTGCCATAGGAGAATTTTCATTTTCGCTCATATACTATTATTTCTAGAACATATTCGCCCCTCCATGAAGAGAGCTGTCAATTAACATTAGCCATTCTCCTATGCAACCATTTGCTATTAGATGCAACACCTGCCTGAAAAAAGGAGGAAATAGCAGGTCTAAGTCTAGAGAGAGAACCTGAAACACCCTTTATGGTATTCCAGAGCAGGGGCTGGCAAACATTTTCTGAGAATAGCCAGAGAGTAAATATTTTCAGGTTTGCAGATCATAAAGTGTCCGTCTCAACCTCTCAGCTCTGCTGTTGGCAGGCAAAAACAGCCAGTAGCTGGAATTCATTTAAGCAAATGAGCAGGCGTGTGGCATTCTGTGCCAATAAGCTTTGTTTACAAAAACAGCCAGTAGCTGGATTTGAACCATGGGCTGTGCTTCACCAACGTCTGTATTAGAGGAAAGCCTACGAGGAGGTCAGAAAGTATACGATTAGATTTCCCTTTTCCGTGTACTTTCTAGAAGGTACATGTGGTTAAAAAGAATCATTCTCCTCCAAGGCCAAACTCCTAAAGAATTTTCTTAGGGTTTTACCCAAGGGATACAGGAGTGCTGATGCATAGGGGCACTTGTACCCCAATGTTTATAGCAGCACTCTCAACAATAGCCAAATTATGGAAAGAGCCTAAATGTCCATCAACTGATGAATGAATAAAGAAATTGTGGTTTATATACACAATGGAATACTACGTTGCAATGAGAAAGAATGAAATATGGCTTTTTGCAGCAACATGGATGGAACTGGAGAGTGTTGTGCTAAGTGAAATAAGTCACACAGAGAAAGACAGATACTGTATGTTTCCACTCCTATGTGGATCCTGAGAAACTTAACAGAAGACCATGGGGGAGGGGAAGGAAAAAAAAAGGTTAGAGAGGGAGGGAGCCAAAACATAAGAGACTCTTAAAAACTGAGAACAAACTGAGGGTTGATGGGGGGGGTGGGAGGGAGGGGAGGGTGGGTGATGGGCACTGAGGAGGGAACCTGTTTTGATGAGCACTGGGTGTTGTATGGAAATGAATTTGACAATAAATTTCATATAAAAAAAAAGAATTTTCTTAGGGTTAAGATCTCCCTATTTCATCAGCTAAATAGAGGAATTGAAGATAACAAGGTACTAAAAACTGATAGGGAAGCGCAGGGGCTGGGAATCGTCACTGACGTGTGTTTGTGTAGGCGGTGTTGCAGTTCTACGCTAGGCATCGTTTACTTTTAGAAGTGAATGTCCAACTCTACACCTCCCCACCTGAGAATCCTGGTCTTCCATGTTCATGGCAAATGTTTATCAAGTCCTGCTAGTCTGTCCTGAATTTCAATCCTGCTACGAGTTTGTGAAGCAATATACTTGTATTTCTAACTCTATCACATAATCATTCCCTACAGTGATCTGAAGCTGGGCCCCTGATAATTTCTGGCTTAACACAGTTGCAATTTATTTCTCCTCTACCTTACAGCCCTGCAGATATGGGAAGACAATGAATGATTGCTTCTCACTGCTCTCACCCTGTGTGGCCTCCCTTCACAGCGACATCCTCCCGAAAGACTACCCCATCCAGCTAGCTCCTCTTCCCAGGTCCTCAGTCCTGTGGCTGACTCTTATGGACTTGCACTTGCTCATACTTGGGCGGTGAGAGCATTCTGTTGTTTCACAGCACATTTTGTCTCTCTTAAAGAATAATGTGTCATCTGAGAACAACAGCAAACATTCTGTCTCCCTTGGCTCCCATTTAGTTCATTATACTGAGAAATTCAGCAAGGAATGAAAGACGAATAAATACTGCTGAATTACTCAAATTTCTGCATTAACGTCACATGTGAGTTCTCAGACTTGATTCACTTCTTTTAAGTTTAATAACTAATAAGGCAGTTGAGCAATGAAAATGGAATCTCTCTGCTGCATCTATTAATAGTAGGGCTGACGGTAAATTCCTCTCCAACTTGGACGAGGAAGTATTTTTCCTTGCTTGGGTCTCTCTTACATGTTCGTTTCTATCACATCCCAGTAGCCTAAGATAATTAGACTGGCTAGTGACTGCAGATATAGAATTCTGACGTTGAAAGCCCATCTTCTGACTGAATACATCTGAGATTAACCAGCGCAATCAATGTCTTCCCCAAACATGAGTCTGTTAGAATAATAAGAAAACATATCATTGCCATCCTTGCTCCATTATTATTATCCAACAGAATACATAAAAAACAACTCATCCAGGTGACTTACAAAACGTATTTCATATCTTCCTTTGAAGAAATTTCTACCGTCCACTTTTCTCTTACATTTTTATCTTGCTAACAGAAAACATTTTGTGATTCTCTTCTTCCCTAAGCTTTCTTAAACAGCCTTCACATTTAAATACAATGACTAAGGTGAACTGTTCCACCACGATTAAAAAAAAGTCCAGGCCAAAGAATACTAGAGTGGACTTCCTTACCTCTTAGTAAGAAACTATTTGATTTTTTCCCTGCAGGGACAATTAAAGACTAATCTCCAGGAGGCACATATGCTGCTTTGGGCCAAAAGTGTCTCTCAAAATGCAGGTGCTATTAGGTGAAGCGATAAGAAGTCCACCAGGATGCTCTGTGGTGAAAGGAACCTGTGGCCAAGTCACCGGGCCGAGAAAAGCACTAAGAAAGAAAGCTCCTTACCCCTGTGATCTAAGGACCAAATCCTGGCTCAACAATTCACTCCAGGAGATCGGAAACCTTTCTATTTGTTCTCGTGCCAGCCCTGGCTTCTCTGGCTGTCCCATTCAATCTGACAGAACATGTTGATGAAGATAAAGTCATTCTTGGCAACCCGGGGCTCTGCATGTCCCTGCAAGGCCAGTGCTGCGTGAGGGTGGCATCCGACGGCCTTTGAAATGGCTGGAGGCCTAGGCCCCGTATACTGGACATATTTCAATAACTCAGTAATCTGTAATCTAAACCACTTTTTTGTTTGTGTTTTTGTTTGTTTGTTTGTTTGTTTGTTTGTTTTTGCTTTTCCAGCTGACTCTCTGGTTATTGAGGCCAGTAACCAGAGAAGTAAAAAACTGTAAGGATGTGCTTTATGCCTTAACCGAACTCATCCTTAAGCCGTTTATTCTGGCAAGTTGTCAAATCTTGAGAAAGGGGGGAGCGGGCGGGGTGGGGAATGGTGGCCGCAGAAGGGGGCTGTAGGAGTGCCTTCCAGTGAACTAATTTCTACTCTGCTGAATGGCCACTCAAATCAGATTGTTTTCCCTGAAGCCGAGAAAGTTTTCTACACAAGCATTTCTTTGTAAGCTCAATTAACTTTTACAATAATTTGTGCTTTTAGTTGAAGAACTACAGATGTTATGTGGGTGGTGGCCAGGGTGAGGGGCTGGGGATGAGAGCATGAGGGAATATAGCCGCCCCTTCTGGAAAATGTGGCCACACTTCCTCTCATGGAAAAAGCACATCAATTTTTAGGATTACTAAAAAATTTAAATCGTTTGTAGAACTAGAGAAAGCCAGGGATGTTTGGTTTGGGGGAGGCCAGACTGGGCCATCTCCCAGCTCCCCTCCCTCCTAATGAAATCCAGATCTTTGTGACAGGATTATCTGGAATTGTAATTTCATGCTTGGAAACAGTCCAAAAGTTGGGTAGCAGAACCCGGTCATTCATCAAATGCTTGCCTCAATTTGCAAAAGAAATACAAAACCGAAAATATCAAATAACAATTAGGAGTAAGTACTAATGTGCCAAGTGAGAGAGGAGCTCTTATTAACTTAATTAATTTTCACTGGGAATGGTTTTTACCATTAGAAATACACTTGCTTTTTTCCTCTGAAGTCTATTCATTTATTACTGAGTGTTGATTTGAGGTTAAATAGGGGTGTTTGTGTTTTGCTGGATGTTGGTGTTATTTCATAAAACAATTCCTAAATCCCACAATACTTGTCATATAATGAATGCTATACTCAGTATACACTCATCCACTCACAAATAAAATCACATTTACAAAATGCCTTATAGTTTATACTTGCAAATCATCTAGACTTTGTAATTCATGTCTAACACGTAAGCTATTAAAAAAAAAACTAATAAGGAAACCACTGAGAATCAGGTCCACCAGAATAAAATGCTCCTTGTAATCTTCGTCCACTTGTGACTTCCATGCAAGTGGTTAATCAGATCCAGCTCAGAAAATATTTCCCTTCACCATTCATCCAGCATGGTGGCCAAGTGCACAAAGGTCAGCCATCAGGGCTGAAGGCTGTCCTGCTGAAGCATGTGGGCTCCAGCTCTGGATGCCTGCCTGTGAACAAGCTAGTGGTGTCACCTTGGGCAAATTACTTCTTGCTGAGCCTCACTTTGTGCATCTGTGAAATGAGGATAAGAAGTGCCTCCCTCATGGGAGGTGCAGTTGTTAACATCTATAAAAGAGTGTTGGGCTCCTGTGAACCATCGTCATTGTCGTCATCATCTCTGTGGTGTTGCTGGGTGCCACACAACACTCGAGGTCCAGGGACATGCACAGATAGCAATGACACTGTTCCTGCCTCATGAAACTTAACAACCCCGTGGGGAAGACAGACTTGCACCAAACTGTTGAACAATTCGGGACCAAACTGCAGTTGTGATCATGGCTGTGCGGATGCTTCTAGAATGTAGAAACTCGACCTGGTCTGGCAGGTTGTGGCAGGATTCCTTGAGGAATGGCCATTCAGCTGAGCTCTTAAGGACAAGAGGAGCTTGGCAAAGTGTGTGGAGAAGTCTCGGGGCTTCCTTGCGGAAGGAGTGGCCATAGTGAAAGGTTCTGTGACTGAGCAGAAATCTAGTACAGAGGAAACTGGGAAAGTACCGGAAATTGGGAGGCAGAGGATGGCCAGCTGAGGAGCTTGTTAAGAAGGATTTTGATTCCATTTTAAGGGCAATAAGAAGCCACTGACAGGTTTTAAACAAGGAGGAACTTGCTCAGATTTGTGTTTTTAAAATACCTGCTGCTTTTTAAAGAAGGATCTAGATGGTGCCCAGAAGTGGGCATGTCTATAAGAGGAGGGGTCCTTGTGGTGAAAGAAATCTGTGTTGCCATTCATATCCTGCTTGTGATATCACATGTTCCTGCTGGGGAAAACTGGGTAAAAGATACCTGGGACTTTTCTGTTTTATTTCCTACAGCAACATGTGAATCTATACTTCCCTCAAAACAAAAAGCTAAAAAAAATTTTTAATGTTTATTTTATTTTTGAGAAAGACAGAGACAGAGTATGAACAGAGGAGGGGCAGAGAGAGAGAGGGAGACACAGAATCCGAAGCAGGTTCCAGGTTTTGAGTTGACAGCAGAGAGCCCGATATGGGGCTCAAACTCACAAACTGCGAGGTCTTACAAAAAACAGTCATCCCTAAGTATGTGTTAGCTTTGCAGGAAGAGCCAGCACCCTAATGCTGGAGGCCCACGGTGCTACTGGTAATGAAATGAGCTTGGGTTTTGGCAATGCCTTGGTGACAGGTGACTCATCCTCTAAGTGGGATGGATAGAGTAACGCATAATAGCTTATGCTTTTTAAACACTGTGACTTTTTTTCTTATAAAGATAGAAGCCATCATTTTTTATTTTTCATTTTATTTTTTAAGCTTATTTATTTTGAGAGAGAGCAAGTGGGGGAGGGGCAGAGAGAGGGAGAGAGAATCCCAAGCACAGAGCCCGATGCAGGGCTCGATCTCACAAACCCATAAGATCATGACCTGAGCCAAAATCGAGAGTCGATGCTTAACCGACTGAGCCACTCAGGAGCCCCCAGAAGCCATTATTGTTTTTTTTTTAATGTTTATTCATTTTTGAGATGGGGGGAGGTGCAGAGAGAGAGGGAGACACAGAGTTCGAAGGAGGCTCCAGGCTCCGAGCTGTCAACACAAGCCCAGTGTGGGGCTCGAACTCACAAACCACGAGATCATGACCTGAGCTGAAGTCGGACACTTAACCAACTGAGCCACCCAGGTGCCCCCCCTTTTGTCAGTGTTTCTTTATTTTTGAAGAAGCCATTATTTTTTAAAGCATGTGGTTTTTCAATGGTGCATACTTGGTTTATGACTAAGAATTATTTTTCTCCGTGCCATGCTGCATCTTGGTAAAATTAAATAATCTCCCTCTTCTAACTTAAAAAAAGAAAGAAAGTCCTTGCCACCATGTGGAGAAGGGAGTGTGGCCTCCAGAGGGAGTGTGGACAGACCAGTTAGGTGACTGCAGCTGAAATCTAGAACCTCATGACTCCGGGTGCAGTGTGTGGGCCAGCGACATCACCCTTGCCTGGAAGCCTGTTAGAGATGGGGAGTCCTCCCCACAGACTCTCAGGATCAGAATCCGCATCTTCACAAGCTTTCCAGGAGATGCCTCTGCACCGAGATTTCCACGCGGTGCAACAGAATGGTGAAAGGGTCACAGACAACCCTGACAAATATTAAGGAGTCTGAATCAACAGAACTGGGGATGGCTTAGTTCTAGAACTACAAGAGACTGTCAGAGGCCATGGATCTTTCCAGGTAAAAATCTGGAATATTCAAGCAGCAGGGGACTAGATCATAGTTCAAAGGCCTAGATCACAGGGGAAGACTTTAGTTCAGTCTGGCCAGGGCAAGAAGGGCAGACATCTTTGGGCAGTGTGTCCCTGCTAGGGCTGTGGAGAACAGCAGAGCCCTTAAGGGACAACCAGGTGGTGATGGCTCTTCACTGTTCTGTTGGGCTCAAGTCAGCAAAGTGCACTGCCCGTGATGGCTTTACCCTCTGCTTTAGTTATACCCTGTCCAAACCCACATATGACAACACACATTTCATCAGGATCCCAAGATCCATAGGATTCACACAGGGTCCCCTATCATTTTCCAACCATACTTTACAAACGAAGAAGATTATACACACTATGATAACCTTGGGCTTAAATTGGAGATTTTGGAAATCTGAAAACTTCACAACACAGTCCAGTAAGTCTCTGGAGCTTTGCTCGGTCCATAGATGTAGTCTGTGGCCTCTGGTTTGAATGATTTAGTCAATTTCATGCCTAATGTGCCTTAAAAAACCTGGCAGAGATTGGAAACATATTGATATCCATAAAACATGCTAAAACAAAGCTTTTAGAGTTGACTGAAGTACCATGGGATGTCACAAGAACATTTTGTGCCAATAGCACAAGGGGAAAATACCAACAAGCCCGGGCATCTGAAAAACATGACCAATCTAGAGCAAAGTTTTTTCCTATAACTTAAGCTATAGTTTTCTTGCTTGTATCCTTGTTCCTTCATGTACGGTCCCTAATTAGACTTTGGAACTACACACACACACACACATACACACACACACACACTGCCCTCCACACAAACACATACACAGCTTTGATTCTGTGTTTGAGCTGGGACAAGTCACCTGCTCTAATATTTTATTACATTCCCCCCACATTTTGATCCCTGTCTGTGTCTTCTCCTGCAGGCCTTCCTTTTCTTGGATTTGCACTGACATTTAGATCAATCAGACGTCGCAGCTCCTCTCTTCATAAAATGAAGCATGTGATAAATACAAGATAAGACTCCCCAGGATGTTGCCTGCAATTGTTTGCCTACAAGTAAACTCTGAAGACATCTTACAAGTAGGTACACTTCAAATGTGAAGAAATGCATGTCCCCAGACTCTATACTAAAGTGGAATGGGGGACCTAAAAGCTTGTAAGAATACATCCGTTCTGGGGCATAAAGTCTGAAGCAGAAATGTAAAATACTTTTAGTTAAGTTTCTTTATATAGGTTTATAAAAGAAATGATGATGCTAATTACTATCAATAAATTTTGAACATTAAATTCTTACTTGGTTGAACAGATATTTATGTGCCAAAGAACGACTCTTTGATTCCTTGGTTTCCCCACAATGCCCCTGTTATTTCATTAATTTATCTAGTCTTACTAGGTCATGCCATTTTTTTCTAGACAAGAAATTTAAGATGAAACTGGTAAAATGGAGGCACCAATATCTCCTACAGCAAGCCAGTAGATGAAAAAGGAATTTGTGACCTAGTCTAATGACTTTTTGCTGATCATAGATTAGCCTAGTCGTCATTGGAAAATAACCCAGCATGTGGATTATTTTAAAGTGATCTTTGCACCCAAGGTATGCTACTTGTAAACTCTTAATTTTTTAAAAATTTTTTTTAACGTTTATTTTATTTTTGAGACAAAGAGAGACAGAGCATGAACGGGGGAGGGTCAGAGAGAGAGGGAGACACAGAATCGGAAGCAGGCTCCAGGCTCTGAGCCATCAGCCCAGAGCCCGACGCGGGGCTCGAACTCACGGACCGTGAGATCGTGACCTGAGCTGAAGTCGGATGCTTAACCGACTGAGCCACCCAGGCGCCCCGTAAACTATTAATTAATTAACTAGTCAATTAAATCTTCCATCACTATTTATTTTATTTATTTTATTTTTTAATGTTTATTTATTTTTGAGACAGAGAGAGACAGAGCATGAACAGGGGAAGGTTAAGAGAGAGGCAGACACAGAATCTGAAACAGGCTCCAGGCTCTGAGCTGTCAGCACAGACAGAGCCTGACATGGGGCTCGAACTCATGGA
Source organism: Prionailurus viverrinus (assembly GCF_022837055.1). Lineage (NCBI taxonomy): Eukaryota > Metazoa > Chordata > Mammalia > Carnivora > Felidae > Prionailurus > Prionailurus viverrinus. Next base: position 69,387,931 of record NC_062562.1, on the reverse strand, counting down.
CCGCAAGATCATGACCTGAGCCGAAGTCGGATGCTTAACCGACTTAGCCACCCACGCACCCCACTCCGTCACTATTTATTGAAGGCAAGACGCTACACTGGCCCCTACCCCAAAGGAACTCAGCCAATGACAGAGACAGAAGGCGACATGCTGGGAAAGACGTTAAAACAAGCACTCACACTGCTGGTTCTCAGCTAGGAGAGGATGGAAGGCACTTACAGACAAAGCTTCCTAAAGGAGGGGATGCTGGAGCTGTATTGTGAAGAATAGCTTGCAGGTGCACAGAGGAAAAGAGAAAGCAAAGGAATGGAGCATGAGAAGACACACAAGCACGTCTACTGAAGAGTGGGAAGGGGATGCTGGTCAGAATAGCCGCTAAGTGAGCCTGACACTGACTGGAAGGGCGGGGGTGCCCAGAAGGCAGCAGGGCCAGAGATTTTGCAGGGGCTGGGGCAGTGAGAGGAGAGGGGGAGCCGACCCCAATGGGCAAGAACACTGAGCAATGTAGTCTACTTAAAAATGGCAGTGAGTCTACACGGGAGCTGCTAGATGGAAATTCCACGCTATCAAAGGACAGGGTGACTGTGGTCTGGAGAGCCAGGGGCAAGGCTGAGAGCAGGGAGGAAGGGGCGGGGAGGGAAACGTGGCTGTTTGAGGTCGCAGAGGTGGAGCGAGACTTCTGGGTGTGGGAAGGTCTCAGAGGGCTCTTTGGGAAGAGAGTCCTCTGGTGAGTTATATGCCTGATTCGTGAAGATTACCCAAGTAAATCGTTACCATTTCTTCCAGAAAGTGGGCTCAGATCCACCTTCTCAATCCTTCTGGATATTAAAGAACCCCTAGTGTGGATTAAAGAGACACAAATGGTCTGAACTGACTTTTCAAAAAATCAAACAGTGTGCCTATTTAATTTTTAAACACTTCATTGTGGTAAGACACTTAACGTGAGATTGATCCTCATAACAAGTCTGAAGTGCACAATCCGATATGACTTGATGGAATCGGACAGCCAGGAGCCCCCTGGACTGAAGAGACCTTAACAGGAGGCTCTCTGTTCCCAGTCAAGGTCACCAGTCACATCAGGATGACAAATGTACTTGTTAGATGACTGAATTAATTACAGCACACACTTGACTGCATCACTGAAATGTCTTTTCACTGTGGTAAGGGAAGGTTCTCCTCATACTAGGTTCCATGAATCAAACGTATCCAGGAGAGCCTGTTAACCTAAAACAAAAGACAGAAACCACCCATTATGCTGCAGAGGGTTGTATTTCTGGTCTGTTTTTAATGGCAAGTCTCTGAACCAGGGGTTCTATGGAAAGAAAGAAAGTAAAAGTGGTTTGGTTGGGCAGGGGAGTGGGGAGGGGGACAGAGCAGCAGAAAGTACAGCTCCGGCCAGCGGCTTTTTAGGACAAATGAAATCTCTAGAAGGTCTGGACCTTTGTGTTCTTCCCGTGAAGGCAAACACAAAGATGCCTGAGACATTCCTGTCATGGTCAAGCCATTACCTGAGAGGCAGGGAAGCACATGATGCCATTGAGATGACAGCTCGGTTTTGTTCCAGTTCTGGTGGAGGAGTAGGAATGTCTGTTTGCATCGCCTCGGTTGGAATGGCTTCCGAAAGGGCAGAGGCAAGGAAAGGAGACGGAACAGCCTTTTCCCGTGAATACCTGCTAAAGATTCACGTTTCCTTTGGTATCAGCGTTTTATCCCAAATCTACTCACGGCCGTAAACATCCAAGCGCTCACAGTTCTGTGGGCTCTCCAAAGACGACGGCGTGAAGAATTTTTATGTTTAATGTTCAGTCGAGGGCTGCACTGCCCTGAAGTCTGAGACATTTCCCTGTGTTGTAACCCTTGGATCTGGTTCATGGAATCTTCCCCGCTTTCAAAACAGATGACCTCTCACTAGAAGACTCACTTATCTCTTTCCCCCTGGCCCTGTAAACCAGTCCAGCAAAGTCTTCACTTGCAACAAACAGGCAATTCACTCCACCAGAAAACACAGGTTATCTAATCTCCCAAAAATGACACCTGGCAAGTTTCTAACCATCATGCCATTTGACTCATTTCCATCAACATTTCTTCTGAAGAACAATATTAATGATGCCTTTTAAGTCTGAAGGCACTGTAACCAGTGGAAAATAAGACAATAATAACACACAGCCTGATGAGTGAAGATGTGTCAACAGTGCTCCGAGGAGAACGAATGGGTCCATGCGCCACTCATCAAATGTTCGCTGGGCCCCGAACATGTGCCAAGTCCTGTGCTTGTTGCTGGAGATACAGAGGATCTTTGCCCTCATGGAGCTGAGAGTCTAGGAAGGGAGACAGACACTCAATACTGCAGTACGTCTCACAGCACCACTTACTTGCTGATTAACAGGGAAAAATGAGTACTTGCCTTTTCAGGCAGGTCATTTACACGTGAATGTCCTCACTGTTGTCATACATTCTTTTTTCTACCAAAGTGAATAATCTAGTAGAAATTATTCAAGCGAAAGGATGGGAGCGATTATGTGTCAAACCCAGAAAGTACTTCCCTTGGCCGTTAATCACGTTGCTCAACATCCATGGAGTGAGCTCAGTTTTCCACACAGAACACCAGGAAGTAGACACGAGCCACAAGCCCTCTTTGGCCAGCTAGGTGTAGACAGACAAGCCAAGCAGGCGGGCGGGGACCCCAGTCTTGGGGAACAGGCATGTGTGCTGTGTTATCAGAAATGCCGGGAGCTCATCCTGTCCATGGCCCTCCTGCCAGGAAGGACAGACCTGAGCTTACAGAGAGACACAGCAATGTGAGAGAGAAATCAAGAAGGAACAGCCTGTTCTGGCCCAGGTGGATGGCCTTGGGTCCATTCAGGCTGGCAAGAAACACAAAGATTCCACACTTATATGTAGCCGCCCAATTAGAACACTGACCTCAGCAATATTCGTACTCCAGGAGCTCATTAGACCCCTTCTCAAAGCCTAAGGAACACACAAAATGCCAGGATGTTGTCCAAACATCGATTCAGAGGTTTCCAGGGAACCTGAGATTCTGCATTTCTAACAAGCTCCAGGGGAAGCTCATCACAGGAGGCATTAGGGAGATTGACCGCTCACGGATTGCAACAGTGTCCTCCTAACAGGAGAGGCCGCTAAAGACACAAGGAGAGACCTCAAGGAGACAGGAGAACCTGGACAGGGAGGGGCCTGTCCCCAAGGCAAAAGACAAAAGCAGATACCATGTTGTCAAATCCTGCAAAAGATCTAGCAGATAAAGAGGCAAAGGCATGTGCCGGATCCAGCTACAGAGCGACTGTGGTGGTAAATTCTTTGAACCTTTCCGGGTAAGGTTCAGTGGAGCGGCTAGAACAGAGATTGTAACCCGCAAAAATTCAGGCATTGAATAGGCGGGGCAAATGCACAGTGAAATTCTCTTCTCACAACATCTACTGGGATAGGATCATCTCTGACGACACTGAAATTCTAGTTTCCAAGCACTAAACATCTGCCGGAGATGTGCAACTCCAGAGCCAACGTTATTCCCCCGTATTTTTCCCTAGCTTTAACTGAGGTCTAATTGACAAGTAGAAGCTCTATGTTTAGGGCTTCCAACGTGATGATTTAATATACGTACATGGTGTTAAAGGATTACCACAATCAAGCTAATTAACACATCCATCACCTCACATAGTTAGCTTTTGTTGTGGGGCGGGGCAGGGGGGGGGGAGTGTGAACACTTAAGATCTACTCTGCTGGCAAATTTCAAGTATACACTACAGTATTATTAATTATAGTCACCATATATTTTTTAAACACTCCAAAGGCTGTGTTGGTATCAGGCACTTATGTCATATCTCTACTGCATCAAAGCACAGCAGAATCTGACTTCCCTTCTGAGGCTGTATTGTCACTATGTTACAGCTCCTGGGAGAGAGATGGGGCGACCGTTGTACACACTGCATGTGGAGAAAAAAGAGTACTCAGTGTATCACAGTAACACCTGAGGTGTAAAATGAGCAATAGGGGAAGGGGTGGGAAGGGACGTCTTTTCAGGCTTGCTTGATCTCCACCCCCCCCCCCCCCCCCACCATGGAGCCTTATTCTTTAGTCCTTGACTTTGGAGGAAAGGGAGGCTTTGTTAAAAATAAAAATGTCTTTGGGGCGCCTGGGTGGCTCAGTCGGTTGAGCGTCCAACTTTGGCTCAGGTCATGATCTCACGGTTTGTGAGTTCGAGCCCCGCGTTGGGCTCTGTGCTGACAGCTTGGAGCCTGGAGCCTGCTTTGGATTCTGTCTCTCTCTCTCTCTCTCTCTCTCTCTCTCTGCCCCTCCCCCACTAGTGCTCTGTCTCTCAGAAATAAATGTAAAAAAAAAAAATTAAAAATGTCTTTGAAATGTATTTTTAAAGTTAAACTCTAGCTTTCTAGTTGGAGTTTTTTTAAGCAAAATAACCTGACCAATTTTCCTGACAGTCTGGTACTGAGAAAACATTCACGGGCAACATGTGGGCCTTCTCATCTGTCACTTCGATATTCAGTCTTCCCTGGGAGCCTTCCCGAGGGATCAGCCAGTCTCCCATCCTGGTTGCAGCCCCCTGACTTATGCTATGGCTGTGAATGACTGATTTACTGGTCCATGTGTCCGGGGGATGTGAGATGTCTAGAGGGCAGGCAGGGTGTCTTATCGGATTTGCTACGGCCAGTGCCTTGCCGGTCGCTGACACGTGGAGGGAGGTTGCTGATTGATATGTGTTTGCTGAATGACCAAGCCAAAGGTGATAAGCTTTTTAAGCAGCAGGGAGCGGGCATATTGGTGTGGTGGAAGGAATCTTCCTTCTCTGGGGTTTGGATGGCATCCTTGGCTCCTTACTGGCGCTACACGCTAGCATTTCTGCTTACAACCCAAAGGGGTAACTGGCTTCCTGCTAAGCATTGTATGAAGGCACATGGAGGACTAATTAATTAATAAACATTCAACTTGTGTTAGAGACTTTTAAAGCGACCAGTAATGTAAGGGTCCGACTATTTTTTTTTGCTTCTGAGTTTTCATTCAAATTCCAGTTAGTTAACATACAGCATATTAGTTTCAGCTGTAGAATTTGGTGATTCACCACTTTATACAACACCCAGTGCTCATCACAAGTGCCCTCCTTAGTCTCCATCACCCACACAGCCCATCCCTCTGCCCACCTCCCCTCCAGTAACCCTCGGTTTATTCTCTACAGCGAAGAGTCTGTTTTCTGGTTGCCCTCTCTTCCTTTTCCCCCGTGTTGATCCGTTATGTTTCTTAAATTCCACACACGAGTGAAATCACATGGTGTTTGTCTTTCTCTGACTGACTTATGTTTGCTTAGCATAATGCTCTCTAGTTCGAGCTACCTCACTGCCAATGGCAAAATTTCATTCTTTTTGAAGGCTAAGTAATATTCAATTGTATACACATACCACATCCTCTTTATCCATTCATCACTCGATGGGCATTTGGGTTCTTCCCATAATTTGGCTACTGTCGATCGTGCTGCTATAAACACGGGGGTGCATGTGTCCCTCCAAATCAGTGTTTTTGCATCTTTTGGGTAAGTACCTAGTGATGCAATTTCTGGATTGTAGGATAGTTCTATTGTTAACATTTTGAGGAATCTTCGCATGTTTTCCAGAATGACCGGACCAGTTTGCACACCCACCCACAGTGTAAGAGGGTATAGTTATAATACCGTTCTAACAGCAAGTTACAAATACTGAGTCTGGGTGGACAGTCCATATTTAGGTCCTCTTCTTCTCCTCCTTTCTCCAGGTCCCAGTTCTGCATGGGCCCTAACCCCAGTCTCCCTGGCATGAGCACGGAGGGTCCTAACTATGATACCTGCTCCGTTTTTCTGTCTGCAAAATCCAATCTTTTGCAATTTCCAAGACCTCAACTGTACCTTATTGGTGGTTTTCAGCAGCCACTGTATCACTCTCAAGCCCCATGGCACAAATACGCACAAACGTGAACCTTAAGAGACAAGGTTTTCCTTCACACTCTGCTGAGGGCATTCTGCAGAACGTTGTGTGCAAAAGTCTGAGAAAACAGTCTGCAAATTGCTCTCAGCAAGATGCCTGCTGTGGCTTCTCTGGGTATTTTACAGAGTTCTTTCAGTTAGGGCAGGGCCCTGTTCCCGGAGGGCTTTCACTGCTCATTCAGAGCCTTTTCTCCAGGCCTGCCATAGCTTTCCTGGGATCAAATGTCCCCCGCCCCCCTCCTCCACTGCTGCTGCAGCTAGGGCCAAAAGTCCTTCCGTTTTGACGAGTTGCCTTGTTTGTTTTTTGCAGCTTAACTGTAACATGCTTCCTAAATGTGGGAGTTAGAAAGCATGGGTTTTCCCAGAGGAAATGCTTCTCTGTTCTAGATTGTGACATCTTTCCTTGGACGATGGTAACTCGATCGCTCACGTTCATTCAATCACCATCTACCGATCTAAGAAGGTAGCTTTAATCATGTCCCGATCCCACTTTATAAACCATTTGAATCAAAAGAGCAAGTAATTTCCCTTTGAATTTGATTTGCTGAATAATGAAGTCATTGGTGTGGCAGATGTACACAGCAGTCTTTTAGGGTTTATTGGGAACAATTTGTTAATTACAGTAACTGCCTTTGTCAGAAGTTATTTTAATTTTCATTATCACTTAAGAACAGATATAGGCCGAATTACTGGAGTCACCAAACACTGTGAAACTGGCACTAGACTAGAATCAGAGAGTTTGAGTTCCATTTGCTTCTAGACCACAGCTACCTGTGGGGTCTTAGAAAAGTCATTCAACCACGCTGAGGCTCAGTTCCGGTTTAGGGGAGTGAATTGTTGGGCTGGATGGCTTCCAATCTCTCTTTTAAGTGTCATCCTCTATAATTTTAGAAATGGCCGTGGGAAAACTATGAAAATTCATATTATCTAGGAAGAGAACAAAGCAGAGACTGTATGTCAGTTCACCATTCTTGGTCATGGTTAATAGTGGCTCATGGCCATACACAACCCTCATACTCTGCTAAGGAAAGCAAGCTTTTCTGTAACAAGTATAAATTTGTGTTTAAAAAAAAAAGAAAATCTGGGGCGTCTAGGTGGCTCAGTCAGTTAAGCGTCCGACTCCTGATTTAAGCTTAGGTCGTGATCTCACAGTTCAGGAAATAGAATCCCACGTCAGGCTCTGCACTGACAGCACAGAGCTTATTAGGGATTCTCTCTCTCCCTCTCTCTCTCTCTCTCTCTGCCCTTCCCCTGATCAAACTCTCTCTCAGAATAAACAAATAAACGTAAAAAAAGAGAGAGAGAGAATCTGTTGGGAGTGGGGTATAAACAAGAAACCATGTGGCTCAGGGCTTTACTGGTTTTACACACTGTCTTTTAATCTTCATTCAATCCTGTCCTTTATTCTAATTTTTCCAAAGGAAAAACCTAGGTTTAGAGGTAAGTTACTCAGCTGACAAAAGGCAGAAGCAGTATTCAAGCCCATTTCTGCCTGACTCCATACACACTCATACACTGTGCAAGGTCCCATGTTGCCTCCTTGGCAAAGAAGTCTATATTTATGAATTTAAGGAAGTTAATAATTTTTTTTAAAAGTTGATTAATATCAATTTTCATCATAACATTTCTAGGGAGCACACTCATCAGAACAGCTAAAATGAAAAAGCCAGACAATACAAGCATTGGGGAAGATCCAGAGACACTGAAACTTTCAAGCATTTGCAGGTAGAATGTAGTTTGCTAAAACCACTTTGGAAAACCTTATGGCAGTATCGACTAAAGCTGAGCAAATTCATACCCCACCACCTGGCAATTCCACTCGTAGGTACCTCACTCACTGTGGCATACACAAGTGCACCAAGAAACACGTATGATGACTTCACAGTCCCATAATCGCAAAAGAAGAGAAACAACCCAAACATGGGAGAATGGACGCTGCGGTATTCTTTTACAATGAACTGTACAGCTGAGAATGCCTGAAACAATTACACAGAACAACATGGACAGATTTGAACACACGATGTTGAGTGAAAGAAATCAGACACGTAAGGGTACATACTGGATGATTTCCATATATACGAAGTTCAAGAATAGTCAAAGCTAGGGGCGCCTGGGTGGCTCAGTATCTTGAGCGTTTGACTTTGGCTCAGGCCATGATCTTCTGGTCCGTGAGTTCGAGCCCTGCGTCGGGCTCTGTGCTGACAGCTTGGAGCCTGGAGCCTGCTTCAGATTCTGTGTCTCCCTCGCTCTCTGCCCCTTCCTTGCTCATGCTTTGTCTGTCTCTCTCTCTCAAAAATAAACATTTAAAAATTAAAAAAATATATATATAATAAGCAAAGCTGATCCACAGATGTGGCATCAGAATAGTGATTACTATATCCCAGAAGGAGGCACAAAAGACCTTATCTGGGTGCTGGTTCCAAAGGGAGTTTGGTTTGTGAAATTCGTTGAATGGTACACCTTTGGTCTGTGGACTTTTCTGATTTTACGTTATACTTGAATTGAAAGTGTACTTGAAAAAAATTCTAGGAATGCTGCTTCCTCTGAGAAAAGCTATCTGGTGGGATGGAATCCCTCATCAGGCATTCAGGGTTTCAGAATGGGGTTGTATATGTGGCTGGCCTGGGACACGAATAGGGGAGCAGAGAAAGGCCAGAATGATGGGATCCAGCTCAGGGCCTCTCACTAAGTTACCCACAGAAGATGAGAAGCTTGGTACAACCAGACTCCTTCTGGAATGCTGCCATGGGTAGAATTTTGAGCACACTATAGGCTCAGAAATCTCAATCACCTGCTCTTGAGCACAAACAGGCCTAAAGACCTGAACGCTCCCAGAACTTGGTATCAGGGGATCGACCATGCTTTTCGTATGGTAATCTTTCTTTTCCAGCATGATTAAGATATATGTTCAGGTGTCAAACAAGGTTTTAACAGTAATTATGAACCCACATGCCTGCTCCCTATTCCAAACTGAGTGAACTAATAAAAAAACAATAAACCTTCACTTAGGAATACTTCTGTTTCCAACCTGAGATGCTTATCCACATTACTTGGAAAGTGTGCATATGTGTGTGTGCGTGCACACCCATCTTCCTATACATCACCTGTTGTCCTTTAAAATGTAAAGTTATAACAATACACGATTGCCCTGGGGATTATAAAGGTTACTGAAGTCATTCTCCTCTCTGGCTCTGCAATCAGGGGCCGACCAGTCCAGCCTCGCAGCAGACACAGGCATATTGTTGTGAGTGGACTCAGATGGCAGAGGGACGGGACACAGGAAGTTCTCCACGTAATTGACAGGACCGATGTAAATAAATAACCAGGTCAGTATTTGTTCAAAGCTCCGTAGCAGCAACCTGCTCTTCTGGAGAAAACTTGTGGGTGGAAGCAAAACCTGCAGCCTGTGTCCCTGCTGGTCCCTGTGCCAAGTGCTGATTGATTCCCAACAGTCTCCACCTTCGAGAAGGCTTCCAGGAAACCCTGGAGATTGGAGGTCTGTGAGTCACTCTCCCATCCTGTGATTGATTATAGAATCAACTGATTTCTGGGGTGCCTGGGTGGCTCAGTCGGTTAAGCATCTGATTTCAGCTCAGATCATGATCTCAGGGTTCGTGAGTTTGAGCCCCGTGTGGGGCTCTGTGCTGACAGCTAGGAGCCTGGATAGAGCCTGCTTCAGATTCTGTCTCCATCACTCTCTCCACCTCCCCCACTCATGTTCTTTCTTTCTTGCTCAAAAATAAATAAACGTTAAAAATTAAAAAAAAAAAAGAATCAATCTATTTCTAAAAGATAGAATATCTAAAATCTTAGGTAATGATAATATTTCTGGGTTTTTTTTTAAGTTTACTTATTTATTTTGAGAGAGAAAGAGACAGTGTAAGTAGGGGAAGGGCAGAGAGAAAGGAAGAGAGAATCCCAAGCATGCTCCAGGCTGTCAGCACACAGACCGATGTGGGGCAAAAACTCACTAACCTCGAAGTCATTACCTGAGCCAAAAGCAAGAATTGGTCACTTAACTGACTGAGCCACCCGGGCGCCCTGATAATACAACTTCTTAAATGTGATACAGGACAATGTATACTTGTCAAACAGAATTCATAAAAATAGCAACCATTGACTGAATATTTACTTTATGCTGGCAGTACGCATGATGTTTTCACAGTAATCCTAGCAGGTAAAATCCTTTTGTTGCCAACCTATCATGGGGTTAAAAAAGATCATGCCTTTAAAGTATCTGACACACTTTTATTGTACATTTGCCTAAGTAGAGTCTTGGTGATATTTTAACTTAAGGCATTTTTTGGAAATCATCTTTAACTTTTCACATGAACTTAAAGAACAATAAATAAAAGGCAGCAACGTTTCATTATTTCTATGCAGTCTCCTCTCAAAAGTGGACATTTACGGGGCGCCTGGGTGGCTCAGTCGGTTAAGCATCTGACTACAGCTCAGGTCACGATCTCGTGGTCCGTGAGTTCGAGCCCTGCATCGGGTTCTGGGCTGATGGCTCAGAGCCTGGAGCCTGCTTCCGATTCTGTGGCTCCCTCTCTCTCTGCCCCTCCCCCGTTCATGCTCTGTCTCAAAAATAAATAAATGTTAAAAAATTTAAAATTATTAAAAAAAGTGGACATTTACATAGGTTGTAACAATATATTTCATTTTTTTGGTAATGCCAGGAAAAAAACCACATATATTAATACTTCCAGTCTATTGGACACATCTTTTAAAATTATTAAATGGCACAGAAAAATCTCAGTATTCTTGTTAATGAGTGAAAACCATACACATACAAATGTGTTAATAATGGTGTCTGGATAACAATATTTTGTATGGTTATTATTTATTACATCATGCTTTTCTATATTTTTCTAATATTCCTGAATGGCCATGTCTTACTTTTTAAGTCAAGGAGAAGGTACGAAGTGCAGACAGAAAGGAAAGAAGGCATCAGTATCATCTTTCTGGAGCAGAGTTTCCTGCCCTGGATCCACAGAGTCCCTGGAAGCTGTTAAAGCCGTCTGCCACCAGAGCAGAGACAAAGGACATCAGAATGTCAGGGTGGGGCTTGGGCAGTCTTTGTTCCAAGCTCCCTAGGTAGGCCCAGGGTCACTGCAGTAAAGCATGTCTTCTGCTTTCTAGAGGTTGGACAGGACTTGAACTTACATAAAAAAAATTACAGAGTCCAAACAGCCCTGCTTCTTATCAAATCACCTTGGGGTCCTTGTAAAAACTAAATATTCAGGGGTGTTTCTACAGAATTGAAGTTCTGTGAACTTACAGGGCAAGAATGTTGAATAAAAGTTGGATTTTAGGGAGCCCCGGGGGCTCAGTTGGTTAAGCATCTGACTCTTGATCTCAGCTCAGGTCATGATCTCACGGTTCGTGGGTTTGAGCACAGAGCTTGCTTGAGATTCTCATTCTTTCTCTCTGTCTCTCAAAAAAATAAATAAACTTAAAAAAAAAAGGTTGGATTTCTGAGCTAGGTTTTCGGGTCAAGAGTGAATCTAATTGAAGCTTTCAATGAACTTCCCCTTATTGATTACTTATTGGAGGAGGTCCATTGAAATAATATTGGGAATATGGGGAGAAGGTGATTTACTTACCTACCTACAGGACAAAAACATAATGTTTATATACACCAAAGACTCTTCCCACTATTTTAGGGGTAACATGAAACTAAACTCACCGTCCTGTAAACACATGGGGAAAGTGAGAGCTATCAAGGTGTTTTCAACTATCTATTTCACTTGGGGAAATAAATAAGGAAATGGCCTGGACACTAGTGATCTGACTAGGAAATATTTTTATGGGATAAACATGTTTCCTGACTGCTCACCATACACTAAGCACGCACATTATCTTCTTTAGTCAACCATGGGACCGAGATAGCAGTGTTATCAGCACTGTCTCATGATTAGTCAGCATGTGTATGCCATGAGTTGCTCTAATTCACTGCACTTTCTATTTAACTAGAAGCTGAGTAATGAAGCCTCTTTCCATCTTGACTTTTGGAAAACTTTCTGAAGTGTATGGGACGTGCTGTGTTTCCAGGGTCTGGTCATTTTCTCTCTTTTCACTCTCAAAAGTGCCCTGGTTTGGAGGGAAAAATAATATGGACACCCTGAGTCTGTATGGCATTTTATCTTCCTTTGATGACTATTTCAAGATCTCCATGATATAATCAATGCCTATCATAGAAGACCAAGGCTGGAGTCCAAGGACTCTGACTGGAAGGCTCTGGGGCAAAATGAAAAGTGCCCAGGGAAGGAGTGAATAGTGAAGGTCAGGAGACAATTCCAGTGCCTGTGTGACCCTGGCCAGTTTCAAAAGCCCTGTGGGCTGCAGTTTCATAGCTTATACAAGGATCATCAAGATATCATATTCCAAACAGTATCCATACTCATTGTTTCTTAGTTTTCAATTCTAATAGCAAGCCTGAGACACGTGTAGGAAAACCCCTCTCCCTTTTCCTGTGAAACTACTGAGGCATAGACAGGGCGGCCCGGCTTTCTGACTTGGACCTGCTGTAGCCTTTCCTCCCTGTTTCCCCGTCTGCCGTGGAGCCTGCCAGGGGGCCCAACAGGTTCTGAGGCCATGTCTAGACGACGCTAAAGCCCTTGATTGAAAGTGACAACCTCCAGCTAATCATCTGTTTGTTTTGACCCCAAATTACGGGTTTGAGGATAGACCCCCTCCCACCAGCTGCCTCAGTCGTCTGGTTGTTGTGCTCTCACGGTTGGCCCGAGATTCTGTCCCCCGCCATGCAGGGCACTGACGTCTTGGCTGCACTCGGAGCACAGAAGTGCTGGGACGCGGGAAGGACACTGAGATGTGGCAGTCAAAACATCATGACTAAACCACCCTTAAAACAGTGTTGACATCAACATGGGCATCCACACGACATGGAAGGACAGAAAGGCACCACTCTGTGAAGGTGTTTTCATATTGCGGCGGGGGTCAGCTGTGGAGCACAGACTGAATTCTTGTTTCTACTGCGTGGGGGTTTTTGCAGCCTGAGAAGGAGTAGGTAAAAGGAAGCTTCTGTGCATCAGGTGGAATGGCCTGGTTGCCCCACTGCCTATGAATCTCGGTTACTGATCGGGGTGGGGGTGGGGATGGGGATGGCGGTTAGGTGAGGCTGGAGAGCCCAGGAGATGGCGTCAGTCACCTCGAGTTCCAGTTCTAGCTCGGTCAGGCATTAGCATGAGATCTTAAGCCCATCCCTCAGCCTCTCCCAGCTCCTGTATCCCCACCCTAACACCAACCCTGGGCTCTCAGGTTGAGCAAGATAATGTGAACAAAAGCACTTAGCACAATGCCTGGCACGGAGTAACATGTAATCAAGGGGCATACATTTCACCTCCTTCCTGTTTTTAAAACCGTTTCCTTTTATTGGCACCATCCCAAGCCCTCCTAAATGTAGTGTTTATACGGTATTTACCTGGTGGGCTGCTAACACAAAAGCCCCGGGCTTTTCACACAGGGGTTCTCTAATAGAAAGGACTCCAAAATGCTTCTCTGGTGAACACTCATCCATTGTGATCTTATCTGAATTTAACTTATTCAACTGAACTCATTTACTCCTGAGGTAAAGCCAGCTCTCTTACACAAGTCCAGGAATTCCTTTCTATAGGATTTTATCCGATCTAGACGGCAACAATATTTTTAGTGATTCTTAGAGCACATTTTGGGCAACTTGAAACCTACAAATACATTCACTGCCGCACTGTATTCAGGAAGGCCGGCAGGTCCTGCTCAGAGGCTGATTCCACGGTCACTGAAAAGCTCAGGAAACTGAAATCCAAGTCTAATTAAAAAAAAAAAAAGGTGTGAGGGTAAAAAAAAAAAAAAAAAATCGTCAAGCAAGCAAGATGAAACCCGCCTAGTTGGGCAGCTGTTCTGAAACCGGTTACTGTGGATTGCAAATCATACCCCGGTTGATTGAGCCCCAAACCACAAAATGTCTAAAGAATGAAGCAAAACACTTGAGTTGGAGCGCACTTTGCTGTACGATGGCAGTCCGCGGCGTCAGAGGCCCTGGCAGGACCAGCCCAGGAGGGCATGCACCACTTGATAGCCTAACCCAGCTGGCAGGATTTCTTGGGAAGAGTGCAGTCAGCTGTCTGCTAGCATTCAGCGATTCCAAATCCAATTTCTATGGTTTCTGAATCAGTTCCTGGGATATAAATGGAAGGGGGAAAGCAACAATGATGCTTCCAAGAATAAAAGCGGTGGAAGTCTGGAAACCCCCCAAAACTCCGCTCACTGGAAGGAAGCTTTTCTGAAGGCACTTGAATCCCCTTCATTTCTGCATAGTGTCAATGGAAAATGAAATCACTCCCTTCTTGGCTTTGAAACGCTTCTCCAGCCACTTCACACCTGGGCCCAAGATCTGCCAGGGGCCAGCTGGTCATTGTGCAGTTTGGTGGCCGATGGCCAGCAGAGAGAGGCAGGAGAAAGGAAAGCGGAGCTAAAATTGGTCCCAAATAAAGTCTGAAAAGCAGTATTTGAAATTCAACTTCCGGATAGGAACAGGAAGCAGCATGGAAACCCGGTAATTACAAGATAGAGAGTTGCCTGGGTCCTTCATTCTGTTCATGATGAAATAGTCTCTTACGAATTTCTTGGTTATAGATAGATGTTCGTTGAGTTATAAGTAATTTAGTAATCTTAAGACATTTAAGATGTAAAACAAAGGCCTGCAAATCATTGGTTGGTGCCAGTGGAAACCTTGGGCTGTGCCCAACCTCTGCCAGTCTTTCCTGGTGGCTGACGGCAGGGAAGGGCTGTACCATGCTGAAGGGTTGTCCCCAGAAGGTCAGGTGGGCTTGGCTGCATGGACCCAGACACACACTTTTGTTTTGTTATCTACCGGGATTAGTGATGATCAAGTCACAGAGGCATGTATCTCTATAGAGATCCTTTTTCTCTCACTTTGGCTACATTCCTATGAAAATTTAAAATTTCAGGGCCACCTGGGTGGCTCAGTCGGTTAAGCGTCCAACTCTTGTTTTCGGATCAGGTCATGATTTCACAACTCGAGAGTTCAAGTCCCCGCATCGGGCTCTGTGCTGACAGCATAGAGAGTGCTTGGGATTCTCTCTCTTTCTCTGCCCCTCCCCCACTCTCTCTGTCTCTCTCTCCCTCAAAAATAAATAAACTAAAAAAAAAAAAACACAAAACACTTCCCTTTCCTTTCTCTCTTTGAAATTTCTCACAACATTCATATGGATCCTCTCCCTTCTTCCCCAACAGAATCTTATAGCATTACCTTCTCAACAACATAGGTTTATATAATTATATCCCATATTTTTCTATCTTGTTAAGCCTCCCAATGTACTTTCACATTTGCTTATCTAGATAACCTTGTTCAGTACAGAGAGGAAACCCGTCAGAGGTCACACATAACAGATGCATAGCCAATCCCAGAGTAGGACCCCAGGGTTTCCACTTCCTTCTCAAGTTCACATGAGAACTATTCTGGTACTCATTCAAAAAAAAAGAATGGTGTTATATGTCTGTTTTTATTTGTTGAAATGCCAAACAGACGTCTTTGCCATGCAAATAAACAAATGCCCACAATCCCAAGCTCAAAGAATTGATAGGGTATGTCCTTTGAGACAAAAGCTTACACCTAAGCCAAGAGGAAGTATGGCTTTAAAGTCTGAAAGGAATTAAGCCTCTCTGCAAAGGTAATATTCTCACTAACAATGACTCACATGGGAAAAGAGAGGAAGGCTTTGAATTACTGCTTCAGGACCTGTCTTATCTTGCTTTCTGCCTGGTCTCTGGCAGTGGGAGCGCTCAGATCAGGGAACAGCCTTGTGCAGGCCCCTGGTTGTTTTGAAGACAGCCACGAGGCCGCAACTTAAGGGCAAAATCAGCCTGAAGTCACCATCGCCTGGGAACACATCCCAATGCCCGAAGATCTTTCGTTCCTGTGGATATTCCTCACAATTTTCCCCCACAAGAATGTCAGCATCCCAGTTTAACTACAATAACACTTGATACTTGGGAAGAATAGGAGCCCTTGTCGATAACTTGTGTTTGGATGACATCAATATATCTTATGTGGAAAGAGACTTTAAGCGACTTTGCAGATCCCGTGATTTAATCCTCCATGCATATTAACATATCCCCTTTGTAACTTCCAAGAATGCAGAACTGACTGTCCAACAAGGCAGCGTGCTCCTCACTGGAGCTTCTGCTGTGTGTCCTATGAAATGTCCCTGTCCTGCCTCCCTTCTCCTTATACTCTATCATGTTACCCTATTTTTTTCTTTTCTTTTTTTTTATCCAACGAGCATTGACCATTATGGGAAATTTCCTTGTTTTTTTTTTTTCTTTTTTATAAGTTTACTTCTTCATTTTGCATCTTCCCCACTGAAGTGTAAGCTCTCTGAGAGCAGGCAGCTTGCCCGGCCTGTGTTCCTGCTGCCAAGGCCTAGCGCACGCCGGGCACTGGGGACACTGGTGAGTTCAGATAATTCCAAGCCTAAGGGAGTTGCGTATCAAGTCAAACTTTGGTACAATTCACTACTCATATTCTGCCACCTGAGGTCCTAACAGATTAAAGATGACCCTTGGACAACATTGGTTTGAACTGCACAGGTCCACTTAGACGCAGATTTTTTTTCCCCCAATAATTACAGTCCAGCACCATAAACATGTTTTCTCTTCCTTATGATTTTCTTAATAACATTTTCTTTTCTCTAACTTACTTTGTCGTTAGAGTACAGTATATAATACATGTAACATAAAATTATGTTACTTGCATTACTGCTCACATTATCAGTGAGGTCCACGGTAGGCTATGAGTAGTTAAGTTTGGGGAGAATCAAAAGTTATACTTGGATTTTCAACTGTGTAGAGGGTCGGTCCCCCCCCCCCCCCAACCCAATCCCCACGATGTTCAAGGGTCAGCAGAGAATCATATTCTGCTTTTGAATGACAGTTCTTTGAAAATTTGAGGGTGGCTGTCATACCTGCAACTCCCTCCCCCTCTCTGCTTTCAAGATAAATACGCTCAGCCCTTGAGACTACTATACGCGAGTCCCAGGCTGGCTACTTTTCTTCAGTCTTACTGCACTTTCTTACTTTCTTCAAGGGTAGCGCTTAAAACTATCACACAACACTTTGAGTTTTTTTTGTTTTTTGTTTTTAATGTTTATTTTTGAGAGACAGAGCGTGAGCAGGG
Organism: Prionailurus viverrinus; assembly: GCF_022837055.1. NCBI lineage: Eukaryota > Metazoa > Chordata > Mammalia > Carnivora > Felidae > Prionailurus > Prionailurus viverrinus. Next base: position 69,370,745 of record NC_062562.1, on the reverse strand, counting down.
GAGGGGCAGAGAGGAGACAGAATCTGAAGCAGGCTCTAGGCTCTGAGCTGTCAGCACAGAGCCCGACGTGGGGCTCGAACTCACCAACTGTGAGATCGTGACTTGAGCCGAAGTCAGACGCTCAACTGACTGAGCCCCCCAGGCGCCCCTGTCACACACATTCTGACTGGAGATTTCAGTTCTAGCACTTGTCCAAAGGAGACTTGCTCCAGTACATAATAATGTATGAACAAGGATGCTCATTGTAACCTTTTATAGAAATAACCCAAATAGCAGGGGTGCCTGCGTGGCTCAGTCAGCTAAGCATCCGACTTCAGCTCAGGTCACGATCTCATGGTTAGTGAGCTGGAGCCCTACGTCAGGCTCTGTGCTGACAGCTTGGAGCCTGGAGCCTGTTTCAGATTCTGTGTCTCCCTCTCTCTTTGCCCGTCCCTCAACTCTCTCTCTGTCTCTCAAAAGTAAATAAACAATAAAAAAAAAGAAATAACCCAAATATCCGACAACAGAGGACTTGATGAATTGGGGATCACCCACACACTGCAATACACGGCAGCTAATAAAAGAACGAGATGGGTCTTGATGGATCAACACGGAAATCTTTTCAAGTTGTGGTATGAAGTTAAAGCAAAAAGGAACTTTTAGAACATGGTTATGAACATGAGTCGTAGGCTCTAAATAATGGTTTCAAACATAAATATGATTCTACTTTTGTTAAAAATTCATTATATATATATGTATATATATTCATGCACACACACATGTGCTTATGAAAGGCAAAATTGGGGGGAAAGCTATAAACTTGTTATTCCTCAGTAGGGTAGGGATGTGTTTATGGGGATATTTTACCTCACGTTACGTATTTCTAAAATTTTTGAAGGTTTTTACAAATATATATATAAGTCTAACGTTACTTTGACTATCGGAGAAGCAAAATGTTATTCCAGAAGTGGTCTGGGTGGGAAACACAGATCAGGATTACTCTGTCCTTTGCTCTGAAGACCAGGCATCCTCCCGCTAACTCCTAAGAGGGTCTCAAGAGGACTGTTTAGGAACGCCATGAGTGTGCACTAGCTTTCAGGGTGGGGACGGGAGCAGCCACATGTGGCCTCCTATGAAGCCTGCAGTCAACCCCACTGCTGGGCTGTCCCCGTCACCTGGCCCACACTTTGCCAAGGAGCCTACACATGGCCATGTCCCATCACTCATGGCTTTTTCTAGGCTCCTACATAAAACACAGAGCTAGCTCTGGGTCAGAGCATTTTACATTTGGGATGAGTCATGGTACACAGCAAAGAATCACCTTTCAGAAGTTCTGCCAACTTAAAAAGAATAGAACTTTTGTTGCAATTTCATCTTTCAAGGACAACTGAAGGGGAACCACATATCTTTGTAAGAGATCCAATGGGATCCAGTAAAAAGATGATTCATTTACACAGCAGTGAAATTGTTTAGGACCTGTTCCTTATTTATTGGCATTTTTACGCATAATGTAAGATAGTATAACTATTTATATGGATTTTAAACATTTTTCTTAGTTTGCAGATCACTTATCTTACAAGTAGGCCTGTCTCGTCAGTAGATTGATTCAGATAACAGGCAGGGAGGGACAGACTGGACAGGCAAACTGTAGATCACAGATAGACACTTGTGTAAAAATCATCTTCCGATTTCCTATGCAAACATTGCTCTGTCTCCCAATCTGTGACCTCAGGAATTTGGAAGTCAAATGTAGTCCGGACCCTTGCACTTCACAATATGCTCTGTCCGCAGGACACTGCAAGAACAATACAAGAGCCAGGCAGTCAGGAGTCCCGTACTCATTCCTCACTCTCTATGGCGTCTCCTCCTCACATATTTCCTTTGCTTGTGTTAAACTGCCAATATTTCATGTGAAATCATTAAACACCTGAAGTAATAGAGGCTTTATAGCACTTAACTCCATAGGAGTTATGGAGTTTTCTTTACTGAGAGAATAAAACTCTTCTAGTAATCATTTGCTTATCCCGTGGCTTGTCAGTGGAAATGGAAAAAAAATAAATACCTAGCATCAGAAAGAAAAAAATGGAGAGGCAGAGGACGCACGGACAGGGAAGGAAACAACTGTTACAACATTAACTATTTTGTGTAAACGATGAGAATGTTTGAGTTTTTCTTATTAAAATTTTTTGAATGCTTATTTATTTAAAAAAAATTTTTTTAACGTTTATTTATTTTCTTGAGACACAGAGAGACAGAGCATGAACGGGGGAGGGTCAGAGAGAGAGGAGACACAGAATCTGAAGCAGGCTCCAGGCTCTGGCTGAGCTGTCAGTACAGCCCAACGTGGGGCTCGAACTTACATACCGCGAGATCATGACTTGAGCCGAAGTTGGACACTTAACCGACTGAGCCACCCAGGGGCCCCAAGAATGTCTGAGTTTTAATAAACCAGATGCTTCTTGATTATGCCTCTTAATAGATTTTTTCTGACAAGACAGACTGACTTTTCCTATATTATAATTTTCTTGGAAAGGTACAAAGTTGGAAGCATTATACATAAGCCTCTATTTACAGATACATATTTAATGCATTTATCATGAAAACGAGTTCAGGAATATTTGAGTTACAACAACTGAAGACAATTTGTGGTTAATAGGGTGATGTCTTGACTCCTCAGTTTTTAACAACTCCAAATACCATTAAAAAAAAAAACTGATTTTAAACTATACATTGTAAAATGTAGGTTTAGGGGGGGAAAACTACTGCATTAAAGATACGTGTTGATAGGGTGCAACAAAATTCCAAAGTTGGGGGGACAATGTCTTAGAATTAAAGTCCAAAAAGTCATTTTGTATGAATCAGGTCTAGACTTCCACATGAAACAGTTTGAAAGCTTTTACTTAAAGTCTGACATTGGGGCGCCTGGGTGGCTCAGTCTGTTGAGCGTCCTACTTCGGCTCAGGTCATGATCTCATGGTTTGTGGGCTGGAGCCCTGCATCGGGCTCTGTGCTGACAGCTCGGAGCCTGGGGCCTGTTTCGGATTCTGTGTCTCCCTCTCTCTCTCTGCCCCACCCCCTGTCTCATGCTCTGTCTCTGTCTCAAAAATAAACAAACATTAAGGGTGACATCAAAGGCACATTCTCTCAGACCTGTGGACTGTGCAGCACACACAGCATTCCAGACACAGGGGCTGATGTGTGAAGGGAAATGACTGAGTGTTGACGAACAACCACTGGACGATTTGGTGCCCAGAGAAACGACATCAATGTCATGTTAGGAGCAGGGCAAAACTCATTATGAAATACAGATCAACTGCTACAAGTACAAAAGGAAAGGACGGGTATGGCCCACTGGAGAGCCTTCCTGACACTGTCCGTCGATTCTGACCCAGAATGAATTCGTGATCTGGGGTGAGAGGTACACAGCTTTCACTCCTGAGCCAAGAGAGGGCACGAGCCAACGGTGAGACACTTGGGCTCGAATTATTCCCCATGGCGTTTGGGAGGGGAAGACTAAGCATTTACGTTTTTCTTTAATATCCAGCTATGTGTTATCAGGATTACCTAGGCTTTGAGTTCTGCATCCTGACACAAGGTTTCCATCTGCTCTTTACGATGGCCATGGTGGTGGCTTCCTACTGAAGTGGTCCAGCCTCGTGCAAGGCCATACCACCCTGAACGCACCCGATCTTGTCTGAAGTGGTCCAGCCTGCAGGTCTTTATTACTTACTCTCATCATCCTACTTCTGTCAAAGGGAAGAATAAAGATATCTAGTATTAAAAAACCTATTCATTAAATAGAACATTTATTTTAAACGATATCCCATCTATCAAATAGATCTATCTCACAAAACAGCTACATTAAAATAGTTTATACATTTGGAATAATGCTGACTATAAAAGAACTTTAGCATACAATCAGGATTCTTTCACTCTTTTTATTCACAGGCTCTGGTTAGAATAAGTTCTGTGATTCGCCCCGGATACGGATAAATCCCGTAGAGGTAGACTGAGGTGGGCTAGGTTTGCACCAGAGCTCCCTACATGCCCCTTAAGGTGCGCTCATGGTTCATGCATTTCTGTGCATCATTTATGCAGGCCTTATTTTCACGATGAAAAGGAGTGTCTACATGTAGGGCATGAAACTGCTAGATACAGGTTTTTTTTTTTTTTTCTGAGAGCCTTACTGAGGAATAATCGAAAAATCTAAATTGTATGTTTTTAAAGTGCACAACGTCATGCTTTGATATCCGTATACATTGTGGAATTATCACCAAGATCAAGACGATGAACACATCCATCACCTCACATAGTTAATTCTTTTGTGTGTGTGTGTGTGGCTGCGGGGGTGGGGGGGAACACAAGATCTATTCTCAGCAAATTTCTTTTTTTTTTCCTTTTTTTGTTAATTTTAGACAGAAAGAGAGAGAGAGAACAGGGAGTGGGGACAGGGGAAGAGAGAGAGAAAGAGAGACAGAGAGAGAGAGAGAGCAGGTTCCACGCTCAACTCAGAGCCCGATGCAGGGCTCGATCCCATGACATTGGGATCATTGCTGAGCGAAAATCAAGAGTCGGACGCTCAACCTACTGAGTCACCCAGGTGCCCCAAATTTCAAATCCACAACACCTTATTATTAACTATAGACACCGTGCTGTACATTAGATCCTCAGAACTCATGCGTCTTAAAACTGGACCTACAACTCCCCGTTTCCCCTCCCCCCCAGACCCAACTTCTGTCTGATCACAGAAGATACCGCTAACCCTCTGTTTTATAAGGTTATAAGGTAAATCCCTCTCTCCTAGCAATAGAAAACCATTTTTAAAACTTAGGAGGACTTACAAAACCACTTGGAACGAGATTAAAAAAAAGTAAGAGCAAATGAACTGGTTTCATCTCAAGTACTTGAAGCAATTAAGGCACAGCCTTTCTGCTGTTTCCCACATGCACAGTCTCTATTCTTCTCAGCCATAAACCACACCAAAAAAGTACATGGAATTGTTCTGAAGAAGCTACATTACAACTGAACATATTACTCCTGCCTAAGTATTTGACATCAGGGCAGATAGCTGAAAATAAGCAACAAAGACAAACAGACAACAACCATAATCCCACACCATAATAGTTTAAAACACAGATTATACTCCAAATCCTAAAATCAAAAGCAAATATCCACTATGCAATTAATGTGTAAGGGGGACTCTGTGGTATAAGTTGACCACGTTGACCGAAAAAGGTTGTTATTAATTCTTAATAATATTTCTCTCACCGAAAAGATGGCTAACCCAAATCCACTCCCCCCAAACCTTTTCTTCATTTAACTTTCTGAGAGCAGCTGATCTGCGTTAGATCAAATGATGCCTAAGTATAAACAGGAAGTGATTCTAAATCACTTTCCCTGCCAGGCTGCCCACTTCCTGCTTCATGGGAAAGCAACAGAAAACAAGAAAAATACATTTGAATGAAAGGAGCCAGTGCTTCCCCTAAGTTACTGACCTGAACCCTTCCTTACTATGGGGTGTGAGGAGCTGGTAAAGTGGGAAGGTGGGCTAATCACCCAGCACAGCGAGGCCAGGCACAGGGGGCCGTGTGATTTGGCGTTTCTGGCCTCTTTCTACTGAGGATAGTACTGAGCACAGCTTTGGAATCCTTAAGATGACACCCTAAAGGGAGTGTCATCTTTTATCTTAATTTATAGATGATAAATGAAGCTCAGGAAAGTGACTTTGCCAAGGTCACACAGCCTATAGAGAACTGGGGGAGGCTTTAAACCCCGTCTGTCTCACCATCCGCTGGGACTTCAACTCTCCATCTATCTAGATGGAGCCCATGGGGGCTCTGGAACTAACATCCTAGGGCTTCAACCCAGCCTGGCAAGTTGTTGGCTGTGTGACTTTCAGAAATTTACTTGGTTTCTATGCCTCAGTTTCCTCATGTTGAACTGCTTAAAATGCTTCTTGCCACCCAGGGTTGTTACTGAGAATCTAAAGCCCACAGGACAGTGCCCACCACACAGTAAGCGTTCAATAAATATTTCCTATTACTAGTAGCAACAGATGTGCTTATATACTCAGCGAGTGTGGGTACTTCTAGGTGCATTATATTTCCTCTAAGCTGGGTTCAGATTTAGGCATGGATTTACACTGCTGTTTTTTATTTTTCTTAACGTTGATTTATTTTTGAGAGAGAGAGAGAGAGAGAGAGAGAGAGAGAGAGAGAGAGACTGTGTGTGGGGAAGGAACAGGGAGGAGACACAGAATCTGAAGCAGGCTCCAGGCTCCGAGCTGTCAGCACAGAACCTGACCCAGGGCTCGAACTCACAAAACCATGAGATCATGACCCGAGCCGAAGTCGGACGCTCAACCGACTGAGCCACCCAGGTGCCCCTACGTGGCTGTAGGGGCACGGGCACGTCTACAGTCTGGCATGGAACAATGAAAATGTATTTCAAATAATGAATTTTTAGAAACCACATCATTCAAGAAGAAAGAATTCTCGTGAATTAAAAGATGTGACCTTCCCCTACAGCACTGTTCATTCTTGCAAACAGAAATGACAGGACCTGTGTGAATATTCCCAAATCCTGTTTAGGTTCAATGATACGCAAAGATATAAAAAAGGAATAGGCGGTTTCCAGAATATTGAGGGTTTTTCTATAGAGTATTACTGTATAGACTCTCGTATTCAGAAGAACATAGTCTGATGTCTAAATTTCCTTGGTCATGTTCCTTGTTCAGGTGTGGACACCACCACCAACCACCACCTCGTTTCTTCCCAAAGAGCTCTATCTGCACGGCTCTGTCTATTCAAACTTCCATCGTTAGATTAAGCTTCAAATGAAATATGTCAGCCTTCGACTCATTCTCTTAATGCGACACTACACATTCATGAAGGTTTGATTAATTCTGTAAGGGGATCTTTTACATTTACATGGCATTAGACAGTGTTAGAGGGGGGAAAAAGGTAGAGATATTTTAAGACATATTACAATTATGAACTTCTTCAATGAGGCCGTCTAGTTAGCTAAACCATAATATTAATCCGTAAATTCGTTTTTTAAAGAATGACGCCAAAATAAAACATCCCTTCCCATACATGAAACACATGATTCGGATAATGCTCAGAGAGGACACTTTTTAAGGACTTGTCCGGACTTGGCAATGATTACCAACTTAATAAAACGTTCCGCCTCTCCTATAGAAAGGTTCAAAAGGAATCAAAGTCTCGGGAATTTCTTTGGGATTCGTAGTTAGCAATTCAGTCTTTGAAGATACCGGATGTGGAGAGAATCCCTTAGTGAGAAGTATCTGTCTGCCTTGCTTGTCCAGGAATGTGCTGCATGTCTACCAACAGAGGAGGCCTCAAAGAAGTGCGAGATTTGAGTTTTGAAGCAGCTCGCCACCTCCACGAACCAATACTGAGACCAAACCTAAGAACATCAATGCAAAAGAGCCTTTGTGGCCCACTTGGGAATTCTTTTCCTTACATTTTTCTCCACCTTCCCAAACGTCCCAGTTTCTTCAAAGGAAAGAGAAAACCACAGGGAGGTATTTAAAATCCAGAGCCAAATCACGTGGCCTTTTACTACACCATCTGAAATTTCCCTCTCAAATATAAGGACTTCAAAATCTGCAGGGACTGATTTTCCATCCTCCACGCGAAGTATGCGATTTTAGCTAAGTACGTCAACTGACAGCTACGTAATGTGTCTTATATTTTCATCAAGGCTATTCTTACTATAAAAAATTAGTTTAAGGGTCACAACAAAATTGAGGGGAAGGTACAGGGAGATCGTTCCCATTTACCTCCAGCCCTACACATGCAGAGCCTCTCCCGTTATCAACATCCCTGCCAGAGTAGTGTATTTGTTACAACTGATGAACCCAGCGATATGGACTTCTCACCCAAAGTCCATAGTTTACATGAGGCTCCTCTCTGAGTGTTATACATTCTACGGGTTTGGGAAAATGTACGATGACAAACACCCGCCATTGTGGTATCATACTGAGTAGTTTCCCTGCCCTAAAAATCCTCTGTGCCCTGCCTATTCATCCCTTGATGCAACCCTTGGCAACCACTGATCTTTTTACTGACTCCATTTTTGCTTTTCCAGAATGTCATCCAGTTGGAATCATACAGTATGTAGCCTTTTCAGATTGCCTTCTTTCACTTACTAAGATGCATTTAAGGTTTTTCCATGCCCTTTCATGGCTTGAGAGTTCATTTTAATGCTGAATTGTATTCCATTGTCTGGATACACCAGTTTATTTATCCATTCACCTACTCAAGCACATCTTGGTGTCTCCGAAGGTTTGCAATTATGAATAAAGCTGTTATAAACATCTTTATGCAGGTTTTTGTATAGACATACATTTTCAACTCCTTTGGGTAGAGACTAATGAACATGAAGAAAATTCTTGAATAATTTTTTAAATCTTAATTCAAGACATATAAATGAAATGGGAACCTGATGGGAAGAACATGGGTCAAAATAGCTGAACCACCATTGTTCAACCTTAGGGAATGTTTCGAAAGATTGAAAACTGTTGACAGGCAAATGCTCTCATTTTCAAGAAGGGAAGGAAGACGAGGATAAACACCTACCTCAGGAAAAATACAGCTATTAAAATCTGGTGTATGTGCCTTTAAAGACAAAGGATTGGTGGCGGGTACATCGAGGGAGTCCAGTAACACAGATCATATGTGGTTAACTTGTTTCACCTTGGGGGCAGCACCACAAAGTTGACAGACCTCAGGCAGTAGCTGAGGTCAGCAAGCTACACAGATAATGATGTACTTGGCAAGTCTGCCTCAAAGCAAAGATGTGCTGGCTGATAGGATTTCACGGATTCCCGTAGTGTCAACAAAGACCATTGATGGTGGATTGATTTCTAAACAGATGAGGGGTACTACAGTTAATAACGGAAAATTGAGCCTCGTTCCACATTTTCAATCCGATGCAGTACATAAAGCCCTAGGAAGCACAATGAAGCAACGTCAAGCAGAACTCTGTATGCCGGGCGGCAGAACTGGGTCTGAGGTGACCCCGAGGAGCTGGCATTTAGAGGTGTTGACAACAGTAGTAATTTTTAAAAAGGATTTTTAAGTTTCAAAATTTCCGTAGGCCCCGAGCCTCGATTAGACCCAGGTAGAGTGCAACGGACGGGGGAGGGCAGCAGTGGTAAAGGTAACAGGTCCCCATGGATGCCTTCCACCCTGGGCTGCTCAGAAAGCACCGGGTCCCTTTCCGGGCAGCACTCACAGAGCTTGTCAAAGTGACGCCAACTGTCAGCTGCTTGCAGGGAGGGGGCTGCTCAGCCCCTGGAAGAGGAGAATCAGCTGTGTTTAAATTGAGGGGCTGGCATGACGGAAAAAATCTTAGTATGTGGTGTTAGAGGGCAAGAATAAAGGTGAGGCAGGGACTCATGTTAACAAGTTTTTTTTTTTTAAAGCATTACAGCTGTCAAAAAACAAATGAACAAAAACCCCACAAAAACATAACCCTCTCCCCCAGACTGTCTCTTGTGGTGGTTAAGTTCCCTGTCATTCTAAGTGTTCAAATGGACTTCAGGGCCCCAGCAGCCCTCGGGGGTGCTCTGTAAGGCTCATGGCTGACTCCCACATAGCACAGAGCATCTGTGGTGGCTCGATGGCTCAGGTGGCAGGCTCCTTTTCATGCGTCCCAGCGAGCGCAGGACTTCAAGGACACATGCAGATTGACAATGAAGTCCCCTGCACCGCGCTCAAAGAGGGTGGGAGCTGAGATCCCCTTTCAAAGCCCCGTGTAACCACAACTGTGAGCAGGGTCCCTGTGCAGTAAACAGCTGTGGTGGCTCGAAGACAATTTAGAGAACAGCAATGGGAAGGAGAGAATTTCCTGCAGACATGTCTCTCTCGAGGGCCCTCCCGCCCACCTCAGACTTCACCCAACCCTGGAGAATCTGAGGAGGACGATGTTTTCAAGATGCAATTAATACAACTGTTTACACAGAACATCTGCTGGGTCATAGAGGATCGTTGTGTGCACAACACAGCTGTGATGGGAGCAATCTCATGACCGTGAGCTTATATGAGGGACCCAAGGGAGCTACCGTCTTTGTGAAGCACTTGACATAATTAAAATTAGAAAAAAAAAAACACAAAAAAAACGAGGTCAGGTGGCCCAGCACAGCTTGGGCGGAAAGCTTTGTGATTTTCTAGTGCTTTCTCTTCTCCATGAGCATGGGCAGGAGTCCAGAGGAGGCTCGCTCCACTGAAGAGGCAGGCCACTCTTGGGGCACTCTCGGAGATGAGCTCGCCATTCAGATCGGCCACGAAGTCCATGATGAAAACTGACCTCCTTTTGACAAAACAGCTTGGTGGATTGCATGGAGTGCTCCTAGACACAATGTCTTAAAAAAAATTATTAAAGAGAGAAACCATAAAATGCAGCCCACCTTGTAATTTCTGTAAACACCAGTGCAGGTAATACATCCGTATTGATGTATTTAAGCAATTGATTAGCTTGTGCTCTTCTATCAAAAATGTTCCAGTTATAACATTGAGAATGAAGGTCCTTAGCCTTTTTTTTTTTTTTAAATTCCACAATTCCACATCTGTTCATAGAAGTTGGCAGAAGGTACTGGGAACGATTGTGAAACACATTCGCGCTTTCTCACGGATCAGATTGAGGAGGATGCCTCCCACCCCACCACAGCCTGGTGAGGCTGCTCTCAAAGAGGAGCCACAGCTGGTGGCAGCCGGGCAGCCCTCAACAAGGTGGCTTTGGCAGCAGTGAGTCCTGCAGCGGCTGACTGTAGCTCTCAAGGTTACGACGTGCAAAGTGCTCTCTTCCTGGCTAATGCAGAGTTCCTCCAAAGCCTCTGGGACCATGTCCTGCTCAGCAATTTCAAGCAATCATTTCACCTCTTCATAAAAAGGAATGTTGCCCTCACTCTCATGGCTTGTACTGTCACACTGACTTCAAACTCTGACAGCCAAATGGTGGCTTTTAATTCTTAAAAGAATGTAGCATTAAAAAAATCACCCAGCCCATGACTGCCCCCAAAACACAAGGAGTCAAAGGAAGCCGCCCACCACCCAGAAAAAGCACCTGTGATATCATCTGAAATGTCTGTGCAATTGAAAGAGATGGTGGGGTGGGGGTGATCAACCACTATATTCACAGCATCCTGGGCATGGAATCATGACTCAATTAATTCCAGAGAATGGGGCGCCTGGGTGGCTCAGTCGGTTAAGCATCTGACTTCAGCTCAGGTCATGATCTCACGGTTCGTGGGTTTGAGCCCCACATCGGGCTCTGTGCTGGCAGCTCAGAGCCCGGAGCCTGCTTCAGATTCTGTGTCTCCCTCTCTCTCGGCCCCTCCCCTGCTCACTCTCTGTCTCTCAAAAATAAATAAACATTAAAAATTTTAAAAAAATTAATTCCAGAGAATGGATCAAGAGAGGAATAGAAAGAAAACGAAGCACCACAATTACATGCACAAAAAACAGGTAAGAAAGAAAACAGGAATATTTAGAAATTGATTTCCTTCTTAAGTCCATGAGAAGGAAGAATGAAAGAGGGGAGAAAACACATCTATTAAGAGCCAGCTAAGGGCTGAATGCTGTGAAGGCAACTTCAAGGTTCTATTCTTGACAGTGAGTCAAAAGAAGACTCTCCTGTGCCCACTGCTGCCTGGGAATCAGAAGACTTTGGGAGTCAGGAGTCGAATTACTTAATAGATGGACTCATGGACAAACACTTGAACACCATTCAAGGTGTGGTTACTCACATATCATTTCATTACCTTGTTGAACATTTTCTTTTTTTAAAATCTTTATTATTTTTTTCTAATGTTTATTTTAATTCCATTTATAGTTTATAGTGTAATATTAGTTTCAGGTCTATAATTTAGTGATTCAACCCTCCCATACATCCCCCTGTGCTCATCACAACAAACGAACTCCTTAATCCTCCTCACTTATTTAACCCATCCCCCCACCACCACCCGTCTGGTAACCATCAGCTTGTTCTCTATAGTCAAGCACGTTTCTAGCTTTGTCTCTCTTACTTTTTCCATCTCTGCTTGTTTGTTTTGCTTAAGTTCTACATATGAGTGAAATCATATGGTATTTGTCTTTCTCTGACTTACTTCACTTAGAATCATACTCTTTAGTTCCATCCAGGTTGCTGCAAATGTCAAGACTTCATTATTTTTTATGGCTGAATAATATTCCATCACACACACACACACACACACACACACACACACACACACACAATCTTTATCCATTCATTAATCAGTGGACACTTGGGCTGCTTCCATATCCTGGCTACTGTAAGTAACGCTGCTATAAACACAGTGGTACATGTACTCCTTTGAATTAGTGTTTTTGTATTCTTTGGGCAAATACCTAGTAGTGCAATTGCTGTATCATAGGGTAATTCTATTCTTAACTTTTTGAGGAACCTCCATACTGGTTTCCACAGTAGCTACACCAGTTTGCATTCCCACCAACAGTGCACAAGTGTTCCCTTTTTCTTGTGTTGGTGATTTTAGCCATTCTGACAGGCGTGAGGGGATATCTCATTGTAGTTTTGATCTGCATTTCCCTGCGGGAGTGATGTTGAGCATCTTTTCATGTGACTCTTGGCCATCTGGATACCTTTACAGAAATGTCTGTTCATGGCTTCTGCCCATTTTTAATTGGACTATTTTTTTGTGGTGTTGAGTTTTATAAGTTCTTTATGTTTTGGATACTAAGCCTTTATTGGATATGTCATTTGCAAATAACTTCTCCCATTCCATAGGTTGCAATAGTTTTGTTGATTCTATCGTTCGCTGTAGAGAAGCTTTTTATTTTGATGATGTCCCAATAGTTTATTTCTGCTTCTGTTTAGCTTGCCTCAGGAGACATATCCAGAAAGAAGTTGCTATGGCTAATGTCAAAGAAAGAAGTTACTGCCTATGTTCTCTTCAGGGATGTTTATTGTTTCAGGTCTCATATTTAGGTCTTTCATCCATTTTGAATTTATTTTTCTGTATGGTGTAAGAAAGCAATCCAGTTTCATTCTTTTGCATATTGTTGTCCAGTTTGTTGAAGAGACTATCTTTATGCTGTTGGATACTCCTTCCTGCTTTGTCAAAGAGAAGTGGGCCATATGGTTATGGGTCCATTTCTGGATTTTCTATTCTGTTCCATTGATGTATGCATCTATTTTTGTGTCAGTACCATACTGTTTTGATTACTACAGCTTTATGATAGAAGTTGAAGTCCAGAATTTGATGCCTCCTGCTTTTCTTTTTTCTTTTTCAGGATTGCTTCGGCTATTTGGAGTCTTTTGTGGGTCCACACACATTTTAGGGTTGATTTGTTAAAATTTTTTTAATGTTAATTTTATTTTTTAGAGAGAGAGAGAGAGAGAGAGAGATCACGAGTGAGGGAGGGGCAGAGAGAGAGAGAGAGACAGAGAGACAGAATCCGAAGCAGGGTCCAGGCTCTGAGCAGTCAGCACAGAGCCCAACGTGGGGCTAGAACTCATGAACCGCGAGATCATGACCTGAGCCAAAATCGGACGCTTAACAGACTAAGCCACCCAGGCGCCCTTGATTGTTGTAGCTCTGTGAAAAACACTGTTGGTATTTTGATAGGGATTGCATTAAATGCATAGATTGCTTTGGGTAGTATAGACGTTTTAACCATATTTGTTCTTCCAGTCCATGAGCATGGAATGTCTTTCTATTTCTTTGTGTCATCTTCAATTTCTTTCATCAGCATTTTATAGTTTTCAGAGTACAGACCTTTCACCTCTTTGATTAGGTTTGTTCACAGCTATCGCACTAGTTCTGAGGCAATTGCAAACGGGTTTCTTAACTTCTCTTTCTGCTGCGTTACTGGTGTATAGAAACGCAACATATTTCTGTACATTGATTTGTATCCTGCAACTTTACTGAATTTGTGTGTAAGTTCTAACAGTGTTTTGGTGGAGTCTTTCAGGTTTTCTATGTAGAGTATCATGTCGTTTGTGAATAACAAATGTCTGACTTCTTCCTTGCTGATTTGGATGCCTTTTTCTTCTTTATGTTGTCTAATTGCTGAGTCTAGGACTTCCAGTATTATGCTGAACAATGGTGGTAAGAGTGGACATCCTTGCCTTGTTCCTGGTCATGGGGGAAAAGCTCTCAGTTTTTCCCCATTAAGAATGATGTTAGCTGCAAGTTTTTGTGTATGGCCTTTATTATGTTGAGGCATGTTCCCTCTAAATCTACTTGGTTGAGAGTTTGTATCACGAATGGATGTTGCACTTTGTCAAATACTATCTCCGTGCATTGTTGAACCTTTCCAACAAGTAAGAAAACAAGTTTCACATCACCAAGGGTGACAGCTTGGAGGACCAGGTTTGCCTGTTCTTTCTGAATATAATTTAATTATTTTAATTAATTAATTTTTTGTGTCTTTGAGAGAGAGAAAGAGAGAGAACAGGGGAGGGTCAGAGAGAAAGGGAGACAGAAGATCCCAAGCAGGCTCTGCACTGTCAGCATGGAGCCCGATGTGGGGCCCGAACTCATGAACCGTGAGATCATGACTTGAGCCGAAATCAAGAGTCAGACGCTGAACCGACTGAGCCACCCAGGCACCCTTAATTATTTTCTTTTAGATTGATGGAGGAACATGTTCTTTGAAGCAAATTGGTATTACAGATAAGCAAATAGAGAAAAAAGACAAAATGAACAACAATATTCATATGGTAATTATATTTTCAGAATTTTTCTTCTATATGTACATGGCAGGTAGGTGAATTTATTTATAAAAAATGGGATTTTACTACATACACTCATCAACACTTGCCCTTTTTCATTCACTATATTGCAAAAGTTTTCATTTTAATATTTATCTACACAATAGTTTTACTGTCTAGCCTATGTAGTTATATACTTAACCATTAGGTACTTAACCCATCCCTCTCTGGTTATTGGAAGGTCACGCGTGTTTCCAGTCAAGCCGGTGCACCACCAGTAGGTGAGTAGGAGTGCCACACCCCCTTCCCACCAGTCCACAAATTGGTTATTCAGAGAAACCCGAGCTCTTTGTATGTTGAAAATCAATGAGCTGTCAGCTTCTGATAAGGCTACCAACACCCTTATTTTTGTCCTCTCTTCGGGGTCTGAAACCAAACAGAACCTACAGTTAGGAGGCTTTTTCTCCAGCGGCTATATCACCAATGCAAAGGGCAACTCTGGGATCGACGTTGGAAGAAACACCAACTGCATATATGTTAGCGGTAGTTACTGCTACTGACTTAAGAATTTTCCTCATTCTATTTTTAATTACTTTTCAAACGTCCTACGAAAAAGAATCTATCCTTTTCTAATTGGGAAAAAATAATAGAATGAATGTCATTTTTTACATGTTTGGGGATCTCAAGAGTACAGACAGGTATGGGGCAAAAAAATACATAGTTTTTAGAGACACAAATACATATTTTTTTCACAAACAGAATCGTCCTGTGGAGACTGTGGGGCAAAGGGCAGAATCCACCTTGGACGCTGCTCACTGGGCACACTGTCGTCTTTGTCAATCTGTTTGCTGCTGTGCAGTGTCCCCTGGGTGACTGCAAAGGTAGACGCGGGGTTTGTGGGTCCTAGGCTGCTGCATACGAAATTAGGGACAAAGGGAAAGTGAGTACTGGAACAAGAAGTCCCTCAAATGTGACAAAATGTTTCCTTTTGCAAATTTCGTAACATATAGGACCTTGCCAGCACACTGCTGGGACCACCCAGGGCCTCAGAAGGGGCATACATTTCATTCGCTTTCAAGTAAATCCCCTCTAAGTGACTGTGGGGTGACACACTGGCCCATTGGCTCCAAAGGCTATTTGGGTTGGTTACAGTTTTTGTGTTGTTGCTTTACGAAAACAATACTGGGTAAATGTTTGAGGGGGAGGCTTTATCTGCTGAAGCCATCCCCACACTGATTTTGCTGTTCCCCCTTCTTCTGTGGATCTGACAACACTGGGGCCACGGGCCAGGAGCAAGGAGGCTGGTGCTCCACATTCTAGGTGGTAGCACCTTAGGCAGGTGATTTTCAAAGGGTCATCGGATTCACTCCACAGACTCCGATTCTGTATGTTGAGGGGTAGGGCACAGAAATCTGCATTTTTTTTTTTTTATTTATTTAAAAAAAATTTTTTTTTTCAACGTTTATTTATTTTTGGGACAGAGAGAGACAGAGCATGAACAGGGGAGGGGCAGAGAGAGAGGGAGACACAGAATCGGAAACAGGCTCCAGGCTCCGAGCCATCAGCCCAGAGCCCGACGCGGGGCTCGAACTCCCGGACCGCGAGATCGTGACCTGGCTGAAGTCGGACGCTTAACCGACTGCGCCACCCAGGCGCCCCAAGAAATCTGCATTTTGAAAAAACATCCTCAGAACCTTCTTTGTATGCTAAAGTTCTAAAACCAGTAATTCAGGTTTCAGAAAGAACAGAGGTCATGTGGCCTTGGGTAAGTCACAATTTCCCTTAGCAGTCACAAGAAGCTAATAACACGTGCCTGAGGATCGGTGAGGAGCTGGGGTAATGGATTTCATTACAGTCATTCCATTCCATCAGGTCCATTACACAAGCCTGGTGCATGAAGACTTTAATTAGTATCTAATCCAGGCAGGACCTTCCAGTACCTTCAGGAAGGGGGCGCTCCAGAAATACAGCCACCCCAAAGCTCTGCTTGCCCCCTGAGCCACATGGGACCTGACAGGATTCTAAAATGGTGCAGACTGTCACCTGTGTAAGGGAGAGGAGCGCTGTCTTTTTGAAAGGGAACCAATACATTTCTGCTTTACCAATGTGACCGTGGAAGTTTAATCAGGAGCAGCTTGGCCTCGAACTCCCACCGGAACAGAAATTTATGTCAGGGCGGAAAAAACATTTTGGGTTCCTGGTCTCTGAGATCATAATGCTTCCATCTCTTCCTGGACGTCAAATGGCCATACATAGAATCTGCTGTTTTTAAACAACAGGTGATCTCCGCTATCTAATCCCATCGCTTGATACAATGTTTACGAAGGAGCAGAAAAAGTAAGCATGGATTGGGAAGACATCTTATCTCCATTATACGCATTCACACTTTAATCTACCGGTGCCACGGAGTTAACCCTAAAACAAATTTCAATAGCATGGGCATGTTTCAGAGGATTCTCACTTGTTACCAAGTACTTTGGTCGATATAAATGGAAAACCATCGGGGCACCTGGGTGGCTCAGTCGGTTAAGCGGCCGACTTCGGCTCAGGTCACGATCTCGCGGTCCGTGAGTTCGAGCCCCGTGTCAGGCTCTGTGCTGACAGCTCGGAGCCTGGAGCCTGTTTCAGATTCTGTGTCTCCCTCTTTCTGACCCTCCCCCGTTCATGCTCTGTCTCTCTCTGTCTCAAAAATAAATAAATGTTAAAAAAAAAAATTAAAAAAATAAATGGAAAACCATCTCAACTAAGAGTTTAAAGTCTTCCTTTGGTCAAGAATCTGCAAAGTGAATTTTATGTAAATGAGCAGAAAGAAAAAGGGCTTCTAATTGCAGGAGGAATGACAGTAATTATCAGGATGCTTGGAAAGCTGGACACAGAAGAAATGAACGTGCCTCATCAGCTCATCCAAATCGCTTTTAGCCTAAGGCCACGGGCACCCTCAGCCAGGGAAGCCGCCTGCAGCACTTTTCACAGCCGACACACCGCACATCTATAGAAAAGGAAACAGTGTCCGGAGAATACCAAGAGACACTGATCTTCTGATAGCTGATTTCGAAACCATCGTGATGGTGAGTTGCACACCAGTTGGTCCCCTCCCACCCCCACCCCCCACCAAAGCAAGACAGAGGGGCTGAACTGGAAGATGTCTGAAGACATGATGAAGACAGATTGAAGACCTGAAGACTAGAATTTAACCAGGAGGGAAAAGGGGTCACATCCTTAAAGGGACGAGAGTTTCACTATGAAAAAATGAAATAGGTGTTGGTGCAACCCTAGCATTTTTTCTTAACCATAGTGTTTAAGTTTGGGTTGGGGATATTAAACTTCAAGATTTCTGTGAAACAGCTCCAATGCCCTGGGAGCGGGGAGAAAAAGCCATCTGGAGTGGAAGATCCTTGGAGTTCTGAATGAGTCATCCTCCTGAGTACTGAGTGATAAGCCTGGAGGATGAGGAGGTGGGGACCTAACTGTCTGGAGAGAGCACAGGAGAGCCATGAAGGGCCATCTATCCCTCTAGGAGTCACAAGTGCGGAAGGAAACACAGAGCAGGGGGGTGAGACTAGAGAAAGGCGGGGAGCCACAAATGAGCTGAAGGTAAGTGATTTGTTGCAGAACAGGTTAAGGGCCCGGCCAGCAGCACCACAGTAATATTTAATTTTCACATACGAGGAAAGTGAATCCAAGAGATACGATTCAAGTCAACAACAGACAAGGGAGCTGAGAACAGGGTTTGTCACGACACCAAGAGGGGGATTCAATCCACTTAACACTAGCGACTGAGTCGGCCCAACTAGGACTGTCTCAACGGGGGAAATGAGAAGGTAGGACGGGGCCTCCTCCACATCTTTGTGCCCACATGTGCCCGATGATCAATAAACACTCAGTAGACACCTGATAGATGGTGTTGAACAAATGTTTGCTCTACTAAAGTTCCTTTGTTGAACTAAAGGAGCGAATGCACCCATTAGTAACTAGCCACCACTGACGATAACTCGGGGTTTGTCGACACATTTTTTTTTTTTAAATCCAATGTAATTGTCAGCTGACTAGAAACAGAATTACTGCACAATAATTGGAGAACTGCCATCCGGAAGAAGAAACTTATCAATGTACAAATTCACCCCTTTTTATGTGCCAAGGAGACAAATCCCCCTACACTTTTCTAGAAACATGTCGTAAGTTGAATTCTGACTGCAGAGCCAACGCTGCTATGAAATAGAATCAAGAAGTACCAGGCCTGGGAGGCACCAGGTAGGGAGCTCCCATGGACAAATAAGAAAATTAAAGGGAAAAAACTTGTCGACGGCTTAATTGAGTCAGATATTCAGTAAGTCATGCTAAGCCACTGGAGGGCTTTTTAAAAATATTACTTGCAGAGTCTGAATTAATCACTCTAGGGTAGGCACTGATGTGTAAAACCTCTTCAGATGATTCCATTGACCAGTGGGAGCTGAGAACCATTGAACTAAGGGTCAGCGAAGGGAAGAGCGCTTTCTGGCAGAAGGAAGCGGTCACCTGACTTCTGTGTTCTACCTGGCTTCCGTCAGGATGCTGTATGCTCCCATCTGCCAGGTATTAATATAGGCTCTGATGTAAATAAGACTGACTTTGTGTGTGCCTGTGTGTTTTAATTATGAGGACAGATGCACACATAAGGAATTGTTTGGGGTTCACAGTGCCTTACTGTGCACGAGCCTCTCTGCTCTTTCCCCTGTGCCTGTGACTTGGTTTTCCTAACTTGGAGATTCTGCTTCTCAGGCATGGATGTGTTTTTATCACATTTATCCTCGGTCCCTTTGATGTAACCTGCATAATTATTACCATTTCTTGCTATCAGATCGTGCTAAGACTACGAGTTCGAAAAAAAAAAAAAAAGACATTGAAAACTATCTGAGCATGTGTGTCCGTGTGAGAGAGAGAAAATATCACAGAGACGGGGCTCACGGGGACCTGGGATACACTTCTGTGTTGTACTTTACTCGCCTTGCACTGAGTCTCCATGTTTCCTTGTGTAAAAAGTGGAGAGGAACGAGATCCACTTTCTCCCTCTTGACTAGTAAATATTACTTCACCTCTGTGAGTGTCTCTGTGTGTCTCTTTGCATGTGTCTGTATGTGTGTACATGTATGAGTGTCTAAGTGTGTGTGTAGTATGTGTGTGTCTGTGTCTGTGTGTATGTGAGTCTGAGTGTGCGTGTACGTATATATGTTTGTTTGTGTGTCCCTGTATGTGATCCTTTGACACAAATCAGGAAACTGAGGCGCCTCGGCTAAGCCGGCCTGAACTCCCACAGCTGCACAGAGCAGGGCCACGGTCACTGGAAGCAGGGCTGCCTGTTCCGGACGACAGGGCCTAACACAGCAGCTAACAGCAGCGCCCCTGCAACAGCTCAGGGAAGTGAGTCCTCTGTGGTGTGCCTGCTTAAAAACAGAGAGGACGCTAATGACAATAAGAACAGCTGCTAATCTTATCGGGCTCATATCACGTGGGAGCTCCAGTCGTTGAATCCGTACAACCGTCTCCTGATTTCCGTACTTTAGGGAAAAGGAAATGGAGTTTTAGAAAGGTTAAGTGATTTGACCTTTTGGATTTTGCATGGCGCAGGGACAACTGAGTTACAAGGCTGTGACAGAGGAGAAGACGTGCCTGTAAGGGTGGGTCCTGGAGCTGGTAAGTGTGGGCTGGGGGCTGAAGAAAGCAATGCCAAGTTGCGGATGTGTAAGAAGAGTAGGAGCCGGACCAAGGGGCGGGCCCATGCAAGAGCCGCCCCGAAGCCTGAGTGCCATTAGTTTCTCAGTGAGCCTACCTGCAAGTCTTGGCTTTCTTTAAGACACAAGTCTTTTTTTCTCTTTTATGAGGAGAAATAAAAGCCAGAGATAAGAGAGCCAAGAGATAAGACTGCTGGCGCTAGGCCGCACCCTGGGCTTAGCGTGTGGGGAGGGATTTCCCGGTGCTGCCTCCCTGCTGCCTCCCTGCTGGATCTAAGGCCAGCCCCGGCCTGCTCGGCCTGCTCATCTACCTCGCTCTGCTAGTCCACCTGGAGCGCCTGACACTTGAAATGCTGACTCTCTGGTGTGCGGGATGCATCTGAGTGGGACCCAGAGAGTTCTTTGAGGTGGATTCCTCTGTCAGGAGACCTGCCCTGTGTTTGTGGAGACAACTGGAATGTCACTGATTTCTGGTGGAGAAAGAGAAGGCAACTCCCGGAAGCTGGTAACCAGGAGCAGAGTGCAAGGCCCGCGTAGGGGGCTGTACAAGCCCCTTTTCCCAAAGTTGTGGTTGGCTCTGTAAGTGCCACTAGGAACTGAAAATTAAAACATTCAGTTCTCACAGGATGGCTTCTAGCAAGGGCATTCCGTAGTGCTTACTGAGTCAAAAGTAAATAAAACACAGACTTTAGTTATAAAATACAATTTTCTCATTTATCTGTGACATCTTTCCAACCAAATCTTCCAGAAAGGCTTCCCTGATCAGTATTGAGAGTGGATAAAGCTCCAGAGTCAACCGCCTTCATCCCTGATTTTCCTGTTTACCGGAGATAGTGCTGTTTCCAAGGTCACAAATTCATTCTCCCAACAGTTCCCAAGTGTATGTGCCCGTGAATTGCGGTGAGCATTCTGGGGTCCAGAGATGGTCTTGAGAGATCATGCCATCAATGTCCTGAGTCTGGGCACCGGGTCAGTTACAAACGAGTAAGACCAAGTTGGTATCCTCAAGGAAATCACTACTGTCTTTTCCTTCATACTTGCACGGCATTTCAGCTGGAAGGGGGCAGTTCCAAATTATTGGAGTCCTCACTTGAGAAAGGAGAAGAGGCATACCACTCAGGAGGGAGCCCCCTCTGCCATGTCTTCCAAAGTCTACAGAGCAGTATCCCAAGTCTGCACTGCACCCCCCCCCCAAACTGTTTCTTTTTGTTTAACTAAAGTTAGAGTCAATGAATTTGTGTTACGACCAGTCCTGGTTTCGAACGGTCCAAAACGCTTCTGCAGAATCCATCTGGGGCCTTTCTCATATCCCAAAGATATCTGCCTCATTTGCCAAAGAGCGGGGTCTGTCTAGAGCCCGTAAGATAAACACACATGAAAATGTAATGCCAGAGCAATTCTGAGGCCAAAAATACACCTACAGTACTGTGCACTCACTTCTCTTCACCCAGTTTCCACACAGACCTGAGATAACAGCATAGATAAGCGGCCTTAGGGGATCTAGCCCTGTGAAAGATGAAGTTCCAAGGGAATTTTTGGAATGCTCTGTAGCACATTCCTTTCCCTATTTCCTATGGACTCTTAACAGAAAACTATGACCTAAATATTGGCCTCCAACTAGGATTCTCCGAGCACTGGTCTTCGGCTGCTCCAAACCTAACTCCTTGGAAACCCGTCTATGACCAGACTTCCTACTCAACAGGCCAGTCTGTCCCCAAATGACCACCTCGAGAGGAGGGCCCACGCCTGTGAGGCGCCACTGCAGTGCTCAGGAAGAGCACTGTGCAAAGCTTCTGGAGTTGGCGCTCTGATCAGGCAGCTGCCTCTCCTGACTGGCCACAGGCTCTCCTGAGAGTAAGGAGCTGCTTACTAGTTAGGTCAATTCATTTTCCTCCTCGCCAGTCAACAGAAACTCACTCGAAGCCCGATTTCCAAATGAATCAATGTTATCACCAGATGTCATCCTGTCAAGCAGCCCTTCTTGAAAACAAACTTTTCCTCAGCCTCGGAGAAAATGTAACTTTGGTGAGCCTGTGCACAGTTCTGTATGAAAGTTTCACATGCCTCACGTTGGCTGTATTATTAGTTCTTGGTGGACGCGCTTCCTGTCCCACGTATGGTTTTGCCATCATCTGCGATGTAACTGATATTTTATGGAGCCAACTGCTCCATGTCCGTCGGCACCTCCACACTCCCATGCTTCCTCAGCAAACCCCTGGGCTTCCAGGAACAGTTACGACACCCACAGGAAAATGCTGCTGCCACGAATAGACTGAACTCAAGCATGAGGCCTTAACCCACTCCACCCAAGAGAAACTCAGAGACGTTCGTGCTGAGATAACAGACACAAATTTCCTCATGCCCCTAAATGAAGAGAACTCTCAGATGCTAAGACAAGGCAAATGAAAAGCAAACAAAAACCCTAACACAAACAAAACCCCGGCCTCCGGCAGAAAGTCTCCTGTCAGAATTAGAATGGGCATAAATGCAGTGTCCTTGTCCAAAAATCACGTCTTCATGATTGATTGTGTGCAGACGTGAGTAGAAATTACTGTTTCCAGGAACAGAAACTTGGGCCACATTATGAAAGCACAAGGAAACGTAGTGAGAGGTGCCTCACAATCAGGTGAGAGACGTTCTTGCTTTGTGTGTCATTAACTAGGACTCAAACCTGCAAAAAAGTAGTGGAAGGAGTACATGGATTTGGGCACCTATGTGATTGATCGATTGATTGAGCGATTGATGTTTAAGGTTTATTTATTTTCAGAGAGAGAGAGAGAAAGCTCAGGGATGGGGCAGAGAGAGAAAGAGAGTGAGAGAGGGAGAGAGAGAGAGAATCCCAAGCAGGCTCTACACTGTCATTGTGGAGCCTGATGTGGGGCCGTAATTCACAAACTGTGAGATCACCACCTGAGCCGAAACCAAGAGCCGGCCCCTTAACCGACTGAGCCACTCAGGCGCCCCACCTATGTGATTTATTACTAACCGTGTGTTACCAATTTTGGTTATCGATTCTCCGGGCTACATGACAAACACAACCACCAACACAAGAGCAATTCCATTTAAAAAGCACAGAAATGTGACCTCTATAATTTCAAACGTGGAACGTAGAACTAAAAGAGTAGAAGGTAAATCAGCTACAACGGACAAAGGGGCTTTACAGGCCTGACCCCCTCGTGAGCAGTTCACAGGCACGTACGTTTGGAGGGGACCCATTAGACCAGTGACTTCATCTTCTCTCTCTAGATGTCAGTTGAGGAAATCAAGACACAGCCTAAATGGTTTCTCAAAGTACCATTTAAGTTTGGATTCTTTTGATTAAATGGCCCACCTGAAAATGTTGGGCGAGTTAGAAAGGTGGGACACATAAAGGTGACCAACTGAGTAAACTCTTGTCCTATATGGGTTTCCATATAGGTTTTGGGGCTAGAACCCACAACACTCTCATTAACCATATAACTGCCAGCGAGAGAAGCCCTCTGAATCCCTGACACCCAATCCAATTTCAGAATGAACAGACCTTTAGCAACATCATCAGAATCACATTCATTATCTGCAAATTGCTCGAGATGCAGCACCAGCTGGCCCCACCAGTGGCTGACGCCAAGGGCAGGCGGCTGTCATTAGCCCTGCACATAAATGACATTCATCTGCTGGCCACTGTGCTCGGTGACATTTGATAGGACAGCATGTTTTGAACTGTTGAAAAAGTATCTAAACTTGATTCCATAGAGGTAACTCGGGTGATAGAAAATTCAAACACTTTCTTCAAAACCAATGCTTCTATAATAGATATAGAAAAGGCAGGAGCCCCTGGGTAGCTCAGTCGGTGGGGCATCCAACTCCAGCTCAGGTCATGATCTCACGGTTTGTGGATTGGAGCCCCCAGTCGGGCTCCGTGTTGACAGCTCGGAGCCTGGAGCCTGCTTCGGATTCTGTGTCTCCCTCTCTCTCTGGCCCTCCCCAACTTGCGCACGCGTGCACTCTCTCTCTCTCAAAAATAAAAACATTAAAAATGTTTCTTTCTAAGCAATTTTTTTTTTATGTTCATTTATTTTTGAGAGAGAGAGAGTGCAAGCGGGGGAAGGGGCAGTGAGAGAGGGAGACACAGAGTCCGAGGCAGGCTCCAGGCTCCGAGCTGTCAGCACAGAGCCCGACGCGGGGCTCAAACGCACAAACCGTGAGATCGTGACCTGAGCCAAAGCCGGACGCTTAACCGACTGAGCCACCCAGGTGCCCCCCCACCAAAAATACATGTTTTTTTAAAAAAGAAAAGAAAAGGCAGTTCTGGGGAATAAAAACCAGTTTCATCTTATTTGCTGCATTTGTGGGGCTGCATAAAATTTAAGAGCAGTGGACCATAGGTCTAGTTTTTGCATGGGCCCTGCACTATGGAATAACAGGGAAATGGGAGCACACTTCCCACTGAACGTGGCTTCACTGCAGGACTCCAAATGAGGCTGGAGCTAATGCTACTGATGTAGATCTTGCCACAGTAATTAAGGTGAACACTCAGCCTGACAGGGAGCCACCTAATCTCACCCTCTGGGGCATTTCCTGTACTCCTCAAATACATCTGCAGGACTCAGCATCTAATTGAATTGTCGGGCCAGATGCAAAAGAAGCGAGGGACAAGTGTACAAAATCTCACCCACAGTATTGCGTTACAGGCCATTCTGCTCTCAGCACAGCAGGGATCTCAGGCCCAAGGGGAGGACAGAGGCAGCTTCGTGCCAGTACACCCTTCTCCCGTGGGTGCTCACAACAAATTAGCATTGGACCTGGTGGCACCAGTGTGCAGCTCTTCCGAAGAATGATGGGCCTTCTCTGAGGCAAGTTCAAGTGCTCCTCAAGGACGCCTGCTTGCAACTTGTCAGGGCCAGAGTTTAGAACACAGTCCAGGCTTTTTCGACCGACGGCTTTGGCATTTCTTGAAATATCCCCCTCTCCTCAGCCCTGATCTCTGGCAGGTGACGATCAGAGGCATGCACACGAGAGCAGGTCGGAGGGGATGACAGCCGACCATGTGTTCCCTCCAGCCGGTATGTCATCTCGTTTTCCCCGGAACTGCTGCTAGTTTTTCAACCCATGTACCTCTCTGCATTAGGAACTGCTATCAGCAGAATCTTTCAAGACAACAGGCTCCATCACTTTTTACCCCACAATTATTGGTAAAAGACTCATTGATGATATTCTATTACCATAGCTCTTTTCTAGATATTGCTGATCCTTTTCATTCGAAGGGCCCATTTTGCAAAGTTGAGGGCATCCTCCTTTACATTTAAAGCACAATACCATAGGGGCGCCTGGGTGGCTCAGTCGGTTAGGCGTCCGACTTCAGCTCAGGTCATGATCTCACGGTCCGTGAGTTCGAGCCCTGCGTTGGGCTCTGTGCTGACAGCTCAGAGCCTGGAGCCTGCTTTGGATTCTGTGTCCTCCTCTCTCTCTCTCTCTCTCTCTCTCTCTCTCTCTCTCTCTGCCCCTCCCCCGCTCACGCTCTGTCTCTGTCTCAAAAATAAATATAAACATTTAAAAAAATTAAAAAAATAAAGCATGATACTGTGAAAATGATACTAATCTTTACATTAGAAATTGGGCTGAAAATACTGGCTTTATTATTTGGCAACCTGGTGATCTTGGGCAACAGGGATGGTGCTCTCCTAGCCCAGGGTGGTGCCTCTCTAGCAGTGCTGCTGAGAAGCTCAGATGAGATCATGATCAAAGGAGAGGTGTCAGGCATGGCGCCTGACATCTAGAAGAATATCCCATATCTGGAAAAATCAAAATCCACACACCCAAAAACCTCACATATGAAAGGATAGTTTGTCTTTTATAAAATGCACAGCTATAGGTTAGGTCCTTGAAAACCAGAATGCTGTTTGGGTTTTCAGAGTTAAAAAGAGATTTTCTTCTACAACTAAGGGGTATTGCTGCCTGCAGATAAAATTTTACCTTTCAGTGGCCTCGCACCTTGAAGTCAAGATGGTTGTCTTTAATTCTTTTTAATGTCTATTTGTTTTTGAGAGAGAGAGACAGACAGGGAGACAGAGTGCGAGTGGGGGAGGGGCAGAAAGAGAGAGAGGGAGACAAAGAATCCCAAGTAGGTTCCAGGCTCGGAGCTGTCAGCACAGAGCCCGATGCGGGGCTCGAACTCACGGACCGCGAGATCATGACTTGAGCCGAAGTTGGACACTTAACCAACTGAGCCACTCAGGTGCCCCATGAGATGGTTGTCTTTAAAAGAAAGATGTAGAAAGAGAAGATATACACAGTATTTTCGAAGTCCAAATAGTAACAGATTACTCCTTCAACACACATGGCTTGTCATTCCTTGGTATCTCCAGCCATACATCTAAGTTAAGCTTTGACTTTTAATTAGGGC
Source organism: Prionailurus viverrinus (assembly GCF_022837055.1). Classification (NCBI taxonomy): domain Eukaryota; kingdom Metazoa; phylum Chordata; class Mammalia; order Carnivora; family Felidae; genus Prionailurus; species Prionailurus viverrinus. Next base: position 69,343,955 of record NC_062562.1, on the reverse strand, counting down.
TTAACGTGCGCACTTTTCAAAAGTCTAGTGAATCTTTCAAGCTGTAAACTTGGTGTTTTTGTAAATCATATGTTTTCTACTCTTTTCAAGGCTTCTATGTTATGTTTTCTCTACTATTTGGTCATTGTCTCTGAATCCTCAATTGCATGGCCGTTTCATGAATCCCAATTCCATGGGAAGCTGGAAAAGTGGTATTAAAGAAAGCACTCCCTCTGGGACGGCAGACAGAGGAGAGGCCTGGGGACAAGTCTTCTTGCCTGTGTGTCCTTAGCCTGCCACCTCACACCTTTGTACTGGCAGCTTTTCTATCAGCAAACAAGGGTGTGCACCTTACAGACCATCTGAAGTCTTTTCTTAAAAAACAGACATTACGATCAAACTAAAAATACACATGTCACCCTTGATGCATTATGAAGTACAGAGCATTACCTAGCAAGAAGTCAGGCTGGAAAGCTGAATTTGCATCTCATCAATGCTTTGGGCAGCTTGTGGTGACAGGAAGTAGAGAAAACAGCCCAGCAAGTTGGAGGGAAGCATGGGAAGCAAATCTGGCAGGTGGGGCATTTCCCAGCACTGATGCAGCGAACACCGGTTCCCACAGTCGCCCACACACCACGGAAAGGGGCTGTCCCCTCGAGGGGCTAGAGAGCACGAGGAAAGGTGAGGCGTGGGCCCAATTTGGGGATCACGGTTCCAGCCATCTACCAGTAAAAAGGCATTTTGAGAAACGCCAATGCACTGGTTGGTACATGACATAAAAGAGTGGTGGTTAAGTCTTGTGTGTTTGAAGACGCTCAGGGTGAAGGCTGGAGTGCTGCATGACATGATTCCTCAGCTGAGACATGACTGGTTTTAAAATATTTCAGACACGGAAGGGTGGATGATGAAAGGAAAAATAAGCTTGACAGTCAGGGGCTCTGGGTGTGTGTTTTGACTTCTGAGTGTTAAGCGAAATAAAAAATAAAAAGTATTAAAAAGTCCATTGGTGGCACCTCCCCTTCTAGATCTCTCCTGGAAAACCACTTCCGACGTGCACCAGAGCGGCTTATTTAAACATGCTGATGGCAGTGCTCAGGCTATCAGCGAACAAATCCAAAGCAATCTAAGTATCCATCAGTAATCACACAAGTGAGGCTGTCTGTTTGTTTTGTTTATTTTGAGAGAGAGAGAGGGAGAGAGAGTGCATGTGCGAGTGGGGGAGAGGCAGGGAAGGAGAGAGAGAATCTCAAGCAGGCTCTGCACTGCCAGCACGGAGCCCGATGGGGGGCTTGAACCAACAAACCAGGAGATCGCGACCTGAGCCAAAACCAAGAGTTGGATGCCTGACTGAACCACCCAGGCGCCCCCAAAGGCGGCTGTTTCATACCTACTGCAATTTGGAAAGCTCTCAAGTAAAGTGAAATTAAGTTAAAAAGAAAACGATGGCACAACAAGTAAAGTATATGAACCCATCTGTACAAAAGTAGGAAGAAAACTTATTTTTATGTGAACATGCATTTGCATGTGAAATACAGAGAAAAACTTCTGGAAGGACACCTCCCACATGCTTGATAGTGTGAGTAGCATCTGAGGGCATCTGAAAGCATGGTTCTTGCTTCTTACTAACGTCCAACTTCCTGTAACCACTGAACTTTTCCCCAAGAGAATGTGTTTTTGTATTGTGTCATGAAAATACAGCCAAATCGGGCTCTGCGCTGACAGTATCGAGCCTGCTTGACATTCTCTTTCTCTCTTTCTCTCTGCACCTACCCCACCCGCTCTCTCTTTCTATCTCTCAAAATAAATAAATAAATTGGGGAACCTGGGTGGATTAGTTAAGCGTCCGACTTCAGCTCAGGTCATGATCTCATGGTTTGTGGGTTCCAGCCCCGCATCAGGCTCTGTGCTGACAGCTCAGAGCCTGAAGCCTGCTTTGGATTCTGTGTCTCCCTCTCTCTCTCTGCCCCTCCCCTGCTCGGGTTCTGTCTCTCTCTCTCTCTCTCTCTCTCTCTCTCTCTCTCTCAAAAATGAATGAATGTTAAAAAAAAATAAAAATAAATAAATAAAAAAGGAGCAGGAGCCCCTGGGTGGCTCAGTCGATTAAGTATCTGACTTCAGCTCAGGTCAAAATGTCACGGTTTTCGGGTTCAAGCCCCACATAGGGCTCTCTGCTGCCAGTGTGGAGCATGGAGCCCACTTTGGATCCTCTGTCTCCCTCTCTCTCTGCCCCTCCTCTTTTCTCTTTCTCTCAAAAATAAATAAACATTAAAAAAAACTTAAAAAAAAATTTAAATACAGCCAAATAAATAAAAAAACAGAGACAGAAAAAAAAGGGAGGGAGTGGAAGACAAAGGGAAGACTAAAGGAATGCAGGACAGCAAGGCAAGCTGGTGAATTCCAGAGCTTGATGTTTTCATATGCAAAGGGCCAGGGGTAAGACAGGTGACATTCTAGTTCAAGTGGCAAAGGCCTTTTGTTCCAAAAAGAAAACAATGTCAGCATTAAAGAAATGGGGTTCATAATGGAGCTAGGTCCCCATTAGCAGAATGAAGGAGGCTTTCATCAGGACTGACAGGCAAGGATGACCACCCCCCTGGGTAATCACAGGGAAAGTCAGATGACTGTGGAGGCCACATGCCCCAGGTGCACCCTGTAATTTGTATCGTAATGAACTATTACCTTAGCAAAATCATGGGCCAGGCATTTAATTTGCAAGTGCAGATGCCTGGCAGTTGACGTGAAAATTACTCTGAAATTACCCCTGTGTAATCTGAACAGCCAGAAGTGTGACCAGGGTTCCTCAGGGAGAGTTGCACATGGGAAATTGCAGGCTGTGGGGTGACATTTCCAGCAAAGGTGTTAAATGCACCTGTGTTCTGACTCATGAAGAAGTCCTAGAACATTTCCTAGGAAATGTTTTGCAGCTTCACAGATTAGATTTTGGGGTCTTCCTGGGGTCCCTGGCGTCCAGAGGGCCTCCCCTGAATTGATCCCATCTTCAGAGTAGAGGCACATGGGGACCCAGAGTACAGAGTCTGAAAACAGGCTTTCTTCTTGGAGGTGACCATCGTGTTCCTGACTCGGTACTTCAGGCTTCATGGGCTGTTTATGCAGATGAGAGAGGAATGAGCAGGTAGCACAGGTGCCACAGATGTGGGGAAGAATGAGCTTTTTACTCTCCTCCCTTATATCAAGGTTTGAGGAAGAAGATCACGATTTACATTTATCTCCCTCCCTGTGGGCCACCTTAATCAGCTGCCAACACACATTCCCTTCCCCCTCCCCCCCCCCTTACACGATTAAGAAGAGAAGCTACCACAACCAGTTCCTTTCTTCCATGGCCCGCCACATGGGAGGGAGGAGCTGAGGAGGAGGAGGAGGAGGAGTGACCGATGCACATCGGGTGTTAGGATGTCTCCCGCTCACCTGCACAAGTTCCTGTAAGCTGTGAGTCAGTCAGCCCTTTCTGCATCCTGACGAGAGCAGGGCAGGGCTGGGGCTAACCTGGGGACACCGGTGTTCACGCACTGATAAACCTCATAGGGAACCTTCTAACTCGTCACAACATCACAAAAATCGTATGAGAAAAATGCCACTCTCTGATTCCTCCTTCAAAGTTTGATCTTGTTCTGAACACTCCTAATAAAAATCATAAATCCTTGGTGTTCGTAAAACACGTTTTGCCATACCTTTTAAATGCTTTCCATGCTTCCAGTGCAAACTGCCTTTTGTTAAAGCGATGGCCCTTCCTATTGTGGTCACATAGACTCAGACTCCTAGAGTGAACATCCCTGAGATCCCCACCCTGCAACAATTTCACTCAGTAGGCACCAGGCAGAGTCTAAGAATATGCATTTAAAAACATTTTTTAAATGTCTATTTATTTTTCAGACAGAGAGAGACAGAGTGTGAGTGGGGGAGGGGCAGAGAGAGAGAGAGAGAGAGAGAGAGAGAGAGAGAGAGAGAGAGATACAGAATCCGAAGCAGGCTCCAGGCTCTGAGCTGTCAGCACAGATCCTGACGCGGGACTTGAACTCACGAACCGCGAGATCCTACTGAGAAGCTTAACCGACTGAGCCACCCAGGCACCCCAGATTATGCATTTTTAATAAGTGCCATTGCTGGCGTTAACGCTAAGAAACGTTGGGATTAAAGGGATTGTGAATCATGCTCAGAACACAGACTTATACACACGTAATTGAGAAGCGTCTCGAAATGAATATAAAATAGTGCTCATGTGAACTGCTGTGCTGGGCACCACGACACGGTTTTGCCGACTTTGAGTTCTCGATGGAAAACGCGCAGCCTCTGAGCATTTGTGGTCAGATGTGAATAGCACCCTCGTGGCGGTGGGGGAAATATTTTCCCTTGTTTCAAGTGGGCAGTGGGAGCAGTGAAAGCCTAAGTAAACTCTGACCATTAGATAATGGGCCATTATAACTCTGGACGACTTCCTGAATGGCTCTAAAAAAATGGGTCTCTCATTTCCTGCCTGCAGGAAAGAGAAATATTAGGATAGGATTGTGTACCAAAAAAATGCAAGCGTGCAAGCCTGCAACAGGAGGTGGACAGAGCGAGGGAGAGGGGCACGGGGTGGGGGAGAGAGGGAGAGGGAGAGACCGATTCATGGCTTAGAAGGGAAAACACAAAGGGAAAATAAAAATGCTGTTCTCTCATGGGCTGTCAAAGCCTCACATCTCACACGTCCCTCCGGCTCGGCCTGCCAGCTGCTGTTTGTCCACAGCTGGGTGGCCACCCTCCATCCTTGCCCCCCCCCCCCCCACCTGGGCAGGGGAGTCAAGGTTGCCCAGGCTGGGGGTCTCACTCGGTACCCTGAGCAGCAGGGCGGGCAGACAAAAGGAAGGGGAGAGCGATAAAAGCAGGACAGAAAAGAGTCACCCTGCAGCTCCTATTAAAGCAGAAAACTCTGGAATAGATGGTTTCACTCCAAGAGACTGCCAGGAAAGAAAAGACGTGGCTGACAGAAAAGCCACAGCTTCATTTTTTCCCAGACTCTAGTGATACGTCTTTTCATGCTCTCTTTTCCTCCAAGGGAGCAAAATCATCTCACTTTTTTGGATTACCACAGGCTTTTTTTTTTTTCTTTCTTTCTTTTTTATTTTATAAATCTTACAAACTGTCATTATGGTTTTAAGGCATTAAGAGTGTCCCTGGCTCAGAAGCCCCTGATTCTGTACTGACCAGCTGCGTGAACCTGAGCAAATCACCTTCTGAGATTCACTTTCCTCCACTGGACACTGGCGATATTAAGCAGGGAAATTGTGAACCAATATAGAAATTACACAATTCATGAAAATTACTTAGCACAGGGCCTAGTATATGTGTTTGACAAACAGCAGCTTTTTTTTTTCTTTTTCTTACATTTATTTATTTTTGAGAGACAGCGAGCGCACAAGTGGGGATGGGCAGAGAGAGAAGGACACAGAATCCAAAGCAGGCTCCAGGCTCTGAGCGGTCAGCACACAGCCTGACACGGGGTTTGAACTCACGGACCTGAGCCGTGAGATCATGACCTGAGCCGAAGTCGGATGCTTAACTGAGCCACACAGGCACCCCAACAGCAGCTTTTAAAATACTATTAATAATGGTTTTAAACGAGGTCCAAGGCATAAAGGAAGTCGTTAGTGGAAGAAGGTCATGTGTTCCTGGGGCAGAGTGATGTTCAAATCATGAGTATTGTCCAACTCAGGGTCCCATGAAACATGGGGCTAAATACACATGAGCTTGAATTCTGCATCCCCGCTGTGTCTCGTGGGGCCGGGATGAACCCCCATTTCTTTATTGTCACAGTAAAAAGTGGGTTTGTGAAAATTAAGAGATACAATGTAGGGGTTCAGTCGGTTATGAGTTCAAGCCGCACACAGGGCTCTGTGCTGACAGCCTACTTGGGATTCTCTCTCTCTCCTCTCTCTCTCTCTCTCTCTCTCTCTCTCTCTCTCTCTGCCCCTCCCCCACTTGTGCTCTCTCTCAAAATAAAGAAAATTTTAAAAAATTAAAAGAAAAAGAGGTATGATGTATAAAGAACCTAGTGTTGCCAGGAGACAGAAACCTCAAATGCCAATTCTCTCCTCTGTCCTGATACTTAGCAAATCTTATTTAGCAGACTTTCACACCACTCACTTTATGGTATGGCTAAAACTAAATTTCTAAATGTTCAGGGATTCTTGTCCAGTTACTTCAGATGTATTTTCAGAAAGTAGGAGAAATACTAGTTTTGAAGCACCAACCAAGTACTGGACTCTTTTGTTCCGTTGGAGAAGAGAATCATCCTCATTTTATAGAGAATCAAATGGGCCCAGTAAGATGCAGCCATGTCTGGGGGTCAAAGAGTACAGAGCCTACCTGACCCCGGAGCCCATGCGTTTTCCATGCCACCAAACAGAAACCCGTGGAAAAACAAATGCACGCTGGAGACCTCAAGAACACAGGAATGACTTGGGTTTTTGTAATATTGAGAGGATTTGTAGGAATGCAGTGCAAAGAGGGCGACTGCGTGTCAACTCCCATGCCTCCGGCAAGATCCAACTCATAATGTGGCTGTTAGTATTTTTTTTTTCAACCTGGTATGAGTCCCTTACATGATTAAATATGAACTACCTGTGCGAATGTTTTTATTCAAGGCAGGCTGACTGCTGTCCACTTTTGAAGGCTGCTGGTGTCCTGATTTTCTGTTGCTACAAGGATCATCTCAGGTTCTAGAGACCCAGAGAAGGCAAAGAAGTACCTTCCTTGGATCTGAGCATGCCCTTCATTCCAATGAAAACGTGCCACTGCCACGTTTCTGCTGTTTTTCTGTTTGCTAAAGATTATGGACCGGCCGTACTCCTCTGGAATTCAGACAAGTCACTGAACTGAGGGGGCCACGAAGGAATGCAGGCGAGCACCGGGCTGGAATGAGTGCCCCAGGACACCTCCTCACTCCCATCGGAGGCCAGAACACCAGCATGCCAAATTCCTCCTCCCCATAACTGCCCTCCAGCAACCTGAAGACAACTATTATATCCTCCCTTTGTTTTCCCTCAGAAAAACATCCCGCTCCACCTCTATCTGTTGCTGTGACTTTTTCCCAGTGCCTTCCCCACCTCTGGGCCTGGTCCGGTTTGCAAACACCCCTCCCCCGTGCAGCTCTGGAACTGAGCACTTCTAACCGACAGAAGCTTGTCCAGCTTCCCATTTCCTTCTTATCCCTTACTGCAATTCAACCCAAATGAGAGATGGATAATACTCTGGCAATCAGGCAAATGGCAGCAGGGAAGGCATTTTGCAGAAGTCATTAAAGTCCCAAAGCGAAGTGGAGCTAGCCTGGGTGGGCCTGACTCAATCAGGTGAAAGCTTTTAACAAATGTCCGCGCCCTTCCTGGCAGGAGATACTCGAAGCAAACAGTTCTTCCGTGAACAGGCCCCAGAAAGGGGCAGCCTCTAGGAGCACGGGCCTCAGTCCTGCCGCCTCCAGGAGCTGGATTCTGCCAACAACCCGCATGAGCCTGGAGAACAGTGAGCTCCAGATGAGAACCTGGCCTGATCACAGCCTTGGGAGTCCCCAGGAACACAGGCATGGAAACAGTGCGATGATATGTGTGTGTTGTTCGAAGCCACGACATTTGTGGTAACTTGTGACAACATCACCGTCTGGGCTTTTATTTCATTATGGTAAAAACTACCCCAACTGTTTTTCATAGGTGCATTTATTTGTTAGCCAGCTTTCCTCTACCCTGTGTCTCGGCAGCTGGCTTTGGCCTGACCTTGTCACGGATAAAGTCCCTAATTCTGTTCTGTTTATCGTGGGCTATGTTTTAGGATCCTCATCTAGCCAACCTGTGTGTTATCATCTCTCCTCATTTCTTGTATTCAGAAAACCTGGGTACTCACTGAACCTGGACAGTCATTCCTAGCATGCTGCCACTGACCCATGTACATAATAACATACAGACACAGGGGATTTCATTTCACCAAAGACTCCTCAGTGTATTTAAATGTTAATGGTTGATTGTGTTATATTAGTGAACATATATATATATATATATATATATATATATATATTTACTTTTTAGAAGTTTATTTATTTATTTTTGAGAGAGGGAGGGAGGGAGGGAGAGAATCCCAAGCAGGCTCTGTGTCATCAGCACAGAGCCCGATGTAGGGCTTGAATCCACCAACCGCGAGATCACGACCTGAGCCAAAAGCAAGAGTAGGATGTTTAACCGACTGAGCCACATAGGTGTCCCTAGTGCACATATTTCTAAAACACAATTTTGGCTAATGAGTAGCAATTTATTTTCAGGGAAAAGAGAATTCTCTTTCCTCGGTTTCCAATAATCATCGGTAGACCCACCATAGGTCTCCACTTGGCTTAGAAGCAAGCTCTGGATACGTATGATGCCTCACGGTATCACTTCTGTTACAATGCAGATAGGTTTTCCTGCCCCTGTACGAACTAATGGTTGTCATTCTCATAATGCGCTCATCAAAGGCAGTATTCTACAGAGAGCTCTAGACCACTGGCACAGGCATCTGCTACAGTCCTTCCGGGACTATGGCGTGGGCTCAGTGGAGTGAGTCATGAAGAACATCCAAAGGAAGCCCTTCACTTTAGAGGGCCCACACTTCATCTGTCTGTGGCCCTGTTGATACTGCAGTGGTTGAGACCACCAAAATCAAAGTCCCCAAGGAGGAGTGTGTAAATGACTGTTGGGAGTTGAATTGTTCAGTAAGACATGTTCGAGTCCTAATCTCTGTCTGGTACCTGTGAATGTGACCTTATTTGGAGACTGGTACTTTGAAGATGTAAGTAAGTTAAAGTGAGGTCACACTAGATTAGGGTGGGCCCCTAATCCAACGACTCGTGTCCTTTCGGGAAGAGGGAAGTTTCAACACGTACACAGAGAGGAGAATGACGTGTGATGATGGAGGCGAAGATGGGAGTGGCTCGTCCACAAGGCAAGGAACACCAAGGATTTCTGGCAACACCAGAAGCTAAGACGACGCAAGGGAGGATTCTCGCCTACAGGCTCTGCAGGAGCCAGCCTCTGCCAACCCCTTGGTTTTGGACTTCTGGTCTCCAAACCTGGGAGAGAATAAATTCCTATTGTTTTAAGCCACCCAGTTGGTTGTAATCTGCTATGGTTGGTTGTATTTGCTATTAGTTATTAGGGAACTAATACACTATGATTGCCCGGAACCAGCCACTCCCACCATACCTCCAAGTGAGGGTCTCAGACAGAGGTGACTTCCAGAAATGCGTGAAGGAGTGGCCTACTGCATATGTAGACAGAGGGACTGACAGTCTATAAGGGGCCTGAAAATGCAGACAGTAATCCTTCATGAAACAAATCCTTGTTTGAGGTTCTGGAAAATAACCATATGAAGATGCTTTGCTCCCCTCGGTGGTTTGTGTCTGAGGAATCTGCCACCAGCTGAGTTTAAATACGCTGTTTCTTTGCGAGTCATAGGTAGGAGACAAAGGAAATGAAAGGAAAACAAAGATGCTTAGGAAGAAAGTGTAGGGTAGGGGGGCAAAAGGAAAAGAAGAGAAGGTGAATAAGGTGAGGTTGATGCATCTCCTGTAGATGCATGAGGTTCAAGGCTACCCCTCTACTCAACCAGGTCCTGTGAACACAGTAATTATGTCATGCAACCTTACATACAGCTATATGTATATGTCATGATTTCAAAACGCATTTCGTACTTTGGTTTGGTTAAAAATGCTCAAAAGCCACTGAACATTTCTATTTGGCAGCAGCCTTTCTGGTGCCAACTTTTCGTGAGTCTACACGTGGCTTCAAAACTCCTTACAGAATAAGCAAGAAAACACTTAACAGCATGTTCTGGAGAGAGGAAAACAGCTTGCAAATTAAAAACAAACAAACGTCACCCACTCTGCTGCCAGCAGGCACCCAGGAGCTGTGCAGAAATGGTCACTCCTGTTCCAGGGTAATCTGGCAATCGCCAATATCTAGGGTACATGTCCCAGGCCGACACTACATCAGAAGATAATGTTCCTTCTGCTCCCGAAAGCCCACAATTGATAACTGCCCTGTTAATCATTTCCACTCCCTATCTGCAAGGAGCCTTGCCAAGCAAGGCACATTTCAAAATGCTTTCTGTTTAAACGGCTATTGCTTTTTCCATGAGGAAAATTCTACCTGTAAAGAAAAGAAAAGTCCTACCTGGAAAACTCTTTGATATAAACGTGGCAATCAGGAGTACCTTCCAAGCATTCAAAATACAGGACTGAGCTTTCATTCTTTGATGTACACCTTTTGCGGGGCATTTTCCTAATGTGCAGTGACATGGGTTGGTATGGGGGGGGGGGAGCTTACCATCACCAGCACCCCCACCTCCTGATAAATGATTAATGTCACTGGGTCACCTTAGATTGTAGCTCAACATAGAGGAATCTTCCCCATTCGTTCCTACCACACCCAGGTTGCAGTGACTGATATTTGTTAAAAACACAACAAATATAAACAAGAGCTTCTGATGATTAGAGCTATATAATAACTCTTGAAATCAGGTAGTCTTTTCTCCAAATGGTGCTAGAGCAGTTGGACATCAGAGGTGAAAGGATGACCTTCTAACTAACCCTCACACACTATACCAATATTAACTCCAAACGGATCCCAGATTTAAGTCTCAGATGCAAAGCTATGAAACTTTTGGAAGATATCATAAGAGAAAACCTTCAAGATTTGGATTTTGGTACAAGGTTCTTAGATGTGACATAAAAAGCATGAGCCATGAAAGAAAAAAAAAATGGAGAAATCAGACTTCACAATTAAAAACTTTTATTCAGCAAAAAACCCTATAAAGGGGTTGAAAAGCTACAGACTGAGAGTAAATATTTGAAAACCACATGTCTGCTCAAAGACTCATATATAGAATACACAAGAAGCTCCCAAAATATACAAATGCTCACTTCTGGCAACAGCCTAAATGTTTCCAGCTCTGGAAGATGCCCGGGCCAGGGGAGAAAGGGCTAGTTTCTCACAAATGATTGGCCTCTTCCTTTTCTCTCCTCAGGTATTTCAGATGCTTCACCAATGATGGAAGGGAAGAAGAAAACAGGACCCACGTCTCAGGTGTGAAATTTAAGGGGGCACCAAGAGACTATAATCAGGACAAATAATATTTATTGCAATATTAAAAAAATTTTTTTAATGTTTATCTACTTTTGAGAGAGAGAGAGAGAGAGACAGAGTTTGAGCAGGGGAGGGGCAGAGAGAGAAAGACACAGAATCCAAAGCAGGCTCCAGGGTCTGAGCTGTCAGCACAGAGCCCGACACGGGGCTTGATCCCACAAACTATGAGATCATGACTTCAGCCAAAGTCGGATGCTTAACCGGCTGAGCCACCCAGGCGCCCCCTTGCAATATTTTTAATAACCTGAATTAATGTCATAAAATCCATGATGGACCAAGTATCGAAATGTAATGCACACAGGATTCAATGCCCACCTCACTCGTTACCTAATTCTGGCCACAGAAGGAAAAACAATGGAAAGAACACAGCTTTCGGGGTGGGTGTTTCAGTTTATTTTCTCAGGTGATTTTCAGCACATACTGAGGACCATTCGCACTCCTCCCGCGTCTGATGGCAGCCACTCCAGGCCCCTCTTCTGCCCTGCGGCACTGAGTGCCCACAAAGCGTCGGCTTGCTCCCCTGTCTGCCCCCTTCCGACCCAGGGATCCCTGCTCTGTCTTCTCCCCTCTCCGGGTGCTCCATTCCAAGCCCCTCTGTGGGTGTTTCTTCTCCACCCAGCCCCCCACGTTGGCCCATCTATTCCTGCCTCAGTCTTCCCGGTGGGCTAATTTACTCCCTGCTCCCTCCTGCTGGCCAGGCTTAGGAGCCACTGCGTCCAGAATGCCTGTGGCTCAGAGTAGAAAAGAGTGAAGGACTCCTGAGCAGTGAACTCGTTTTCTCTGAATGTAAGCTCCCTGCCTGGTACCTGGAGGTGGGGAAAGACGTGTGAAAGATACGCCATGCTACCGGAAGACGTGGGGGCTCCACAAAACAGTGGAGTTCTTGAAACTCTTTCTTGTCTTTCTTACCCCATTTCTGTGTAGAGAGGATGAAGGTGATGCTCTGGGACCCAGAAACCTAGGGCTGTCCACGGGCAGCCCAAACTTCTGTCCTCAGCAGAGCCCCATGTTGTGGGCAGGGTGCTGGGATCAGAGGAAAGGACAAAGTTTGTAAACTCTTTGTATACTTAAGTGTTATCTGGAATAGTACATTCAGCATACATCCTAAGAATTAAGGGAAATAAAGTAAAATATATATATATATATATATATATTTTAAATGTATATGATACCTCTAGAGACAGTGTGGTACTTAAAGGTATGGCTGTAAGGGGAAAGCTTTCTGGCACTGCTGTGGGTTTGAGGGAAGATATGGGGGGCCTGAAGGGCAGGCCCTCCCACCATTGGCCACAACAGCTGTTCCCCTGTTCCCCTACCTTCCCCTCCCCACACGCCCAAAGGCAACAGAGGGCTCAGGAACTGGAACGTATCACCAAGGGGAAAGGGATAAAAACTCCAAAGTCTCTAGAAAGCCAGGAGGGGCATACGCAGCCTATTCTAGTCGATTTCTCCGCTCAGAGTGGGAAGCCAGGCCCACTGTGTACTTTACCCCAAGAGAGCCAGCTAAAGTGCCTCCCTTCCTCCTCCCCCTCCACACCCACAGAGCCGCTGGCTCACTACCATGGTGTTTAGCTGGTGAAACATTACAATTGTGTGAAGCCTTGCTACCCAAACAAAACAAAACTCAATGGCGTCAGAGCTTACTCTCCAGGTCCAGCCCAGGGGACAATGTCCAGCTGTCTGCTGCTGCCTTAGTTTAAAAGAAAAACCAAGGCTACCTCCAGAAAAGTACCTCCACAAGGCCTCTTTTTATGAGCATTTAACCAACTCTGGCACTGAAGAGTCTCCGTGGCCTTCCAGAACTTTTCTGGAGGGACCTGATATTTCTACTCTTGCCTGCTTTCCAGCTCTCTGCCAGACCTCGGCCATTTAGTCTGAAGACTAGGTTAGTTCCACTCAGAGGTCAATGTTTCTGTCATTTGATTACATTATAATCATGCACAATCAATCTAGGTATTAGCCCAGGGATTGTATGGTAGGGCATGTGAAATGGCACACAACACTCACATATTTTTCACAATCAGAGAAGAAAATACAGAAGACAGATTTTTGACAAGACCAAGATCATAAAATTTAGCAATAAAATTGTACAACTTATTTTGTGCAAAATATCTATTTACTCTTTTCACCACCCAGGAAAATAATTTCACAGTCTTAATATGCTTTCACCTTGAAATTTTATTCTATAATTATCAAAGAATTTCCGTGTGCCCGAGGTCCGATGCTAAGCACACAGATGTGTCTTTTAAAAAAATGCCACATCTAGTGCAGAATACTAAACTGCCAATTTTCACTTATATTTACAAAGGCTGAAGATCTGACCTAAATATTCTTTTTGTTGGAATTTTTTCACCTAAATAATTATCTGTAATTGAGCTCATCAAGACATCAAATAAGGTTTATCAACACCTCACTACATGGCTGTTTGTTCAACTGTACTGACATATTGATATGAATATGGATTTTTGTATAATTTTCATTCTGCCTTTCATGTACTATAATGGTAAGTGAACTCAGTTTTCAAACACCAAAGCAGAGAAGTTTCAGACCCTTGGTGGCTTGTCAATTTCCCTCATTCTATTTTACTTATCATATATTTATGGACAGCCGACAGGACAATGTCGATGACAGGATGGCAGGCATTACATAGGTCCAAATAAATAAAGGGGTGTTCAGAGCTCTATGGACATTATATTCTAGGAGAGGAGGGACGACATATATACAAATAACTCCTTGAAGAGAGAATGGGCCCTATACTCTACAAATGAAATTCAAAGGAAAAGTATTCATTGCAGGAAAAAGACTGTTGTAAGAAGCAGGGATCAAGTATTAAGTAGGTCATATTCAGGTGAGTATATTTCCTATAAACGAAATAGGTGAAGGCAGGAGAGAGAGAGAGAGAGTGTGTGTGTGTGTGTGTGTGTTTGCCTGGTTGTTTTTGGCTGGTGTGTATGTGCGGAGAAGTGCGTGTGAAAATAGGTATTCCAGATGATAGAAATAAAAGGATTGATTGTCGACATTGCGTTCCTAAATACAATCCACACAGTATACTGAAAATTTTAATCATAAAAATGAATAAATGCAATGGTTATTGGGATTCTCTCTAATCAACATGACCAACTTTTACTGGGATCCCTGAATCTTGACGACAAAACTGTCTTGTGGCTCGCCTGGATGGCTCAGTGGGTTGAGCGTCTGACTTCGGCCCAGGTCATGATCTCATGGTTTGCGGGTTGGAGCCCCACGTCGGGCTCTGTGCTGACAGCTCGGAGCCTGGAGCCTGCTTCGGATTCTGTGTCTCCCTCTCTCTTTCTCTGCCCCTCCCCTGGCTGCACTCTGTCTCTCTCTCCCTCAAAAATAAATAAAACATTTAAAACTTAAAATTAAAAAAAACTGTCTTGTAGTGCCCCTTATTATGATGAGAATCGTATTTCAGTTCAGAATTTCAGTTAGGTATGCCACCTGAAAAACTAATAAAGCTCATATATACTTTGGATTTTAATACACTTAATGCTGATTTAAAAAATGGTAATAGAATGTGATAATAAGCAGTAGCAGTACCTCAAATGTTTTCATTTCCAATGCCCTATTCGTAACTAATTACTAATGGATAATTGCTAGGCTGGAGAAGTAGACAAGGACAATTAATTGAGGGAAACAGGCTTGGACATTTCCAGTTTAATGGAAATTATCATGTAATGTGCTTGCCTGTCTTTTTTAAAGGACTGTTATGCAGAGTTATGTTATTGTACCCCCACCAACTGAAAGCCAGTCCACCTAATTTAATGGTCTTCTCAGCTGAGCAAATTCTGATTTGGAGAGTTGATTTGCATGGATTTTTTGTGCAATGCTATTTACAAACCAACTGAAAAACATAAAGCATTCCAACTCCAGAGGACACTGTGTAGCTTGGAGCTTGCCAGGGAAGGCAGCTGTGGGGCGCCTGTGGTAGCCCCTAAGCATCGTCCTCACCACTGTGGCCGGCTCTGCCCCCTGAGGTGTCCCTGTCGGAGGAACCGGAGCTTCAGGTACCCTGTGGTCATCCAGTGCAAGAAGATGTGTTCCCAAGATTCGGGAGGGGCACAGCTCTGTATCAGCTGTGATGTGTGACTGAATCTGGGGAAACAATCAGATGGACAAATTTGTTCCAAAAGGCACTGGGTTTCTTTTTTGTTTGTGTCCTTGTTGTTGCTATGTCCACTCCCCAGTGAGCATATTCTGAAATTCAATATAATTTTTCTATTATAAAAGCCCTAAGACGGGAACTTCTGTCATTGTGTCTACAACTCAACTGATAAAATGGCCTCCATCCAAAGGGCTAAGACACACGCGGACGTGGCTACAGAGGTACTGAGGAAGCCGGAGGCTCTGATCATCCTAAAACAAGGACGGAAACTAGTGAGGCCCAGATTGTCTCAGGTGGTGCCCTCTGGTTGGTGGGATTATTCAAAACATTTGTTTCTTTTAGCTTTGCCTTCTGCTGTGTCAAATCGGTCCTCCCTTTAGAGAATGAAGACCAGAACAGCTGGATCCTGTTCTAGCAGCTAGTTGAGGGTTTAGTTACCTATACACCATTGACCTTCTATTTAGTTACTTACAAGTGTTCTGTAAAAAGTTTTAAGAGGGTTACAATTGATGATACTGGTATCGTGAGGTGTCTTCCTGAGGTTTTTTTTTTTTTTTTTATACTCATTTTCCATTCATGTGACATTTTCAGTAAGAACTTTCACTGAAGATATAAAAATAGTTTTCTAAAATACCGTACAATCCTAAGGTTCAAATTCTGGATGGAAACGTTTTGTTGAAATAGCCTTCCAAAGAGAACTCTTTATTTAGTAATTAGAATGTTAGGTTAGCCATTATTCTTCAGCTGCCTTAAGCAAAAATAATCTTGATTTTGCCAGCTAATCAGCTTGCTACTTAATTACAAATTTCTTTTGACTTCAGTGAATGGATCATTTTGTAGTAGTAGTCTATAATTTTAAAAAAGTATCCCTAAATATTATATATTTTTTAATAACACTATATATCTTAGGCAAACACATCAGGTATATGGGGAACTGGTAAGAAGATGTTTAAAATAATTATTTTTTTAAAAATCTGTTAGTGTCAGGGAACCTGGGTGGCTCAGTCGGTTAAACGTCTGCCTTCGGCTCAGGTCACAATCTCGCAGTCTGGTCCGTGAGTTCAAGCCCCGTGTTGGGCTCTGTGCTGACAGCTCAGAGCCTGGAGCCTGCTTTGGATTCTGTGTCTCCCTCTCTCTGTTCCTCCTCGACTTGCACTCTGTCTCTCTCTGTCTCTCAAAACTGAATAAACATTAAAAAAAATTAAAAATCTGTGTCAAAAATCATTCTGAAAAAACTTCCAGTGGTTTTCACAATGAGTGAAATAATACGATGTCACTACTTACACTTTCTGTTTCTGTTTTATATACACAACCCCAACCAGGGAACCAGCTGTCACCCAGGGCTCTGTTTCGAAGACATCTTTATATTTTCAACTCTAACCTGGAGAGGGCTAGCATGCGAACATAGCAAGGGCGTGAAAGTCATGAAGTAATCGATCAGCTGGGGCGGAGGGGGTGGGATCAAAACGAGATGTCATAGTAAACAAATGGTCCTCTAGAAGGTTTTCGCGGTTCCAGATGAGCACTTATTGTCCACACAGATATCCTGAAACATTTTCAGCATGACTCAGAGCCAGAAAAAAGGGCGGGGAGCCAGGCTCTTTGTTTTCTCTTGGGGTTAATAGTGTGTACCTTGGAGCGAGCCATGGTGCTGTGGGAATGACACAGTGTGGCTGTATACTACCAAAGGACCACAAATCGTGAACAGGAGAGCCACTGGTGACCCCTGGGCCACTGCCTCATGTGCATCAGAACCAGGCTGACAGAGGCCCTGGGCCTGTTTTAACCCAATCCAAGAAATCATTATTTCGATTCTAAAGGGAAAGAGATGTAAACAGTATTGTAATCATAATTTGCCTAAAACGTAATCCTTGTAGAGGACACACATCTCTGTCACTATGCAACGTCTTGAAAGAAAAATGTTATAATTGTTATAATTGCTCGACTGAGGGCACAGAGTAAGCAGCACGTTTGCTTTTTATTATTCTTTCTTTTAATACAAAGCCGATAACATCTTCAGAGGTAGGGAAAACCAAATCTGATGTAGAGGTGGATGTCTCTGTATAATTAACAGTGTGGCAAAAGAACAGGAATGGGATTCAGATGACTCTAGAAAGTACTTTAATTTTTGTTCCTTGGTCCCCTCAGGGAAAAATGGGACAGCATACATAGACATAAATGTTCTTGCCAGCAGCCAAGAGCCAGTAATGTTCTGTAAATTCAAAACTGGGTTCACACTTGAGCTTTATAAAATATCACACATTTCACTTCCCTGTGGGCCACACACAGACCGTGAGCTGCCTGCGAGGTCACGGTCAGGGAGTTTGGGGTAATATGCATATATCCTTGCGGTGTCTACACAAGGCATGGCATCAATCCCAGTGACGGCAGAATTGTTACGGCACGTGCCTTGTCCACATACTGTGCTAAAGTCTTTACTCTCACAAAAAATCCTAGCAGGGAGGCACCATACTCACATCAGCCTCACAGATGAGCAAACAGGCTGACAGGTGAGACGCTATTCCAGGCCACACAGAACCCACTAGCATGACATGGACGACGGCACTCAGCCATCGCGTGATGCTGTTCCCCAATATCTGACCACCCCTGCTTGGATTCTGGACGTATCCGAGTTGAGTATTTGGGAAAATCTTAATTAAATTGTTAACTAACAGAAAAAAGGTCAGCTAGTTAGTGGAAAGCCTGGCCTGCAAGCGTGATCCGACACAGCAAAGCCTGAATATTTCTGACCTGAAAGTAAATGAGTTGTTAACATGAGAAATTTTAGTCTGATTTTTAGGGAACTTTCCAGACGACGGACTGAACTGAACTGCAGCCATGTGCCTAAAATAAATTGGTGGATGTCCGTCGTAGATGACATTTTAGAAACTGGCAAATTTCACTTGGAGACGTCAAGGGACTCCTGACATCTCTTTATCTGTGCTGTCATCTTTCAGGGATCTCTTTAAGCACCACAAGAGGACACAAAACATCAGATTTTTAAAAACATGTGTCAGTATTTATGGGGACATAACCAAGCAGTTGACTCCGGCCCTATTCGTGGAAACAAAGAACGGATAAATGAGTTGACACGAAACTATCCTTATGCCTTTGCGAGGACAAGTCACTTCCCTGAAAGGGAGGCCATCGGCGGCATCATTAACCACAGCAGCCAACACTCCATGTACCAGGCACCTCTCTACTTACACACGCTAGCAAACTCACCCTGCCACAGCCCTCTCAGGGGAAGTGCAATGATCACACCCATGGCCCCATGGGAAAACAGGCACCAGACAACTTATGGCATTTACTAAAATCCCACGGCTGCTGAGTGGGAGAGCCAGGATTTGTACCTCATTCGTCTGACCCCGAGGTACATGCTTTTCCACTACAAATTCCACTACAAATAAAGCACAAACGTCCAAACACGTTCAGGAAGGTATATGCGTCTACGTCTGAGCAAAGTGCCTCGAAGAAGAAAGTTTCAAATTACTTTGCACTAGAGTCACAGCTGTGACGCTTAATGTTATGTAAATTTAAAATGAAGTTTGCACTTGAAATTTATAAAGTATACACATTCCCCTTTCCTGTAGGTTTCACACCAAATGAACGCTGCACTCCAAGTCCTGGTCAAGGACCTTTGGGGAACATGCCCGTTCGTATTCCTACAGTATACCTACTGGGAACTGCACTGATGTAGGTCACGTTTTTCTTCACGGTTTCCTCTGTGTGCTTTCTAGTCCAATCCAAGAGAAAAATGTCCCGCAATATCAACCTTTATTCTGTTTATGTTGCTAAGTTACTGAATATTTTGCCTTGACTTGCCCAGAAAACAGTGTTGTCTTTAAAGAGATAAGCTGCATTCTGGAACATCTTTGTATATGTGACCTAAATGGGCTGAGAGTATTTTTGTAAAATAAATGTTGGTTATTTTTTCTCTTACACAATTTGTAGAGAATCATGTGATTCTGCACTGATTAGAAATAATGATTCCAGGGGCACCTTGCTGGCTCAGTCGGTTGAGTGTCCGACTTTGGCTCAGGTCACGATCTCGCGGTTTGTGAGCTTGAGCATCAGGCTCGCTGATGTCAACCTGTCAGCACAGAGCCTGCTTTAGATACTCTGTCCCCCTCTATGCCCTTCGCCCACTTGCACTCTCCCAAAAAATAAATATTTGAAATAAAGATTGCAAACATATTAGTATTTTAGCAGAAATACATCTATTTAGTGTCCTTGTGAGCTACCCAGTGCATTCACAGACAGACACACACACAGACACACACACACACACACAGACACACACACACACACACAGACACACACACACAGGCACATTGGTAGACTGCTTAGAAAGGAAGAACATTTACACTTGGAAAGAGACAACAATAGTGAAGGGAGCAAGTTAATAACCACTGACTGACTTAGACAGAAAGGCTGTAAGGAACAGAAGAACCTGGGCCCTGTATTTTAATACACTCAGAGTACCGGTTTTCAATTTTCTTTTCAAAAAAAAAATTGTGAGAGAACTTTCCATTGATTTCTAGAAGATTCCAAATTTTAAAAAAGAAAAAGAACAGGTGAAACAGAATTATAGGTAACAGAAGGCAAACTGAAGGACACATTCAAAATGATTGCTTCTTTCCTCTTGCCCCTAAAAGCCTTCACACAAAAACACACAAATTTCGGAAACAAGCATATGTATTTGTATCTTTTATGAGTTTTCCACTGTCACATATAATTAATGGAATGGGAGTGCCAGGCCCCTTTTACTCACAAGGTCTTCCTGCATTTGAACAGTAACACAAATCCTCCCAGTTCCTTGTCACTTCTTCCTAACGGTGTTGCAAACTGCCCAGACTGTTTGCTCTGCTTCAGTGGTTGGTAGTAGGGAGATCTTTAGGCTGAGACACGGAGGGGATAAGAAAAGAGCCGGCATTTTAACTCTGGGGCTCACCTTCATTGGCTCCAGTTCCGAGAATCTGGCACAGACCTCACCTGCTCCAAACCACTGAAGCGTCCAGCGGGATGTGTATATACCCACGTTGCCATGGAATGAAGCAACACTTTAGAAAGCTGGGATTAAATAAGATTCTTCTGGGAAGAGAGCCCACGCTTTGTCCATTTCTTTTTCTTTCTTCCACCTCCTTTCCTGTCTACAAGACAGGATACGGGGGGATAAGAGAAATGGAGCCTTGGATCAGATAGTCTGTGTATGGACAGAAACAGCAGGATAGGAGGAAATGCAAGCCCTAGCTTGAGGGATTTCTTTTTGCACAGGTTTGCTTGCTAATAAGCACTAGCCATGAATAATGACATACACTGAACCATCCACATTTGTCTCCCGTCTATAAAAGGTGACCACTGAGCTGGAGCAAAGTCCCTTCCCAACTCCAGCGTCTTGCCGTCACCTTAAGGTCTACTGCTAGTTTACATGAAAAAATGTTCAACATCACTCATTAGCAGGGAAATACAAATCAAATCCACAATGAGATACCGCCTCACACCTGTCAGCATGGCTAACATTAATAGCTCAGGCAACAACAGATGTTGGCGAGGATGCGGACAAAGAGGAACCCTTTTTCACTATTGGTGGGAATGCAAACTGGCGCAGCCGCTATGGAAAACAGTATGGAAGTGCCTCAAAAAATTAAAAATAGAACCACCCTACGACCCAGCAATTGCACTGGTAGGTATTTATCCAATTTTCTTATGGGATACAGGAGCGCTGATTCGAAGGGGCACATGCACCCCAGCATTTATAGCAGCACTATCGACAATAGCCAAAGTATGGAAAGAGCCCAAATGTCCATTGACGATGAATGGATAAAGAAGATACGGCATGCATACATATATATATATGTATATACATACGTATATAATGGAATACTACTTGGCGATGAAAAAGAATGAAATTGTGCCATTTGCAACTATGTGGATGGAACTAGAGTGCATTATGCTAAGCAAAGTAAGTTAGAGAAAGACAAAAACTATATGATTTCATTCAGATGTGGAGTTTAAGATACAACACCGATGAACATAAGGGATAGGAAGCAAAAATAATATAAAAACAGAGAGGGAGGCAAACCGTAGGAGACTCTTAAATACAGAGAACAAACTGAAGGTTGCTGGAGTGGGGTAGGTGGGGGGAAGGGCTAAAGAGGTGATGGGCATGAAGGAGGGCACTTATTGGGATGAGCACTGGGTGTTATATGTAAGTGATGAATCAGTAAATTCTACTCCTGAAATTATTATTACATTATATGTTAACTAACTTGGATTTAAATTTAAATTAAATAAATACATAAATAAATAAAGGCTAGTGCTACTCTCTCTTCTGTATGCATTTATGTACGTGTGTACACATGTACTTAAATTCCAGAACTCTATGTGGAAATTAGATAAGAAATTCCACGTGTTGGTTCTGTTCCCATTCTAGTTGTGGCAACCGTTTATAGAATGAATCCCTTTACTATACTTTAGGCAGTGGAAGTTTTGCTGAGGCAGGAAAGTTAGCAATTCTTACGATGCCTAAAAGAGAATAAAAAATCAATGATATTAGCAGAGTCAGAAGCATATAATTTTAGTTATCAACACCTGTGCCTGTCTAACCAGAAATAAAGGACAGTATTGTGCATTGAAAGGTGACTGGCGGGGGGTGGGGGGTTGCAGCGCACGGCTTCATTATTCAAAAAAGAGCACATTCCTTTTCTGCATGCATGCAGGCTGGGATGAGAAAGAAACAGAACCTTCAGAGAAAGGTGGGATGAGCCATGTAGCATTATTCTCCATTTTAAAACTTTGAGAGGCATTTGGCTAGCTCAGGCAGTAAAGGATGAGACTCTTGGTCTCAGGATTGTAAGTTCAAGCCCTATGTTGGGTATAGAGATGACTTAAAAATAAAAAATATTTAAATAAATAGTTTAAAACCTGTTTTTCTGGGGCGCCTGGGTGGCTCAGTAGGTTAAGCGTCTGACTCTTAGTTTCAGCTCAGGTCATGATCTCACTGTTTCATGAGTTTGAGGCCCGAGTTGGGCTTTGCACGGAGAATGCGGAGCCTGCTTGGGATTCTCTCTCTCTCGTCTCTTTCTGCCTCTCCCCCACTAGAGCTGTCTCTGTCTCTCCCAAAATGAATAAACTTAAAAAAAAAAAACAACCTGTTTTTCTACGTATGTGTGTGGTCATGTGTTCTCCAGTGTGATGTGTGAAAAATAACACAGCCTGTATCATGTGTTGATCTAAAGAAGCTTTCGGTAATATCTCAGTTTGGTACAGAATGTATCCCTGGAAACTTCTGGAAGAAGAATCTTAAAGCTAAGCAACGAGATTGTGTGTGTGGGGGGGGGGGGAGGAAGAGGGGGAGAGAGAGAGAGGGAGGGAGGGAGGGAGAGGGGGAGAGAGAGACGGAGGGGGGAGAGAGAGAGAGAGAGAGGGAGGGAGGGAGGAGAGGGGAGAATACGTGGTTGATTGTAATAAAATCTCTGAGGTTGGTGGAAGTTTCAGGCAGGTAACTTTTTGGGGTGCCCTGTAACGATTTCTCCTTGAAAACATCGGAAATCTATGCAGGCATCTCCCTGGGTTCACCACATCTACCCAATTCTGCTGTCGGTGGTGTATTATTTCAATTCCCACTGACTGTGGTCTCAGGGAGCTGGACCGGTGAGGAGGGAAAGGGCAGATCCCTGCCCATCACGGTATCATGACCTAGGAGGTCTCCAGTCCTTGAAAGGAAGACAAGGTTAAGGGGGGACAGGGAGTTGGGTCTTAGCAGGTAAAACAGCTGTGGGTTCTGTGGCCTCCAGGACTGAGCAAGACCCCGGTGTGATGTGCCCTGCTCACCAGGGCCCCGGGGCCCCATGGGGCCAGATGAAGGTTCTAGGCACGGCACCATACACAGGCAAACACTTACTGCCTCTTTTCTTGAGGCTGTTTATTATTCAATCAACAAATTATTTTTGGACATATATGTGTAGCAGAACCCCTGCAAGAGCTAAAAGTCGTCTCCTGCTGGGTAGTCACGAATGACTTTGTTCTGCAGCTGAGCTCATGGAACTCAAGAGACACCTGTGTAAAATGTTTTTCTTTTGGGGCACCTGGGTGGCGCAGTCGGTTAAGCGTCCGACTTCAGCCAGGTCACGATCTCGCGGTCCGTGAGTTCGAGCCCCACGTCGGGCTCTGGGCTGATGACTCAGAGCCTGGAGCCTGTTTCCGATTCTGTGTCTCCCTCTCTCTCTGCCCCTCCCCCGTTCATCCTCTGTCTCTCTCTGTCCCAAAAATAAATAAACGTTGAAAAATAAATAAATAAATAAATAAATAAATAAATGTTTTTCTTTTATAAGCACAACAATTTCAGGAGAATCAGTGGCCTTAATTATCTGAATTTTAGAAAAGTGGACTGTAGAGTTTTCACAAGGTTTCTTTGCCTTTCCTGAAGTGAGAATTTCATTTTAAAAAATACAGTAAAAACAATAGTTTCACACTCCTCTGTATTCAATCTGAAACTGAATGTCTCAAGCTGCTTTATAAGAAGACTTGAGTCTCATGACTTTTTTAATAAACAGTATCAAAAAGAAACAAATACTGTTCCCAAAGCGTCCTAGAAATTCAATAACAAAGCCAGACTTCTCTACTCGAAATACATGGCTGGATACTTCCCCCCATGCTCCCCATCCCATCCCTACTCTCCAAGCTCATTTTTATACATTTCCAGTAAGCGTGGAGGCAGCCTTTCATGGGTTCCTCTCTCTCTCCTTTCAGCTTTATCCAAGTTTGTTCTCAGATGTTGACAGAATATTGCCTCCTGGCCGATGGGGCATTTCCATACTTCAGTCCTTGGAGGCACTGACATGATGCCCCCCCCCACCCCCCACCGACCCCCAGCACAGTGGTGGAGCTTCTGAAGGACTGGCCTGAGGACAGGACAGCAACCCCAAGGCCAAGACCTCAGGGCGCGTCCAGCTGGCTGACGGTCACTGTGCCCTGCACAGGCAGACACCAACAATCCTTGCTTTGACCTTGTTGGGCGGCTCGTTCATTCTAGGCTGTCTCTTAGGAAAACCACTGTCTATCTGATGCAGCTACTGACAGGATTACCGACGCCAGTGAGCACGCTAAGCCGAGGAAACCCAAGATAGCAGAAAGTGAGAGATGAAGAGAGTGGGGCCGCCGTCGATATTTCTGAATCCCGTCTTTGTATCCTTCTCTGCTTTCGGCAAAGAATTTCACTATCGAGCCCCAAGTCTATGAGGAATATCTGAAACAGAACGAGAGTGTTAACTGAGGAATGTTGTCAATGGAAAATTATCATTGTTCTGAGATTCCAAAACAAGAAGCCAAACCAAAGCAATGACTGTTCTGGAGCGTTCTCACCGCAGGTTTTGAACACCATCACCCAGTGGCTAGCATTCCGGGGGCTTTTATCACGATTCTGTCTGTTCAGCCATTCATTCGTTTACTGGACATTTCCAGACTGATGACTTTGTCTAATAAGTGGAATACTTTTTAATAATATTCTCATGGGTTCCATCTCCCCCCTCATATGGCATCCCTAATTAATCTTGAAAGCATTTGAGGGCACAACAGCCTTTTCCATCTTGGGTTTTTTCCCTGACCTTCGTCATTTGCTCTGAAACAGCAGAATGGTACTCATTCTGACACACTCTCCCCTCCGACCATCCCAGGGGTAGTGGAGCAAAAGAGATGCCTGAGGATGTGGAAGTGGCCTCATATCACCTAGTCAGCCATGGGTGATGGAGCTCAGGCATCCACAGGAACCTGTTGGATTGCTACCACCTGTGTCTCACCACCTGCCTCCTGGCAATTACCAACCTCAACCCCAAGTTCTATAATGTCCACTCTACACGAGTACATTAATTACTTTCAGGCTTTGGGATGTCCTGTGAATGTGAAATGATGTATTTTTGCTTGCTGTATCATTTTCAAGCTTAAGAATTACACACATCAGGGTACCCGGCTGGCTCAGTCGGTGGAGCACGCGACTCTCGATCTGAGGGTTGTGAGTTCAGGCCCCACATGGGGTGTAGAGAGGGCTTAGAAATAAAATCTTAAGAAAAAAAAAAGAATCACACCCATCATTAGCTTAGGCTGCAGTGTATTTCAGAGAAGAGGACTGTGCAGCCAACCTCAGGGGCCGCCAGAGAATTCGACCTTCAGGTGCAGAAGGGCTTTGCAAATCCACAACACTGAGTGCAGTGAAAAGACACTCAGCTCGAGTGTGGCCTCCTACCCGAGCAGGCAGGAAAAGTTTATCTTATTTTCCTCATATCAATCTAAGAATCAAAGTTTTTGAATTGCCCTTTTCCGTAACCCAGCAAACCAAACTTGACAGTGAAAAGAGCCGCCTCTGTGAAGGACAAGAGAATCTGTTACAGTGAGTTCTGAACTAAACTGCATCCAGAAGTCTTGGCTTCATACTGGAACCGAATTCTGTCTGGTACAGGCTCATGACACTCCTCGGCTCTGGTGCATCTGAGATTACGACCTGAGCACACTAGTCCTGCCCCCATCCGCGGCACATTTCACCCAAAGCATTTGTTTGTATTTTTTTTTTAAGTACAGCCAAAGTCTGAAAACAATAGAAATCATGGCAATGACTCATTTTCTATCAAACGTCATTTCTATTTTAGGATCACAGCATTGATTCTTTAGGCACCAATTCTATGTTGTTGTTTTTTAACCTGGTCTGTAAGTCTCTGAAATGAATCTCGATCATAGTGATTTGCAAATGTTACTTTATATTTCCGAAGATGAGAGCATCACCTGCTGAAAGGTAAGAGAGTCTTTCTAAACAGCAGGAAGATGTTAACTTGCAAAAAAGGGAAGCTAGAAAGGAATGCATAGGGGGACTTCTCCAAATGCTGCTGGAGACATTTTTAGCACTGTATACAGGTGTCACATCTGCACCGCATTTTCATCATGCAGTCACTGCTAGGAAACAATGTGAAACTATTTGGAATCGTTTACTTTTTTTCAGAATACGTAAGGGGGACACACGTCAGGAACCCCTCTCCGGAATTACAAAGGGAGGCAGCAGTGAGAGGCACATAGTAACAGAGGATAGTTTTAGAATGGCAGAGCCTGTATGACTCAACTTCATCTGGTAGAAAAATTATCTCACTTAACGCTGTTGTCGCCCAGTGCCTTTCAGCCCTGCCATGTAGATCTAAAGGCTGTTAGTGGAGAGAAGAAGGGATATTGGGTCCCTGTCTCCTGCCTCTTCCAACACCTTCCAGTGATGCTTCCTCTTACCTTTGGTTTTATTCACAGACCTCTCCCCAGCCAGAGTTCACATGTTTACAATATAATTCACGGTGCCATGATCCCAAGCAATTTCTTGCTCCTTTTGCAACAGGAACCTTTTAATGACTACTCGCAAAAAACGGGGAAACCAGCCGTCAGGTTTTAATGACTTTCCAGCTCTTGCTTTGTACTTTTAATCTTAAAATAGAACCGATCTTAAGGCTACAAATGTGTTAATAGGCACCCAGATACTTCTGGTGAGTCAATTACTCTGCGGGAAGAGTAAATTAGAGGCTTTTGCAAGTGCATTAACTCTCTAGACTCAGGCAGCACTCTTGCACAGGGAGGGAATTTCCACCCAGCTCATGAGTCACCAAGGAAAGGTTACTCCTTTTCCACCCTTCTCCTCTCTAGGGAGTTACTTGCTTCGGACATCCAAGTGTTTACACATGAAAACCCCAGAATGCAGCAAGGATCTCCAGGAAGACTAAAGGAATTCCAGAATTACACTTTACACTTCTGAGAAGGGAGAGAGGAAATCCCCTCCCTCTGTTCTTCCCACTTCTTGGGGATCAAGCCATCATCAAAAAAAAAGTCACCTTCTAGATAACTCAGGTTGACTTCTGTAAGACTTGAGAATCTTGCTTAATGCTTCTGGATACTCACATCCCTAAAACACTTGCTATATGCCTTCCAATGTTACTATGTTGGGTTTGTGCTATGGCGTGTAGTTGAACTTTTCCATGGCAGTACAGGTTGGTTACATTACCCGGGCGATGCTAGGACAAACAGGTCTCCTGGGCTTCTGCTAGTTGCCATTACACGAATGACCTAGACTACCAGGTTGTATCCACTTGTCATCATGTCCTTTATCCCCTGACCGTTCCCTTGTTTCAAAATTCGACCTGGGAATTTCTAGAATTCAACAAGAGACACGGAATCCGAAGCAGGCTCCAGGCTCCAAGCTGTCAGCGCAGAGCCCAACACGGGGCTTGAACTCATGAACTGTGGGACCATGACCTGAGCCAAAGTCAGAGACTTAACCGATTGAGCCACCCAGGTGCCCCCAGAACTTGCATGCATTTTTAAATTAAACTGTGAATATCAAGGACACAGTTTAAAGAACTATATCCTGCTGTACATCAAAAACTGTACAGGGGTGCCTGAGTGGCTCAGTCGGTTAAGCATCCGACTTCAGCTCAGGTCATGATCTCACTGTTGATGGGTTCAAGCCCCGCGTCGGGCTCTGTGCCGACAGCTCAGAGCCTGGAGCCTGTTTCCGATTCTGTGTCTCCCTCTCTCTCGGTCCCTCCCCCACTTGCACTCTGTCTCTCTGTGTCTCTTAAAAATAAATAAATGTTAAAAAAAAAACAAAACCGTACATCAAAAACTGATGTCCAGCTGGTCCTGGAAGTTTCTGTGGTCGGTGAAAGACACAACATTTATTTTTGATGTAGAGCTGACACACGATGTTACATCAGTTTCTTTTTTTTTTTTTAATTTTTTTTTTCAACGTTTATTTATTTTTGGGACAGAGAGAGACAGAGCATGAACGGGGGAGGGGCAGAGAGAGAGGGACACACAGAATCGGAAACAGGCTCCAGGCTCCGAGCCATCAGCCCAGAGCCCGACGCGGGGCTCGAACTCACGGACCGAGAGATCGTGACCTGGCTGAAGTCAGACGCTTAACCGACTGCGCCACCCAGGCGCCCCACATCAGTTTCAACCGTACAACACAGTAACTCCACACGGCCACGGTTTATGCTATGCTCACCACAAGTGCAGCCATCAACAGTCACTATAAAATGCTATCACAAGGTCGCTGACTGTATTCCCTAGACTATACTTTTCAGCTCTGTGACTTATTCATTGCACAACTGAAAACCTCTCCCTCCCACTCCCCTTTACCCATTTTGTCCATCCTCTCCTTTGGCAACCACCAGTTTGTTCTCCATACTTATGGGTCTACAGCATACCTTAAAAAAATAAATAAATTTCCTATTATGTTCAGGCAAACAAACCTAAAATACTTGATACATTTTTTCCTGCCACTTGCTCATCACACATGGGGAGGCTGAAATAAGAATACTGAAAGGAATTACCTTCCCGTCAGCAACGAAAACCAGTGGCAATCAATGTTTCGTATGAAGGTTTTTACTCTCTGAGGTCTGCATGTGGAGGTGAGAAGCCATTGAAGACTAGACAAAATGTGTAGCACCCAGCAGATCATCGCCAAGAATGGCCGTGCCAATTTAGCGGCATTGTTTAGTTTAAGAAGAGAACGGTTGGAATTCACAATCCAGGACAAGTTAGGAATTGCCTCCAATCTCGAGGCGCCCGTGGTCTGCCTCACTGTTTCATCTCCCTCATGAATAGCATAGCTTCGTAAGTCACTCCATCCACGTGGTTTGCTCCTCTCACTACACAGATCCGGCGCTGAAATCTGTACCTGCTTCTGCGCTCACGACGTACCTTTGGTTGGCCTGGCTGGCGCTATCTGTCCTCCAGTTGATTTCAAGATGGCCCCCGCTCAGGAGACTGAGGGTAACCTCTGTGTGTGCCAATGGTAAGATACTTTGAGAGGATCTCCTGGGAAGGGAGTCTTTTCCGTAAGTGCGGGTTTAGTATTCATTTTTTAAAACCCTACTTTTTGTTTATTGTATTTCCTCTCCTACACCTGGTCTTTTACTCTCAAACACACGTGCTCGACCCCTCCACAATTCTACTGCTGTCCAGAGATTTCCATAATCACATCAGCACATGCGGTTCCATCTAAATTATGGGCCAAAGTAATATAAAAGCTTGGGCCTAATGACTTCACCAAGGAAGGGGTTTCAAACAAGATCAAGGAGGAAACACGGGGGAAGAGAAAGAGTGCCAAAAGGCAGAAAAGAATGGGGATGAGAGGAGGTGGACGGAGCCAGTTTTAATGAGGGCAGACATTCTTTCTTCCGGGCACAGGTTTCTTAATTTCTCTTATTGTTTGAAACTTGACCCCATCTGTTCTTTCCATCTGACCCTAGATGATGAGATCGGAGCTGCAGCGTTGTGTGGAGGGGTAAACACGCTTCGCAGCTCACAACCCTGGGCTCCGGTTTTAGCTCTGTGAGTTTGGAGAAATCACTCTACCTCTCTGATCCTCCATGAAAAGGAACCATGGTGTCTCTCTCGCAGGCTAATTTTAAGCACTAACATGAGGAAATGCCGGGTTTAAAGCACATGAGACAAGCATCCACAACATGGTAAGATCCATCTCATACAAGCAAGGGCTCCATAAATTCTGTATGAAGAGCACATTTTCTAGCACAGGGCCTAGCATTACACTTGAAGTAGCTTTGCAAAGAGGCCAAAAGTCAGTTTCTGATGTTTTCAAAGAATGGAGAAGAAAAGAAGGTAGCTGGTAATGCAAAGCATCCCCCGGCCCCACCATCTTCGTGCAAAATAACAATGCGAACCTTGTTAAAAAGAAACAGCTGAAAATGGAGTTGCTGACGTTAAGCCCCACCAGACTTAATACCTAACCTAACGGAAGCTTCAGCCAATCACTTTGGAATTTCCTGATCCGCACCACTGAAGTAATCTGCATAATAAGATCCCTGGCCCTAAAGGAAGGTGACCTTGCCTGAAACAATCTTTTCTTTTCTCTCTTGTCTTGCCCCATTTCTGCTTATAAGAGCTTCCATTTTACACAACTCGTCAGAGCCCCCATCTCTTTGTTCGATAGAATACAGCTCCGCTTCACGAATCACTAAATAATGCCAATTAGGTCTTTACATTTACTCCATTTACTCGGATCGATTTTTGTTCTTTAACAATGTGCAGTAATACATGGCCGTTTGCCTGCATATCAAATATGATCCGTGGCACAAATATAATGGAAAGAAGCACAAAGTTATATTTAGAAGCCCATGCACCCTTTTCCATGCAAATGAGCAGTGATAAAAGAAAGAGAAAACATAAGATATACACGGTCGACAGTGGATTATTTATAAAATAGGTTCAGGGCTATGTTCTTTTGTTGTTTTCTTTTCTTAAATTCAATTTATTTAAACTAAAAACAAAAGCAAAAAGAGTTTTGCCCATTTCTCTAACTTGTCACCACCGCCCACCCCCCCATTTCACCTCTGGCAACTATTAATGTTTTTTGTATCTATGAACTTGTTTCATACTTATATTCTATACATATAACATATATAACATATCCTATATGTCATATGGGATATGTTATATATCTTATATATATCTTATATACAGTGTGTATAGAATGTATTATATATCTTTTATATAGTGTATGGAATATGTTATATGTCTAATATAGTGTGTGTGTATATATATTTTAGATTCCAGTAGTAAGAGAGATCATATAGTATTTCTCTTTCTCATATTTCATAATTCCCTTGAGGTCTATCCATGTTGTTGCAAATGGCATGTTTTTTATGGCTGAATAATATCCCAGTGTGCGTGTGTGTGTGTGTGTCTATATATATCTACTTTGTGTGTGTGTATGTGTATCTACCTATCTATATATAGATAGATAGATATAGATAGATATAGATAGATAGATATCTATCTATCTATATCTATCTATATCTATCTATCTATCTCTCTCTCTCTCTATCTATCTAGATATCTATATATGTATCTCACACCTCTTTTATCCATCCATCCATGGATGGACACTGGATTGTTCCCATACCTTAGCTATTGTAAATAAATGTTGTGATGAACATGACAGTACAGACATTTTTGAGTTAGTGAACTCATTTCCTCCTATAACTACCCAGAAGTGTGTGTGAGGTGACATCTCATTTCAGTTTTGATTTGCACTCCTCTAATGATTAGTAATGTAGAGCATCTTTTCATGTACCTGCTGGCCATGTGTATATCTTCTTTGGAAAAAAAAAGTCTATTTAGATCTTCTTCCCGTATTTTAATTGTACAAGTCCTTTATTTATTGTGGGCATTAGCCCCTTATCAGAGATATGATTTGCAAATATTTTATCCCATTCAGTAGGTTGCCTTTTTATTTCATTGATGGGTTCTTTTGCTGTGTAGGAGGCTTCTATTTATTTATTTTTTAACTGCATTATTTTATTGTTAAGGAATCCACTTCTATGATGGTCATGAAGCCCAGACTGGGTTAACAGTAATGAGTCCTGGAGGGCACTGCACCTGGCTCTAGACTTTCTGGTTATAAGCACTGTCTTCTCTTTCCCTCAGCTGAAAACCCAGACTCATGAGGCCTCAAGCCCTGCTTCCCTATTTCCAGAAGATGCCAAATCCAGGTAGCAACCCCACACCACAAGCAGGCTGGGATCTGTGCGGGCCTCGATGGCTGTGCAGAAGCTTTTTAGTTTAAAGGAGTCCCACTCATTTATGTTTGTTTTTATTGCTTTTGATTTGGTGTCAGATTCAAAATATCATAGCCACGACCAATGTCAAGGAGCTTACCGCCTATGTTTCCTCCTGGGGGTTTTATGGTTTCAGATCTTACATTCAAGTCTTTAATCCATTTTCAACTAATTCCTGTGTGTAATTCCTGTTGTGAGGTAAGGCTCCGGTTTCATTCTTCGGCATGTGGCTGTTCACGTTCCAGACACCATTTACTGACGTCTGTCCTTTCCTTGCCATATATTCTTGGCTTCGTTGTCATAAATTAATTGACTGTATACATGTGAGTTTATTTCTGGGCCCTTTATTCTGCTCCACTGACCCATGTGGCTGCTTTTCTAACGCCACTACCATACTGTTTTAATTATCATAGCTTTGTAATATAGTTTAAAATCATGGAGCATGGTGCCTCCAGCTTTGTTCTTCTTTCTCAAGACCACTTTCACTATTTGGAGTTTTTTATGACTCCATGCAAATTTTAGGATCGTGGGTTATATTTCTGTGAAAACTGCTATTAAAATTTTGATAGGGATTGCATTTAATCTGTAGATGGCTTTGAGTAGTGTTGATATTTTAATGATATTAATTTTTCCAATCCATGAGCATAAAATATCTTTCCATTTATTTGTATCTTTTTCCATTTTTTCTCATTGATGTCTTACAATTTTCAATACACAAGTCTTTCACCTCCCTGGTTAAATTTATTCCTAGCCATTTTATTCTTTTTGATGCAATTGTAAATTGGATTTTTTTTTTCTTAAATTCTCTGGTAATTCATTATTAGTGTATAAAAACAACAGATTTTTTGCGTATTGATTTTGTATCCTGCAACCTTACTGAATTTATTAGTTCCAACAGCTTTTTTGATGGAGTCTTAACAATGATCTATATATAATATTATGTCATCTGTAAGTAGTGACCATTTTACTTCTTCCTCTCTAATTTGGATGTCTTTTATTTCTTGTTCTTGCCTAAATCTGGCTGGGACTTCCAATACTATGTTAGGTAAAAGTAGTGAGTGGGCATCTTTGTTTCATTCTTGTTCTTAGAGAAAAAGCTTTCAGCTTTTCATTGTTAAGTATGAAGTTAGCTGTGGGTTTATCACATGGGGTCTTTATTATGATCAGGGTATCAGGATATGACAGGCAAAATGAGTTTAGGGGAATACCTTCCTCTTCCATTTTTTTAAAGAGTCTGAGAAGGATTGCTATTCTTTCAATGTTTGACAGATTTGCCGGCAAGGTTGTCTGGTCCTGAACTGCTGTTTGTTGGCAGGTTTCTGATTACTGATTCAGTCCTCACTAGCAATCAGTCTGTTCAGATTTTCTATTTCATCATAATTCGGTCTTGGTATGAATTCAGGTTGTGTGTTTCTAGGAAGTTATCCATTTCTTCTAGGTTGTCCAAATGTTAGTGCGTACTTGTTCACAGCAGTCTCTCATGATCCTTTATATTTCCGTGGTGTCATTTGTAACAAATCCTCTTTCATTTGGATTCTATTTGTTTGAGTCCTCTCCTTTTTCCTGAGGAGTCCACCTAAAGGTCTGTCAATTTAGTCTATCTTTTCAAAGAACCAGCTCTTAGTTTCTTCGCTCTTTTCTATTGCCTTCTTAGTCCCTATTTAATTTATTTCTCCTCTAGTCTGTTATTTTCTTCCTTCTACCTAACTTTGGGCTTTGTTTGTTCTTCTTTTTCTAGTCTCTTTAAAGTTCAGTTGGGGTAAAGTTCAGTTGCTTATTTGAGACTCTCCTCGATTTTTGAGGTAGGCCTATGATCACTATCAACCTCCTTCTCTGAATTGCTTTTGTTGCATGCGATAAATTTTGCTATGTTACATTTCCATTCTCATTGTTCTCAAGGTATTTTAGGGGCATGCAGAAGGAAAGGGAGAGAGAGAATCCCAAGCAGGCTCCTCGCCCAACATGAGGCTCAATCCCATGACCATGAGATCATGACCTGAGCCAAAATCAAGAGTCAGACACTCACCTGACTGAGCCACTCAGGCGGTATTTTTTTTTTTTTTATTTCTCTTTTGATATCTTCTTTGACCTACTGGTTGTTCAGCAGCATGCTATTTAATATCCACTTATTTGTAATTTTTCCATTTTTCTTTATGTAATTAATTTCTAGTTTCATACCACTGTGATCAGAAAAAAAGTTTGAGATGATTTCAATCCTCGGAAATGTATTGAGACTTGCCTTGTGGCCTAACATATGATCTATCTTGGAATTGTTCCATGCGTGCCTGAGAAAAATGTGTATTCTGTTGATTTTGGACGGGATGTTCTTTAAATATCTGTTAAGTCCATCTGGTCTAATGTGCCACTTAAGGCCATTAAGTGGCCTTATTGACTTTCTGTCTGGATGATCTATCCATTGCTGTGAGTGAGTAGGGCTATGATCTTAATTAAATAGAGTTAATAAAGGGTATCTGGGATGTGAAATCCTTCATTTCTCTACTGTTTAACCCTTCCATGTTCACGGACTATGCCGATGTTGATTCAGACACATCCAAAGCCAAAACTCCTTGTTATAACACGGTGGACCATGAAGGCAAGAGATAAGTACCTTAATCCTCTCCCGTGACTCTGAAGACTAATCAGGGTTCAGAAATGAAGTTTCCTTCTCTAAAAAGTCTTGGATGCGGCTGGTGCTCGGGCTGAGACTTAGTTCTAGAACAGTTCCTCCTCACCTCCTTCTTCATTCTACCTCTAGCTTCTAGCTTTTGGGTTCTCTTGCTCCTAAAGCTGGAGCTATTATTTTTCATTTATCTCCCCAGCACTGAATTCCTCGCCTGGCTCACTGGGGTCTTTCAGTCACTCCTCCAGGGTCCTAAATTTTCCCAAATTAGAAATTAAAGTTCCATCACCCTGGGCAAATAGGGCCCTGCTCCCCCATTCCAACCTACAACTAAAAGTGATCACCAAACACTGGATCTTTTGAGGAATGGTTAGAGCAAACCACTCATCTCCAAAAACCATACCCATTAGTGACTTTGCTGCTTGCAATACATAAATAGACTCATTTCTTGGATGGCACATAAATCATGCCAATCGAGTTATAACAAACTGCCTAGTAGGTCAAGTAGATTAGATTATAGTTAGTCTATGGGTTTCAGTCTTGTGGCTAAGTTCCACTTGTCTTGGTTCCAAAAATTTGCATATGGAAAATGAAGTTTCACACAGAGATATGTTTATATTTATATGGTGATTTGTATCTGTGACATCCTTTGGGACCCTCATCCGTGGTAGGGAAAAGCTTGCCTCACAAACAACCAATCTGGCCTATGAAGCAGTTCAATCAGAGAAGGGAAATTTATGCCGTGAAAGAGCTGCAATGAAAGAGAGAGCTGTGTTATAAAAGCATGTTCATTGTTGTCTCCTTTTCCTCTGTGGTTTAAAATTTGCATCGACATGGGAGAATTGCACTGATAAAGATACAGCCCGGGGTTATGTATATCGGGGCTAATTGGAAACAGCTGAGAACAGTGGGAGGCAAAGCCATCCACATTTGGACAATCGCTTTCCTTCCCGTGGGTGGGCCAGTTTATAAAGGCCCTGTAGCCTTCCCAGGCCTGGGACCCGACGGCTGAATTGCAGCACATATCTTACATAAAAGGCAGAATCCCCATCCACACAAGAGACCCAACGTCCATTACGAAGTGGCGTGTTAAATATAACGAGCAAAATCCACTGGATTCATTGAAAATGATTCACGGTGGAAAACTGGTTTTCCACACAAATGTTGCTGGT
The DNA here is from genome assembly GCF_022837055.1 of Prionailurus viverrinus. Lineage (NCBI taxonomy): Eukaryota > Metazoa > Chordata > Mammalia > Carnivora > Felidae > Prionailurus > Prionailurus viverrinus. The sequence continues at coordinate 69,308,292 of NC_062562.1, read as the reverse complement.
GGAAATATGGTAAAGAGCAGCCTGCGTGGGGGCTTTGGCTGTGGTCTGCACCACCCTGCTCAAACAGTACAAGGAGTAATTCCCAACATATAGTCTACCTTGCTTAGAGTCACTTTAAAAGACTGATATGTGCCAGGGGGTGCCTGGGTGGCTCAGTCGGTTCAACTCTCGATTTCAGCTCAGGTCATGATCTCACGGTTAGTGAGATCAAGCCCCATGTCTGCCTCTGCACTGACAGTGCAGAGCCTGCTTGGGATTCTCTCTCCCTCTCTCTCTCTGCCCCTCCTGCCATGCGTGTGCACTCGCTCGTGCACGCAGTCCCTCAAAATAAGTAAACTTTTAAAAAAGACTGTTATGTGGCAGAAGATAAAATACAGTGGATTTGACCAGGTCCATGTGAACAATTGAAAATAAAAATAATTTACTGAGCTCCTACCCTATGCCAACCAAAGTGTGCATGTAATTTTTTTTTTTTAATTTTTTTTTTCAACATTTATTTATTTATTTTTTGGGGACAGAGAGAGACAGAGCATGAACGGGGGAGGGGCAGAGAGAGAGGGAGACACAGAATCGGAAACAGGCTCCAGGCTCCGAGCCATCAGCCCAGAGCCTGACGCGGGGCTCGAACTCACGGACCGCGAGATCGTGACCTGGCTGAAGTCGGACGCTTAACCGACTGCGCCACCCAGGCGCCCCATGTGTGCATGTAATTTTTAAGGATCACATGGTTACACAGTTGGTAATGGGCAGAACTGAGATTTAGCCCAGGTCTCTAGGGCTCCAAAGCCTACACTCTTTCTCCAGGCTATGCAGCATCCAGAGCTCCAAAAGTCTACTCATCGAATTTTCAGAGGAAACTGCATTATTACACTGGGATCCATCTCAAATAATCATCTAAAACTATGGCATCTATTATACAGCCAGCCTCCTGCCCATAACTATCTATGGCTCCCAAAAGTGAAAGAAGGTGAAAAGTTATAAAATGTTTTCCAGAAATGGAGGTTAAATATCAAGAAACCCACAGTGGCCAAACTTACTCAGGGATATTTATTAGATCTTGGTCTCCTGAAGTAGTCAGGTATTCCGAATACAAACATAAAGGAAAAGATACTTTTAAAAGGTCAAGTTTTAAAGCTTTTTTTGTGCCTCAGTACACTTTCCTTACAGAATATGGAACTTTAAAAATCAGCATTACACTGTAGGAGCACCTAGGTGGCTCAGTAGGTTAAGTGTCTGACTTTGGCTCAAGTCATGATCTCGCAGTTCATGGGTTCAAGCCCCATGTCAGGCTCTGTGCTGACAGCTCAGAGCCCGGAGGCTGCTTTGGGTTCTGTGTCTCCGTCTCTCTCTCTCTCTCTGCCCCTCTCCTCTTCATGCTCTGTCTCTCTCTCTCTCTCTCTCTCTCTCTCAAAAATAAATAAACATCAAAAAAAATCAGCATTACGTTGTAAAATTCCAAAATTTACCACAAGACTGCATTAATTTCACTTCTTGAACTATACTGTATGGAAATAACCCACAAGGGAAAACTAATTTTGTGTAAAACTACTGATGCACCATTGGCAACACAAGTATCGCACAACCACAGAAATTGGCCCGATGAAAATATGGTTGAACAAACCAGAACACGTTAACAAAATGAAACAAAATCATATGACTATAAATGTGAATTCCATGATTAAACGTTCATAAACCTGTGCATTGAAAAAGTTAAGAAAACTGAAAGTGACAGAAATAAATTAGAATTAAGCTGCTCTTTGGGGAGTACCTGGCTGGCTCAGTCGGTAGAGCCTTGACTCTTGACGTCTGAGTTATGTAAGTTTGAGCTGCACGTTAGGTGTAGAGATTACTTAAAAATAAAATCTTAAAAAAAGAAAAGAATTATGTTGTTCTTTTGGGGGTAGAGGTGTTTTTTCACACAGATTAGCCTGTAATCCCCCAACGCTGCCAGCAGGTAACTCAACATATGCTCCCCTGAGGCCGAGCAGGGCCAGGAACTGAGAACTGGCTTTGTGTGTCTCCCACTCAACTTTCCTCCACAACCAGCTAGTTACCTGAGCCAAGAACACAGCCAGTGTCCCCTCCGCACATCTCTGGGACACCGCTGTTTTCTCATAATGATGACATAATGGAGAAGTCTTACAAAACTCTGAGTATTATTTATTTTTTTAAGATTTCATTTTTTAAGTATGCTACACCTAACACGGGGCTTGAACTCACAACCTCAAGATCAACAGCCACATCCTCCACTGACTGAGCCAGTCAGGTGCCCCCAATCAGCTATTTTAAAATAATTCTTTTTAATTTTATTTTAGAGACAGAGTGCCAGTGGGGGAGGGGGGAAGAGAGAGAGAAAGAGAGAGAGAATCTTAGGCAGGCTCCATGCTCAGTGGGGACCCCTATACCCCTGGGATCATGACCTGAGTCAAAATCAAGAGTTACACACTCAACCAACTGAGCCACCCAGGTGCCCCAAGAATTCATTTCTTTAGTGAAATGGGCTTTAGTGTTTCAATGTCATCGATCTTTGTGCCTTCTTTGTCAGGTAGTGTTTCCCGCAAAACAGAGGTTCTGTGACTATCCTAAGGCAAGAATGCATCCCCCCCTGGCTTTCCGAAATGCAGCCATATCTCTCGGGTACTGACCTAGCAGAATTTAGGGTACAGCCCACGAGAACTTGAAATGTTCCAGCATCGCCCTTATTTTATGTAAGAAAACCAAACCCCTGGGGTGTCACATTACATGACTTGACCCAAACACAGAAGAAGGCCTGGTGAAACTGTCTTTTGCACAAAAGTGTCAGTTGAAAATAAAGCCACACCCACCACCTTTCTCTCAAATTCCAGTTTTACCCTAACCAAAAATCTTCAACTTTTCTGTAGTGTCTGCAGAAAAATAGGTACGTTTTACTCAACGGCGTTCCTGAGAAACCCAGGCTGTGGAACTTAACGTAAATAAAACGGCTTCTTTTCCATCCTGAGTTTGTTAACTGACGGAGATGCTTGTGCAAAGAGATACTTAAGGCCAGCGAAGCCCAAATTCCTAGCGAATGCTGGCATCTCCTCTCGGGAGAGGAGATTACTAACTGCCCATCCCAACTTTGCTTAAACACTTCCAGGGCGCGGCATTTACAAATTTATGAACCGCAAATTCCATTTTAGGATCGCCGTAGCTGTTTATGAAATTCTTTCTTATGTTGATCCAAAATCTGCCGCCCTCCAACTTCATACCATTTGTCTCTGTTCCGTGCTCTGCAGCCAGAATAAGCCGGCTGCCCTGGCCACATCACAGCATCTCAAATGCTTGAGGACGGCTGTCACAGCACCCAGAAGTCTGTCGGCCGTGCCGAGTGTCCCTCTTTGCACAGACTCTAACCCTCTACCCCCTTGGCCACGCCCGCTTCACAAACTCCACTTGCTGAGGTCCCTTTAAAACGGGCCCTGAATCACCTAGTAACCTCCACACACATGCTGACCAGCACACGGCATTAGCCAGATGATTACCTCCTGAATTCAGGACACTGTACTTTTATTAACATACTCCAACATCAACGTCAGACTGTTGTTGGCTCATATTGAACTCGCAGCCAACTAAAACACCCAGATCTTTTTCACACTTACGCAACCGGTGTTTTTCATTCCGTCAGCCATTCAACAAATATTGCCTTCAAGAAAATTATTTCCACACCGAAAACTGACAATTTTCCATAAGATGATGGGGCGACAAACAGATTAAGGAAACGCAAGAACGTTTGACCTGCAAGTGAACCTGAAATTAAATGTGTTCACGTTAATTTAACAGTTAGCTGTGTCATTTATCGGCTAGTTGTCAAAGGCAAAACCACCTCACCGAAATCCAGTGGTCTGTGAAATGTGGATCGCAGGAGACAAATGAGGTCAAACGTTTCACTTTATGTTCAAATGAGTTTGTCCAGAGGGGCACAAAGAATATTTCTAAGAGTCAGATTTGAAAATCGGTTTGAAAATCAGTGGAAATCAAACCTTTCAGTCAAAAAGATTATTCATAGAAATGATGTAAGTAGCACTGGTAACTACTTTATTGACTAGGACACGTCAGACAAGTTCCTTAGTTTTCCAGGTATGAACTACACATAACCCAGGATGACTACTTTTACTTATATATTGAAAATACTCCACAAGTTTTCCATAAAACTCTTAAACTAACAATATTGCTACAGAATTATAAGATGCCTTCCATTCAATCTGCCCTCACCTATTTGGTTTTCCATGTTTTGTGAATCATTTGCTCCAAGCCAAAGAGATAACTCACCTTTTGTATTCTCTTTTCAACAGATAAACTGTTGCAGAATCACTTTATTCAGAGCAAACTGGAGGAACCCAGTGGATCAGCCAACCCAATGCTTTATTATACAAATGAGGATACTGAGGCTCCCAGAAGTTGCCTTTCCTTCCTTCAGATTTGTTGAGCTCTTTTCTAAGCATGTGAATGCCTGAAGCTCAAATAAGTGGAAATATAATTAGGAAGAGAAAATGCGGGTGAACAATAGAGTAAATCGTGCAGACTTAAAGGAGTTCAAGATAAAGTTCAATGTAGCTAACGTGGATCCTCGTGTGTGTGTGTGTGTGTGTGTGTGTGTGTGTGTGTGTGTGTGTTGGGGGGAACAGAGAAGGAGGAGAGGACAAGGGGAGAAGGGAAAGTGGATGACCAGATGTGGATCAGTGCAAGGACAGACCCATCTGTCCTGTATTTATGAGGAAAATAACCATGTGTACTATTAAGCATATCACATCTTATCTACAACTACAGTAAAGAGTTCCTAAATAATGCCCGTGGGCTGAATGACTTAATGCACAAGTGTAAATGTGTATCCTAATTCCAGATATGTTCCATTTTGAACTTTAGATAAAGGGAGCTACCTAAAAGAGTGACAGAGTTAGTAACATGATCAGACTGGCATTTTAGAACAATCCTAGCTACACATTCCCACCTGGAAAACTTTCAAAAGATACCTATAAGGCTCCTTTAAGACCCACTATAGCAGAATATCAGGAGTCGGGGCTGGCATTAGGAGTCGTCACAACTCCCCCCTGCGATCCCAATGTGCAGCCAAGGTTGTGAACCCCTGTTCTAGAAATGGTTCTGGCAGCAAAGCAGGGAAGCGCTGAGACAGAGCAGGGGAGACGGGGAGGACACAATTAGAGATGGTGAGGGCTGACCCAAGACCATCATCACGGGGACCCAGAGGACAAGATGGGTGAAGTGGGGAAACTGGGGACGTCTAGAGTGGCTCCGGTGGCTCAGGTATGTAAGTGAATAGGAGTGACAGCCCCACTGTACTGCAGGAGGAAGTCCATTGGAAGTGGGTACGGGGTCTGCCAGCATATCCTCCCGGGGGCTCCAAAACAACAATGCAGACAGGACGCTCTCCATCTGTGAGTCAGAGGCCGCCTCCAAACATGAGCATGGAGAGGAGAATTTGGAACAAGATGGGAAGGTCAAGGATGGGGGTGGGGGGATCCTGACGTGAAAATAAGAGCGGTAATGCCATGAGGGACAGCGAGGACCTACGTACAACCACATGAGGAAGGCGAACACAGATGCACCGGATTATCCGCTGCCCCTTGGTCTGTGTTCAGGGTTTTGGCCTCCAGGTGTTCCAGACTTTCCCAAACATTTTTCACACGTCCGAGCTTGTTGCCAAGCTCTACTTCAGATTAAGTATCCCAATTTTGGAACTAAAGACACCAGCAGTGCCTGGAGCACCACCATAGTTGCTGACCATCTAGAGCGACTGTTGAGAGACGCAGCCCCAGCCCCCACAGATGAGCCAGAAATAACGGGGGACTCCTGGCAGGGTGACCTTAAAGCCGTGTCTGCCCAGACCCATGCCATGCCTGTCTGGACAAGCGTGGCCTTTCCTACTGTCTTCAAAATGGGTTTCAGTCCTCAGGTGGTATTTTCCATGCGGTGTTAACTTAAGTCCTACACACCAAAGTGAGGACAACCTGGGGATGAAATTCCCAGAAACTTGCTCAAGGTCACCCAAGGTCAAGCAGGGTGTCAGACCAGAACTCCTAGGTTCTAGCTGCAGGCTGGAGCCCTGGGGGATCTGAGAGACACAGGTGAGGTGGTCTAAAAGAGTAAAGAGGAAATGCCAGCTGTAAGCAGGTTTGCTTAGACCTTCCAGAAAAGGGGGAAGATGGGGACTCCGAGGCAGAGACTGAATAACAGGCAGCCTGGTAGGCAACATTTTCCTCTTCCAGGCTTCACCGAAGTTTCTGACCCGTACTGCACTCAGCAATTGTCATTATAAATGGGAGATTTTCCACTGAGGGGCAGCGAGACCCCGTGTCTTTCTTGCATGTTGGGGAAAATGAAAACTCCTCCTTAGAGACTGAAGAAATCATCACTGTCCTTAGGGGATTGGGTTTGTGTGCTTCAAACAAAACCAGTTTAGTGTAAAGCAGATGGGTTAAGAGCTAAAAGAAAGAAGGAAGGAAGGAAGGAAGGAAGGAAGGAAAATAAGAAAGAAAGAAAGAATGAAAGAAAGAAAGAAAGAAAAGAAAAGAAAAGAAAAGCAAAAAGAAAAGAAAAGAAAAGAAAAGAAAAAAGAAAAGAAAAAAACACTGTGAGCTCATGTGAATCACCTCAAGGGAATGGCCAGGAATCAAATGTCCTCCTAGGAAATGTGCCACCCCACTGAGGTTACCTGGGACACAGGGGCGGCAGGGCTGGGGAGAAGACAGGGCAGGGCTGGCCTGAGCAGGGGAGGTAGGAATCCGAGGGTTCACCAACCCTGGCATTTCAATTGTAACCTCTCCTTTTTGGCCCTGGGAAACCAGCAAATAATTACATAATCCACATTTCTCCCAGGTCTACCAGGGAGGGCACAGGAACAGGCTGAGGATGGCTATTAGAGCTCCTGGCACACAGGCCTCCCAGCAGGCAGCTGCTGCCTGGCTTTTGTCCCTTCAACCTGTCAGCCCAGGTTGACTGCGTTGTTTCTACATGGAAAGCGGTGTAAACGGAGCTCTCTAATGAAATGCCTCGTTCTGTGATCCATTGGTGAACCTCCTGGGAACAGAAATGAGGCACGGGGGGCGGGGTGGGGGGCAGAGGGAGCTCTAAGGACTATCAAAACTGGAACATTCTGGACAAGGCCAAAAGACACCCAACTTGCAGAATGGTCTCGCAAAGTTGCCACAGGCAAACGGAATGCTCTGGAATACACACACTTGCAGACAAGGCATCATCCTTTGGAGCAGAGAACACACTCGTTTCTTGCCAAAGGTGACCTCGGCTGCGTGGCTGGCCTCCTTTCTAGAGGCACGGCCTTCCCACCCAGTGGTCATGGAGGTTCCCCGGCCTCAACGCGAAGGATTAGTTCCTGCAGGAGGCAGGCTGTGAAGCCTTATTTACCCAAACACGGAGTTAGGACATTGAAGCATGTCAGGGAACCACAGGGATTTTCCTTAAATAAGCAAAGCACACATTAAACTGGTAATAATTAAAATAGTCTGCCCTGAAGAATGTGCAATGGGTAGCATTTTCTCCCTGACCCAAGAAAGGCAAAGATCCTCTAAGAATCAGAAAGCTACGATAACATCTTGCTCCTCAAAATCGTATCCTCCAAATGTCTAAAGGGCACTGTTTTCAGACAGGGGGTAGGGGGATCGTCCAATGGGGGAAGTCCAGTTTTCCTTGCGTGGGTCCTCTCCTGATAACTTCACAGTCTTCAGGATCTCTGGGGAGCTGACCCACCCCAGAGAAGCAGGAACAAGGAGTGGAGACTAGAGAGCTTACCTGCTGTTTTTCCAGAACAGCCACATTATAACGTGGCAGCCAGCTCCACCCCAATCCCACTGGGAGCCTCTCCTTACCTCACAGCCCTGCCCAGAATTTGCTCCCTGGCCCCTTGGTTCAACTTCCCTGTGCAAAAGCCTGGCAAATGCAGGGGGAGGCCAGGAGCACTTCTCCACCTGCCTGCACCTTTCCTCAGCCATCAGGGACCCACACACCTGAGTGGGGCAATCTCCCTGAGGTTTCTGGGGAGAGCAGCATGTAACTTGCTTTTTTTTAATGTTTACTTATTTGGGGGGTGGGGGAAGAGAGGCAGAGAGAGAGAGAGGGAGACACAGAATCAGAAGCAGGCTCCAGGCTCTGAGCTGTCAGCACAGAGCCCAACGCGGGGCTCGAACTCACGAACCGTGAGATCATGACCTGGGTGGAAGTCGGACGCCTAACTGACTGAACCACCCAGGTGCCCCTGGTTTTTTTTGTGTTGTTTGTTTTTATTTTTTAAGTTTATTTTGAGAGAGACAAAGACAGTTTGGGAGGGACGGGGGGGAGGGGGTGGGGAGAGAGAGAGAGAGAGAGAGAGAGAGCGAGCGAATCCCAAGCAGGCTCTGCACTGTCAGCACAGAACCCGATGCAGGGCTTGAACTGTGAGATCATGACCTGAGCCGAAGTCGGAAGCTCAACTGACCGAGCAACCCAGGCGCCCCTGTAGTTTGCTTTTCATACAACACAGCCAGCACAGGGCAGGATTACTCTCATTATGATTACTGCTATGAAGAATTGATTGATTACTGAAAGTCTTGAAAGAAAAGTCTGATTTTTAAAGAATAACAACAAAAGTTGCAACGTGGAGGGCTCAGGCAAGGACATCAAAGACCAAGACTTGCCATCAGGGCTGAGCATGTATCACTTCCTGAGAAATCATCTCTCTGTATGTATCTAATTAAAGAGCTAAGCTGTGCACAAGGAAGGCGTGTTGCGGCCGTTTCTCTTGCAAGGCGTGGAACTGAGTGTTCCTTGACCTAAGTGTGCAGGCACTGGCTCTGTGTCCTTGCACATGAGTCCTCCAAGACAGCCCAGGGAGGGGAACTGGTCATACTTGACACAAAAGGAAACTAAGTCTCAGGGAGAATAAGGGACTTGACCAAACTCACACAGGTACCGAAGGTGCCACAGAGCCAGGATCCGGGTTCTTTCACCTTCAACCCAGCACATCTCATGTCCATCCAGCTGCCACACAGTGCTGGGCTCTGTGGGTACACAGGTCAGAGAAGCAGATAGGAGCTCCGCCCTGCTGGTGTTGACAGTCTAGCTAGAGAGACATTTAAAGAACAAACAACAGAGGCGCCTGGGTGGCTCAGTCAGTTAAGCATCCAACTTCAGCTCAGGTCACCATCTTGTGGTCCATGAGTTCGAGCCCCGCGTCGGGCTCTGTGCTGACAGCTCAGAGCCTGGAGCCTGTTTCAGATTCTGTGTCTCCCTCTCTCTGACCCTCCCCCGTTCATGCTCTGTCTCTCTCTGTCTCAAAAATAAACGTTAAAAAAAATTTTTTTTAAATAAAAAAATAAATAAAGAGCAAACAACAACTCTTGCAAGGTAAGGGAGATCCTACAACCAAAGTTTTCCAGGCAGAGGGAACAGCTTGTGCAAAGGTGCTTACCTTGCAACAACTCTTGCAAGGTAAGTGAGATCCTACAACAAGTTTTCCAGGCAGAGGGAACAGCTTGTGCAAAGGCCCTGAGGGAAGAACTTGGGTGTGACAAACTAAGCAGAGGCCAGTGTGGCCCGAGCCAAGTGAGCCAGGGGACAGCGGGTCGGACAGCATGCGCTCGAAAGCTGGTGGGGCCACAGCCTGAGTGCAGCTCTTGAAGAGTTCCTTTTAATGTTTACTTATTTTTGAGACAGAGAGCATAAGCGGAGGAGGGGCAGAGAGAGAGGGAGATGCAGAATCCGAAGCAGGCTCCAGGCTCCGAGCTGTCGGCACAGACAGCTCGAACTCAAGAACTGCGGGATCACGACCTGAGCCAAAGTCGGGTGGGATGCTCAACCGACTGAGCCACCCGGGTGCCCCCTGAAAAGTTCCTTTTAATGTTCGACAAGCAGATGTGAGAGGTTCATGACCCTAACTTGACCCAAAAAGGCCGAAAGCCGGTCTTGCACAGAAGGTTCCGAGAGTCACACCTGCCACACAGGCCATTTCTCCGGTGACCAGATAAACTCTTGCAAAGACCTTGGCAGCAAGTGGAATCTACAGAATAACAACTTCAGAAGGGCTCTCATGTGGGCCAGGAGCTGTCACACCCCTGAAATAAGTGAATTCCAGGAAGCTGGTCACTTAATCTGAGAGGAGGATTTCCAGGATTTAGCAGATGCTACGCCCACCATCCAGGAGCCCAGGTCCCAGAGGTGACAAGGACACAGACGCACATAACAAGGTGCAACTGTGGAGGGAGGGACAGGGAACAGGCACCCTGCTGAATGCTGTACCTCAGGCCAGGATGCTTGAGCTCTCCAGGTGTTGTGTTGTCGTGTTTTAAGAAGAAATAAGATCTCACCATGCAGAGATCTAGGAATCAGCTTCCAGATGGAGAACAGAGCATGGACACAGGCAGAGGGTGATGGAAATGCAAGGTCCACCCAGCCATGGACACTGGGCTCACTTAACATGGTCAACATGGCAAATGCTGTCTGGTATGTATTTTATCACAACCAAAACCAGTTTGAGACAGACAGGCAGACGGAGGGTGAGGCTGATCAAAGGAGGCTTGGCAAAGGAGCAGGAGACTGTCACAATGCTCTGCTCACAGTGACACAGTGAGACCAGGGTGGTGGAAGGTGGGGGGCGTGAAGGGACAGAGTCAAGCAGCATTTCCGGAGACAACGTGGGAGCCTGTGGAGGTGAGGGCACACGTGGGGATTCTGCAGTCAAGATGATGCCCAGATTCCAGGTCCAGGCTAATTTTAAAAGTTGCCCTCTTGGGGCGCCTGGGTGGCTCAGTCTGTTAAGAGGCCAACTTCTGCACAGGTCATGATCTCACGGTTTGTGGGTTCAAGCCCCACGTCGGGCTCTGTGCTGACAGCTCGGAGCCCGGAGCCTGCTTCAGATTCTGCATCTCCCTCTCTCTCTCTGCCCCTCCCCCGCTCATGCTCTGTCTCTCTCTGTCTCTCAAAAATAAATGTTAAAAAAAATTTTTAAAAAATTGTCCTCGATGCCACATGTAAGGGACTTAGACTCCTCTGATCGAGTGGACACACAGTCCATATTTTGTTTGAATTTATGCATTTATAAATCAAAGAACCCTGCCGGCCCCCTGTTGGGCCCTGTTCTGTTGGTTCCATGCATCTCAAAGGCCTGGAACAGCCATGATGGATGGCCAGGGCTGGCAGTGGCACGGACCAGACCGGTAAGTGGCCTCAGCTAGTTGCTGACAAGGGAAGGGGCTGGGGGGAAAGTGAAGGAGAAAGCGAGGGCCTGATGTGAAGGAACGCCTAATACCCAATCGTCAGAAACAAACTAGGAAAGAAGTATCAAATTTCCTTCTCTGGAGGTGTGTACAGGCCCAAGTCCAAGCCCGCGTGCAGGGTTCTGTGGGGAAGGCCCAGTCGGCCGAGTTCTCCAAGGATTCGTGCTGAAGATGAAATTATGAAATCCCCTGGGGCAGAAATGTGCAAGAGTTTCAAGTTTTCCCCGTATGGAAGACATATTAAAATTCTATTTTCTCTGTGCCTCCTACTGAAGGTTACAAACATGGAGTAGAGCTTCCTATGCAGATATCAAAGATCGTTATTCCTGTGGTCAGTCTATAAAGGATCATATTAGGATTTATAATGTGGGTGGAATCCATACTTTTACTAGGTTGAGCATAAAAAGCCACAGAATACACGTAATTGTGTTAGCAAGATCAAAGTACTTCATATTGCTAAAGCATGCATACTAGAAGTAAATAACACTTCTGTTTATTTTAAAGAGCTGAAAATATTACTTAAAAATCCACTGGAATATTATTCAGCCATCAAAAGGGATAAGATTGTGCCATTGGTGACAACATGGATGGGCGCAGAGCAGATTATGCTGAGTGAAAAGTCAGACTGAGAAAAACAAATACCATGTGATCTTATTCCTATGCGGAATCTAAAACAAAGACACAAAATGAATAAGCCAACAGACAAAAAGCAGAATCAGACCTATAAATACAGGGAACAAACAATGGTTGCCAGAGGGGAGGGGACGTGGGATGGGCAAGATAGGCGAGGAGGAATGACAGGGCCAGGCTTCTAGTTATGGAATGAATAAGTCACAGGGATAAAAGGTACGGGAGAGGGAATCGAGTCAAGGATACTGTAAAGGTGTCGTATGGTGACCGATGGAGCTACACTCATGGTGAGCACAGCACGATGTCTAGAGAACCTGAATCACTATGTTGTACGCCTAAAACTAAGGTAACACTGTGTGTCAACGACACTCAAATAAAACATATATACATATTATTTTAAAATAGCGTTTTGAGTTTCCACTTCTGTCTTGGATGTAACCGCGGGACATTTGGGCTTCCAATTATTAAAACACAGCCTCTCCATGAGTCTACGCTACAGGAATGTCTTCTTAGCAAGAAATAAGCTAGTGAGATTCTGTTATCCTCACAGCCTGGGTTTTTTCCTAAATGACTTTCTTCTTTCTGATGTTACAGAAGCAACAAATGTCTAAAGATCTAGGCTTTGGTCGTACATGTTCGCTAACTAGTCACGTGATCTCCTGACCCTATTACCTTAGGGATACCAGTGCCTGAGACAGCACCCAATTCTATAAAAGCTGGTGAACGCACGAATCAGTTCTGGTTACATTTTCACCGATCTTTCACAGCTAATAAAAATATTGGCGCAGCACCTTTTTCTGACTAATAAAAGAATTTCAACCTGCTTTTCAGATTTATTTTTCTTTTCAAATTGCGAGAGAGCATGTGTGCATGTAATAGTTGAGACTGGATGAATATGTCTCGTATGGCAAATCTAACCACACACGCTTAATTTTAATTGTGCAGAGGGAGGTGGGTGTTAGACATAACAGACACTCATAACAAAGTTTTTTCTTCTTTTTTAAAAGTTAAATATAGATTCAATTTTCAATGAAGGCTGGTTAAAAGTGACCCAGTAATAAACATTTGGAAAAGTGAAATATGGCTTCTGTACAATTTAAACTCAGAGAACATTTTAAGCATCGGCTCAGTTAAAGCACAGCCAAGACAATAGACCCTTGCCTGTCTGTAACACAGTGTGCAGAGAATTAAGCGCTTTAAAAGGCAAAAAGAACAAGAACTTGTTTGGAGTTGATTTTACACACGTGGTCACCCTTTGTATGTTTCAGAGACACTGTATCGGCAGCCAGGTTGTCACCAGCATCACAATATACTTGTGGACAAGATTTAACTGCAGTGGCTCCTGGGGCGCCTGGGGGGCTCAGTCCGTTAAGCGTCCGACTTCAGCTCAGGTCAGGATCTCACGGTTCGTGGGTTCGAGCCCCGCGTCGGCCTCTGTGTTGACCGCTCAGAACCTGGAGCCTGTTTCAGATTCTGTGTCTCCCTCTCTCTCTGCCCCTCCCCCGCTCACACTCTGTCTCCCTCTCTCTCTCAAAAATAAAGAAACATTAAAAAAATTTTTTTCATAAACAAATGTTAAAAAAGAATTTTTTTTTTAAATAACTGTAGTGTCTCCAAGTTCAGGCAACAACAGTCAGGTGATTTTATTGCCACTTTATACAAGAATTCAAACACCCAGCCCCTAAAACTAACGATCCCCTCTGGGTCCTTAGCAGGTATTCTTGAGAGCAGGACACACAACTTGGTGTCTGCACCAAAAATCAGAGTGGACAGTTTGGGAAGTATTTATTAAAAGAAAAAGGAGATCTTGGTGAGCCTTGGTTCGAGGTGTATATACATGGCTTGTTCATGTTCACACCAGTTGTGTTAATAGGCTGCATTTCCTTTAATTAAGGGACAGGCCGTGTTTGATGCACAGCTCCTTCCTAGAGCCACCAGCATCTTAGGCTATTTTAATTCTGGAAGTCATTCAAAAGAAGGAAACCTGTTTTAGGTCCCTTACTTCACTTTCTCCTTGTTTGAATTCTGAATCGGGAGCTACTGTATTTTACCGAGTTGGGCCACAGCTAGTGCCATATAATCACCATGGACATTTGTACTAAGCTACCCCATTCAGTGCCTCCAACAGAAGGCAAAGGCTCAACCCTCCCTCCTAAGCTGAGGAATCTGACACTGGACCACATCCAAGGTCTCAGGGCCAGTGAGATGCAACCCCAGTTTGAACCCAGTCTGTCTACAAAGAGATGCCTCTGACCACCGTATTCTATTGGCTCCACGAAAAGTCTGTTGAGCAAAACAAACAATCAAAACCGCTTGAAAAGCATCATGGAAGGTCCTATCATGCTGAAAAGATGTGCGTGTGCATCTCCAAAGGTAAATTACAGCGATGTCCAAGGTCACCCAAAGGCTATCAGGGCAGTCCCAGCTGTGTTTCCCTAAACTTCGCCAACTTCGTTATTGCTTGTAAGACACATTCCTAGCAGGACCCAGATACCAGCTTACACAGCTTTCCACGACACACGACTGTCACCTATGACCTGTCATCCCATAATAAGGCATATGCCATTTTAAAAACTTCTTATAAATATCCCTCATTACTGATAAGTCAGTGGATCAAATAGAGCAGGAAGGTCTAAATATTCTTAATCATCATTCCTTGCTTGCAAAAAACATTCTGAGAACATCCCTCTACTAAATGTTATTTAATTATAATGCACTTATATAGTGTACTAATGTATGTTGCACATTAAGAAATAAGAAATGATGGGGTGACTGGGTGGCTCAATAGGTTGGGCTCAGTTGACTTTGGCTCAGGTCATGATTTCAAGGTCTGTGAGTTCGAGCCCCGTGTCAGGCTCTGTGCTGACAGCTCAGAGCCTGGAGCCTGCTTCGGATTCTGTGCCTCCCTCTCTCTCTGCTCCTCCCCTGTTCACACTCTGTGTCTCTCTCAAAAATAAATAGACATTAAAAAAAATAAACCAAAAAACATTTTCATTGAAAGCATTAGGTTTATTCTTTCTTAAAGAATTTCTGCATTACAATTTCTCCAATAATGCAAAGTCCTATAAACTGGAATCTGCAGTAACTACATGTTCGAGGAGATACTCCCAGAGCTGACCTTGCACACTATAACTTAGGCAGCAATCAGGTCAGGTCTGGAGTGGGGGTCAGGAACCTGCAGAGGCTTCCCTGCAGCGGGGAGGCTCAGAACCCACTTTCCTGCTCAGCTGCATTAGCCTCTAGTTTCTAATAGTGCCATCTCTGCTCCCTTAGGACTGCATTCTCCTTACCTAACCATTTTGCTGGAATGGCGCCCTGTCATATTTGTAACACTGATAAGATGTGTCAACTCTTTTCAGAAAATAGACTATAAATAAATACAAATTTAAGGGAGAACTTTTGTAATTTTTTCCTTACTTTACTTACGTCAACAAGGCATTCTTTTATGAAAAGGGGACGTATTTACAAAACAGCAATCCTCCTGTTTTCTCACCTTCCGGAGACACATACTTATCAGCGATTTCTTCCTGCAAACAGTGACCTCGAACATTTTCAGAGGAACTGTTTTCACCTGCCCTTCCCTAAAAACACTGCTCAGGTGAGTGGACCTTTTCATTCTATGAGACAGTGTTTCTGAAACAGTGTTTCTGAAGCAGTGGGGTGTGTCTTACAGGCGTTCTTTGAAAAACTGATCTGTAGTCAAATAAATGTAAGTAATTGTGGGTTGTAACATGTTAGACCGGCCTCTTTATTGCAGGACTTCTCAGAATCTTTAATATAAAACATACACAAGGAGTGGTCTTGTAGACACAGTGCTTTCCAAGCTTACTTGACTGCAGAATACTTTTTTTCAAGAACATCTATTAAGACTAACATGTGTCTAAGGAATACAGCTGGGAGCCACTGATTGAAGGAGTACCAAGCAAAGTGCTGCCCTTGATAATGACACCCAATCTCGTTAAGGATACCCCAGCAAGTTCAGTGACATTTTCTCAGTGGGCACCCTGAAGAGGGAGGGATTGCACCTCACTTTAATTACTGGAGGCAGATTCACGCCTAGATCATACTTCTCTCGGCCAGAATAGAATGGTCAGAAAACAAATTAAATTCATGTTTGCCTAGATGTTTAGGTTTGTTTTTGTTTGTTTGTTTGTTTTTTTCAATCTATGCCAACCCTTCAGAGAAATAAAGCTAAAAAAATAAAAGATTTCAGGTCGAATGAAGATGCAAGGGCTGGAGGCAGAGGAGACTAGGAGATACTTTAAGGTTATAACAAAACGAGCAGCACATTTTGCAGACCATAACCATATAGATTACTCACTGTACCATTTCTAATGCAGTGAGAACCACATACATCATCGAAATTTTTCTAGTAGCCACCTTAAAAACAACAAAAATGGAACCACCAAAATGAATTTTAACAATATATTTCACTTACTGCAATACGCTCCAAATATTTTTATTTCAATGTCATTAATTCAAAAAAGCTTTAAATGAGATTTTTTACATCCTTCCTCTCATACTGAGTCTTCAAAATCCAGCGTGCCTCTTATACTATCAGCACATCTTAGCTTGGATGAACCACATCTCAAGTGCTCAGCAGCAACCAAATGGGGCTCACGGTTACCATATTGGATGGCAGTCATCTAGAAACTACAACAGCAATAATTGAAGCAGCATTAAAGGATTAAGATCTATTAAGCATCTTCTATACATCTTGTACTTTTCATATTCTACCTCTCTGAATCCCCATGACAGCCTTCAGCCTTAGATCCCATCGTATTGGGTGTTTGGCACGTGTGGAACTAAGGCATACCGAGGTGTCTCCACTGGACCACACAGCCACCAAGTGATGGTACTATCTCTGGGGCTCTGGGACCCCTCCCCCACCCCCTGCCGTGAACACTGTCCAGAATCCTCCCTTTAGGCTACTTTTCTTAGACTTGAAAGACCTTAGCCACCATGCAATCTAACCCCTTCTTTTTACAGATGGGAAAACTCAAGTCTTTTGTTGGAAAAAACATCATATGCAAATTCAAATTAAGTTCAATCAGTTATATAGCTGGGTGTAGTCACACTAAGTTTGATTAGAATGTGTCCAATGTATTTGAAAAATTATGTTTGATTCTCTAAAACTTATTTACACAGGATACTTGCATAGCATTTACACACAGCAATTACTAACATATGGTGAAGTAAACTTTAAAAAAAATCTTACTTAATGGAGTCAAACCTTTGAAAATATCTATTTCAGGGGCTCCTGGATGGCTCAGTTGGTTAAGTGCCCAACTCTTGGTTTCAGTTCAGGTCATGGTCTCATGGTTCGTGAGTTTGAGCCCTGCATCGGGCTCTGTGCTGATGGCATAGAACCTGCTTGGGATTCTCTCTCTCTCTCTCTCTCTCTCTCTCTCTCTCTCTCTCTCTGCCCCACCCCTGCTTGGTCGCTCTCTCTCAAAATAAATAAATAAACTTTTAAGAGAAGGAAAAGAAAATATCTATTTCATTGTTTTGAAACTAATAATTATACTGAGGTCTTCAATCCCCTGACTATTCATTCTTTTGATTTTCTCAACTGGGTGTGATGCAGATTTGGGGGAACTTAAAGCTGAAGCAATTTTGGAGGCCCTTTTATAGAAAGCTGGGAAGAGGACCAGGAGGGTACCCGTGCCAGCAGGGTGGCTTGTCGCGTGTTTTTCTGGGTGTACGAGCACATGATTCACAGGGCCACACAAACCACAGGCCATGAAAGCACCCTTTTTCCTTTGTAATTACAGAACCTCTGTGGACCTTGAGTTTCTTTCCATGATAAATGAGAGACTTGGACCAAGATCCCATCCAGTTCTGAGCTCATTCATTCACCCAACAAATATTTATTGAGCACCTGGTGTATGCTAGGCATTATTATAGGATGCGGCTGTAAAATTAAAGAAATTGTTGTGTTTTATGATACATGTGAATTACAAGGGAAAGACCGGTGTTACTCAACTCAAGCTCACAACCCGATTTGGTTTTCAAGTTGGCCTCTAAATTCCAACAGGACCAATGGTCATCTGTCCTGTGCAAATGTCCACAGGTGTGTGGCTCTGTTGCGAGACTCTGGTAACTCCCTTCAGGTATGGCAAAAGGCATGGGACTTCTCAGCCCTTGGGGGGATTTCAAGAAACTGGTGGGTCAAGGCCCAACTCTGACCTGGTGACCTCTGCCTGGAGGAGGCTGCCTGTCCCTCTGCTAAGCCATTAGGTGTAGTAATCTAAAACCTTAAGGGGGTGACTGGGTGGATCAGTCAGTTAAGCATCTGACTCCTGATTTCGGCACAGGTCACCATCTCACGGTTCGTGGGTTTGAGCCCCATGTCGGGCTCCGTGCTGACAGCGCGGATTGCGATTCTCTCTCTCACCCTCTCTCTCTCCGCTCCTCCCCCAGCTCACACTCACTGTCTCTCTCTCTCTCAAAATCTATAAATAAACTTTAAAAAAATAAGTAAATAAAACCTTAGCCCGAACAGCATACCACAGAGCAGGAGCAGGCATACATTTACGGTTCCCTTGTGCAACTCACACTATTCAACACGTTTTCAGCCTCGGGCAGGCTGCTACCCAGAGAAAGGAGACTTCAGAATAGGGCAGCTGCCGTCTGTCCATGACAAAGCTGTGCTAGAACAAGCTGGTTTTTCTTTGGGTTCTGAGAGAGCGGCGTGGTGAAAGACTTCTTTACCCAATGGCGCTCTTACATCGCCTGGGAGGGGGAATAAAGAAGGAAAAAGAAAAGCACGTGCTTTATGTTAAATTTCCGTTGATTCGACAACAGCGAAGGGGCCAATTTCCAACTCCCAGGGCCTTGCCGATTCCTTTTTAAGCAAGTTTACAAGTGGGTATAATTAAGGCGTCTTCACATGACTCTTGCTTTCACTTGGTGAGTTTTCAGGCTGGACAAGACGGTGCAGGTGAGGCTGGAATGCTGGCAAAGCGACTTGTCTGGAACGCCAACCTTCACGCTGGCTGCTGCACTTCTGGGCGCATACAAAACCCAGGCAAAGGCACAATTAACCCCACAGCAACAGGCATAAAGAATACAAATGGATTCTGCTGTTATATTAAAGAAATGGCTAAGAGCTGAGTATGGTTGGCCCGGCCTAGCCCAAGGTTCCTCACTGTCGGCACTGTTAGCATCATGGGCTGGGGACCATTCTTTGTGGTGGGGACTGTCCTATGCAGCATCCTGGCCTCTACCCACCAGATGCCAGTAACACAACCCAGGGTGAAAACCAAACACTGCTCGGAGGGGCGGAGGGGGGCAGGATGGGCAAAACTGTCTCCAGTTACGAACCACTGGTCTAAACCTCCATATGCCTGAAATCTATTAGCTTGACTGGTGACGCAAGTCCTGGCCACCTTTTAAGTCCTAACTTTGAGGGTAACACCTTGCAGGTAGCACACAGACACTAAATGGCAGCTTGAAGGACAGATGCTCTACTATTTGAAAGAGGTGGAATGCACACCAGAGGGCTGTGCTTTATGTTTCAAAAGGATGACAATTTATCCTAATTTTTCACATTTGAAATGGAGCAGTCCATTTTTTAAAAATAACAAAGGAAGTTTACAGACAGCTTCCACATCCCAATAAAGGCATTCACAGTCCAATTTACATTTCCAGAGGTAAAATGAAAAATAACCATTTTTTTAAGCTTGTACGCACAAGATCAAGCCAATACTCCTCTCCAGACTCACGTGTGGCAGCAAAGTTTGACCCACTATTATTATTTTGTTTAAATATTTCTTTTGATTCTCTCAATTTTATGTCTTTTGCTTCAAAAATTCAAAATATCATCTGATCGTTCAAAATCTGATCATTCAAAATTTTCTATCTTACTACTTTCTCATATGCTTACATGGAATAAATTGCATTAACTCTTTTTCTAAATGAGACTCCTACCCACATCCATGCCACATGGAAATATAATTAAAAATGGGGTATCTTGGGGTGCCTGGGTGGTTCAGTCAGTTGAGCGTCAGACTTCGGCTCAGGTCGTGATGTCACAGTTCATGAGTTCAAGCCCCACACTGGGCTCACTGCTGTCCATGCAAAGCCCACCTCAGATCTCAGAACCTTGTCCCCCTTTCTGTCTTCCCCTCCCCCACTGGCACTCTAGCTCGAAAAATAAAATTCAATTAAAAATAGAAAATGTGATATCTTGCACTGAATGTGTAAAAGCATATGACACTTAGGACATGAATCACAGAATTAAATAAACTTCGCTTTCCCTGTCCTTGAAATTCAATTTTATTTCACTATAGCTCGTCATTTAGTGATGGTGGCCTTATCATCGCTGTGCCAACTCTGGGAAGTTCCAGACACACAACGACACACAGCGCATGACTTCTGCCTCTTGTTGTTAGTAAATAACCACCAGCCATTTGACTTTTACAATGCTCCGGTGGGGAGAGAGCTCACCACTCATAGTGTTTCTTGAGGTTACAGTTAATTATTTTTTCCAAGTAAATGAAAGTCAAACTTATTTTTCTTTGATGTAATATTAAGAGTTATCATGGTTATGACCTTTATTATGCACTTCAATTCATTTTGTCATAATTGATGTAAAAATAGTTTTCCTTTCATTACTGAGAGGACTCTGAAGTTCATATATTTCTCTGAACTGCCTGCTAATTTCTACTAACTTGAATTAAAAACAAAAAAAGGAATCTATACCTCTGTGTTGTTTGGATGATGGCAAATACTGCAGGTAACTCTTAGACCCCTCTTTATGAAGAGATCTAAGCATGATTATATGAAGTGAAGATACTCTTCCTTGATAAATCAATTTTAATCCAACTACCAATTCCTTAAAAATACTTTTAAACCAATGCATGTTCTTTACTTTACAGATGAATTGTCTGAAAAGTAAAACAAGTCAGAAAACACTTGCCATACTCTTTTAGACATGCTTGTTTCTCTATATTCTGCAAATTAAGTATAAAGAAGGCCAATGAGGAAATTCATGAACTGAGATCACTGTAATCTAATAATCTGCTGCTTTAAACAAAGTCTACCACCCCCCCCACCTTTTACAATTACATTTATGCTTGTCAGTGAATGAAGATATGTTAGGTTTTCAGAGGTTTATTTGAAATGCAGTTATGCCTTAGATATGTTCAGTGTATGCACTCAGTACTTATTTAGTACCCACTGTGTACATGGCATGATGCTGTGAGTTATGAGGCTGAATGAACCATTCAGCTCCTTTTTGCGTGGAGTTTACGATCTAGTGAGAAAGCTTTACCACCAGAATATAAACAATGATGATGCAGTAGAGAATGTCGGCAAAGAAGTACAGGGTACCTCAGGCTCACCCCGTGTTTATTTATACATATATAACTTTGACTCATAATCAGTGACTCTCATATCACGTGTGTAGTTACAACACTTACCACAACAGAAGCTGAGACTGAATTTACTAAGGTCGCACACCTTTGTGAACAGTCCAGACAGATGGCCCTTGTTAACTCTGGAAAAGACTTGAAGTTTGGTCAGGGTTTCTGTCACTGAGTGGAGATTTCCAAAGAGAACCACATATATTTTTTCTCACATCATTAATTTTATTCCTAGATGAGTAACAAACATCTTCTGATACGGACACAGCAGCCCTCACCTGATATTCTTAGAAGTTTATAAGGGAATTCTAAATGTTCCAATGACCTCTTACCCAGTTAACAGCATAAAGTATATACAAGGTTACTGAATTTCTCATGCTGCTATAAACAAGATCAGATAAACAGCCAGTGCCTATTTAATGTTAACCTGAGATTTTTCTGGGAAAAGGCATGCTATCCCCAAAACACGGTAGTTAAAAAACAACAACAACATATTTTTATTAAGTAGACACCAAAAAACAGAAACAAAGAAAGTTCTCTCTCCAGTTATTTACTCATCCAATGATGAAATGCAGAGTAAAGGAGGGTTTAGGAAAGCACTTTTACATTTTATTTTGTAATATTTCAAATCAGTTCTGAAATAAAAATAGCAATGGGTAAAATGAATTGCAAAAGCCTATCCCACCCATTTTGTATTTACCAAAGCTCCTCTCCAATGGAAAAATGTTCTCAGGGGTGCCTGGGTGGCTCAGTTGTGTAAACATCTAACTCTTGATTTTGGCTCAGGTCACGATCTCAGCGTTCGCAAGTTCGAGCCCTGCGTCGGGCTCTGTGCTGACAGTGCGGAGCCTGCTTGCATTCTCTTTCTCTGCCCCTCCCCTGCTTGCATTCTCTCTCTTAAACTTTAAAAGAAAGATATATATGTGTGTGTATACACAGACACACACACACATATATAAATAAATACATATGTGTGTGTGTGTGTGTGTGTGTGTGTATAATCAGCTCCCTAACATATCATGTGGAACAAGACGGCCCATCTCGTTGCTCCTCTGAGCTCCACGACATCTTATACATGAGCTTCTAGTGATACTTCTCAAATTTAATAACGTACTGGTCCTTTTTACAGAAAAACAACTTCCACAGACCCCAACTGGAGAAGCACTGACCGTGGGACTGAGTTTTTCAGTTATAAAATTTCAGCCATACACTTCTGCTTCTAGCAACTAGTCGACTGGTCCCAGATGTACCCTCCTGCTGTAAACAACCAGAAAACCGAGCAAAATATTTGGGGCAACTGTTTTCAGGCAACAGACAATGGGGCAGGGCAGGACTGAATGACCTAAGAGAAGGGAAACACATGTAAATATGTGAGTCAATACATATTTTCTCCCTCGTGATTCCCTTAGGATACAAGTGACTGTTTAGAATATCACTGCAAGGTGGAGTTTACCATATACGCACATATGCGATAATCGTGATTTACTGCTCTAAAGCGGTCTGCACCCAAGTTTGCAAGAATTTAGATTGCCCTCGAAAATGAATAAACACAATGTTAAAGTAGTATAAAAAAAGAGGATAAAATTCCAGGGCCCTTGTCCAAGGGTACATTTGTGGCCGTCAGTTTGAGAAAATGATCCTGGAGCAGGTTCATCATTGTGCCACTGCTTCGTTACAGCCTCCCTGACGGGGGGATAACAAATACACATGTGTGTGCATCCCAGGTGCAAACGCGGGTCATGACACATAGCAGCAGGTGCTCAGTGCAAGGCTGCCGTATAAACCGACGCACCTGCGGTGCGAGGGGACCCAACGGCACGCACGGTACCCAGGGGCCGGCGCTTACTCTTTGGGAAGCTTCCTGACAGCCAAGAGTGTCAAGTGTTCCCTTCAGTCTCATCGGGTGTCAATTCCCACCACGGCCTTGTGGATGGTCCTCGGGCCCGAGGCGGCAGTCCCCAAACTGGGGTGTCTCCCTGCAGTGCAGGGACGTCCCAGGGGGTAGGGCACGACAGAGCCACGTCCAGGCTCTCACCTTCCATGTGTGCTCCTTCCTAAAGCCAACCCGCCTGCGTGCGCCACGGGCTGGGGCTCTCCTCCCCTTCCCAGTCCCCCTGATCACCTGCTCCCACCGGAAGTGCTTCAGGCCTCCAGGACAAGCCCTTCCAGGTGCCGCATAGAGGGACAGCAGAGAGGCTAACTCAGCGCTGAAATACTGAGGCCGAAGGTGACCAACTCATGATGTGTCATTTTGCCTCACCTTCCCATCCGTGGGGTCAAATACCCATCCTAGAACGGGCAGTCAGAACTTAGATCTTTTGAGAAAAGTATGAACAAAAACTTTTTTTGACAACAAACTTTTTTTTTTTGTTTTTGATCAGGAAAGCAAATCAGAATCTTTCTGGCAGAAAATCACTTTTAAAAAAGTCAGAATCAGGGGCGCCGGGGTGGCTCAGTCGGTTAAGCGTCCGACTTCAGCTCAGGTCATGATCTCACAGTTTGTGAGTTCGAGCCCCGCGTTGGGCTCTGTGTGGACAGTTCGGAGCCTGGAGCCTGCTTCGGATTCTGTCTCTGTCTCTCTGCCCCTCCCCTACTTGCTCTCTGTCTGTCTCTCTCTCAAATATAAAACATAAAAAAAAAATTTTTTTTTTAAGTCAGAATCAATTTGGTAGAAAAGCAGTTGACTACCTGCTTTAGCAAATGATTCAAATTCTCTCTCTTACAACTATTAAGCCTGTCACAAACAATTCAGATGTCAACTTAGAAATGTGAAGAGAGGGCCCCTGGACGGCTCAGTCAGTTACACAGCCGACGCCTGATTTCAGCTCAGGTCATGATCTCACGATTCATGGGATCGAGCCCCTCATGGGGCTCTATGCTAACAGCACGGAGCCTGCCTGAGATTCTCTCTCCCTCTTTCTCTGCTCCTCCCATGCTCGGGCTCACTATCTCTCTCTCCAAATAAATAAACATTAAAAAAAAAAAAGAATTAAAAAGAAAAAGGAATGTGAAGAGTGTACACAGATTTTCAGAACTACTTGAGTTCTTCCATGAGCACAGAAGCTAGAGGCTTGTTACCTCTTGCATCTCCCTGATCAAGAGATCAAAAAGCGAATTCAGGTCATTATCACATGATTATTCAAGTGAGATCAAGTGTGTCAAAGGCTCTGAGAAAGCTATAAAGTGCTCTGCAAAATTATGTTCCACTTAACATTCATACACACCCCCCTGTGGTTTCTGTGACCATCATTCAGTTTTGAAGTACTCACAAACCACACTAGACTAAATTCTCACTTCTGGGAACGTGGCAGAATGAACGGGGTGCTGGACTACAGCTCCTTACGGGCAAAGGCTACATTTTCTATGCAGCCCAGCACCCAGCAGCTTTTTAGTATACGGGATGCAGTAAACATTTAATGCATGCCTACGGAGTGGAACCAAACTGCAAACTCAAAACAAAACATGCACAGAAGATTCTGCCAAATTATACCCCCATCTACTAAAATAAACCGCCCTGCCATACTGCAAACCTAGTTTGTGGCTGTGCAATAGGACAGGTATAAGAATCAGGGCTCAGAATGCTCGGAGAGCTGGAAGGTTCTGGACACTCCACAAGAGGATCTGCAGTGTGGTGTGTGAAGGTGGGAGCTTTCCTGTAGCACGGGATCGACTTTCTTTTCTCTTTCCCAGGGTTGGTCTGAATCTAGCCCCACAAGAGCCTGACATCGGGAAGTAACAGACAGGGATGGAAGCTGTGGTTACCCTCAAAGACATGGTCTTTCCGCAAAGATTCTGCCCTTGGTTAATACCTGTTACCAGAGGCCTTCCCTACAGGGATTTAGAGATGCATGTAAAGGAGGGGAAGCATGCTACTTTGTTGCTACTCTCTTTTAACCGGATTTGTAAAATAATTAATACCTTAGAGCAAACTGAAGTAGGAGTCATCTCACTTTGAAATTTCTTTTAATGTTTATTTTGGAGAGAGAGAGAGTGAGACAGAGTGTGAGCGGGGGAGGGGCCAAGAGAGAGGGGACACAGAATCTGAAGCAGTCTCGAGACTCCGAGCCATCAGAGCCTGATGCAGGGCTTGAACTCACGAACCATGAGATCGTGACCGGAGCCGACGTCGGATGCTTAACCGACTGAGCCACCCGGGCACCCCAGAGTCATGTCACTTTTAAAGAGACTATTGTCGGGGCGCCTGGGTGGCTCAGTCGGTTAAGCGGCCGACTTCTCCTCAGGTCATGATCTCGCAGTCCGTGAGTTCGAGCCCCGCGTCAGGCTCTGTGCTGACAGCTCAGAGCCTGGAGCCTGTTTCAGATTCTGTGTCTCCCTCTCTCTGACCCTTCCCCGTTCATGCTCTGTCTCTGTCTCAAAAATAAATAAATGTTAAAAAAAAATTAAAAAATATATATAATAAATAAATAAATAAATAAATAAAGAGACTATTGTCATACAGACCAAAACCGAAGAAATGCATTGCCTTGACTGAAATCTGACACCTTCTTTGAGATCCTGAATTTTCTCATAAAATATGAGCTTTTCCTGTAAGTTATCTTCTCTAGGAAGTGACTGTGAGTATGGTATGTAAAACTTTCATTGCAGTATAACATAAATGTAGAAAAGGGTACGAATCAAAACTGTGCAGATCTATGAATTCTTCACCAAATGAATACATCTGTGTAATCAGTATCTACATCAAAAAACATGACATTATCAGCATTCCAGAAGACCCGCATCAAGGGCACCTATAAACTTAATATTAAGGTGGCAAGTTAGGCCAAATAAATGAAAATAAATAAAGAATGAACAAGAATGAATGTGTATTCGGTGCACACACAAAAACCCAACCATTTATGATTTGAATAGAATAGAAACATAGCTTATGCAAATTGTCCAAAAACTACAAGAGGGCATTTGGTTGGTCCAATCAATGAATGACTCCATCTCTCTATCTCACTTTTTCTCTCTCTTTTTCTTTTTTTGTTGTTTCAAGTTTTTATTTAAATTCTAATTAGTTAACATATAGTGTTCTGGTAGTTTCAGGAGTAGAATTTAGTGGTTCATCACTTACCTACAACACCCAGTGCTCATCACAAAAAGTGCCTTCCTTAATACCCATCACCCATCTAGCCCATCCCCCTGCCCACCTCCTCTCCAGCAACCCTCAGTTTGTTCTCTATAGTTAAGAGTCTGTTTTATGGTTTGCCTCTCTCTCTCCGCCCCCCCCCCCACCATGTCCATCTGTTATGTTTCTTAAATTCCACATAGGAGGAAATCATACGGTATTTGTCTTTCTCTGACTGAATTCTTTTGCCTAGCATAATACATTCTAATTCCATCCACGTCATTGCAAATGGCAAGATTTCATTCTTTTTCACAGCTGAGTAATATTCTAGTGTGTGTGTGTGTGTGTGTGTGTGTGTGTGTGTGTGTACCACATCGTCTTTATCCATTCATCAATTAATGGACATTTGGACTTTTTCCCATAATTTGGTTATTGTTGGTAATGCTGCCAAAAACATCAGGGTGCATGTATCCCTTCAAATTAATATTATTGTATTTTGGGGGTAAATACCCAGTTGTGCAATTGCTGGGTTGTAAGGTCGTTCTATTTTTCACCTTCTGAAGAAACTCCATACTATTTTCCTATTTCTGTGTCTATTTGTCTGCCTGTCTGTCTGCCTACCTAGGCTCTCCCTCTAGCCCTCCTTCCCCTTTCCTCCTCATTCCTGCAGAGCCCCAAATGTTAAAGGCCAAAAAATTTCATTAAAAAATTAACTTCTAAACAGTATTGTGAAGGCTCTGAATTCTAGAATATCTTCTCACTAGTTAACGAAAACAGTGAGCGTTTAGCCTAGGTCAATACTAGATAAAGATGCCAAACTAAATATTTAAAACTTTGTATGAAGATGTTACCACTGGGGGGAGGTTAGGGAGAGGGTGCACCGACCTCCCTGTGCCTATTTTGCAACTTCCTGTGAATCTGTAATTCTTTCAAAATAAAAAGCTAGCAACAAAAAGCTTTGGTCTTGCAGCAAACCACTATTCTTATTTATATAACGTGGGCAGTGCTTTGTTTTCAGTATGATTTTTCCAACAACGACAGCAAATTTTAAAACTTTTCTTAACTTCTGTACTAACTTCTAAAAAAGTACTGAGAAGAAATAAGATCAAAATATTAAGTTCAAATACTGACTCTAAAATGTGTTTTGAAAGTGAAGAATTTAATGCCTCAAAACATTATCAAGGGTATGCATGATAGTTAACTTCCTTAATCCTTCCTTCCTAACCCCACATCCCCCCTCAACTGCTTTAACACTAAAAAAAAAAAAAATGCTAACCGTAAAGTTAATGTTCAAAGAAAACAAAGTTTGCCTCCCAAGCCTCACGTATTAGGAGTGATCATATCTTCCCGTTGTGTCTGTCATGTTTTCAAATAGACCGCTCCAAGCATATCACATCTCCATGACTATGACGTTATGGGTCCAGGGAGCTCAGAGAAAAGTGGCACAAAGGTTGGACCTCCCTTCAACCCATTTGTAGATCAAATCATCTCATAAATCATCTCACTGTTTAAAACTGTGATGCTGCCAGTAGGGCTTCTGAGATAAATGATCATCTTTGAACTGTTAGCTTTTCCATTTTTGGTGTTTCTTGCAGCAAAAGCAATTTATTTTTGCTCGCAGATTTAAAACAACTTTTACAATAACTTGAATAATATACTGCTGGGAGGAAACAGCAAGTCTCTAGCATGTATTAATGCACGACCAGTCCGCCACTTTGCAAAATTTGAAAACGATGATAGATGAGTTGATGTGTTTTCATGGTCCATATAAACACCTGCAGGCCTTGCTATTATGGACATTACAGGACAGCAGCAAAGGACATTGTGAGGGTGGAGTCCCAGATGAAGGTATCTTGGGTAAGGGCATGCAGTGGCTCAAAACCCACTGCCAAGTGCACGAAGCATTCCCTGTGACAGCACAATTAATTCAGGTCAAATAATAAAAGAGAGAATACAGATTGTATTCTTTTCTCTCTTTAGAAAGCTTAAGTGTTGCTGAAAGGGCCAGGGGCTCCGGGGCGCCTGCCTCCCTCCTTGGGAGGTGGTCCAGGTATCCAGGGGACCACGAAGACATAAAGGCCGGACTGGGTAAGTATGCGTGGCCATGACTGCCACGAGTGCCATGAAAGGGGAGAGAGGATGGCAGGAAAAAACAGACAAAACAGTAGCCTTCACAGTAGCCATAACAAAAGTCTGAAAGTAAAAACAGCACAGGAATAAACCATTAGGCTGCACATTGTAATGAAGAGCATGTTAAAGGCGCCCTGCAAGAAAACAATGATCCTCTTCTGAGGGAAAGGAAGGCCCACCATGGAAGGAAACAGGGGTCAAGATGGTTGGGCTCTGGGAGTCCTGAGATAGGAGGTGAGGGGGGCAGGGCGAGCTGAGCCTTCCCCTGCCTGGGTCCTGTGGCCTTTTGAGGGCCCTGAGGGCAGGGCAGACATCTAGGGCAGGGGCAGGCGGCCGCTAAGGGCACAGCCTCCAAGCCGGAGGCCAGGGTCTCCCCTTCCTAGGCAGATGACCTTGGGAGAGTGACACAACTTTTGTAAACCCCAGGTTCCTCACCTACAACAGGGATCATAAGGGCACGGTGAGGGTTAGAGGTCACAGTGAGAGTCAGCACTTCAAACGGTGATCATATCCACCATTTCTGGAATGTGCTCGGGGACAGAGCCCTGTGCTCCTTCCTCTACATGAATCATCTCATCTCATCCTCTCACCAGCTCTGTGAGATAAGGGCCATTATTACCTCCATTCTCCAGATGAGGAAACCAGGCCTCATGGTAGTTACCCAACTTGGCCAACAGCACCCTGAAACCAAAGGGGTCCTGGGTCCGAGACAGCACCCCTATCTATCATAGCCTGCACCGTCCTATGTGTGTGGAGGAGACAAAGTCTTAATGCACCACCTTTGTCCAAAGAAAAGCACCACATAGAAAGTCTAGACATTTTTTTTCTTTGGCATATTGTTTTGTATACTTATGTTTTAGTCCCACGTACACATTTTGGTTTTCCTCCTTGTAAAAAAATTTAACATCAAATAGATGCTAGATTTAAGAAGGGTTATTATTGCCTTTTCTGGAACACCACCAACAAAAACATCCATCAAATGTTAATGATGATTAGTTACATTCTTTAGCCCATCATAACAATGTTCAGATTGGGGAAATTATTCACATACACGATCATTGGATACACTTAGAGGGAGTGGAACTTCACAAACACCCACCTAGGGTAGCCTTTGTTTTAAGAGCAGAGTTATTCCAAGAGCCCTGAACAACTGGCACAGGTGACTTGGGTTTTGTTAATGTTTATATATTTATTTTGAGAGAGTGCGCGCATGTACGAGCAGGGGAGGGGCAGAGAGAGTGAGGGAGAGAGAGAATCCCAAGTAGGCTCAGTGCTCTCAGCACAGAGCCCTACGCGGGGCTCCGTCTCACAAACCATGAGATCATGTCCCGAGCTGCCATCAAGAGTTGGACGCTTAACCAACTGAGCCAGCCAGGTACCCCACAGGTGGCATTTTGACCTCTGGCTTGGTCACTCCCCTTCACCCCAAAATTGTAGTCAACTCCTGGCTGAGGAAGTATCCCCTTTTCTTCTCTGAGTTGAGAAACCCCAGAACATTTTTCCCATTTTAAGTAAATGACATACGCATTCCAGTTTACAACCAAGAACAAAAAAATGCAAATGGACAGAGATTCTTCAGGAGAATCAATTCTATGCCAGCAAGTGGGCACATCTAGCTGATAAGCGACCATAAACATGTGCTGGCAAAATAATACCAACAGGGAGAGCATGCGGTCAGAGTGCCAGACGGAGACACAGTGACCCGTGCACACGGCCAGGAGAGCAAGCCGCCACTTATCTCTGGGCTCAGCATGTGCTAACCATAAATGTACCCTGGTCACCCATGTTATGATACACCACCCCCCCCCCCGAAATATTGGAATCAATGTTCATCATACCAGGGTTCTGCTAGCTAACCTCTGAAGGCACAATGGAAGTGTGTGCAGGTGAAGCTCTCCTCGGAGAATGAAACTTCACTGGATCGAACTCTCTTCGAAAGGAAATTCATCCGCAGACATACTTTCCTCCCCCAGAGGTGCACTGAACACTCTGCCCGGCCACACTACGGGGCTTCCTCAGAAACAGACACGGACTTGTTAATTTCACTGTTCTCCCTTCATCTCTAAGAGGACCCTGCTGAGTTGACACATGTGATGGCTCATTTCAACATCAGTGGGTATTCATTATCCTCTGTTACTTGTAAAACTACTCTTAAACTTAGCCTAGGCTTTTTTTTTTTTTTTTTTCGGCTTAGCAGGACATCTTGTGAACAGCACAAGTGACGATCATAAGATCAGGACTACTGTTATTATACTACGTGGCACCTAGTGGGTTCTCTTTTAACTGAAAGTCAACCTTGTAAATAGTGTTCAGAAGTCACCCAGCTCGTAAAGCTTCTGCCAGATGATGCCAGATGACAAACCCGCGTTCAGCTTCGGCTACCTATCTGACCAACACTGTGCTTCACCTGTGGCTGGCACCTCCCCTACCTCTTCCCTTATCACCTAGATGAGAGAATGCAAGCCCAGAGGGGAAATAACAAGGTCCAAGGAGGAGAGAAAAAAATCTCCCCAGTTGCAAAAGAAGTGTATACACTATCGGCAATTTTCCTCACTCGGGCACCCCATTTTCACTGGCTTCCTTAGCATGGTTCAGGCCCTGACTACCTATTTTCCTGGCTATTGTTTGAACATTCTGTTTTTGCAACTGGGCAACATTATGAATCTGTAGTAGCCACTGCCCAACACTCTAAAAGCTGGTCTTTTCTAGCCAAGACTTTAAGAACCTGACTGTCATGAGGGAAGATGGACTCCAATAACTACCCGGGTCTTGGATCCTTCTGGGACTTTTCCCATTCAATGCGTCCCCTCCAAACCAGGCACAGCGCTGAGATTTGCATGTAAACGAGAGTCCTGAGAAGTCAAAAGTGAAGTGAAAAACGAGCAACTAGTCTGACTCTATGTTGTCCCATTTCAGCAAATTGCTCAACTTTCCGTTCTGCCTTGGCTGGGCAGATTTCTGTTGATTGAAGGTGAAATGGCATAGCTTTTGCCCAAATAACTTTTGCAATGCATAGAGACCAGTTACGAAGCAAGCCACCCTGAAATCAATACGCTAACTGCCTGTTTGCTACAAGAGATACATCATCTTTGGCTCTAAAAAAAAATCAACATCTTCCCTTCGTGATGTTCTCTAAACCTACACTACATGGATGACAGCTAAGGATCAACTATTGTTTACATATGAGACTTTTTCCTATTCTGCTTTATAATTAAGCAATGTAAATGTGTTGGGGTGGCTGGGTGGCTCAGTAGGTTAAGCATCCAATTCTTGATTTCAGCCCAGGTCATGATTTCACAGTTCCTGGGATCGAGCCCCATGTCGGGCTCTATGCTGACAGTGTGGAGCCCGCTTAGGATTTTCTCTCTTCCTCTCTCTCTGCCCCTCACCTGTTCATGCTGCTCTCTCTCTCCCAAAATTAATGAATGAAAGAAAGAAAGAAAGAAAGAAAGAAAGAAAGAAAGAAAAAGAAACGTGTTTGAGGGGAAAATCTACTAGAGTGCTGAAAAGTTTCCATGATGTTAGAAATAAACAAGAACACAGAAAGTTCTTTCCTTCCTAATGGAGGAAAACACACACTGTATTTTGAAATTTCTTGTGGAAAAGGTATATTGCCATTAATGAGAGACCCACTAAGTGTCACATTCCAAATTCTATTCATTCAAACAATGAAGCGCCTCGAAGTGAGAATTATGACTTCTGTAGTAATTTCTCCTTAAAGTCAATGCTTCCACATATCATCTCGGGCAGAAAACATTCTTATAAAGGGTCTGATACAGAAAATGAGCAATCCTGGAATACACACAACTTGTTAAGTTTCTCTCTCTTCATAAGAGCTATTTACACACCCTAATGAGTTTAAGCGTGTGCTTCATTTAAATCACATAAATGACTCTACAGATCTGTGTGAGTGAATTACCACATCTTGCCATAGGCACTGCTCACTGACTCAGCTGCTACATCAAGTTGCTTTCTCTCCTTTTTTTAAAATGTGTTTTTAATGTTTATTCATTTTGAGAGAGAGACAGAGACAGAGACAGAGTGTGAGTGGGGGAGGGGCACAGAGAGACACAGAATCCGAAGCGGGCTCCAGGCTCCGAACTGTCCACACAGAGCCCGATGTGGGGCTCAAACTCACGAAACGTGAGATCATGACCTGAGCTGAAGTCAGATGCTCAACCAACGGAGTCACCCAGGCACCTCTCTCTCCTCCTTTTTACTTCAAGTATTTATAGGTCTGGCAAACTTACAGAAGTTTATGACATAACTGCAAAAAGCCACAGTTCTAGTTTCCAAAGTAGATGTTTTCAAGGTGCATAAATGTATTGCCCTGTATCTTATGAAATGGGCAACTACAATACACAGATGAGACTTAACTCTAGGAAAAACTGCTTCACAACAAGAAAAAAGCAGGAAAGAACAACACTGGAGCAGAATATACAAAATTGGAAGGGGCACTGGGTGTAAAAGAAGTGTAACAAAAAACTTGAGAATATTTTATGTTAGTCTTTTGACTCACAAATAAGACTCAAAGTGAGAGGAGACAACAAAAACAGAAAAGCAATGGTGTGTTAAAGGAGGAAGAGGGAGAGTTTTGGAGACATTTGGTACCAGTGTCAGGAGGCAGTGTTTGTCCCCGCACCTAAATGTTGACCATCCTGGTGATCGTCGGCAAACGGCAGAATTTGAGTCCTTCACCTTCAAAGGTGGATAATTATTCCCACCCTGTGGGGTTGTTAGGAAGCTTGGAGAGATGGATGTTAAGGCATTGGGTAAACTGTAAAGTGCTGTACAAATGCAAGGTGTTATTATGATTATTATGACATCAGTGTTTTGGCATCTAAATTATAGGGACAGCATACTTATTATTTAAATGTTTAAATACATATCTTGCATGCATTTATATTTGCTTTTAATTTCATAGATGTTTCCAGCTGGAAGGCTCCATCAAACAATCTAGTTTAGTTATTTTATGGAAGATGACACCGGGAAGGTAGGTTCTAACCTGTGTTCTCTTCCTATCATAACTAACAACAGATTACAGGGAAAAACATGTGAAGCCATGTCCTCAGAAAAACTCCTTTAGCGATACAACTTTTGAAGGAATGATACATGCATATTCATATTTGTATTAAAAATCATCGTAAACACCGAATGGCTTTGACGTCCTAACTTTTAAAAATTACACAGTATATTTTTCCAGCCGTTTGTCAGGGTTTTTCGTTTATAATCACACGTCAAAGTCTTTCTTTGTGAAGACTTATCCATAACAGCTTGCAAAAAAGAAAGAGAGGAAGGAAGCAGGAAAGGAAGGGAGGGAGGACAGATTAAGGCAATACATTATTCTCACTCATAAATATGCTCCATGCATACAATCTATTAAAGTACCAGGAAATGGAGGCAGAGTTAAAGAAATCAAGAAGTGCTGTAAGGATAAGGTTTCTGATTCTCCATTCACTTTGCAGCAAATGAAAGCCAAGAAAAAGTTCTGAAATTCATCATAGTCAAAAGACCCTTGATATCAGTATCTTAAAAACCAAACAGGTGGGGCGCCTGGGTGGCGCAGTCGGTTAAGCGTCCGACTTCAGCCAGGTCACGATCTCGCGGTCCGTGAGTTCGAGCTCCGCGTCAGGCTCTGGGCTGATGGCTCAGAGCCTGGAGCCTGTTTCCGATTCTGTGTCTCCCTCTCTCTCTGCCCCTCCCCCGTTCATGCTCTGTCTCTCTCTGTCCCAAAAATAAATAAACGTTGAAAAAAAAAAAAAAAAACCAAACAGGTGGAGTGATAATTCTTCAACAACCACCTTTTGTTTTTCTGGCATTCATCTGGATGCAATCAAAAGTCAATGAAATTCGGGGGGGTTCTGGGTTTTTTTTTTCTTTTCCTGGAAAAGTTACGATAATTTAATTTCTAATGCTATATTAAAATCTATTTTTTAAAAAGGACCTTGCAAGTGAATACTAGAACACACCTAAAATAGTTTGTCTAATTTATCTTGCTCAAAACAATGTATCCATCCGCTATGGCTTGCAATATATAGGAATGAATCAGGAGACGCTGTAAATGCAGAGAAGCCATGGTGATGAAATTCCTCTGCAGTTGTCAGATATTGAATGTTTCCTGGTAAAGAAGCAAAACCAGGTTTTTGATGTTACAAAAAAATCCTGAAACCCTTTCTGAAATCTCATTCACGATGGTAAGAATTTTTCCAGGCGCACACGCCCACCCTTGAGGATTAGCACAGATTCAATAAATGATTGGTTTTTATTCCAGACTCTAAAATAGCAATAAATTTATGACTATGGGCAAAGAAACTAAAACACGCACAGTTTTTCACATAAAAATGTCAGTGTGTCATATCGGAGAGACTGATGATAGGCACTGCATTGATTTTCTACGAAACCTGGGGTGAAAGGACTTTCAAACAGTTCTAATGGAATCACATGTTAAGAAAACACAACCGCTAAGGGAGTCATGACATCACCCAGCACGTGCAGGCCTCCATGTGCAGAGCGGTACACCTTCAGGTATCACCTGTCTGGGTTTCTTTTTTATTATTATCTTTAAATTTTTTTAATGTTTGGGGCGCCTGGGTGGCGCAGTCGGTTAAGCGTCCGACTTCAGCCAGGTCACGATCTCGCGGTCCGGGAGTTCGAGCCCCGCGTCGGGCTCTGGGCTGATGGCTCAGAGCCTGGAGCCTGTTTCCGATTCTGTGTCTCCCTCTCTCTCTGCCCCTCCCCCGTTCATGCTCTGTCTCTCTCTCTGTCCCCAAAATAAATAAACGTTGAAAAAAAATTAAAATTTTTTAATGTTTTATTTATTTTTGAGAGAGACAGGGTGTGAGGGGGGGAGGGGCAGAGAGAGAAGGCGACACCCACTCCTAAGCAGGCTCCGGGCTCTGAGTGCTCAGCACAGAGCTCCATGCAGGGCTCGAACCCTCGAACCGCGAGGTCATGACCTGAGCCAAAGTTGGACCCTTAACCGATTAAGTCACCCAGGCACCCGTGTATTTCTGGTTTTAAAATAAAATCCTTCAAAAATGCTCTTAAAACAACTGTGCAGCAAAACGGTCTAGAACCACTTGGATATTTCCTCTTGCATAAAGAGAGGCCTGAGTACCCAAGGTAGCACCAACAGCCACATGTTACCCTTTGTTTCCACATGATCTCTGCAAATAAACAGGTCAATTTGTGCAATTATCAACAATGAATCAGGACACAGATGTCTTCAAACTTACAAGTGGCAGGAGCTCAATTAATCTGAGAGACGTTTTCTGATTCAGTGTGATTCAACGGATATTTACTAAACGTCTAGAATTACCCAGACTTTTGTTTCCTTTCTCCCTTTGCTCTGTGGTAGGAGTCAAATCAAGAATGTAAAGTAATCATTTTTCTTATTCATAACAAGTTTTAGGGGCCAAGTCATGCTACTGGGAAGAATGTTAAAACTATCAACTATAATCCAGATTCTAGTTCAATTCTTCACATCTGGCCATAAGTTTTTTAAAAACTGCCATTTTCATTTTTAAATGTAAAATGTGCTACCTCTCAGGCACTTTACTTTTGACATTGTAAGTTTCCTCATGGTCGTTTAGAAATATAAAGCAGGAAATTCTAAAACTTTAGCCGGAGCTCTAATAAGACACTCACGTTTAGAAAATGACCAGTGATGGGCTTGCTGATGGATCGCCAAGTGCATAAACTGTCCGTCTGCTTTTCCCTTTGCCTGGAGACGGGCAAAATCTCATCGTTGAGATCCAGCTAAATGTTCTCTTTCTGAGAAACCTCCCCCCTCACAGAAATAGAATTAACCCCATTTTGGGGGCTCACACTGAAATCCCAAATCACACTTCTAATGAGATGTTGCATTACAATAGGTTCTCCCTGTTCAGCCCTTCCAAATGTGAGTGCTTCAAAGACAAGCCGTTATCCTATTCCCTTTAAACTTCCAGAACCCAGCATGAGGTCTGCGTGTAGTGTCTGTGGTTCTGGAACTGGCATGTGTCAGTGTCTGTGGGAGGGTTCGTGTTCTAGTATCCTGTTCAGAGGTCCAGGTAAAGGATCCAAGAATGTGCGTTTCTATCAGCTTTCTCAAAGTTTCTTGGGTAACACACTCTGGGATGCACTGCAATAGACTTTTCGAGAATTCATGAGAAAAAAAAATCAACTTCGAGATGATTTACTAATGAAATATAACACTGTTCCTGGATCTTGAGGAAGCTCAGGCAGTGAGTCTGAGAACAAAGACAAAACTTCTTCTCTGCCAGAAGTGAAACACACTACTTAATGCACTCATCGGGATCACCTAGGAAATTTTTAAAAACACGTATGCTGGCACTCCTTCCCCTGGAAGTTTAGGGTGCTATGAGGCACACTATTTTTCATCCTCCTCCTGTGATTCTAAGGTACATTCAAGGTTCAAAAGCTACTGCTTAAAAAAAAAAAAGGAAAAAAGTCACCTCTAGTCTTTTCAGTTCAGTCCCTAACACACACACCAAGTAGTCTGATGCTGCCTTAGATAGAACTGGGGGATACCCATCTAAGGATATGCAGTATCACACAAATAGGAATCCCAATGTACTTATACGCATAATATATTACTTATCAATTGCTGATAACTGCAACTAATTGGGCTGGTAACCACAGCAGCCTAATGAAGAAAGAAGCTGGTAATCCAGAAGAACCCAGCCTGACTCAAAACAGATGGAGACAGTGAGCCTGAGACAGGCTGGAGGCGGGTTGTGTTATGGCCAAAGACAATGCCTGCAATTGAAACATCTAATAAAACACAATTCAAGGCCACGCTGCTCTCCTGGGCTCCAGACCTGTATACTCTACTGCCCCCTGGATTTTTCCATCTGAGCCCTTCACATCCCCCTGGCTGACTCTACTCCCCGCCCCCCCCCACCCCCACCCCCACCCCGGGAGCATTCACAACCTGTGAATGGCTACAGTGTTTACCCTGCCTTCCAAGTGAGAACTGCTGTGTGTCACCTGGGATTCCATGTTCCTTGCACTGGTTATACATTAACTGCCTCCAGGTCAGCCTGAGTCATTTTTTCTGCATCCTCGCTACTCCCTCTTCTGTATCTCTCCTGGCCCACAGGAATCACCTATCTCCCCATTTTTCACTGCAATCCGCTCCCCATGCTGCTGATAAAGTCCTCGTTCTTAAACCTCAAAGCCATCATGTGGGTTCTCAGCTGAGAACTCTCCCCAGTGAGCTCCCCTTCACAGGGGAGGACGGCAAAGCCCTTATGAACTGGAGCCTCCCCATCTCCCCCTTCTCTTCCCAGTGCACTAAATAACCAGTGCTCCTCAGACCTTTGCTACTACTGGCACTACTCTTGGGATGCCTTCCGACTATATTCTCCAGGGAAATACCTACAGCTCTCTGCAGGCTCAGATGAGTACACCCTTCCGTTGGGGGATATTCCCCTCTGCAGGTAGAATTAAAAGCAAAGACTAACACCAGAAGAATTTATCATCTTGTACAGAATCCTACCATTGCTTCTTTGATGTTGTTCTACACTTGTCACCTATAGATTCCTCTTTCCCGAACTGACTTCCAGATACTTAAGGGCAAGTGCCAACTCCGATTCATTCCTAAATCTCAAAATGTGGGTAGAAGAGTGTGAACTGCTCACTGTAGCTCAAACACAAAGGGGGTGGGGGGAGGAAATAAAGCAAATAAGAGCCTAAGTTGTAATAGGTAGCAATACTCGCCCTTATACTCAGAGGACAAACAATAGTGGTGAACTTAGGTAATTATTTCTACTAAATCAGGGCCAGGTGTGCTGGCCCACCAGCATGGGCTAGAACTTGGAGCTAAGAGGGAAATTCGATCCCCCTGTGTTAGCTTTCACATACTACTTTCCGAAGCAAGCTGCTGAAATTTGGTAGGAGTAAAATTTATTTTAAGCGTATGCAATTCACAGATGCTTAGTCAACAGGGCCAGTCAGGCATTTGATATTATACTTCAGGGCCTTCAGAGATTAAAATGTCAAATCCAGCACTTAGCTTCTAACAGGGCTAAGTAAACAAGCCACCATTGCTCACTGGCCCTAGATATCCCTCCTGCTCCCAGCTGGCTCAGGGAACTTTCTAGACAACTGAATTCAGTGTGTCTATCTAAATGTGTAGGAAGGAGGCTGTACCTAACGACTCTGAAAAAGTGAAAATCTCAGTCAAACCGGTTATTTGACGTAAGACTGGATCCTTGCCCAAATTCAAACTAACCTGCTCATGGCCATGAGCTGGATGGCAGACTCAGATGTTGTGCAAAGAGCAACTGTGGGAATTGTCTTAGAAAAGACAACCTTTTAGGAGGAAAATGAAAAGGAAGGAATGAGCAGAAGTGCTGATGTCGAATAGGAATGGCCCACAAGAACAAGATTGATACTCTATTCCATGTGTGTTGATAGTGTGAGAATAAACCAGTAATAACTGAGGCCAAAAATGTCTTTTGTGACAATTTCAAATGTCCAAAAGTGACAGAAGGTAACAAAATGAAAGTAGTTCAGTACAGATCAGAGGAGCAGACTCTAGTTTTGAAACTGTGTACATGGAAACGATGCATGGGTGAACCATATTCTAGAATTTGGAGCTTTTCTCAAAACATACCTCTATTACTAAAAACCTAACTTTAAATAAGCCCGTTTCAACTGTACTAAGTCCAAATCAAAACACACACATAAACACACAACTTTCACAGCAAGCTACATGGCAAGGGCCAAATGATTTCCCAGGTGCGTCCTTCAACAAGCCGCACGTCCCCAACATTCTGATCCCATCTTAATCTCGGGACCTGGGGCACCAGGGTAGGGCTATCTTCTCTTAACATCCATAATCACCAACTTAATATTAGAGTTGGCTCGGACCTCCCGTCAGTAAAGTTTCAGACTAGCTGCTGGCCCTGGAACTTAGATCAAAG
Organism: Prionailurus viverrinus; assembly: GCF_022837055.1. Classification (NCBI taxonomy): domain Eukaryota; kingdom Metazoa; phylum Chordata; class Mammalia; order Carnivora; family Felidae; genus Prionailurus; species Prionailurus viverrinus. Next base: position 69,268,922 of record NC_062562.1, on the reverse strand, counting down.
GGAAAAAAGAAAAAAAAAAGTACTTTCTTTTTAAACAGGGCGGAATCCTTCATCTTTTACTGACACTACCTCTAAAAACATTTCAAAACATGTTAGTGCTGTCACGCAGACCAAGTCTAATTATGTAGCACAGTGGATTCTGGCCATCGGTTTCTTCAAACTTAAGAATGAATTTTTGAAAAATTACAGACTATGAAACTAAATAGATACAGCCAGAAATAATGGTCAAAAACCTACTGGAGCTCAACCAGTTACTGCTAGACAGAGCTACCCACGGCTGTGAATGTATGATAGACACACAGACCCCTGGTCTCCTTTTCGGATTTGAAAAGCAATTTCCAAATACAGATCTTTCTTGACTTATAATGGAGTTATGTCACCATAAATTAGAAACATTAGTTGAAATGCTTTTATCATACCTAACATCGTAGCTTAGCCTAACCCACCTTAAACGTGCTCAGGACACTTACATTAGCCTACGGGTGGGTAAAGTCCTGAAACACAAAGCCCCTGTTTTATATGAAGTGTTGAATGTCTCATGTATCACGGGACAGGACTGTACCACATATCACTAGCCCGGGAAAAAGAAAAAACCCAAGTTTAAAATTCCAAGTCCCGTTTCTACTTCACATGCATCGATTTCACACCCTCATAAAACAAAAACAAAAACAAAAACAAAAAAAACTGAGTTGAGCCATCGAAAATCTGGGTCCATCTGTACTTAATTAGGGACTTAAAGAATCACACTGTGGAAGCAACAGTAGAAACTATTAAAATCACCCCTGCCTCTTTTAGCCCATAATGTCTGGTACACTCTATACACTCAATAAACACTTCTTGAATTCAGAAATGAGGACTCAGGAGCCTGGAGCTGGTCGGTGACATGTCCACCTTGACTCAGAGCTGCAAGGAGAAGGCAGGTGTCCTGGCTTCAGGCCAGGACTGAACTGAACTTCCTCACATCTGAACTCCTTAGAGAAAGGCGGGAAGTGGATCCTCACTTGGGATACAATTCAAAATACCACCCAGCGTCTCTTCCAGAGCCTCTACCGTTCCATCCCCCCCCCAGCGATCTCCAACCTCACCACTGCTCTGGTGCCTGAGCTGCCGCTGCCTCCACAACAGGCAAGCAGAGCGACTACTGAGTACATGAGCAAGAGTCTAGACCACCGCACAGGCCGATGTTTGTTCCAAGTTTCACACAGAGTCCAATCCTAAAACGCGCCCGTTCCTGTGCTTTTCCTCCCTGCTCCCAGCCTCTGACATGAGACGTTCACACACACCTGACCTGGCTCTCCCAGGTGTCACACAAGGCAGTGCAGCTCAGTTAGGTGGTTGGGGGAGGGCAAGAGGGTGAGAAGGCCCGAGTTCGAATCCTGGTTCATTCCTACTAAATGTGGAGGTCGCTTTATTTCTCTGTACCTCAGTTTCCCCTTTTATAAACAGAATACCTGCCACATATGCTTAATGTAAGGAATAAAAGGACACTTAACACAGTGTTTGACAGTAGCAGGTGCAGTGAGAACAGAAGATAACCGTCTTAGACCGAACAAGTCTCTCTAAAATGAGCAGATTTTCCTGCACAACACTGACTGAATTTGATACGGGTCTTTAACACCTTTTGTAAAAATGTTTCACTTTATATTTTTAATGATTTGCCCTTTGAAATGGGTGTTTTAATGTTACTTTAACAGAATGACATTTGTCCGCCTACTGTCACAATTTTATTCAGGAGCATTCTGTTTTAAGTGGATACGTGACAGTCAAATGAAGTGGTATTTATATTTTTCTCAGAAACAAATCTCCAAGCGCTAATAGCAGTGTTCAAAGGGGTAACAAATAGCAAAGCGCTGTGAACATTTAAGTAAAAAAAAAAAAAAAAAAAAGTGATGCTTTGGAGGCCTTCCAAGAGTCCATTTAAAATTTTAAAAAGGAGGGGTCTCCTGTGACAGAGAGGGAGAGATACCACCTGCCTAAGAGGACCCAATTGCCAGCTGATTCAGGAGCAGGACCACAGCCCCCAGGGCTCATAGCAAAGTTGGAGACGGAGCCCTTCAGACTCCTTAGAGGACAGAAAGCTTGCCACCAGCTCTCTCAGTGAAAAGACTAATCCCTGATTACTGAAATCACCACCCCCCACCTCCTTTTTCCTATATTCTGCAAGACTGTTAAAACTCCAGACATTCAAAAAGAGTTCCTTACATTGGCAGGTAATCTTTCCATACACTTCACCAGCTTCTCCTCTATGCCAATGATTTCCAAACCTGGCCACCCCACAGAATCACCAGAGGTGCTTTTTCTAACTCCTGAACACTCAGATTTCATCCCAGATCAATGAAATCAGAACGTCTGCGGGTGGGAGCCAGACATCAGTTTTCCTTTTGTTTTGTTTGGTTAAAATCCCAGGTGATTTTAACGTGCAACAAAGTTTGGGGAACCACTGGTCTATGCCTTACCGCTCCCCTAGCAAACTCACTCAGCTCCAGCCCCAACTCCCTATGCCAATGACATCAACAGCAAGTACAGACCTGACTCTTGGAACCCGGGTTGCTTGATTTTGAAATTGTGTAATTAAACCTTCTGAGGCATGTTTCTCATGTCAAGTGGGTTTATGGTCGGTAGTCACGAAGCCAGACTCGCTCATGTTTGGTCTGGACATTTGGCACACATGAACCACGGACATCAATTCCACCACCACCCCCCTCCCGCTTTTTTAAATTGTGTTTAATATTTTGGTTGGCCCAATGTCAAATTCTTCAAAAAGCTAAAGGAAACATCCCAAAGAGAAAATCTCGGGATTTTGATTAGGAAAGTTTGCTGTGAGCCTTATTTTGAAAAACCGTGGGGACCTGACCAGGATGGGTCCCGCCCCTAGGAAGTCCCCGCAGCAGGACCCAGCTGTCCCGTGGCTGCTGGCCCCACCTCTGGGTCCGGCTCCACAGCAAAACCTGCAACCAAAGGGCTGCAGGTGGGGACAAATCTCAGGAGTTCCCGTGAAGCGACGAGTTCACAAAAGCCCATGGACCCGAGGGGCGTGGATGCCTGGGAGGGAGCCCTGGGCTGTCGCGGAGCCTGACCGATAGGAGGACCCACAGCAGGGCGAGCGTCGGGGTCTGCGCCCACGGGGTGGGTCCGACCCCACCCCCTTTTTGCCTAAGAGGAAACGAAGCCCCCGGTTCCCTGTAGCCACGGGTTGAGGCAGACATGAGACGCTCGGGCGTCTCACTCAGGTCAGCACCACACCTAGGAAAAGGGCTTGCAGGGTCCTGCGACGTGGGCCTGGCAACGCTGGCAGGGCCAGGGCCGGCGAGGTGGCTTAAGTGCGAGACGCGGGTGTAGGCAAGATGTGAGGTGGGTCTGCTCGGGAAACCGCCCGTCCTAGGAGGTCCGAGAGGGGTGCGATGGATTCCCGGGGGCTGTTCCCTAGCTTCCCTAACACCCCCCCCCCCCCGGGCACGCGCCCCCCGGCCCGGCCTCCCCCGGAGGACAGCGCGGGGCGCACGTGCGGGAACGCGAGCCGGCACCGCGGGAACCAGAGCCGCCCCGCGCCAAGTGTGTGCGCTCGGACACGGAGCCCGCGCGGGAGGCCAAGGAAGTGAGGACAGAAAGTTGCGAGCGCTCCGGGCCGCCGAGCTCCGGCCCGCGGCTCCCACACCCCGCCCGCAGCCCCGCTGCCCCGCGCAGGGAGCCTCGGGTCCCGGGCCGCCTCTGCCTCGCCCAGCCCAGAAACGAAACGTCCAGTTCCTCCCACGGTCCCGGCCAGCAGCGCAGCTGATCCTCAAGGAAACAGGAAAGGAGGGGCGGGCGGCGCGGGACGCCGAGCCGGTGCGGCGGGTGCGGGCCGGGCCGGCTGCGGCTCGGGGCCGGCGGGACTCGCCCTTACCTTTCTTCTCCTCCAGCGCCGGACTCGCCTGGAAGTGCGCAGCCAGCAGCAGCAGGAGCGCGGCTCCCGCGGTCCCGGAGGGTCGCATCGCTGCCCCCCTGCTCCGGCTCCGGGTCTCCGCAGTGAGTCGCGAGCGAGTCGGACGGCCGTGCGTGGCGAGGCGAGACTCGGGTGGACGCGGAGGTGGCCTGTCGTCCGGTCTGCGAGGCGGTGGCCGCCGGGGCTCGCTCGGGACCAGCTCGGCACCCGCTCGGACTCGGGCCGCCTTGGCCGCGGGCGTGCACACCGTGCCGGGGGCGGAGGCTGCTGCCGCGGCGCTGCGCCGGGGGCTGCCCAGACGTCTAGCTCGCGGGGGCGGGGGCCGGGGAGGCTGGGCTGGAAGGAGGAGGGACCAGGCGGAGGAGGAGGGATCGGGAGGAGCAGAGGAGGAGCAGAAAGCGCGGAGAAGGGAGGAAGAACCGGCAGTTTGGACCTCGGGCGGGCGGCGACTAGAGGTGGCGGACAGCGGTGGCCCGCGTGGGGTCCAAGCGCTCGGGGCAGGGCTGGGGTGGCGGCAGGAGGCGATGTCCTGGAGCCGAGCGGGTGCCCTCAGGACGTTCCCTGCGCTGTCCCTCAGGACCCGGAGCTCGCGGACTCGAGCAGTTACTCAGTGACCCAGCCTTCGTGGAGCCAAATTTGTACCAGGGTTCCCATTTCCGCCTTTCGTCCCTCCAACCTGCGGAGCAAACTTGTACCAGCTCCGGGGCAAACTGGCCGAGCCTTAGGCCCAAGACCGGGTAACGGCAGGAATGGAAAACCATCCCTTTATTCTGGCCCCCAACTCCTCCACAGCACCCCGGGACCCTAGTGGGGGTCAGAGGCTGGCCTGGCCACGCTGCGCCTGCGTGGCGGGAGTGCCAGGCTGCTGACATGGGAACTCTCAAGTCTGAGGACCTTTCACATCCCGTCGAGCAACCTAGAAATCGGCTGGAATGAGGGCACCCAACTCCTGGCTCAGAGATGGGCCTTGGAAAATATTAGTTGAATGAATGCATGAGTACCGACAGAGTCCACAGCATTTCGTATCAACCAGCCACGGGGACCTGAAAAGCAAATGTGCTTGGTAAATTATTTCGCAAACAACAGGGCTTCTAATGAAGACAACACAAACGCTAGTGGAGACACACCTCTCTGCCACAACCAGGCCTCTCAAGCAGGAGGAACGACGGGGAAATTCACTAAGGGTTTGGCCAGAAGAAATCAGACGTTCTCTGGCAGCAGAAACTTGAGCGACATTTCTTTTTCAGAGTACAGTCTCCTTCCTAGACCTGACAGATACCTGCAGGCCCCATTCTACAACTGGATTCCCTCCTCTCCACACAAGATTCACTAGTGACATTCGGGTCTGATTCAGCTCTGGCCTCCCCACTGTGTAAGTAGGAATTACTAACCTAAAGTAAGTGGAGTTAAAGCTCAGAACCTTCCTGTCACTGGAGGAGGGGTCCAGGGCACAGGGCCCCTCACCATCCATAGAACCTATATCTATTTTTCACCTGAATTTAGAGTCATTCTCATTTGTTCCTTTGTTTTAACAAATCAGGACAACCACTGAGCCTTCTGAACTCACTCAGCCCCTGGATGGGGAAGGCTATGAAGATTCTGCAGGCCATGTTTTAGTTCCCTCCACGTGTTCCAAACAAGGACTGAAAGCACTTTGCAAAGAAACACAGCTACAGAAGCATCCCAAACTGGAGGAGAGCAAACCAGAAACACCACAGGGGAACCTGGAATGAAGCTGGAACGGCGTCTTACAGAAGATTTGCACACAGCAAAGTTCGGTGCGTTTACTTAACAAGGCCACGGATTTGACTCTAAGGCGTCTGTCAAGGAAATATGATGGGTGGCACAAATCATATTGTCCATAGGTTAAAACACTAATCAATTGAAGCTACAACTAATTTTTAAGACCGCATAGCAATTTCTTCCAGGGACTCCTCAAAAGAAGACAATGTACAAAGACTTCAGAATTCTTAGTAGCCACCTTTTTGTAATAGTACTAAGCTTTCTAGAGCTATTTTGTTCCAATGACCTTTGATATGATATGATGGCATCTCAGGAAGCAAAGCTTTATGAAAACAATTACTCAAGGAGGCAGTGGGACACTTCCAGGCACACAATCTGATATTGGGTTGATCCCAAGGAATGGAGAGGACTGGGGAGGAAGGGGTAACCTTCACATCCTCCTGGGGCACCTGTCTCAAGTTTCAGTTTCTGCCCTGAGTTTGTGATGGAAGGGGTGACGTTCCAGATGATTTTGTGCTCTTTGGCAGGTACGTGGAGTGTCCTGATAATGTGTTATTTGTGAAGTGAAAAACCATATGGCCAAGCTGGCAGAAATGACATCCTCTCAAGAGAATACAGCTTCGCCCAGACTGGGCCTTGCGTAAAGGGTTCCCAGGCACTCAGTCTCTGCAGAGAGTGCTCCCGGGGCATGTCTTGGGCCCCACACCACCACCACCACCACCATACGAATAGCAGAGGCAACCCCAACTCCGTGCTAAGTACTGATCAGAAATGAGCTCATCTAATTACCCATTAGTTAGGTTATACGGTGTTTGCCTTTTACAGCAAGATGACACTGGCTTGGAGAAGTTAAATAAATAATTTTCCCCAAAAGTCCCAAAGTAAGATTTGCTAGTCATGAAGCCAGACTTGAATCCAGATCCAGGCTGTGTCCTCCATCATTCAATTACGACATTTCAAATGGAGACATCAGGACCCTAAATTGTGTTTCAGGATATCTTGGCAAGTTTTTAGAGAAGTTACAACCAAAATTGCTGCTTGACCAAAAAATTTCTGGATAAAGCATCCGTGCATACCATCTTGGCAAGTATGTACTGAGACCCCAGTACTTACCACATTAAGTCTCATATGGTCTATCAATTTTCACGACACAGGCTGTCCGTTCTCTTGGCCAGCTACAAATCGGAAACTCTTTTCTTCCTCTTACGAGCAGTCTTCCTCTTAGAAGAACTTCCTGAGTATTTTAAGTAAGAGCTTAATCTTTTCTAGAAGGAACGTGGTGGTGGGTCCTCTGCAACCACACACCCTGTGGAAAGGGAAGAGAAACAAATTATTTGACAGAATAGAGAAAGGAGGGCCTCAAATACTTTAAGTTCCTTCTCGGGCAAACCTGAGGCAAAAGGTCTTTGACCACCTGTTTTCTCTGGCCTTTTAAGGCAAAGCAAGGATTGGTGACGAAAAACACCTGATTGGCAGATTTCAAAATTTTTAAAGATAGTCTTTATAAACTACTAGAGCAATTGAAAAGTGGAATGAGCCACCTCTGAATGGAATGGTTTCTTATCCTTAGAAAGCTTGGTATGTATGAGCAGTGCTAAGGGAGGCTGTGAGTTAAGGACTGAACCAGGTCCCTTCCAATCCTAAAATTCCAAAAGAGCATGTATTTCTAAAATACGTTTCCAATGTTCATCCATTCAACAGCTCTTCTGAAGATTTATTTTAAGAAGATGCAAGAATTCAGTAACAGGGTTGCCTCTGGGGAGGAAGATTTGTTAGCTGGGGGTCAGGGGTTGGAAGGAGGCCTATTTTTCAACTGTCCTTTTATACCTTTGCAATTTTGTACTGTGAACAGTACCTATTTCTGTAAGGTGAGGGTCAGTGACCTCAGTAGGCCTGCTGCTGAGGGGGTGGGGGTGGGGGGGGGTAGTTCCTAGTTACAGACATTCTTCCTTTCCTCAGCCATTAATTCTCTCCCTTTGAGTCAAGTTATTTGCATTTGACTCTGAGTTGAGAGCCATCTCTGGCAGAGAGTAGGGAAGAAGCTGCTGCTTTTTTGGAGATAATATGGCTAGCACAAAACTGCTGAGGCATTCATTTGTCATTAGTATTCTTATTAGCATTATATGTCATTAGTATTCTTCATTATCTCTAGGGTTGAGGGTTACGTAATGCTTGAAAAGCAGGATCACATTTCTGAATGCTAGTTTCTAGCATTGTTGAGATGTTTGTTAATTACTTTGCAAAGGATCTTGTAGGAAGCTTCTGGACACTGCACAATGTTTTGCCCATGTTAACAGTTCCAAAGTGAGATTAAATAATTTTGTCCAAGGTATTACTGCTTCTCTCAGGGATAGTTATAAGTGATAGCATTAGCCTCAGGGTTATAGCTAGTGGCCTGAAGACCAAGTTCAGGATGTGGCTTCTGTGGCCCATTCAATAGTTATTTTAATCGAATTAACAGCAACATTTAAAAATCAGGACATTTCATATTTAAAATATGGATTTTGTGTTTCTTTTTTTAATGTTTTTTATTTTTGAGAGAGAGAGAGTGAGTGGTGGAGGGTCAAAGAGAGAGAGAGAGAGAGAAACACAGAATCTGAAGTGGCTTCAGGCTCTGAGCCATCGGCACAGAGCCTGACGTGGGGCTCGAACTTGGGAACCTCGAGATCATGACCTGAGCCAAAGTCCGATGTTTAATAGACTGAGCCACCCAGGTGCCCCAGATTTTATGTTCCTCCTGAAAACCGGGAAGTGCTGGCCAACTGTGTCTTCTTTCAAGCGAGATGGCAATGTGCTGGGTCATAGCTGCCCCCTTCAGAAAGGACATCAAGTCTCTAGCTCACAATGACACCAGCTGGATTCATCAGTCCATGGATCTTCATGGCTACTGCAGACATTCAAGTTTACAGCTGTGTCCTTCCCAGTTAAAGGATGCTAATGCCAATGATGCATTAGGTATGGTTCTCATCTCTGGTTTTCCTTACCTTCCCTTCTCTCTCCGGCTCATCCTCGCTCACCTCATGAGTATGCCTATGCATTTGTGGATAGATTTCGGTCCGAGTCATAATACATAGCATATCAAGATAGACCTCACTTTAAATTAGCATATTTCAAACATTAGCATATTTCTATTTTTTTTCCAAAAAACGCAAATGTTTATCGCAGCTCATGCTTATACCATTATCATGGTTGACATTCTATAGGCATATATATGTATGTAATATATATGTCAATTAAAAATTATTGGAGACAAATAGAGTCCTACTGTAGGATAAAGAAAGAAGGACCTTCTCAATGGATGGTTGTATGTACAATGACCATGTACTGTGAGCTGACCATGTGCTAATGTTGGAGAAAATCGGGGGTAGGAGGTAAGGGCTTAGAAGGCTGTGTGGACAAAATATTATTGCAAATCAGCAAGTTTTGCCCAGCTTATCTGTCTATAATAAACTGTAATGCATGATAGAATATGTGCTTCATAAGGAAACAACTAAGGAGACATTTTGAGGTATTTTAGCTATTTATAAGTTAATATTGTTATTTTAATTTATTTGTATTTATTATTTTCATTTATTTATATTTAATTTTTATTTTAATTAATATAATTGTGTCTCTTCTCTTGTAAGAAAGAGACAAAGACCTATTGTCAAGCTTAGCTTCTTCTAAACAGGAATTCAGGGCACTTCACAAAGTGAGAGAATTGTGTCACTTTATTTTCCTTCATACGGAATATAGAGGAAATGAATGAAGGATTGATCTGTACTAAAGAAGGAAAAAAAATCGCTTTTGAGGGGGTCTCCAGAAGTTAGATTCAAAGTGGCATTTTAATTTTTCTTTAAGATTTTATTTTTTTAAGTAATCTCTACACCCAGCATGAGGCTTGAACTCACGACCCCGAGATCAAGAGTCACATGCTGTACCCACTGAGCCAGCCAGGTACCCTTCAAAGTGGCATTTCTAGATGATGGCAGGGTCTGTAGGGTCTGTAAGGAGTAGGATGTTGTAGATTAAAAATGATCAACAGAGCTGGAGAAATCCAAGTTAATTGCTCTTCTATTTCTGCAATTCAATGGAAAATTAGAAATTATTGCAGTTGTTAATCTGTAGAACTGAGCCACAAGAAAGCCTGAGTCAAGGCTCAGATTGGGCAGGGACATCAGAGAGAGGGCCCTGCCATTTTGCAGATGACAGGGTGAGCACCTTGTCCAAATGAATTGTTTCAAGGAGGGGAAGGACTAATAATATTTCAGTAGTAAAATAAAACACAAAGGAGTTCTCAGGGTTGTTAGCTATTTTATTAAAATTCACAGTTGGAAAAAATGGCATTTACTGTCTGCTCAGTGAGTCTGAAGTACCCTACTCAGAGGTCGGGTACCAGTTCCTGCTCTCATAGAAATTATAAGCAGCCTGTAAATGGTCACCTAGACGAACCAGATGTGTGTGTATGTAAGAAAAAGAACCTTTCTACCTTAATCATCAATTTCACTGATTTCTAAATGCCACCACCAAAAAAAAAATAGGATGTTTTGCTATTCCACTATAAAAATGAATTCTCAATGCTTGCATTGAAATTTAGGGAAATTACTATGTCATTGGAGATTAGTGAGTTGTTCTGACAATGTGCCATTTAGTTTTGTTACCTGGTGAGCTAATTGGGCAAGTGCCCGCTGTCTTTCCTTCTTGGGCAAGTAACCTAGCCTGAGAACAATCCATGGTAGCCAATGGGGAAAAAATGTAGAGTGTGTCCCTCAGGATCTGGCTACCCAACCCCCAAGGGAGAGTGGTACTTTCTGGTCCCCTGGAAGTCAGCTGCGTGATATGGTAATGTAGGGAAACACGTCACTTCTGGGCAGAAGCTCTCAGAAGCCGGGCACCCCTTCTGTCACAGGTGTTCCTTTGACACCTCTCCCTCTATCTTGTTGGCTGGTAATGCTCCAGAGAGTGGCTTCCTCCTCAACCTGGGCCTGGAGTGGAATTGATGGCAGAGAGTAGATCCTTCTGCGGGGGACACATAGGTCACATCTACATGATGGGCATGAAACGTGCCAGGCAATGATCCCTTTATCAGGCTATCAGAATTTTCAGGTTGTTTTTTACTCCCTCATACACTAATATAATTTATAAAAGAAGTATTCAACCCCTAATTAAATATTTGTAGATTTTATGTATACTTTATATTAAATTATTTTTGTTTGCTATACATTCATATATATGTCTCTATAATATATACATATTACTATTCTGTATATATTGTATACACACAAATATATATATAAATATATATTAAATATATAAATATATATAATATTTATATATATAAAATATATATATATTTAACTTGGGAGGGATATGGAATAACCATATGATGTAAAAATTGCCATAAACTAAATGTGACTTTGAGCATGCTTTATTTTTTTCAATCTCTCCAAAGCCTTAGTTTTTTTTTTTCTCTGTAAATTGTCATAAATATTTGCCCCACAGGTTTGTTATGACTTGAAATAATGTAGGCACCTAGCACAGGGCAGTTGACAAAACCTACCATGTACATGTGTTCTTGGAACTATGGTTTGCATATATAACATTCTTTCATTTCCCTGGAGATTTTCTAAGCTTTCTGTATTTGCAGACAGCAGTAAACAAAGACAGTTCACTGGCTCTGCTCGGAGCCCCCTGCCGTGAAGTGCACTCCATTAGATTTATCCGTCAGTTGGTCTTTATGGTCATATGAACAATCTAAACATAGAATTAGTGTTGTTTTTCGTTTTGTTCTGTTTGTTTGGTTTTTTTTTTTTTTGATTACAAAAAAAGAAACCCCCTTCCCCATGGCATAACTTAGCAACAGTGATTTCTCCCTGAGATTTCTAATTATGAACTTTGAGGACCAGCCTTGTTCCTGGCCTTCAAAAGAACTGCTATTTGGTGCAGCAGCTGCAAGGGAAAAAGGGGCAATGAATGTCCCGAAAAGCCCCCCCCCCCCCCCCCCCCCCCGTCGGTGCTCCAGCCGCCTGCGGATGGACGCGCTAACGGGGACCACGCAGGCTCCTTCGACTGGCACTTTCGGAGCCTGGCTGGAGCCTCAGCACAAAAGCTCCCCGATTGCCTGGCTTCAAAGGTGGCTTTCAATCCCGCTTCCCTTCCTGTGGGGTGGGGGTGGGGAGCAGTCTCGGGTTCCAGACCGATATCGGGATCTCAGAGCAGCTGTGAAGGTGAAGTTAGCTGCGTTCCAGCCGGAGGGATTTTGAGGCCAAGTGCAGCGCGCGTAGGAGGAGGCTGGCGGTGCCCTGAGGGCTTCCACAAAGACTAGAGGCAGTCCCCCGGGGAAAGCCCAGGGCCTCCTGCCCCCGGGCGGGATTTTCGTGGGATTTTTGGCCCTGTAGAGCTTCACCCAAGACCTGTGGCCAGCAGGCCCCACATCCCAGCCACACCTTGGGATACTTTGTAATTCCTTCCTTTTACTACTTTTGTCCCCCCCCCCCTCCCCCACAAAGACTTTTTGTCTCTTTGTAAACCTTTCACTTTTAAATGAGAGATTGGAAGCCGGACCAGCCTGGGAGAATGGGGGTCTTAGCTTGATTTCAGCAAGATGAGGAATGGGGATATCCGTTCCTCCCCCACACCCCCAACTCCTCTTCTGAGATTTGGAAGGTTTCTCAAGTTTCTTTTTGGAATTGTTAGTTCGATTTCCTGCAGTGCCTCTTGCCCGGTACCTGCAGAAGAGGGAGGGCCCAGATGTCTCCAGGGCAACTGGCTGGGGCGGTTTCTTTTTCAGCTGGCAGCATTGAGTGGACCAGGGGACACCTGGGGCCTCGGGGAACCAGAGAAAAAAGCAGTGGCTTGAGCTCCCAGCCCCACCCTACGGGTCCTGGCCCTCCACCACGGAGGGCATATCCCACTGTGTGTAGCACCTCAGACAAGCCCTGAGATGCCTCTCCTCCCTTACAGGGTTGTTTTGCTCTCAGTTTACCCTAGACGGAGCCAGGGTTCTCCTGGTCAGCCTGCTCTTGGCATAGGGCCCAGCCTTTCCTCCAGTGCCCCCTCCCCCCACCCTAGTCCTGGCCCTTCTCCCCTCACCCAGCTGTGCTGAGTAAGTGCACTAGGTGGGAGACACCAGTTTCGTCCCTGGCCACCAAGTTTAACTCCTCTCCCAGAAAGTGACTGAACACATCCAACCCTTTGGAGAGTCCTCAGGAAGTCTTCAGGGGAGTGCCAGGGGGTAACCTGCGCACCCCAACTCTACAGCCCCTCTAAACTGACTTATGTGACAGGCTAGAACTTCAAAGAAGAGTAGCCACATCTGGAGGAGAGAAGATGACAACTGGGGAGTGGAGAAGCTCTCATGTCTCCCTGTCACCTGATCCCTATAGTTCCTGTACCGCCAGCCCTTGGGTAGGTCGGCTGGCTGTGTTTCTACTGGAGTGTGACACCTTTACCTATTCCTGGAAGATCTAATGACCCCACGTTCTAGATAAAGATTAAGATAAATCCTGTGGCATCAGACAGCTTCACGGACCAATCTTCAATGGTCATGTACCCTCCCCTGAACCTAAGGCTGCCCTCTAGGGTACAGAAGACAGAAAGAGACCATCTTCTGGAAAATGCAGGGCCCCCTTCCCTGGTTCCAGGATTCTGCCTCGAATGTTACCTGACTCCAAGGCCAAGGAATTAGGGTTCTACTATGACCAGACAATCTAGGACAAGCTCCAGGATGCTGTGCCCTCTCCAAGGCGGTTGATACACAGAAATCACCAGTTCTTTTTCTCCAGCAGCAGCGGGATGTTCTTCCGGTCGCCTCCTGAGACAGCTCCTTGGTTTATCACCTCTTATACCGACTGTGGGACACACAGAGCTATGGAGAACAGACCTCTGCGCATCTTGTTTGGGGTTAAGGAGAAGAGTGAGTGGAAGATGGCCTTCCGTAAGTTCCAGTTAAATGTGTAGTAAACTCCTCAGTCATCACACTTGCGCACATGCACTTGGTTGAGAGACTTCTGTGTACCGAGCAGTGCTTACTCTTGCATTGCCGAATTGTGAGAACAGTGCCCAGCACATATTCTAACCGGCAAAAGACTGCCAGTACACATAATATTATAGGATAAGGGCTGTGCAGAACAACAAAGTAAGGAAGCAGCATAAAGATCAATGAATTTAAATGAGATGGGGTGGAGGGCCTCAGTGAGAAGGGGAGCATGTGAATTCATGGAGGAGAGTCAGTGAGTCCAGCAGGGGTCTGGGAGGAGGAGGCTTTGTTTATACAGGGGACAGCAAGCGGGCCCGCGTGGCTGGAATGGAGTTCGGGGTAGGGAGTGGGAGAGACAGGGGCTAAGGTCAGAGGGGCAGGGGGACCACAGGGCCTTGGTAGGGCATAGTAACATTTTCAGCTTTTCCTAAAAAATAGAAAGGGATAAAATTGGAAGCCTTTGAACAGAGAAGTGAGATACATGATTGACTTAGGTCTTGACTGGATCTCTTTTGTGGCTGAGTCCAGAATAGAATGAAGGCAGGGAAGAAGCTTTTGTAATAATCCAGGTGAGATGTGGGCCTGGCTTGGTGCTGTGGAGGTGATGAGATGTGGTTAGATTCTGGTTGTATGTAGATACAAGAGCTGATACAAATTATTGATGAGTTGAATCTGGGGCAGGAGGGGAAGACAGGAGCCAAGCATGACCTGAAGTTCCTGGTCAGCAAGTGGAGGATGGTGGTCTTCACTGAGATGGAAAACAGAGTGGGGGGAGGGGTTTGGAAGGGCGAAATCTAAGAATCTGGTTTTGAACTTGCTATGTGTGAGATCCTTTTAGATTTTCAAATGGAGATATCGGGTAAGGAGTTGGAGCTACGAGTTTGGGCTTTAGGAGAGAGGTCCAGGCAAGAGACAAAAATTGGGACCATCAATATACAGATACTACTCAAAGTCTTGAGGTTGAATGAGGTCATAAAGGGATTAGAAGACAATATTCGTGACAAGGACAGGTGACTGAGTCCTGAGCCCCGGGGCCTCTAATGTGAAAGAGACCCTGGACCTAAGGAGGAAAAACCAGGGAGAGGAGTGGCCTGATCTACTGTTTTGGAAGCAAGTGGAGAACAGGTTTCAAAGGGGAAAAGTTAATCAGCTCCATCAGAACCTGCAGATACATCAGTGGAATACAGTTCCTTGTTCTTTTTGCCATAGTAGAGTACTTCCTTTGCTGTATGTACTATAAATTATTTTCCTGTTCCTTATTGAAGAACATTTAGAGTATTTCCAAAGAATGCTGAAGGAATAACCTGGAGTACTGATTTCACACATTTGCAAGTGAAATCTCTGAGTGTTCTGTTTCTGATTTGAAAAGAAAATTTATTTTAATTCTCTTTTTAAGAGCTGCACTTTAAAAATTAAGGTATAATTTACATGCAGTAAAATGCAGGCATTAAGTGGCTTTATATGGTGTAAATTTGCATTTTCTCTATTGTCTCATGGTATTGAGATCTTTCATGTACTTATTGGCCATTTGTGAAGTGTCTGTTTTAAATCTTTTGCCTATTAAAAAAAAATTATCAACTTGACCGAGGTATAGTTCACTTATAAGGAACTGTATCTGCTAAAGGTATAAAATTCAGTGAGTGCACCTGTGAAATCACCACCACAACTAAGATAGGGGACATTTTGAGGGTGCCTGGGTGACCCAGTAGGTGGAGCATGTCACTCTTGATCTCGGAATTGTCAGTTCACATGCCCGATGTGGGTGTAGAAATTACTTCAAAATAAAATCTTTAAAACGTGCACCCCAATGTTTATAGCAGCGCTATCACCAATAGCCAAATTATGGAAAGAGCCCAAATGTCCATCAGCTGACAAATGGATAAAGAAGATGTGGTACATATATACAGTGGAATACTACTCAGCGATGAGAAAGACTGAAATCTTGCCATTTGCAACAACGTGGATGAAACTAGAGGGCGTTATGCAAAGCAAAATAAGTCAGTCAGAGAAAGACATCATAAGATTTCACTCCGGTGTGGAATTTGAGAAACAAAACAGATGAACATAGGGGAAGGGAAGGAAAAATAAGATAAAAACAAAGAGGGAGGCAAATCATAAATATAGAGACCAAACACCGTTTCTAGAAGGGAGGGAAGGTGGGTGGAGGGGGGAGGGTTAAATAGGAGGGCACTTTTCAGAATGAGCACTGGGTGTCATATGTAAGAGATGAATCACTGGATTCTACCCCTGAAGCCAAGACTACACTGCAGGTTAACTAACTTGAATAATAAAAAACAGAAAAAATAAAATAAAATCTTTAAAAAATTTTTTTTTTATGTTCACTCATTTTTTTTTTAAATTTTTTTCAACATTTATTTATTTTTGGGACAGAGAGAGACAGAGCATGAACGGGGGAGGGGCAGAGAGAGAGGGAGACACAGAACACAGAATCAGAAACAGGCTCCAGGCTCTGAGCCATCAGCCCAGAGCCGGACGCGGGGCTCGAACTCACGGACCGTGAGATCGTGACCTGGCTGAAGTCGGAGGCTTAACCAACGGCGCCACCCAGGCGCCCTGAGTAGGCTTAAGATTCTCTCTCTCCCTTCCTCTGCCCTCCTTCCCCATTCATGCATGTTCTTTCTCTAAAAAAAAAAAAAAAAAAAGTAAAAAAGGTAAGAAATCTATGTTGTCTATAGGATTTGTAATGGAATTACTACTTTTGTTTTTGGTATACCCATAAAGTAGATGTACAACCTGCATGATCTGGACAGGAGAGAATAGACAGTTACTAAATCAAGAAGGAGCTGCTTAATATCCAAGAGGGAAATGGTAAAGGAACTCTTTAATGGTCCTCAGAGACTCTAGATGGATTCAGAGACCCCAAGAAGCATTTTCTAAAACATCAGGGAAATACAATCTTTCTGCTTACTATATATATATAAAGGAAACATAATATTTTATAATGTCACGTTGCCAATAAAATGGTCACTATGAAGACAGTGTAGAAACACGAAGCAATGCCAAATTTCAATGGAAAGTTACAATAAAAACACATGCAGAAATTTGGATGCAATGGTGACAACAATGTGAAGTGTAAAAATTATCTTCCTGGGAGATAACGTGCAAACGTGTAAGTAGTGATTTTGTTACGGTGGAAGAACAAAGGGCATTGTGTCATTAGTGGATATTTTTTGAAAGTGAAGGCTCTGTTAGCGTTTCCATACAGATTTGCATTTCCTTTCATCATTAGTTTGCATGGCTGAGTAATTAGTGTCAATGTTAGGATGCACATTAGGGCAAGAAAATCAATTCCCTCTTAGCCAACTTGACAAATTATATTTTAAAAAATAAAATAAATAAATAAACAGGTAAAAATATTCGGTAAAAAAGAAAAAAAACAGTAATTTTAAGCTTGTATCTCAAGCTTGTAGAGTATATTGAGTTAATTATTAGCATAGAGATCAATTTATTATAATTATTTGTTCGTTTCTCTTTGTTGCACTTTGCTTTAAATTAAACAATAGGTTTTTAAAATACCAAGAACCAACTTAATGACGAATAAACAGGTAATGGGCGGCAAGAAAAATATATGCAGATTGACAGAGACAACTTTAATTAGGAATAAATGATTGAGGGTACTGTTAAAAACACTGTCAGCAGTATACTCTGGTTTGGGTGATAAATTCCACCTGAGACAATGGCAAAACTATTAATACTAACATCTAATACAGTATTTTTGAGTCAAGGGAGATCAATCTGGAAAGGGTCAAACACAAATACGCTGTTCTGAATAAGTTCTTGTCAAATTTCAGGCTCTTAAGTTAGTAATTCTTTTTAGTTTAGTAAATGTATAACAAACTGCATTGTTATTTTTGTTAATGAATTTTTCCTGTGGATGTTGAAGCGACGCCTCAGGAAGTCCCAGCTTTCGTACAGCTTACCAGCTGAGATATTGTCAAACATTTTTGCCCACCTTAGCAGGTGTGAAAAGAGTGTCTTATGCATTCATTTCTATGAGTTGTCCAGACCTCTTGGCTGTTTAGGCTAAGAAGGAAGAGAAACTAAATCCCAGGTGTGGGATAAGGTCAGGACTCTTCCATTTGCAAATAACAAAAAAACAAAAAACAAAAAACGAAAAAACAAAACACAAAGAACCCCCACACTCTGATTGATTTAAGGCAAGGAAGAGAATTTACAGGCCCTCTACCGAAAAGGCAAGTAGTCTGTAAGCCAATCTGGCTGATAGCCCGTTATTAAGCTACGATTGGTTTTTACACTTTTTACGTGGTTGGAAAAAAATCAAAAGAAGGATAACATTTCAGGGCACATACAAATTATGTGAAATTCAAATTTCAGTATCCGTAAATAAAAGTTTTGGAACATAGCCTCGCTCATTAGTTTACATATCGCCTATCACTGTTTTTGTGCTATGAGGGCAGTAGTCACAACTGGCCCACAAAACCTAGCTTATTTACTGGCTGACCCTTTACAGAAAAAGTTTTCACCCCGGCCCCTATGATGCACTGACCACCAAATTATGCCCATTGACATCATCTTACCAACCCCCACTTATGCTTTTCTGTGTATTAGCTCCATTTTCTTTTTCTTTTTTTCTTTTTCTTTTTTTTTTTAATAAGAGGAGGGTATTTTTTTTAAGTTTACTTATCTATTTTGAGAGAGAGAGAGAGAGAAAAAGTGTGAGTGGAGAAGGGGCAGAGAGAGGAAAGAGCGAGAATCCCAAGCAGGCTCGTCCCTGGCGGCACAGAGCCCAATGTGGGACTCAAACCCATGAACCATGAGATCATGACCTGAGCCAAAGTCAGACACTTAACCCACTGAGCCACCCGGGTGACCCTCCCTTTTCACTTTGTTGGGGCAAGAGTGCAGAAAGGCAAGGCACACTAACTTCTGTTCTTTCAGCCAAGGAAAGAGGAAGGAAGGAGAGTTTCTCTTTTTTCCGCTCAGTTCAGAGAACCAGAATTGAATTCCATTGGCACAACTGTGTCCTTCTGTGTGCCAGTCATTTTGGCCAGGGGAAGTGGTACCCTGATCAGACATGGATCACTCGCCCTCCCCTGGGGCCAGGGATGGGTCAGTCCCACCCCAACCACATAGACTGAGTCAAAGTGGTCTGCTAAGGTAGCACTTAAGGGGCTCTTATCAGAAGAGCGCTAGATGCTGTATCAACCCAAGCACTCTGAATCCACTGACGATGGTCTTCAGGCCTGAAGAAATCTCTTTTATCATTGAAAGAAAAGTTGGATGGGCCACCTGGGTGGCTCAGTCAGTTAAGCATCCAACTTTCGCTCAGGTCATGATCTCACAGGTGGTGACTTCAAGCTCCGCATCGGGCTCCGCACTGACAGCTTGCAGCCTGGAGCCCGCTTTGGATTCTGTGTCTCCCTCTCTCTCTGCCCCTCCCCTGTCCAATCTCTGTCTCTCTCTCAAAAATAAATGAACATTAAAAAAAATAAATTTCTATAATGGAAATGTGTCTCAATTAGTGAATTAAAAGTTAATGGGGAAATATAATTTACCAAAACAGCAACAATCACAACAAAAAATTGTTAGCAACAGCTCAGCTTTGTAAAATCAAAGAAATCTAAAGATGAAGTGAGATGTTTCTTGCCTTATAAATAAATGGTACATATTCTCTACTGATAACACTACATCTCTCTCACTTTAAGCCAGGTATACCTGCCCTGCCTACTCACTGCCTGATACATATAAGCTGTTGATACCTGAAAGGCCCCTCAGGACTACATTTCTTCTTCCTTCCTTCCTTCATTTGACAAATACTCACAGATCCTCCTTGTGCAAAATGTTGTGTTTCTTTCTGGGACAAAATGATGAGCAATCTCCATGCCCCCCTTCTCCAAGATTATAGTTCAGTGAGAGAGACAATCAAATTATACAATGTATAGGGACCTATGAACAAGTATGTTGGGTATTAGGGGAACTTAATCCTGTGTGTGTGTGTGTGTGTGTGTGTGTGTGTGTGTGTTATGGGGCCTAAAATGTACATGGACCCTGAGAAAGTAACATTTGAGTTGAGATCTAAGGATTGACCAAATGCGGGGTGATAGAAGGGAGTGATCATGTTTCAGGCAGAGGGACAGAATATGTCCAAAGCCTTAAGGCCAAAGGGAGCATGATATGTTCTACAAACTGAAAGAAGGCCATTGGTGGCGAGAACCCAAAAGTAGAGAATTAGTACAGATTGAGATGTGCCTAGAAATAAAGGCAGAAGTCTGATCATTCAGGAATATATAGACCATGTAGAAACTGGGGTTTTATTCTATGGTTATAGTGGGATGACGTAGTCAAATTTGTGTTTTAAAACCAAATCTCTGGTGACAACATAGAGAATGGATCAGAAGAGACCAAGGGTGGAGGTGGAGAGACCAATTAAGTGTACTTCCAGAAAAAAAAAAAAAAGATAATTGGTAGGTTTATATGTGAGGACTGAGGGAGAAGGAGATGATAAAGATCATGCTAAGTTCCTGCCTTGCTCAAGTGGTAGATGGGCTCATTTATTAAGATGAGGACTATTAAAGACAATCAAGATTGCAATGGGTGAGTGTGTACTTGAACAGGTTAAATTTGAACTGCCTTTGGAATAGTCAAAGAGCAATGCCAGGTAGGCAATTGCTAAATCAAGTCTGGAGCTCAGAAGGATAGTGTAGGATGGGAAACGAAATTTTAAAGAGTCATCAGCTGGTCAGTAATATCGAGAGCCATGAGAATGGATGAGTTTACCTATAGACATGAGGTATACAGACGGGGAGACAGAAGAGAAAGAAGTCTCACCTTGACCTTGAAGCTCTGATATTTATTGCCCAGGTAGTGCAGAGTGAAGCAGCAAATCAGACTGAGATGGAGAGGCAAATAGGTAAGAGGAAGACCAGAAGGGAGGGTGCAGGGAAGCCAGGGGTAAACAATGATTCACAAAGGAGGAAATGGTCAGAATGCCAAATGCTACTGAGACACCATGCAGGATAGAGAATAAATATTACCCATTGGATTTGTTGATGTCGAAGTCATTGATGACATTAATGAGAGCTGTTTGGGGAAAGTTTGGGGGTAGGAAGCCAGATTTTAATGGGCTGAAGAGTGACTCATCCTGTCTTCACAGGACCCCTGACATTTGATTCTGTCCTTTCCTAATTCCGTGTCTGGCCTTTGAGCTTCATCTCTCTGCCATGACTCTCAGACCTGACTCAGCCACAATCTACACGAACTTTCCCCTTCCTCCCTTCCTCCCTTCCTCCCTTCCTCCCTCCCTTCCTCCCTTCCTCCCTTCCTAATTAGTCTCTTTGGACCCTAGTTCTTGGTTTGGGCCCATCCAGCATCTCAGACAATAAAAGAGTTATCTCGTAAATGAGAATATTGAAGATTTACCCATCTAAGTAATGGACTTGAATGCAGGCTTTCCCGCTAAGTCACAAAACTGGAAAGTTGCTTAACTTGTTTCCTCATCAGTGAAATGAGGACTAATCACACCTATTCTACTGCGTCATTGTGAGGATTAACATTCCTGATACGTCACAGTTGCTCAGTAAATGGTGGTTATCTTTTCCCAACCTTCCTGTCCTTCCAGGAAATAACATCCTTTAACCACCTTTCTGAGGAGCGTTCCTCAGTTAAAAAAAAATGTTTCTGGGGCACCTGGGTGGCTCAGTCTGTTAAGCATACGACTATGGCTCGGGTCATGATCTCACGGCTTGTGGGTTCAAGTCCGGAGCCCGGCTCTGTGCTGACACTCAGAGCCTGGAGCCTGCTTCAGATTCTGTGTCTCCTTCTCCCTCTGCCCCTCCCCCACTTGTGTTCTGTCTCTCTCTGTCTTTCAAAAATAAATAAATGTAAAAAAAATTTTTTTAAATGTTTCTTTAAAAAAAATTTTTTTTAACGTTTATTTATTATTGAGAGACACAGAGTGTGAGCAGGGGAAGGGTAGAGAGGTAGAATCCGAAGCAGGTTCCTGTCTCTGAGCTGTCAGCACAGAGCCCAATACTGGGCTCGAACTTACAAACTGTGAGATCATGACCTGAGCTGAAGTCAGTCACCCAACCAACTGAGCCACCCAAGCACCCCTTAAAAAAATGTTTCTAAAGTGATATATTGTAATTAAGGAATGTAGGTGCTTCCCTGGTAACATTTCTTTCTTTTTTTTTTTAAGTTTATTTATTTATTTTGAGAGAGATGGACAGCCCAAGTGGAGGTGGGGGGTGGGCAGAGAAAGAGGGAGAGAGAGAATCCAAAGCAGGTTTCATGCTGCCCCATGTGGGGCATGAACTCATGAAACCATGAGATCATGGACCTGAGCTGAAACCAAGAGTCGGACGCCCAATGGATTGAGCCACCCAGGCGCCCTCTGGTAACATTTCTTTATTCACCCAATATTTATTTATCAAGCACCTTACATTTGACAAGGACCGAGCCAGGAATTGGTCAGTCAGTGATGAATCAGGGAGACTGTGGCTCTTTGCCACATGGAGCTCATATCTCATGCAGTAGGTAGACCAAAAGAAAAAAAAAAAGTAACGTCATAAATAACATGATTACAAGTTTTGATAGGTGCTGAGAAACAATAATGGGTTAGGGCTGCTTCCAGTAGGATCACGGGAGAGGTTTCTCCGAGCATTTCATGTGCAAGCTGCCATCTGAAGGGCATGAAGGAACCACGGACATTCATCATTCTTGACACTCACTGATAGGCTGGCCGATCAGATGGCGGTCCCCTAGGCACTAAGGTGGTTTGGGGTGTATTAGCCTCTAACCTGAATCCACATCTAGGTGGCTATGCATTTATTAACTTTCAGTATCTCTCCTTAACCATCCATCAGTTGAGCAAGACAGCTACCTTTTAAATAGTTGCTATTTCTAACGTAATTGTGGGCTGAGGAGTCTCGTAATCGTGCTGGTTAGAAATACGTAACGATAAAAATGAAATTGGCTTTGGATGAGGCCTCTGCCATGAGCAAGGTACCTAAACTTCAGAGCCTGAACCTTGCTTCAGTCCATCTCGTTTTTCAGGGCACCGTTTTGTTCCTGTGTTCTTGGCCGAGTTCTGAGAAGCAGGGTTTGGGGTTACTGATCTCTGCACAAATGAGGTGATGCTGTGTAATCCTAAGCAATTATAACACATCTTCTTTGTAAATTAGGTGACCAGTTGAATATGTGCAGAGTCCCAATTTGCAAAGGGTTAACTGTAAAGCTGGGAAGGCCCTGGGCAAACAGACTAGCTCCCTCTCTGATTTTGTGGTTTTCTGTCTCTCCACTGACAGTGTCACCTTTGTCACATGCTAACATGTCCCCTCATCAGAATCTCTATGTTTGCATTCCTGGGACAGACAACTTTGTCGAAGAGAACTGTGTTTAGAGTAAGAGGAAATACTCTAAGAGGAAGGCTGGAGTGCCTTACCTCCGGAGTCAAGTTCGTGGATGAGTTGTTTTAGAAGCCTAGAGATACCCTCCACATATTGAACTTGAGTTTGACTAGGCACATAGAAGTGAGAATAGAAGGAGTGTTTTTATAGCAACTGCTTTTCCAAATTCATCCAAAATCAACTTTCCCCTCCTACAAGAAAGCTTGGTGATGGGGAGGTGAGTGAAAAGGAAAGCAAATCCTAAAATGACTTTCTATCCTTAGCAAGAAATAAAAATTAATGTGTTCTCTTTGCGACCATAGCTTCCCTGCAGGATAATTTTTTCTTATTTCTAGATCATCTTCTTTCCTCCAAGAATACCAGGCCTGTTTCAGATAACTCCAAGTCAGAGCCAGCTGGAGAGACAGGAGGACAAAGGGTAGATTCAATATTGAGATTTTATTCTTGCTACTCAAATGCTTTTCTCAATTGTGTGGTTGAATTGAAGAATAGGTCTCCCTCCTCAGTAAATGAAGAGTTCAGCCCCTGAGAGGACTCAAGAATTATGAGTTTGCAGGAACTGTCTATGAATTCAAGACAGAAATGTAGTAATTTCTTAATGTTTTTTAAATTTATTTTTGAGAGAGAGACAGAGCATGAGAGGGGAAGGGGCAGAGAGAGAGAGGGAGACACAGGATCTGAAGCAGGCTCCAGGCTCTGAGCTGTCAGCACAGAGCCTGATGAGGGGCTTGAACTGTGAGATCATGACCTGAGCCCAGCACAGAGCCTGACGCAGGGCTCGAACTCACGAACCGTGAGATCATGACCTGAGCCGAAGTCAGGTGCCTGACTGACTGAGCCACCCAGGCGCCCCATAGAAATGTAATAACTACAGGGGAGCCTGGGTGGCTCAGTCCATTAAGCATTCGACTTGATTTCCACTCAGGTCATGATCTCACGGTTCATAAGTTCGAGCCCCACATCACTCTATGTTCAAGGTGTGGAAACTTCTTGGGATTTTCTCTCTCTCTGCCCCTCCCCTGCTTGTGCTTGCTCTCTCTCAAAATAAATAAACACTAAAAATTAAAAAAAAAAAAAAAGAAATGTAGTATTTATATACTCTTTCTGTGGTAGCTTTCCAAAAAGCTGGCCCAGCCCAAGAGCTAAGAAAGAGGTATGAGGGGCTGGGAGAGCTCCAGAGAGCCTCCTCCAGTCGATACTAATTTTGGCAACAAATGATTGACAGGCAGTGGGTGTTGTGGAAAGGGCTAGAGAGCGATCAAGGGGCCTGGTGGCGGTGGTTGACCCTGAAACTAATTCACTGTTTAACTTGGAGCAAATTACATAATTTATTTTGGTCCTCATTTCCTCTTCTTAACAATGAGACTGTACTCTAATAATTGTTATGGGCGCTCCCAGCTTGGAAATGCTGCCTTTGTGGATTGATAAGGCACTTTTAGGAACAGTCTACATCTACCGTGAATTTAGGGAAGTCGTCAAAATCCATTTAGACGTTTTATACGGGGATGTCGAAGTCAATACAGCATTCAGTAAATTAGAGGATTAGGTGCATCAGAGGTGGTATGTGCAAAGAGGCTCCTACGTGGAAATGTTTCCCAACTGGTAGTCATTGTTACTGCCATTGTCATCTTTATGATTGAAATTGCAGTATTTCATTTAAAATCATAACCTAAATTGTATCTGGTGCTGACGATAACTGTGAAAACAAGACCCCTTTACCGGTAAGGAAAAAGACTAGAAAGAAATAAAATGCACTCTTTTCAAACATAGTTATATTTGGATAGTGGAACTCAGAAGGTTTTTTCCTTTTTCTACATTTTTATGTTTTTCTTTGAGTATCGACTATGTCGTGATCAATAAAGTAAACACTATTTCATTTTGAAATCTTTTGTACTTACTATTATGCCAACATTAATAGTAGCAAAATCATTTTAGCGTCCCGGCGAAATTAATGAATCTGGAAAGATACTTCACCTTTATTCCTAAAAGTTTGCATTAAATATTTAATTACTGTGCAAAAACTTAGTTAAATTTTTTTAAATGTTTATTTATTTTTTGGGGGGTAGAGGGGCAGAGAGAGAGGGAGACACAGAATCCGAAGCAGGCTGCAAGCTCTGAGCTATCAGCACAGAGCCCGACATGGGGCTTAAACCTACAAACCACGAGATCATGACCTGAGCCGAAGTCAGAAGCTTAACCAACTGAACCATCCAGGTGCCCCGCAAAAATTTACTTTTAATAGAAACATCAGAGGTAAAGGCAGCACTCAGTTTTGCAGTCTTCTTAAAAATATTTTAATTTAGATGAATTTCAC
Organism: Prionailurus viverrinus; assembly: GCF_022837055.1. Taxonomy (NCBI): domain Eukaryota; kingdom Metazoa; phylum Chordata; class Mammalia; order Carnivora; family Felidae; genus Prionailurus; species Prionailurus viverrinus. The sequence continues at coordinate 69,243,597 of NC_062562.1, read as the reverse complement.
AGGCCACAGTGGTAACAGGGAGAGAAAATATGAAGACTCTTCTAGTTAGCAGAATTGGGGAAATATCAGGCTTGTGGAAAAGAAATCCTCTATACTTAGAAAAGTCAGCAGCTCAAACGATTTGCTGGAATTTTGGCATCAGACATTCCACATATAATTTCTCTTGGAGGATGAGAAGCCAGAAAAAAAGGACTCCGTTTCTTTCTAGCAATACAAGGGCCATTAAACCCCATCTTGGTTTGGAATTCCTCACTTTTCGTTATTTACGTTGGTTCTTATCCAACACTTCTCTCTTTCTAGATTTCAAATAAAGTCAGTTCTTGTTACTCTATTTTTAGGAGCCGTTAATGCCAACTCTTTTTTGCTGCCCCTGCCCTCTACCAAACTTTGAAGATCGGATTTCATTTCAGGTTTTCAATCGCTAGCTGAAAGCCCGCCTGAGATCTTGTTCCCTGGATTTCTGGTGGGAAATGTGTTTTCTCTCTCTCTGAGTGGGGATATATTGGAGTCCTTCTTTACTTTTCCCACAGGGATCCCAGACATGATGCCTTTGGGATAGGAGAGGGGCCTTGCTTTCTGAGCACGGATGGCAGCCCAGCTGGCCTCTATTTGATGCTTCTCACCGAAGCTTCTGGGAGCTGCGCGGGCCGCGGGAAGCCTGTCATCAGCTTCCATCCTGCAGGGCCTCGTGGCCCTTCCTCCTGAAGTTGCAGCTGTTCACCAACTACTGTCATTTATGCTTCTGTCATCAGTGGCTGCCACTGGCTCCCAGCAGCAAGAACCACCCCCCCCCCCCCCCCCAAGCATCTCTTATTCCAAATGCTCTAACGAAGAAAGACCAGCAGCGATCACCATGCGGAACTGGATAGTGTTCTCTGTGCTCCTGCAGGCACTGTCACCTCTAAGTCCTTTGTTACATCCACGTTGTCTAGTGAGCTGGGCGCTTCTCCAGAGGGCAAACTCAGCTCAGCCACGCACAGCCTGCGGTGAGAGGTGCCTCCGTACCAAGCTCTTTCAGTGAACACCATTGGCTCATTCACTCATTCATCAACAACTGTTCATCGAATGCCAGGTATGTGCCAGACGCTGTGCTGGGTGGTAGGGATTTCCAAAGGGATTTGAAAATTGGCTGAGCCTCTGAGACCAGTATGAAGGATCCAAATTAAAAACAAAGCAAAACAAACAGTGAACTCGAGTAGGCATCGTCGGAAATGTGTTTGCATGAACCGTGGAGGGGAGAGGAAGTAAAGATGAACCCTCCAAGATCCCCTCAGTCATCACGGAGGACGTAAAGGCTTAAGCCTTTCTCCTGGAACAGGGTTGGAGAAGGAGCATGCACAAAGGCACACAATGATGGAACAGCCTACAAGGTTTTCAGTGTCGATCGAACGAAAGTTTCTAAGAGCAAGGATGTGGCAGGACATAGAGCTAGAGAGGAAGAAAAGGGTCGTGGCTTGATGGGCGTTACCGATCCTTTGCTGTGGAATCTGTACATATGCTATGAGCACTGTCAGTGCAAGAAAGAAAGTGAACACCCAGGAAGCAACAGGCAGGTTGCCCGGGACATGTACAGGTTGGCATCCGGCTGACATGCGTTTGCTCGTGAGCATGATCTGGATGCCCCTTAGAGCCTCCCTGAATTAATTAGGTAGAGGTGAGGAGCAGCGTGTCATAGCTGAGATCCTATGAGACATGTTGAACCGTCAGACTTGGATTTTAAATTCTACCTATGGGTTGGTAAACATTTGGGGACAGTTGAATTTTTTTCTGAGGGCTAGACAAAGTGTAAGGGAAGTGTTTGTCACAGCAGAGTGTTTAACTCCCCACGGCAAGATTTTGTTTCTTCTTGACAATGAAAGTAAAACTCAAGAGAGGTTGAGTAATTTGCCCAACATCACAGAGTAGCACCCTAGCTGCTTGTCTAAGGGAGACTCTCTGAACTTGGCCTCATTCCTGATTTTCTCTCCTCGATGAGAATTGGTTGAGTTCTTCTTGGGAGCGCAGTAGTCACTCGTGATGATGCAATTCACATATCGTTCCTTAATGAACAAGCACAGTAAGCTTCTATAATAACATTTGTATAAAAATGTGGTTTTCAGCAACCAGTCAGTACAGGGTGAGGTTAGGTCCCTGTTTCTGTCTCCACCCCACCCTATTTATTTTTCAAAACAATAAAAGAAAGGAAAGCATATGCTGTAAGTTCCAAAACACCGACACTTTTACATACACACATCAGGAAATACACCATGAGGTTTTCATAGACATTACCCGGCCACGTGAGATGGATTCTGAGTTAAGTACTCCGCAAACATCATCACATCTGGTCTTCAGAAATGACATTTCTTTTATGTGGTCTGTGGACAGTTTTCCAATTATATATTGCTTGAGTGTTATTAACTTGTGAAAGTGGTTCAAGCCATGTTTTCATTGTTATAAAAAATGGCATTAAGTGCCCACATGCGTGATGTGTTGCTCCAGACCCAGGGGAAGAACTGTGGCTCTAACACAGGCGTGGCCAGTGAGCAGTTTGCAAGCAACAGTTGTGCCTACCAGCATCCCCCTAGGCATCAGTGAAAGAAAGACAATCGAATTAGCCAGATTAAAGGTTTCACAGTAGACACTCTAATTGAAATACTGTGACATATTCTTACCACCGCTCCTCCCTCAGAACTCACGCGCTTCACTAGATATTCACTGTGCACTCAATAGCTCCCAAGAGGCTGGCGAACTCCTAGATCAGTTTTATTTGAACTAGAACAGGGAGACAGGTGTATAGTCAAGTGTCGATGGCTGTGCTGCAGCAGGGACGTCCCCACATTTCCTCACATCAAGGTCCTTGCAGCAGCAAAAATCCCAAGAACTCTTTTACGGTTGATAATAGTGGCATTTCCTGGATCGTGTCATTTACCCCGGCATCCCTCCAAACGAGGACCCCCATCACCCCTTCTCTACTCCTTACATGTGATTGAGATGGAGTTTGTCGTTGGCGACCTGAAAAGTTATCTTGAACACAAACAGCGACTGGTGTAGAATGTACGAGGTACGCCTGTAGAGTAATGGGATCGGTCCCACGGATGTCTTTCATTTTGGATTGTGCGGAACCTTGAATCCATGAAAACTGACCAACTGGCGAGTGGTGAGTTTCCTGAAACTGGAGGTACTTAGCCAGGAGCTGAGGGACCATATGTCAGGATAGTGAGGATCGTGGGCAAGATGGTACCGATGAATGCCCAACCCCATGATTTAATCGGGGCCAATTATGTTATTACACAATTACACCGTGTAAATAGATGGTGACATGCACAGTTAACTGTGCAAATATTAGACACAGATTCAATGCAAGATGTAGATTATTCATCCCTGCTAGCACCAGAGTTTTGGGTGTGGCACCAAGCCTGGAGTGAAAATATATAAATTGTATGTTCAGAGATTGAGAAAAGGGACAAATTAATCCTTGCTCCTTAATGATTGGGGACATTTCCAACTGATTATGAAAACTGAACATCTGAATGCTCCTTGTAACTTTGTATATAAATGAGAAAAGTAGGCTGACCGGCACACTGCAGTGTTTGCCTTTAGCAGCATCTCCGCCAAAGATAAAAAGACATGGGTTATGCAAATGATGAAAGCGATTTGTTGAAAAGCGTCTTATTCAAGTCAGGTTCTGCTTGTTAAAACTATTTTTCATTAAGATAAATAAACAGCATCTTGGTCTCCAAGTCCATGCTGTTCCACTCAACAGTATTTCCCCCTTTGCGAAGTCATGTCAGTTAAGTTATCAAAACTAACGAAAGTGGGTTTTACAGTGGAAAATCTGACACAATTTTTACTGCAGTGTGCTTTTCCCAGACAGAGAGTGTAAAATTACCGAGAAATGAATGTTTTAAAAAACCATATTGTAAAATGCTTCCTCACCCCCGGGCAGGCTCCTCTCATCCCTGACTTTGGGCAGTTTCAGTTTATTCCTTCTGTGCTTAACCCTTCAAGGTCAAGGACTGTCATTGTGATGTTGTGCTTGTTATTTGTGTAGGGTGACAGATGGCACATATCCACAACTTAAAAATCATACAAAAATCCAAAAAAGAAAGTGAAAAAACCCGCCTCAAATGCCATTAATAAGAAGGAGCCTTTTGTGGTATTGGGTGATATTTTCCTAAACATCTCTTAAAGTGTGGTTGCAGGTATAAAGAGAGAGAAAATATAAAGACAGGAATAGTTTTAGAAAAAGCGAGTCATTTTACTTATGCTATTTTAAAACATAACCTATTTTAAAATTATGTTTAATTTTATTTGAACTTAAAAGAAACTAAGTTAAATTGAAAAAACAACTGGAATTTATTTTCATCACAATTCTAAATGTTTATTTATTTGAGAGAGACAGAGAGAGAGAGAGAGAGCAAGCAGGGGAGGGGCAGAGAGAGAGGGAGTCACAGAATTTGAAGCAGGCTCCAGGCTCCGAGCTGTCAGCACAGAGCCTGATGCAGGGCTCGAACCCACAAGCTGTGAGATCATGACCTGAGCCGAAGTCGGAAACTTAACCGACTGAGCCACCCAGGCACCCCTCATCACAATTCCAAAAACTCTCGTCACATTAAAAAAAAAAAGTCATACAAGGTCTATTAAGACCAAAGTAATTATTTGAGTTAACTAAATGTTTCAACGTTAGGCTTCAGTTATTTATTCCGCCATAACCCCCAATTTTTTCTTATTTATATTATATAAATACATTAAAAAATGTCTCTTGAGATGATTGTAGATTCACATCTACAAATGTAAAAAATAATATAAAGAGATCCTTCCTACCCTTCACCCAGGTTCCCTCAAAGATAACATCTTGCATATGTGCAACATTACAACCAAGAAATCAACATTAACATAATCCCTCATTCTTATTTAGATTTCACCAGTGTTCCATGCATCTGTGTGTATATGTAGTTCTGTGCAATTTTATCACGTGTAGATTTGCGTGACACCCAATTTGGCAAGATACAAAATAGTTCCATCACAAGTATCCTTCAAACCTTTGCACCAAGAATCTGTTCTTCATCTCTATAATTTTGTCATTCCAAGAATATTACTGGATTTCCATGCATTTGATTTGATTTTTTTACACTTAGTGGCATCCCCTTGACATCCATCAAGTTGCTGCAGGAGTCCATAGTGTGTTGTTATCACTGGGTCATAGTCCACAGAATGGATTATCCCAGTTGCTTACCTGGTAACCCATGGAAGGATAGTTGGGTTTTTAGTTTTAAGGTATCGCAAATAAAATTTCTATGCACATTTATGTACAGGTGTTTCAGTGAACATAAGCTTTTATTTCTCTGGAATGAGAATGCTGAGTTTTATGGTAAGTATGTACTGAAGTTTTGTAAGAAACTGCCAAACTCAGAGTGGTTCTACTATTTTACATTCCCACTCGCGATGAATAAGTGATTCAATTTCTTTGTATCCTTGTAAACATTTGATAGTATCATGTATTATTTTTACTTATTTATTTTTTATAATATTTATTTATTTATTATTTTTTTTTTAATTTTTTTTTTCAACGTTTATTTTTGGGACAGAGAGAGACAGAGCCTGAACGGGGGAGGGGCAGAGAGAGAGGGAGACACAGAATCTGAAACAGGCTCCAGGCTCTGAGCCATCAGCCCAGAGCCCGACGCGGGGCTCAAACTCACGGACCGCGAGATCGTGACCTGGCTGAAGTCGGACGCTTAACCGACTGCGCCACCCAGGCGCCCCAATATTTATTTATTTTTAGGAGAGTGCAAGTGGGGAAGGGGCAGAGAGATGGGGACAGAGGATCAAAGCAGGCTCTGCACTGACAGGCCGACAGCAGTGAGCCCGATGTGGGGCTCAAACTCACGAACCGCAAGATCATCACCTGAGCCGAAGCCAGATGCTCAACCGACTGAGCCACCCAGGTGTCCCTCATATATTATTTTTCAATGTCCATGGCAATAATATATATTCTTTCTCGCCACAATTGTTTCTCCCCACAGTTGTATACTTAAAAAGGTTGAAAAGTCAACACAAATGAATGCTATATTTGGATTGGTGGCTGGATTTTATTAAGTACTTTTGTTGTTGTGCCCCGTGTTTTAAGATGTTATTTAAAAAATCTTATTGGTGTGGTTGTTCCTACATTGTTACATGGTTGAGAATATTTTTGGCCTTTATTACTTGAAGGAAAACTTGAGTGTAAAACAATTTTAATGGCCATTGTTCCATTGTCTTCTGGATTTCTGGTCATTAATAAAGAATGTAAATTCCACCCCCTTCCGCCCCCTGCCCCCCAAAAATGTTACTTGTTTTTTTTCTACCTGGATGGTTTAATGATTTTTATCCTTTAAATACAGTAGTTCTACTGGCTATTATCTTACTGAATTTTCCTCAATGTAGTTATTCTGGGCTAATCTGCAGAGTCAAGCATTTCTTTATTTCATACAAGCTTTCTTGTGTACTTTGGAATGCTTTTGTTTACCTCTTCCTATTCTGTTCTTAAAAAACAACAGTTTACTTTACCTATGGTAGACTCTCTCTACTGGGAAGCAATGGAAATGGCCAGCTGATGCATGGTGTTGAAGTAGGTCTTTATGGGGAGAGTCCGCTGTCCCCACCGTCTGTCTGCATCTTACCGCTGTGATCTCAGTGACATGACTGATCCATCTCCTGATTGGAGCTTCTAGAAGGAATCCTCAGTCTTGCTGGACCACAGATGAGTCCAGACTTGTGTAGCAGTTGACAGATATGCTTCACTGTTTGTCACATGAGGTTTCTTGATTTCTTTGATTCATAAAAACTGTGTTTTTTTCCATCTACCTTTCATCTTGTTTTGATTGTTTTGAAGGATTTCAAGAAGGAGAAAAAAGCAAAATGCCCAGCCCATCTATCTTTAATAGGAAGTGTCCATGACCTCATCTTCACCTTGCTCTCCCCCTGCTCCAGGCAGTGTTGACACAGAGTTGGATAATACTCATTGAATGACTGAACAAACGAGTAAATTAACAAATGGATTATGTTCTGTACTAAGCAGAGTCATAGACAATGATAGTGGCTGTAATCAGCTAAAAGAAATAACCAAGACTGGTTCTGACAACCATGGCTGAGTGGCCCATTAAAGAACTCATTTGGTATTTTTCATCATTTCCTGAATTGCCCATATACAAATCAAGTAAGTGAATCACTAATAATCTGTTCCCACTGTGAAAATTGCTGAAATAAAAGGATCATTACAGTCCAGTAATTTTGGTTGTAAGAATATAGCCATCTTCATTAAGCTTCTAGGGTCTGCCAGATTTTAACTATTGTAATTAGTATTGAAATTTCATGGGAAAGAAGAAATAAAAGAACTTCCAGGTTCAAGAATAGCCTGGCCACCATAGCGCCATGTTCTTCGGGTTTTCTGATTGACCCTGTTCTTTGTGTTCAACACAGGTCTGGGCTGTACACAAGGTATGGTATCAGAGCTCTGGTTTTCTGAGGTGACTGTAAAATCATGGGAATAACTGCAAAGTTTTTAGAACTCTGAATCCTTGTGTCTTAGGTGCAAATATTTCAGTAAGTCTTTATTAAACTTAATAAAGATTAACTAAAAAAATAAGTAAACAAGGGGTGCCTGGGTGGCGTCTGACTTCGGCTCAGGTCATGATCTTGTGGTTTGTTGAGTTTGAGCCCCGCATCGGGCTCTGTGCTGACAGCTCAGAGCTTGAATCCTGCTTCGGATTCTGTGTCTCCCTCTCTCTCTGCTCCTCCCCCACTCACACTCTGACTCGCTCTCTCTCAAAAATAAAAAAAAAAAAAAAAAAAAAAAAGTAAACAAATGAACCAAGGAACTTTTGTACATTGTTGGGGGGACCAAAGAGGTACAACCATTGGAAATTGGAACTATTAAGGGCGAAAAGTGCATTCTCTGCCAAACAGCATTTTAACTTCTAGATATTAGACCTGACAAAAAAATTCATGTTCATGTGCACCAAAAGAAATGTACAAAGTATTTATAGCAGAGTTGTTTGTAATAACTCCAAGTTAGAAACAACCAAAATGTTTATCAAGAGTAGAATGGACAATAAATTATGGTGATTCATATGAGGAAATACTATATATTAATTTAAATTAATGAACTAGAGCTACATAGATTAATCTCACAAACATAATGTTGAGTGAGAGAGGCCAGGCTCTAAGGAATAAATACTGCGCCATTCCTTTGATATAAACCCCAAACTAGGTAAAACCATGTTTTAGAAGTCAGCATGGTGGTTCCTTCTGGGTAGCGGGAGGGGGTAATGATTAGCAGGGGCATGGGTGAAGCTTCTGGTATGTGGGCAACATTTTATTTCCTGACAGGGTGAAGGTTATGTGAGTTTTAACTTTGTGATTGGTCATCAAATTGTTCACTCTTGATTTATGTGTTTTGCTGTACGTGTATAATACCTCAATCAAAAACTAAAAATATGTACAAATCAACAGAACAGAGACTTTCTGATGGGAGATTGGAAAAAGAAAGAAAATAGTGGAAAACAAACCTGGCAACAGTATGTGTGTGTGTGTGTGTGTGTGTGTGTGTGCATGTGCATGTGCGTAAAGGAGTAACACTAAACATCCTAGGAAAATAAGTATGACTGACAACTCTTTAAACAAAGAGACAATTTCTAAAGGAAATCCTAATAAGTACTAATTTACATTAAAAAAAACATTGGAGTTGTCTGGCGTGGGGTAGAGAAAGAGGCATATGACTGTGTTTTAAAAATGTCAATGAGATGAGAGACTTAAGGGGTGGAGAAGTAAATCTATTTTAAAGGATTGCTCTGTTGTATGATGAAACAATGATGAAATAGAGTTTCATGGAGGGAAATAGTTGGTCCCTTTTTAAAAAAAATAGTAGCATCATAGGTCTCTGTCTCTGACAGCAGAGAAAAAAAATACAATTAATGAAATAAAAAGTATAATGGAATTCAAAACAATCATGGATAGTGGTATTAAAAACATCAAAAAACAATGACAAAAATCAAGGGAGGAAAGAACAATGTAAACAATGAACTGAATGGGTATTAAGTACATCAGTGACTAAACTACGTGTGGTGGGCAGTCTTAGGAGGACCCCAATATATACTTGCATCTTGGTGTTTGCATTTTGTATAATATCCTCCCTTGAATGTTGGCTGGACTAAATGACTTGTATCCAAGAATAGAACACAGCAAAAGTGGCAGGATGTCACTTCTGAGATTAGGTGACAAAAGATCTGTGGTTTCAGTGTTGGACTGCCCTCTCTTGTTCTCTTGGGCACTTGCTCTGAGGGAAGTCATATTCCATTTGTGACTTTTTTTTTTAACTGTGGAAATAAATGAAGACCAATCCAATGAAAAGAGGTGAAGGCTATTTTTTCAGAGTTTGCTATAGCAAGGGGGTCTTCCATTATCAGAGACTCAAAGACAGAAGAGTGGGAAAACTTTTTAAAGAGTGGGAAAAGGGAAGGCTTCAGGTGCCATGACGGGAGGCTGTAGGCATGTGCAAGCTGTAGATAGCTGCTTGAAGTGGGGCATCTGATGAGATTTGTTAGGGGTACATATTTGGCTTTCCCTGATTGATCCTGAGTTGGAAAGGGAGGTCAAAAATTAAGGGAGCTGTCAATAATTAATCAAGTCCTGACCATTTGAGGCCAATTGCTACGATGGTTATTGTTTGGAATCTCAGATTTTTACCAAGACTTCCTCCAAGTCTGACTTCCAGCAAGCTGGTTGTAAGAGGGAAGAAAGACAGCTAGATAGAGGATGCAAATGAAGGATTAGAAGGGGAGCATTTACTAGGGAAATGAGTTTGTTTGTTCTTGCTTAACTTGTGAATTGGCCTACTAACTTTGGCCAAAGAATCTTATAGTGAGGCACTTTTATTTTTATTTTTTTTGAGAGAGAGAGAGAGAGAAAGAGAGCAAGAAGTAGAGAGAGGGGGAGAGAGAGAGAGAGAGAGAGAATCCCATGCAGGCTCTGCACTGATAGTGCAGAGCCCAATGTGAGCCTCGAACTCAGGAACCATGAGATCACGATCTGAGCCAAAATCAAGAGTCAGACACTTAACCAAGTGAGCCACCCAGGCACCCCAATGAAACACTTTTTTAACATGTTTTTTTAATTTATTTTTGAGGCAGAGAGAAAGAGTGTGAGCAGGGGAGGGTCAGAGAGAGAGGGAGACACAGAATCTGAAACAGCCTGAAACAGGCTCCAGGCTCTGAGCTGTCAGCGCAGAGCCCGATGCGGGGCTCGAACTCACAAACCGTGAGATCATGACCTGAGCCGAAGTCGGACGCTTAACCGACTGATCCACCCAGGTGCCCCAATGAAGCACTTTTTGATTCAGAATTTCATTTGAAGTCCTCACATACCAATCAAAAAATGCTGCTCACTGGACTTGTGGGAACCTATTTCCTTTCTTTCCAAAGGCACCTCTCAAATGACTGATTTTGTTCAAGTCAAACGTTCCCAAGAATGGCTAGCGATGGCCCAAATCATCCTTGGCAGAGTTGTGCTGCTTAGAAAAATAGACACAGAATTAGGATTATGAGAGTTCACACAAGAAGCAGGAGTTTTTCCTCGAAGAGGAGAGGATTTAGACTTACTTATACAACCCAGGAAACCTGGTGATTGTTGGTACAAATGTAATGTTCTGGCACCTGGTCTCGGGCCTTTAACCTGACAGCTGGCTACCCCCAACCAAGGGTTGATAGTCTGTGCCCCCCACAGGTGGGGCTGTCTGCTGTCTCTGGATCAAAGCCAACCTCACAGAACACGACATTAAGATGGAAGGAGAATCTCATCCAGCTTTACTGGTGACTCACAGCAAAGTTTGTCTAAGAGGATACCAGTTATTGAAAATTCACCAGTGTGTGAAACCAACTTAAGCAAGAGGCTTTTAGGACCTATACTTGTGTTTTGTACTGATTCTCCTTCTTATCACAGCCCAACATGAAAGAGTAACACAGAAGACAGCAAAAAGGGATGAAAGGAATGGCTTGATTCCACCAAGAATCCCAAACAAATGGGAACCAATAACAAAACCCAGGTACCAAACAAGCAACTCATTGAAAAGAAAGCAGATTCAGACAGTGCTGACTTACCATGTCTTCATGGACTGAACAAGCCATGAGCAGTGGGGGCAAAGAGGCATCTGTGGGTACCATACCTTGTTGAAGGTCAGAATCACAGCAATGGGCAGTGTAGACTGGGTTTCAGGGGGGCCTCCACAATTAATTGTGGGAATAAATGAAGACTAACTACATGAGAACAGAGGCTATTTATTCAAAGCTATAGCAAACAAGGGAGTCAGACACTGTCACTTTAGTTTTGTCAAGGATTCAAAGGCAGGTCAAGGAGTGAGAAAGGTATATTGCACGATAGAGAGAAGGCTTTAGTTTTGCCCTGATTGGAGGCTAGTGGCACGGGGAAGCTGGCAGTGGCTACTCACAGTGAGGGGGGAATCCTGGATCATTGGCTAGGGGTGAATTGCCACATTTAAAGCAGGAACAAAATCTGGGAATCTGTCAGATATTAATCAAATACTCACAATTTGGGGCTCAGAGTTACAGAAGTTATTGTTTGGCTTCCTGGATTGTTATTAGAGATAGCAGTCTGACTTCCCTTAAGTCTGACTTATAGCAGGCTGGCTTCCTGGGCTGGTTGCTGTAGGTTGTGGATTAAAGCTCTATTCTTTTTTTTTTCTTTTTTACATTTACTTATTTTTGAGAGACAGAGAGAGACAGAGCACAAGTGGGAGAGGGGCAGAGAGAAAATGAGACACAGAATCCGAAGCAGGCTCCAGGCTCTGAGCTGTCAGCACAGAGCCCAATGCGGGGCTTGAACTCACGGACCCGGAGATCATGATCTGAGCTGAAGTCGGAAGCCTAACTGACTGGGCCACCCAGGCTCCCCTAGAGCTCTATTTTTATATGTAGTCTGGCAATTGTTCATTTTTATATTCCATCACTCACCACCAAGAGCCACAAAAGACCCAAGGCCTGCCAAAAAATAGGGATCTTGGTTAAGGGTCTTAGTTGTGGGTCTTTCCAACTTGGGTGTAGACATGGTGAAACCCCTGGTCAACAACATGATTGGAACCTTGTCAAAGACCCTTAGTCAGAAGCATCCGGACAAACCGCTTCCAAATTCCTGCCTCAGAGAAACCGTGAGATAATAAGCCACTATGTTTTGAGAAAATTTGTTGAACAGTGACAGATATGTAATACCTAAGTGTAAAAGAACTTGACACCCATAAAACTATCAGGTTGCATTAAAAAACATGAAATCTATTTATGTTCTCTTTGAAAGAAAGGTGGAAAAAAAGATGAATGTATTATATTCAGGAAATAAATGGGGAAGGGGAGAGTCTATTAATGAAAATATAAACATTAATAGACTTGACTTTTTTGGCTACAAGCTAATGTATTAGAAAGTAGAAATTGTCATTCCTCATTTGTGATGTTATGGATGAATTATATTTTCTTTTCATTTTTTTTTTCCAATTTTCCCATATGGAACATGATATTTCTAATTGGAAAATCTAAGGAAATAAAGTCCTTCTTCCTTCCTCCCTCTCATATTCCCTCCCATCTTATAGAAGGGTTGAGATCTCTTTGAAGACTTTTCTCATCCTTTATTTTGATGCTTATTATTTCTTGCTTTCAGCCTTTTGAATTCATTGTCTCTCCTTGTATTTCTGTCCTCCCTTTGCCTTTTAGATATTCATTTTGACTATCTCTTCCTGGCTGAGGTGAAAGTCTGTTTTTAACAATCATTTCTATTTCTAATGCACCAGTGGTTTGTAAGGGAGTCTAGAAGGCCCACCTGGCTGATTGGATGTCAGTTCTTCACTGTCATTACTTCCTTTTCAACACCAGTAACAGTGTGGGAATCTCTGAACATAAATGTGTGGATGGCTAGGCTAAAAAATTGATTCTCACAAGTGGATTAATAATAGATGTAAATCAAATGTAAGTCACAAAATAACTTTTGTCCAACACAGTTTAATGAGTATGACATTTATCCAATTATAAAACTATCAAACACTGTTCTGAAAAAGATTAGTTTAGATACATTTTAGCCCAGGGGCACCTGGGTGGCTCAGTTAGTTAAGTACCTGACTCTTGATTTCCACTCGGGTCATGATCTCACAGTTTGTGAGTTCAAGCCCTGCTTTAGGCTCTGCACTGGTGACACGGAGTCTGCTTGGGATTCTCTCATTCTCTCTCTCTCTCTCTCTCTCTCCCTCTGCCTCTCCCCTGCTCTCTCTCTCTCTCAAAATAAAAATAAACATTAAAAAAAGAGTTTTAAATAGATCTTAACCCAAACATATAAAAATATAATATATGGGCATAATAATTAGAATGCAGTCATACTGGCATGTTCCTAGGCAATTAAGTTAGTGGAACCAATAGGGATTATAATTATAATTATAGATTAATGACTTCAAAATTTAATAACTGAATTTTAGAAGGCAATTTAGAACACTTCAAAAAAATAGAGAAATACAGATTTGGAGAAACTCATTAGTAAATAGGTAATTCACTAAATCACTTACCTAATTTTTAACTTAACAACTATATTTTAATTCTTTCTGCTGGTCTGCTCGAAGCACTCAGAGTAGGGATACAGCACTGAACAAAAGATACAAAACCCCTGCTTTCCCAGAGCTTATATTCTGAAGTGGAGGAAAAGGTAGGAAAATTATAATTTCTTCAAGATTTGAACAGAAAATACAATGATTGAAAACCTATAAGAAATTATGATTAAGAATTAATCGTTTTTTTATCTTTTCTTACTCTAAAAGAAAAAAATCATAAAGGAAAAATTAGATTCGATTAGATACAATATTATTTGCCTGTTTAAAATTTGTTACTTTTTCGGATCGAAAAAATAATGTATGTTTATTGTAAAACAATGATGATAAAGTGAGATGAAGAGATGATGTTAGAACCCACGGATCATTTATTAAAATGTTACATGTCATGTATAAAATAAATTCTGTTGAAATAATATTCAAAATGTTAGATAAAAACAAAACAAAGAAGAATAAAAATCCATAGAAGTAGCACAAATTAAATCAGAGTTTGCTCCTATGATTTGGGTGTAGAAGGGCTTCCTAAATAGGCCAGGACATCTACTGAAGAAAAGAAAAAAAAAATGTCTGTTTTAGCTCCATAAAAACACATAAATATTATATTGTGAGAAACACTGTAAAGAAGTTAAAACTGAAGGTGTCGGTCTCATTGAAATCATTCAAGAGGAAATTTTACGTGGAGAAGAGGAGGGCTGGTTGTTCATGCTGTTTGGTGACTAGCTAGGGAAGGAGGAGGAATTTGCAAAGATCCAAGAGAAAGCCAGTGAAGAGGTAGGAAGAACAGGATGGTGAGCTATTATGGAAGCTGAAGTGTCAAGAAGAAGGGAGAGGCTAGAGATGACGAGGGTTGGAGAACAACGGACTTAGGGACTCAGCAGCCCCTGGTGGCCTCTGGCAGAACATTTGCTGTGAAGTCATTGGCCCGAAGCCAGTTTGGAGTAGGTTGAGGCAGAAGGGCATGGTAAGAAAGTAGAGACAAGATAGACAACACTGGATGAGGTTTTAAGAGAAGAGGGTCTTTCACCGCAGGACAGGAATACAGGTCCCTGATAGAGACTGATTTGTTGTTTTTTAAAATGGATCCTATTTGAGCATGCTGTGTAGAGGAGGTGATGGGAAAATACCTATCTGCAAGGCTAACTTTGCAGATGTGAAAGCTGTGTAGTCTGCAGGGTCCTGCACTTAGGAAGACTCTGCACTTGGTTTAATAATGTGCTCTTACCATCTTGAAATTCTTAATTTTTGAACCAGGAGTCCCACATTTTCATTTTGCACTGGGGCCAGCAAATTATACAGCCAGGTTGCTCTGTTGATAGGGAAAAGTTTAATGTACAAAACCAACAAGGGTTTCTTTAAAAAATTTTTTTTTAATGTTTATTTATTTTTGACGGGGGGGGGGCATGAGTGGGGGAGGGGCAGAGAGAGAAGGAGACACAGAATCCGAAGCAGGCTCCGAGCTGTCAGCACAGAGCCTGACACGGGGCTCGAACCCATGAGCTGTGAGATCATGACCTGAGCCGAAGTCGGATGCTCAACCGACTGAGCCACCCAGGCGCCCCCAAGGGTTTCTAATTTTGATGGAGAAGCTCCAAAGCCTGGGTGAATGGATTGGACAACAGGCAATTTCTTTTACACTAGAAAGGCAATAGGATGCCTGAATCTACAGGTTAGTTTCTTGTCTGTATGATAAAGGAATCACATATGATGTCTTTAATTTTTTCTCTAAAGTAAAAGGTGAAAAGATTTGTTGAAAGTGCTGGGAGTAAGAGCAGAGTTGGAAGTTTGGTTAGAGAGACACAGTTATGAGACAGTGGAGGAAAGTGAGACACGAGTAGTCGAGGGCTCCCTGTATATGGGAGCCTCTCTGTGTCTTTGTGGGTATTTATGCTCTGTTGCCTGAACAAAAATTCAAACAAAACAGGTTCATCCAACGTTGCTTTTTTCCAGGTGGGTGTAATAAAAAGTCAGCTTCAATTTTAAGGTACTCATGGGTCCAGCTTTCTGCAGGAGCCAGTCTATTATGCATTATCCTCTTTGCCTTTACTTATTTATTTATTTATAGCATTTATTTATTATTGAGAGAGAGAGAGACAGAGCATGAGCAGCGGAGGGGCCGAGAGACGGAGAGACACAGAATCCGAAGCAGGCTCCAGGCTCTGAGCTGTCAGCACAGAGCCTGACGTGGGGCTTGAACCCACAAACCTGAGCTGAAGTCAGACGCTCAACAGACTGAGCCACCCAGGCGCCCCTATCTTCTTTGCCTTTTAAAGTTTGAGTCATTTTTCATTTGTATTCAACTTTCTACTTGTCTCATATTGTCTTATGGTCTATTTAAATTTATACTTACAATCTTCTAAAGTATAATCAGTATGTCTGCACTGTTTTTACTCACAAGACTTCTACACTAAGAACCGATTCTCCAACTTCCCCAAACCGCCTGGATATCCTACAATTCAATCCGGTTCTGACACTATCTGGAGTTGCCATCAGACTCCAGGAGGTTTACCGGTTCAGTCCCACAGGACTGCCCTCACCTCAGATGCTATTTGCAAATATTGGGTACTCAGGGTACTTCTTCTTGACCTAGTTACAGAGTACGAGATTCCCACCCTCTCCAAATTAATCTAGCGATAATTTGCTGGAATGGGTCACAGAACTCAGGAACACTTTTACTTACATTTGACAGTTGATTTTAAAGCATACAAATGAACAGCCAGATGAGGAAATATCTAGTGAGATCTGGGAGGGTCCCTAATGCTGGAGCTTCTGTTCTGTGGAGCGGGGGTGTGCAACGCTCCTAGTATGTGAATGTGTTCACTCACTCAGGAACTCCTCTAACCCTGTCCTTTAGGGGATTTTTATGGAGGTTTACATGGGCATAGTTGATCGAATCACTGACCAATGGTGATTAACTGTCTCCAGCTCCTCTCGCCTTCCTGGAAGTTGGGGGATAGGGCTAAAAGTTCCAGCTCCCTAATCATGCCTTGGTCTTTCTGGAGACCAGCCCTTATCCTGAAGCTGTCTAGAGGCCCACCAAGAATTGTCTTACTAGAACGAAAGATTTTCCTATCACTTGAGAAATTCTAAAGGATTTAGGAGCTCTGTGTCAGGAACTGGGGGCAAAGACCAGATATATATATTTTTTTGATTCACACTATGATAAACAAAAACAATACGTGTAAAATTAATAGAAGGAAAGGCAGAGTAATAAAATAAATATAATTTTACCTTTCCCTATTTAGGTGCCAGAACATAGCCAGTTCTTTGCCAATACCTGTGATTCTTTCATATTATAGATGGCCACTTGACTCTGCTTCCCACATCCGCCCTTAGGTAAAGACTACTGAATTTTGTGTTGTTTTATTCCTTTTAATATATACAGGGAGTGATGTTCTATTTAGGGATAGATGATAGATAGATGACTGATAGATAAATGATACATAGACACATAGATACATGGCTATAGAGGACATTTTAGAGTAATCTTTACGCCCAACATGGGGCTCGAGCTCATAACCCTGAGATCAAGAGTCACGTGCTTTTCCAACTAAGTCAGTAAGGCGCCCCATACTATATGCTTTACCTAGTCTTTTGCAAATTGCTTTTTTCCCCTTAACTCTAAGATTAATCAATGTTATTCCTTGTGTCTATAGTTCATTCATTTTCATTGCACATAATGTTCCTTTGTACAAATACACGGACATTTATTTAACCATTTTTCTGTCTAACAACATTTGTATTGTACTATATTAACATGTTTGTACATGTTTCCTGGGAAACATGTACGAGAATTTCTCTAGGTATGTAACTAGTAATTGAGTTGCTAAATTATAGGGTTGTTGGATTATAAGGTATAGGTATAGGGGTTATTGGGTATGGATTACAGAGTATGTTCAAAACAATGCCAATTTTTTTTTTCCAAAAATGGCTACGCCTATTCTGAAGATGGAAATTCTCATTGATCAACATCTTTTCTAACACATGATATATTGAACTTTTTAATTTTTGCCAGTTTTGGGTAGTTCTAGAATGATATCAGTTTCTTATTTGGATAAAAGTGTTTTATTGTGTCCTCAATTTGACAATAAAATAAATTTTCCATCATTACTAATGAGGCCGAGCAAATTTTCTATCTTTTATTTTTTCTTTCCTTTCTTCTTTTCTTCCTTCCTTCCTTTCATTTTTTCCCCTTTTATCCCCCCTGCCCCCAGTTACATACCGTGTATTGTGAAATACCTAGTTATGTTTCTTGCTCATTTTCTTTTTTGGTCTTTTTCCTATGGATTTATAAAATTTTTTATATATTTAATATGTTAATCTTTTGTGCAATATATGTTATCATAAATCTCTTCTCCCAGATTGTGGCATATCTTTCAATTTCATAAGGAAATAAAATATAAAAATGCTTATATTCTAAAAGTGTAAAATTTGGCCTTTCACATTTTAATCCGTAATTTATCAAAATATTTTTTGAGTATGTCAGGGATAATTTTTTTTCTTTCCAAATTGATGACCGATTTCCCAGGCCTATTAATTCTATAGTCTTTTTTCTTAATTGTCTGTAGTGCAACATCTTTTATACATAATGTTCCCTGTATTCGTGGACCTGTTTCTGGGATCAGTATTCTGCTCTGCTGAGGAAGTTTTCTATTCCTGCACTGATATCTCCCTGTCTTAGTTGTCAGAGAATCACAGAAAACCTTGAAATCCAATGGAGCAAATAACTCATTTCTCACCTCTTCTTTTCCTCGTTCTCCTCGTCCTTTAGGGGTATGCGGCTAATTTTACTTTGCTTTTTTTTCTGATATAAAATTAAATTTTTTTATGTTTTTATTTTATTTTTGAGAGAGAGAGAGAGTGCAAATGGGAGAGGGGCAGAGAGAGAGGGAGACACAGAATTCGAAGCAGGCTCCAGGCTGCCGAGCCGTCAGCACAGAGCCGGATGCGGGGGCTGGAACTCACGGACCCTGAGATCATGACCTAAATTGAAGTCAGTCGCTTAACTGACTGAGCCACCCAGGTGCCTCTGATATAAAATTTAAAAGCAACTTGTTAGTTTCCAGAATAAACCCTAAGGGGTAATCCTTTTGAGTCTGTATTTCAATTTGGGGAAGGATAAAATGTTTAAAATATTGAGTTTTTCTATTTGCAAATGTAATTACTTGTTTTCTTTAACATTTTAAACTATTTTGAAATGTGAGTTTGGTTATAAATTTTGAAATTTATGTATAATGTCATAGTAATGTATATTATATGTATCACAAATATATGGTAATATATATATGTTATATAGCTATATATATTATTTTTAAGCATTGTATCTTTTAAGCAATATATTTTTAAATTGCTTATTAATGGCACATATAAGGCAATTACTGGCCAGCTACTTAGTAAATTCTCTTATTACTTATAAGTATTTTCCATGTATCTTTTTGGGTTTTACATGTAGAAAATCATCTGCAAATAATGGCAGCCTTGTTTCTTTCCAATATTTATGCCTTTTTTTCTATATCTTGCATTGCTCTTCTACATAAGATCTATAGTGCACTGTGGAATGGGACAGTGATAATGGATACTCTTACTCCTGATTTTAAAGACACTGTTTCAAACATATCACCAGCAAAAGCTGATGTTCTCTATATAATATTTTTGTAAATAATCCTTCAGTTTAAAGGATTAAATCAAACCTGTCTATTCTGGGGCGCCTGGGTGGCTCAGTTGGTTAAGCAACTGACTCTTGATTCTGGGTCAGGTCATGATCTCGTCATCGAGGGATCAAGCCCTATGCTGGGCTCAGCACTGGGCATGGAGCCTGCTTGGAATTCTCTCTCTCCATCTCCCTCTGCCCCTCCCACGTGCGTGCTTTCTCTCTCCCTCTCAAAAAAAAAAAAAAAATCAAGCTTTCTATTCTGAATTTTCTGAGGTTTTTTGTTAAAATAGTGGATGGTGATGAATTATCAAATTTTTCATTGAGATATAATTGTTTAATGAGGTATAATTGGTAATTGGTGTAATTGACATATAATTCAGTAAAGAAGTTAAACTGTCACTCTTTGCAGATGTCATGTTTCAATATATAGAAAAGCCTAAAGACTCCACCAAAAAAACACTGAAAGTAATAGATGAATTCAGTAAATTTGCAGGATATGAAATTAACATCCAGAAATTGGTGGTGTTTTTATACACTAATAGTGAAGCAGCAGAAAGAGAAATTTTAAAAACTTCCATTTACAATTACACCCAAATGGAAAAAATACCTAGGGATAAACTGAACCAAGAAGGTGAAAGATTTGTACTCGCAAAACTATAAAACGTTGATAAAAGAAATTGAATAAGACACAAAGAAATGGAAAAAGATTCCATGTTCCTGGATAGGAAGAACCAATATTGTTAACATGTCCATACTACCCAAAACAATCTACATATTCAGTGCAATCCTTATCAAAGTACCAACAGTATTTTTCACAGAACTCAAACAAATAATCCTAAAATTTGTATGTGACCGTAAAAAACCTCAAATAGCCAAAGCAATCTTGAGGCAGAAAAACAAAGCTAGAGGCATCACAATTCCAGGTATCAAGATATTCTACAAAGCTGTAGTAACCAAAATAGTATGGTACTGTCACGAAGAGAGACACATAGATCAATGGAATAGAATAGAGAGCCCAGAAATAAACCCACACTTATATGGCCAATTAATGTATGCCAAACAAGGCAAGAATATACAATGGGGAAAAGATAGTCTCTTCAAAAATGGTGTTGGGAAAACTGGACAGCTACATGTAAAAAGAATGAAACTGGACCACTTTCTTACACCACACACAAAAATAAATTCAAAAGGATTGAAGATGTAAATGTGAGACCCGAAATCATAAAAATACTAAAAGAGAACACAGGAAGTAATTTCTCTGACATTAGCCATAGCAACATTTTTTC
This sequence comes from Prionailurus viverrinus, assembly GCF_022837055.1. Taxonomy (NCBI): domain Eukaryota; kingdom Metazoa; phylum Chordata; class Mammalia; order Carnivora; family Felidae; genus Prionailurus; species Prionailurus viverrinus. The sequence goes on along the minus strand of NC_062562.1, from coordinate 69,223,052 downwards.
TATTGTATGTCTGCTAAAGCAAGGAAAATGAAAGCAAAAATAAACTATTGGGACTACACAAAAACAAACAAACAAACAAACAAAAACTTTTGCAAAGGTAAGGAAACCATCAACAAAACAAAAATGCAAGGAAACCTACTGAATGGGAGAAAACTATTTGCAAATGATATGTCCGATAAAGGGTTAGTATCCAAAATATATAGAGACTTATACAAAAAAACCCTGACAATCTAATTAAAAAATGGGCAGAGGAACTGAATAGACATTTCTCCAAAGAAGACATACAGATAGACAACACATACAGGAAAAGATGCTTGACATTACTAACCATCAGGAAATTCAGATCAAAGGCACAATGAGATAGCATCTTACACTTATCAGAACAGCTAAAATACAGAAAGACGATGTTGTGGAGAAAAAGGAATCCCCTTACACTGTTGGTGGGAATGTAAATTTGTATAGCCCCTGTGGAAAACAGCATGGAGTTTGCTCAAAAAATTAAAAATAGAAATACCATATAGTTTAATAATTCCACTACTGGGTATTTAACCAAAGAAAAGAAAAAAAACCATTAATTTGAAAAGATATATGCATCCCAATGTTTATTGCAGCATTATTTATTGCAGCATTATTGCAGCAATGTTTAAGCAGCACAAGTGTCCACTGACAGACAAATGTCCAAGGAAGATGTGGTGTGCACCCACACATTTACACACACATCATGGAATATGTAGCCTTAAAAAAGGATGAGATTGTGCCATTTGCAATAACTTGGGTGGACCTAGAAGGCTTTACGCTAAGTGAAATAAGTCAGACTGAGAAAGATAAATACCACATAATTTCACTCATCTGTGAAATCTAAAACAACAATAACAACAACAACAACAACACCCAACCCAACAACAATGAATAAACAAACAAAAAGCAGAATCATACTTACAAATACAGAAAACAAACTGATGGTTGCCAGAGGGAGACGGGGGGAGAGATTGACAAAATGAGAGAAGGGGAATGGGAGACACAGGCTTCCTGTTATGGAATGAATAAATCATGGTAACAAAAGGCACAACATAAAGGCACATAGTTAATGATACCGTAATAATGTTGTATGATGGCATATGGTAGCTACATTCGTGGTGAGCATAGCATATGGTATAGACAGGTTGAATCACTATGTTGTACACCTGAAACTAACATAACATAATGAAAAAAATTGAGGTATATAACTGACATACGACATTGTATTAGTTTCAGGTGTACAACATAATGTTTTGATATTTGAATACATTGAGATAGATTCTGCATAAACGTGAAATCATATGGTTTTTCTTTTTGTCTGATTTATTTCACTTTAACCTAACTTCAGAGTTCACCCATGTATTGCAAATGACAAGATTTTATTCTTTTTATGCCTGAATAATATTCGATGTGTGTGTCTCTCTCTCTCTCTATATACCATGTTTTCTTTATCTACTCATCATCCATTGATGAACACTTAGATTTTTTCTATATCTTAGCCACCTTAGATAATGCCACAAGAAACATGGGCATGCATATATATTTTGAGTTAGTATTTTCATTTTCTTTGGATAAATACCCAGAAGTGGAATTGCTGAATCCTATGGCAGTTCTATTTTTAATTTTCTGAGGAATTCCATACTGTTTCCTATAGTGGCTGTGCCCGTTCACATTCCCACATGTGTAGAAGGGTTCCCTTTTCTCCCACATCCTCCCCAACACTTGTTATTTCTTATCTTTGGTAACAACATTCTGACAGGTGTGAAATGATATCTCATTTTGGTTTTGATTTGCATTTCCCTAATGATGTGGGACATCTTTTTATGTACCTTTTGGATAAATTAGCAAATACTTGTTCTGCATCTGTTGGTAATTAGGTACTTTTTACTCTTTAAGCATTTAATGTGCTGAATGATATTTATACATTTTGAAAAAAAAGTTATTCACTCTGTATTTCTAGCTATTTCTTTTTTTTTTCTTTTAAAAAATTTTTTTTTAACGTTTATTTATTTTTGAGACAGAGAGAGACAGAGCATGAACGGGGGAGGGTCAGAGAGAGAGAGGGAGACACAGAATCCGAAACAGGCTCCAGGCTCTGAGCTGTCAGCACAGAGCCTGACGCAGGGCTTGAACTCACAGACCGCGAAATCATGACCTGAGCCAAAGTCGGCCACTTAACCGACTGAGCCACCCAGGCGCCCCATATTTCTAGCTATTTCAACTTGGGCATGATATATTCATTATCTTTGTTCTCCATTACTGGCTTTACTTGCTAATACTTTTGTTGTGATTTTACCGAAGATTTGTAAGTTTTAGGTAAGATTTATTTTATCTCTGTTCATAAGAGAATATAAAAAAATTTAAGAAAAATAATTGATCAGATGTAAAATACTGCTCAAAGCAAAATACTGATCAGATGTAAAAACAAATCAGTTGGAAAATATTCTCAGCATGTGTGAAAAATGTGTCTACTATTCAAACTAATGAGCTTCAAATGAGATTTCCAATCTGAGTATAGACAATATACCTACTAGGAGATAGTTTAAATATGGAAACTTTAAACACTGGTCAACATTGCTATTTATGAACGAAATTATATTTAAAAGATATTTTCATACTTAGTGGGAAAGCAATAACTGGTATCTTAGAGATGAAGGGGGGGCAGTCATCCGTACTACATGTAATGTAAATTAATGCGATGCTTGTTGCAATTAATTTGGTGGCCTCTATCATGAGAAAGATAACTAGCAAACATATCTACTCACAAAGATACCTTCTGATCGGAATCCTACTTCTTAGAATTTAAATTAAGGATTTTATTTAAGAGTAAAAGGATGATTACTGTAGTATTTATATATAATAGCAAAATATTGGCATCAACTTCAATCTTCACAAAAAATCTAAAATTGAAGTAAATTATAGGATGCAGAACTTAAAACGGTAATTATAGAGTTTATGCAACATGAAAACGGTTGGCATAAAAACAACATGTATACTCATTTCTATGTCAAGAATATGACTGTGTGAACGTTATATTCTTTCTTTCTGTGACAAAAAACGGAAATACTTTGGCGTATTGGGTAGCAGTGTCCATTTAATTAAAACAATTTTTTTTAATGTTTATTTACTTTTGAGATTCAGAGAGACAGAGTGCAAGCAGGAGAGGGACAGAGAGAGTGGGAGACACAGAGATCCAATGCAGGCTCCGGGCTCCGAGCTGTCAGCACAGAGCCCAACACGGGGCTGGAATTCACGAATGGCGAATTCATGACCTGAGCTGAAGTCAGACACTTAACAGACTGAGTCACCCAGGTGCCCCATTTAATTTTAATTGAACAACTGAGCAAACATTAAAAACATACTGCTATTCAGAGTTGCATATATAACATTAAAAATACTTTAATTCCTTGTAATTGGTATTGTTGATATTAAAGGATTTTGCAAATGCCAATCCTTGTCTCTTCCAACTCCAAATTGCCACCCGCAGCCTCAACCCTTCTAAACCTATGGTGTATACACCTGGGTATATTGGCAGCTTCTCCTCAAGCACAGAATGAGGTCTGCAAATGGTTTTCTGGCATATTCCTGGGAATTGTGTTGGGCAGTGCCCATAGACACACTGGGTCAGCTCATCTCCACTCACCACCGGGTGTACGACTGATCTGCCATTACTAGGTCTTTGTTTACACTGTAGGTCATGCTGGAACTATGTTTGTTTGCTTATTCAGCCCTCTTCCTGTATTAGTTCTGCTAGACTCTTCTTGTGTCTGGAATCAAGTATTATTCCTCAGAAAGTCCAGGTGAACCTCCCTTTTCTGGGCTGTGCATGCTACCCAGATATCAACAACTGCTACTGCTCCCTTCTTTTCTACTTGTAATAAAATTTCTTGGCTACCAGGACTATAGAGGTCTAGAGTTTGTTGTATCTGTTAGGTGTATTTCAGCCCTTGGAAATCATTGACCTAGTTCTGAATAGACCCAATTACTGCTCTGTCCACAATCTCTTAAAAACTCTAAACTTGATACCGTGACTCTCCTGGGTCACTTATTTTTTATTTTTGTATGTTTTTTTAGGCTTCATCCTTATTTGCGATGTTTATCGCTTGACCTGAGAGCGTGAGTTTCCCGAACGTGTTCAAGCAATGGGACCAGGGGCTGTTTCGGTTCTTGTTTGCATAAAGGTATGCAGTGAACTATGGAGACATAGCTGGAATAGTTGGCATTTGTTTGTGGCTCGGCACATTCCAAGGACACGTTCAGGTGTGTAATTGCCCAGGCTGTTGCAATATATCGAATGGGATGTTCTGCTGGAGTGAAAACAATCTCAAACAGTGCAAAGTACAAACTTCTCACAAATTGAAGTTTCTCTGGAATCCCCGTGTACCTACTGAGTGTCAAAATCCCATTCCCCCCCCCAAAACAAATGGATTAAATCAAGCTAATAGACTAGTAATCATGAAAGTGTCTCACACTGGGGCTATGTTAGAATCTCACTTGGAATTCAGGTGCTTGTCTGAAACTTGGCATCTTAGAACTGGAAGGGAAAGACGATGAAAAGAATATTTAATTTGCTCCATGCAGAAACTTGACATCCGAGTGCTATTTAAAGAAACAGTTTTGATCGTCTGTAAACTTAACATTTTGAACAGTTTTGTTAATTAAAACCCTTATATCTTTTCAGTTATGCTTTTACATCTCAAAAATAGCACCTAAACACTTCACTTATGGAAAATTGTTTATTGATCTGTTTCATCTATACATTTAATAATAACTGCCCTAAGTAAGGGCCAGATAATGAGCAAATTTAGGTTTACTTAATTTAATCCTCATGACAGCCTTGTGGCATAGTTATAATTTTTTGTGTATATTATACAGCTTGGAGAATTGAGACTTACAAAGGCTTGTTAACTTACCTTAATAAATAAAAGGCTTAGGAAATACTAAGGTCTACTAATGTCCATAGCTTGAATTCGAACCCAGAGAGCTTAACTCCAGAGTCCACTTGTGTATTTAACCACTGTGCCTTGTGATGAATGACAAACACAAACAAACAATACTTTGAAATGTCAGAACAGATTTCCTGGCATCATAGCACTGAAGGTAATATCCTTTTCTCATGAGCATAATCCTGGTTTCTGCATTCTACACTGTCTTCTGACCTACCTCCATCACTTTGGTAGTAAAGATATCAGTAAAGGGACAGGGTGTATGTGTGTGTCAGTGACTCTGTAGCATTGCTAAAATGCCATAAGGTATTTTTCCTGGACACATCTCAATCTGTTTTGTATCTGTCCCAATGGCTGGGATCAGTCTAAGAAAACTGATCGCAAAATAGAGGATGAAGTTAATACCATGGTTCTGGAAAAGATCTAACCCTTCTAAAGATAACAAAGTTAGCTCCAGAACACTGGACCACTACACTGGTCACTAGACCAAGTGTAGAATGAATTGTCATTTCTCCTTTCCCAAGAGAGGTATCCTATAATGAAATTGTAAGTATAAGAAAAGGCTTTAACTTAGTAACTGCTGAATCCACCTTATCTTGAATCAGCAGTCCAGGAAATGAAAACTTTCTTCATTTAAAACTACCAATTATGGGGCGCCTGGGTGGCTTGGTCGGTTAAGCGTCCGACTTCAGCTCAGGTCATGACCTCACGGTCCGTGAGTTCAACCCCGCGTCGGGCTCTGTGCTGACAGCTCAGAGCCTGGAGCCTGTTTCAGATTCTGTGTCTCCCTCTCTCTCTGCCCCTCCCCTGTTCATGCTCTGTCTCACTCTGTCTCAAAAATAAATAAACGTTAAAAAAATTTAAAACTACCAATTAATAGTAAATTAATGAGTCTAGAATTCCTGTTCGGGGCAATGAAAGTTTTGGAATTAGGTAGTGTTGATGGTTTCCCAACACTGAATGTAATCAATGCCACGGAATGATACACATAGAAACGGTTGAAATGGTAAATTTTATGATATATGGGTTTTTACCACAAAACAAAAACTCAGTTATAGTGACCTCCTCAGGTTCTAAGTTAAAACCAAAAAGAGAGAGATATTAGGATGTGCTTTGGCTCTGCTCAAGGACATCTCAAAAACTGAGTGACAGAGTAGTAAGGTACAAGTGTCCTCCCAAGAGGAGGACCCAACAGTCCAAATCATTCAAGGTCAGTTTGCATTAAGTCTTTAAACCAGCGTAAAGGGAAAGGGTCTCTTCATTCAGGGGGAAGGCAGCAAGATCTTGGCTTTAGTGTCAATTGGGGTCGAGGCAAGATTCTAGTAGGCGGAGGTATATGTGGCAGGATTATTTAACTAATCAAGGCTCTGAACAGAGTGAGGCTCAGGACATAGCCAGCAGACACCAAAGGGCAAAACGGACAACAGTACAAAGTTTATTGGATGGATGAGACCCCATGGGAGAATTGAGAGAAAAGCTTTAGTTTGGTGAATAGCATCAGTGGGTAGCACTAGGTAGCATCAGACTGCACTTAAAGGTCAACATTTATACGGAAGATACTTGGGAAGATGGAAGCCTAAACACACATGCATAACATCATATTCTTCTAGACTCTATGCTTTCCTAAAGAACAGGCCCGGAGGGCCACATGGAGGGCTCATGGCCAAGAACTTCAGTGGATCTGTGGTCACAGGGTAGGAATTTGGGTCCAGGAATCAGGGAGAAGTCTTATCTCTCAATCGGAGACCCTGGGAAGGCACAGTATTTTAGGGTTACCCAAGAGATTCCAACGAGTGGACTGGCTGGGGAAAAGGGTTTGTGTGTGGAATTTTTTAAGAATGGTGGCCCCCTTATTCTGCCGACACCAGTGGGCTAAAAGGAACCACAGCTCTGAGCTGAATTCCTAGTTGATTAGGTGATTATCAGAGGACTGTCTCTCTTATTTGTCCCCAGAGAGCCTGAGAACAGAGAGATTCCTCCAACCCTCAACCCTCCCCTCACTTTATCTGAAGGGTCCAAGTTTTCCAGCTGCTTTCTGGTTTATCAGCATCCAAGAGATGCCAAAAGCCTGATCTATACAGGCTAAGAGAAAACCCATACAAATAGATGAACAAGAAAATAAGTTACAACTTAATTGATGAATCTTTGAACAGAAGGGTTCCATTGAACAAAACTAATGGAAAAGAACCTTAATTAATAATATCTGAGATAGATTCCTAGTAAAATTGCAAATAAGCTAGAAAAGTAAGTGGGTATAAGAAACCCTGGAAAGGCTATACTTTCGGGGATCATTTCTACAGTTCTATATAGGAAGTTCCTTTGATAAATAAATATTAGGGATGTAATATACAACATGACTATAGTTCACACTGCTGTACACTGTAGACAAGTGGTGAAGAGAGTAAATCCTGAGTTCTGATATCACAGGATAATTTTTTTCTTTTTTTTCTATTTGTATGAATAAATGTAGTCCAATTTATTATCTTGCTTTTTTATATGGTTAGTGATTTTTGTGTTCTGATTAAGAAATATTTGCCTTCTGTAAGTTCTTGAAGATGTTCTCCCTTATTTTCTTCTAAAACATTAAGTGCTTTGCCTTACATTGATGTTTTTGTGTGTGTATGGTGTGAGGTAGGAGCCAAGATTAATTTTTTTCATAAGCGTATCTTCTGTTGACCCTCTCCCATGTACTGTTATAAACCTGGTGGCTATATGTATTGCTGTGTCTGCTTCTGAATTCTCTCTTCAGTCCATTGGAAAATTTGTCTAATCTTTGCACTAGGTTTTTTATATTAATAAAATGCACTAGGCATTTTATCTTAATTACTATAGCTTTATGATAGGTCTTGACAACTGTCAGTGTAAGTCTTCCAGCATTGTTTTTATTTTTTAAAATAGCTTTATCTATTCCTAACTTCTTGTAGTTCCAAGTAAGTTTTTATTTGATTTTCTTTATTTATTTTTTAAATTTTTATTTAAATTTTAGTTAGTTAATATACAGAATAATATTGGTTTCAGGAGTAGAATTCATGATTCATCGCTTTCTGAGTAATTTTTAGAATCAGCTTGTCAACAAAAAAGTGCTGGGGTACTGACTGGGATTTTGCTGAATTTACAGAGAAATTGGAGGAATACTGACATATTTACAATATTGCACCTTCTAGACCATGAATATAATAAATTATTCTGTTTATGAATGTGTTCTTTACTTTAGAACAATAATATTTTCTAGGTTTTTTCCTATATTTATTTTTCTGTACATAATTTGTTAGATTCATTCCCAGGCGTTTGATGTTTTTCAATGCTTTTGCAAAGGCTATCTTATTTTATTAAGCTATCTTATTTTAATAAGCTATCTTATTACAATTTTCATCTTTTTGTTGTTGTGTATAAGGACAATATTCCCTTGTATTTTATTATGAAAAATATAGAGAATTTGAACAAATTTACAGTGAACACTTATATACTGTTAACTAGATTCTAGTTATCATGCTTTTTCACATATTTATCCATCTATGCAACCCTTTATTCATCCATCAATTTATCTTATTTTTTTCCTGCATTCTGAAATAAGTGCAGGCATGAGTACTTTCTCCCTAATTGCTTTCAATATGCATTATCATCAGCTAGAGTTCAGTATATATTTGTGGTTTCTTCTGAGGTAAAATTTCATACAATAAAATGAATAAATCTGAAGTACATTATTCAAGGTTGATAAATGTATACACTTATGCAACCCAAGTCCCTATAATTATACAGGGCATTACCATCACCATGTTCCCTCATGCCTCATCCCAGCCAATTTCCACGCCCACACTTCTAGAGTCAATTTTTCAGCACAGTTCAGTTTTTACCTGTTAGACCTTTATATAAATGGAGTCAAACAATTGTTGTGTATATAAATAATTTGTTCCTTTTTATTCCTGACTTGTATTCTATTTATAAATATGCCACAGTTTATTTTATCGATACTCCTGCAAAGTGACATATGATCTGTTTCTAGTTTGGGGCTGTTACATTGTTTTACAAGTTTTTGTGTGAACATTAATTTTCATTTGTTTTGGATAAATATTTGGAATTACTGACTCAAAGGTAGTTGTAGGCTTAGCTATATAAAAACTTCCACTAGTTTTTCCAAAGTGGTTGTACCATTTTATATTCTTACCAACCACAAATGTGTTTTGGTTGCTCTGTATAAATGATCTTTGCATATGGACATTGTATTCAGAGAGGTGGCTAATATGACTGATTAAATATAATATTCTGGGGTTTTGTGTACACGAGTAGCCTGTCTTTAAATAATGGATTTTATTTCTTTTTTATTATGTCTTTACCTTTTCTTTCTTTACCTTGTCTGGCTAGAATCTCCAACTCAGTGTTTAAGGAATGATTATAGACATCTCTGTCTATTTCAAAGAGAAAGATTTCAAAGAGAAAGCTTTCAATAATTGCTTATTAAGATGGATGAAGGTGGTCAAGGGTACAAACTTCCGGTTGTAAGATGAATAAGTTCTGGGGATCTAATGTGCAGAATGGTGCTTATAGTTAACAATATTGTATTGTATACTTGAAAGTTACCAGGAGAGATCTTAAAAAAGTTCTCAACACACACATACACACACACACACACACACACACACACACACACAAAAGGTAACTACGTGAAGTGATGGATGGGTTAACTAACCTTATTGTCGTAATCATTTCACAACATATACATGTATTAAATCATCATGTCATACACCTTAAACTTCTGCGATGTTATATGCCGATTGTATCTCAGTACAGCTGAGAAAAAGTATTCATCCCGAGTTAAAAAAAGTATGTTTGTTCCCTTCTATTTCATGTCTGCTAAGATTTCTTAACTTTATTTAAAAAAAATTTTAAGTTTATTTATTTATTTTTGAGAGAGAGTGAGAGCACAAGCAAGAAAGAGGCAGAGAGAGAAAGAGAGGCACAGAATTCAAAGCAGGCTCCAGGCTCTGAACTGTCAGCGCAGAGCCCATTACGGGGCTTGAACTTACCAACTGTGAGATCATGACCTTAAGTGAAGTCAAATGTTTAACCAACAAGCCGCCCAGGCGTCTCTAAGATTTTTAAAAAACCATTAATGGTATTGATTTTATTAAATGCTTTTTCTGAATTTATGGTGATATATATATACACATATATATGTATATATACACACATGTATACACACGTGTGTATATACACATATATATGTGTATATATATATTTTCTCCTTTGTAAATTATTATGGTATATAAGTTTTATCTATTCTGATGTAACAAGTTACCTCAAAACTTAGCAATGTAAAACAACACATATTTATTTTCTCACACAATTTCTGAAAGTTAGAAATCCAGGAGCAGCTTAGCTTAGCAGCTGAGCTTAGCAGCTGAGCTTCTGGCTCAGGATCTCCAATGAGGCTGCAGAAAAGATGGCGGCCGGTGTTACAGTCATCTTTAGTCTTGACTGGGGCTGCAAGACCCACTTCCAAGATGGTTGACTCACACGACTGTTGGCAGGAGGCCTCATTTCCACTCCGGCTACAGGCAAAGGGCTACAGTTTCTCAAGGAGTGGGAATTTTCACAGGGCTGCTTCAGTATCATCACTACAAAGCTGTTGCCCAGTTCCTTTTATGATGTATTCTCCAAAGTTAGATGCCATTCCTTTGTTTTATTCTGTTAGTTAAGAGGGAGTCATTAAGGCTAGCTCACACTAAGGAGGAGGGAAATTACACTCTACTATTGAGGGGAGAAGTATTAAACCATCTGTGGGCATGTTTTAAAACTACCACAGGTGGTGAACTCTGTTGAATATCTTTCAAATTTTAAGCTACCCTTAATTTCCTGGAATAAATTTATTTGGTAATAATATATTATTCTTTTATTTATTACTATATTTGATCACTAACAGTTATTTCATATTTTTGCATGTATGTATTCATAATGTGGTTGTGAAATTTTTTTATTTTTTGTGTTACTTTTGGTAAGTAATATTTTTCAAGGAATTTGTCTGTTTTACAAAAAATGTCAAATTTAGAGTTGTGAGGTTATTTATATTTACTTTTTAAATCTTTCTCCTATCTATAGGATATGTAGTGATGTTTTCTTTTTCATTACCTATATTGGTAATTTATGTTTTATCCTTTTCCTTGATAAGTCTTGCTAAAGTTTATTGACTTAATTACTCTTTTTAAGGATATAATGCTTGCTTTGTTTTTCTTTCCTTAAACAGCTTTATTGGGGTATAAATTACATATTACAAAATTCACCCATAGTGAGTATATAACTTTATGAATTTAATAAATTTTAACCAACCTTACAATCCAGTGTTAGAATTTTAATAAAGCATTCATTATCCTCCATTATTCTGATAGTTCTCACTGACTTTTTTTTCTGCAATCTCATGAATGACCTTGATCCCTGAAAGGTTAATTGCTGATGTTCCTGTTGCCCCAAGAATACTGACAAAGTCCAAGATCTTTGGGAGAAATTTATTACCTCTTTGGACATACCAGGTCCTGCCACTTTGAAAATGTTTTTGGCTTACTCTTCACCTACTTCCTGGTAAATACTGTGGAGATAATTTCCAGATTAGTGCATGGCTTCCAAAAACAATATGAACACTGGTCAAACTGCTGCCCAAAGCCTTTTAAGGTCACTCTCTAGTTTGAGGTTTCTAAAAGACCCTGTTGCTAATTAGGGAGTGGGTAGGCTACTGGGGGGAGGAGAATAAATTATTTTCCTTTGTTTCTTTTGATCCTTTTGTAATGTGACTTTCTTCTTAGAGCTTGAGTCTTGTAAGCACTATTTTTTGCAGCTCACTTTCAAGCTGGCAAAGATATTGCCATGGCCACAGGTATTTGCCAGGAGTTGGGCAGTTTGTCTGTGTGTTATTTTTGCCCTTAACACTGAGCCCAGAAAAAGGAGGCAGCACGATGGGGCAAAGAAACTCAGTGCCAGGGCCAGGACTGTGAAATCTGCTTACCACCCAGGCATTACCTGATTGTATGACTTGAGGGCTGGGTGTTTAAATTTTTAAAACTCTAGGATTAGAGTTTTTATTTTGGAAGTGGTTCTTTGATAGTTTAAAAAAAATATATCTATTTATTCCCAATACAAACTCAGAGATGGGAGATACCATCACTATTTTACAGATCTTAAGCAAAACCCGATCAAATAAATAACAAAAAAACTAAGGGTCTTAATGTAACTTGCGGTAGTTATCCTTCTTGTCAAGAAGAAGAATTGGGGCTGGAATCCGTCTTTGTCCAGTCGTTGCTTTATGTGGGGAAAAGATTTACTGTTGCTTTGAATTTACTGGAATTGTTAAAGGGATATTTGTTATTACCTTTGATCCTTTCTACCAGACAACTACTTGCCAACAGATAGTTTTTGAGCTGCTGGCATAGCCCCACAATCCATCTCTTACCCCTGCGGCTCATGCTGGAGCCCATGCCAAAGTGGCTGGTGTCTGGACACATACAGCTTGGCCCTCACCAGAACCCCTTCTCCATAGCCATCCTATCTCAGTCTCAACTTTTTCCACCTCCCACTGGGCTACTTGCTGTTGCCTTCCTGGTTGGTATTTTCTTTATCTGGGATTTTATCACTCAACATCCAGGTCATTTTGGGTCATTCCACTTCCTTCCCCATGGTGTTCTCTACTTGGTGATTTTCAGGTGGTTCACCTGTGTTCACACCTGAGACTGGTTACGCATAGTCCTAGTCATTGATTCATCACGGAAGAGCAAGAGTCCATTTTCCTGTGCACATTTATACTCAGCAAGGTCAGCACTCTCAGACTGAATTCATCTGCCTTATCCACTAGCCTGGTGAGTCAACCTCACCCCATGGTAGAGACTGTCACATGGAAATCAGGTTTTTGAGGGGCCAAGTGTCATATCAGGTGCTAAGTAATGTAAATCTCCTTCCATTCTTCCAAATACAATAATGGAAATTGTGGTAGGGAGCATAATTTAATGCTGTTGTTTCTAAATGATTTTTTACCTATTCTTTATCTTGATATCTTTGTGATATCAGACTTCTCTCTATTTCTTGAGAAGTTTCTTCTGTATTGGTTTCTTTGATGGCATTCTCCCTCCTTTTAGGCCTTTTATTTTTTAGGTTTCTTTTTCTAATTTCTCCTGAAATGTTTGTATATATTCAGGGCTCTGTCTATGTCCTCTTCTTGGATGACCTCATCCAAACCTGGCACAACTATTTCTTGACTTATTACTATTTCTTCCAGTTAAAAGAAAACGGGCGCCTGGGTGGCGCAGTCGGTTAAGCGTCTGTCTTCAGCCAGGTCACGATCTCGCGATCTGTGAGTTCGAGCCCTGCGTCAGGCTCTGGGCTGATGGCTCAGAGCCTGGAGCCTTTTTCCGATTCTGTGTCTCCCTCTCTCTCTGCCCCTCCCCCGTTCATGCTCTGTTTCTCTCTGTCCCAAAAATAAATAAACGTTGAAAAAAAATTAAAAAAAAAAGAAAACATGAGGAAGGATTGTTAGAGCTGAATATCAACATGTTTTTACCTCTAATGAAATAATAGATCCAGGAACTGGTGGATTTATTAACGGCTGCTAATATTAAAAAAAGAGAGGCAAGTAGACATTATGTGCCTAGTGGTTAAAATATATAACATCACCTATATATTTTTTGCTAAAATTTTCAACTCGGATCTGATCAAATATCTAGAATTAATTACCAGTTTACAGGCAATATAGAGGATAGTATACAATCAGCAAAATTTAGAATACATAAAATACTATAGGACAAATCATTCACTTTCTTCAACAAATAAATTGGGAAAGAGGCAGGGAAAAAGAGAGAGAAGAAGATAAAAAAGAGACAGAGGAAGGGAGGAGAGAGGAAGAGAGGGCGAGACAGTGAGACAGAATAGATAAAAAAGAAACCCACAAAAAAACCTTAAGAGTTGTTTGAATCTTGATTCAAACAAACTTACAAGCGTATATTGGTCATTGGGAGAAATGTGTATACTTACAGGATATTGGATAACGTGAGGAAGTTGTTGTTAATTTTTTAGATGTGATAGAGATATTATAGTTTTTTTTAACAAAAATCTTTATTTTTGAAACATTTACAGGTGAAAAGATATGTCTGATATTTAGTTCAAAATAATCCAGGCTGGGGCATTGGTGGGGATATGCGTAAAACAAGATTGGCAATGAGATGAAAATGTTTTAATCTGTCAAAGAAAGCCTCCTTGTGAAAGTGGTATGTGAGCACAAACTTGAACTAGTTGATGTGGTGCCCCACATGCCTATCTGCAGTAAGAAAGTTCCAGGGGGGGTTGGCAAGTTCAGAGGCCCTGAGCCGGGAGCTTGCCTGGCAAAGAGCACGGTGAAGAGCAGGGAGGAAGCAGGGTGGCTGCAGGGGAGTGAGGTGACAGCAGTGGGGAATGAACTTAGAGAGGTGACAATAACTTCAGTCCCGTGAGGCCTGTGGGCCATTGAGGAAATTTGGCTTTAACTTCTCTTGTATTTGGGAGCCATTGAAGTGTTTTGGACAAGGGCATCTCATCACTGACTCGCAAATAGTAAGAATCACTCAGGGCTGCTGTGTGGAGCATAGACAGAGGTACAGGAGAAGCAAGGTGGTCGATTGGGGGAATTCTCTAATAATTCATGCAGGGGACACCAATGGCTTGAGGGATGGTAGTGACAGTCACCCGAGAAGCGCTGGATTTTGAGTATATATTGACGATAGAGCTGATAGGATTTAAAACAGGCAGGATGTGGGTGTGAGAGAAAAATAAAAGTCAAGGGCAAGAAGCTGTATCATAGGCCTGGCACATGGAGAGTGCACAATATACATTCGGTCAGTGAGCGAATATCACATTCGAATATATTCTTCTTCACTTGGTTAAAATACACTGGAGGGCTGGGATCGCTTCTTACTTGACGTTACACCACCAACATCTTGCACCAACATCTTGACTCACATTAGGAGCTCACCAAATATTTCCTCCATAATCAAATGTTCACATTATCCAGATTGAGTGGAGAGGAACATCACCCGAGGAGGGATGGATGGATGTGGCCCAACGGCTGCTTGGAATTCCTGCTTCGGGTCCTGCCAGTGTCTGCATTCACTGCTTGGACACGTTATCACCAGTTCCCAAGCTCACTCAGCTGATGACGGGCATGTGTTTCAGCTATGAAGCTCATAGTATTCGTTCGAGAGCTACAGATATATTTCAAATGTATTTGGAGACCCGATGTATGCAATAAGAACAAAGTGAGTTCAGTGGGAAATTAAGACCACAGAGACAGATGCCCTGCTTTTTGTGGGTTGCCAAGAGTTCAACTGAGAGGAAAAGGAGCACAGCCATTGTCTTTTGAGGAACAAAGATGAATCTTGCCCAAAATGAAGAATAGGCAGAGCTCTGGTTCTGAAGGTCTCATTCAAATGGCCCCTTGTGTGTGGTGGTTACAGATTAAGGGCTGAGTGGGAATGGCCAGGATTCTAACCTGACCTACTAAGACTCGTCTGGGATGCCAGCTGCTGGGGTTGACTGGAGTCCAAAGTGTTGGACCCAGAGAAAAAGAAATCACAGGGGCCAGGACTGGCCTTTTTAATTTTGTATTTCTGCATCCCAGAATGGCAGAACCCACGATTGGCAAGACTTGCTATTTCCCTGCTGTTTCTTGTTTCTCTGCACGATGGCGAATACAGCTTCCTTCGAACCCCAGAATTAGCTTTCGCAAGGTGAGCCTGGTGTGACTGCTTTCAAGTCTCAGGAAATAAAATAAAATACGCATTTTCTTCTACCCACGCTGAAAGACATCAGCCGATATTACAAATATTACTCGCAAGGGGCTAAATTCAGTGGTGTAACTGGGAAGGCAGGAGTAAAGCACTTTATATTATGTGCTAATGATGTAGTAGCACATGACTGTGGCAGATACCAAACAAAACCCAAAATATATTCATGGAATCTCTCTCTCCTTGTCTGTCTGTCTGTCTGTCTGTCTGTGTCTCTCTCTTTGCCATTTCTATGTACTCAGTATAAACCAAGATTACACGCACACATACACCTTATTATTATATTACACAGAATTTGGAGTTATTTTCAGTGCCTTTAGTTTAGTTAGATGAATAAAAACTAAGGCTATGAGTAATAAGTCACAGGTGAAGAAATTAAATGAATCCAATATGTCCAGGGAGATTTAATAACTCAGCTTAGATGTAGTAAGTACAAGATACTTACTGAGAACTTCATTCCCCTTTGCTAATATTAATTTGGTATTAAGGAAATAAATGAAAACAATATTGGTCCATGATAACCTTTGTTACATAGTACAACTAATAAATTCAGGGGCATTTGAATAAATTGTAAGTCAATTCTACGTCCTGTTTTATACAAGTATCTTCATGGTTCATTTCGTTTGGCTGTTCTTTCATTTTGACACATTAAAGCTTTGAGATCTGTTAACCGATATGTAACGGTGGCCCCTAAAATGTGGACTAACAGTAAACTCAATCAAAGTCTCAAATAAAAGACTTCCTGGAATGAAATGAGCCAGGAAGTGTTCTCAGTGTTCTCACCTGTGTGCTTCCTTCAGGCAAACTTACCATGTCTATGAGACCAGCTCTGAGGACACACTATCCTGAGTGTCCACTCAGATGTTAACATACTTTAGTATCTTCAGTTCCAGAATTATGCACGTTTATTCATTGGACTCATTATGATTTGTGAGAGAGAAACTATGTTAAGATCACTCGGTCAATTGGTCCTCTGCTGCTTCAGGCATGGGGGGGGGAGGAGTGCGGGGGGAGGGCGGAGAGCGGGGCACGCCCACTTCCAAGGAAAGAGAGGAAGGAGCTTCTCATTGCTGGGGATGGGACTGGAAATCTGAGAGTTGGACTGTTTTTAGGTGGACCATTAATCAATCCCTTATTTTCAGCCACATTCTCAACCTGGTCTTAAGAGGGAGCTCTGCTGTCAGTTGCTAAACCTTTCAGCATTCTGTGGTCCAGACCTGCTTGTTCCTTTCTGGTGCCTTCCACCCACCACCATGCATTTCCATTCTCCTAAGCCAGTGGCCATGCCATGGTTCATATGCCTCCTCTTCCTAACAGATTTTGGTTCTCTCTCATCTACTTCTTCCCGTTCTCATTTTCTTTTTCCTTTTGGAGACATTTAAATAAAGATATACATTTTCCAATGTCTTTAAAAATTCCTTGAAACTTCAGAAAGTCCTGAAGATAAATGTATGGTTTCAATCTGCCATGTTTAACCAGAGTGTATGCGTTCAAGTTTATCGGCAGGTCAGATTCTTTGTCTCCTTCTGTAGGTTCAGTTACCCAAGTTCAAGGACTAGTCCACATGACTGTGCATTTGCACAAAGAGATCCTGGACCCCTTCCTCCTCATGTAAGTTGCACCTGCTTCTGCTTGTGTATTACAAAGAAGTGACCCAAATAATAGGAGTTTCATGGAAAGGGAGGCAAATAATTTGAACCAGTGACATGGGGGGTGGGGTGCTCTATAAACTACATCAGGTAGATCATTGTCTGCTTCATTTATTTTAGTCTTTCTCTACGGAATTCAGTCCCTATAATATTATAAAACTAAACAAATTTGGCTTTATAATTATAAAAATAACACACAAATATCAAAGCTTTTGCAAATCTGTGTTAAGTACTTTATTTTCACCTAGAGGAGAAAATGTAAACTGTAGTTGCCTTATTCACTGCTGTTTGGTTTTACGTTCAGCTAATACTTTACCAGGGTCTTTGTAAACTGTGTATTTACTTGGAATTTTTTTCTCAGTGATTTTTATCAAACAACTGTTTCCCTGATTACCAAAAATATACATGCTAATAGTTGACATTTTGAGAAACACAGATAGTGTGACGATACCCACAAAAAATCTTCATGATCTCATCACCAAGGACCAATTATCATTCATATTTTGATGTATTCCCTTCCATGTATAAAATGTCTCTGTGTTAATGTACACACTTTCCCCTTTACAGTTTATATCATGCCATATCTGCAGCATCGTATCCTATGATGGGTTAACATTATATATCACATTTATTTTTTTATGAAAATGAGATATTCTGTACATATTGTTTTGCAACAGGCATTTTTGCTTTATAAAGTGTGGAGATCATCTTGTCTTCCCCAAGTGCTTTATTGTTAAAAATTATTTTCTAATTTGATAAAAGCATGGTATTTGTTACTATTTCTTTTTTTTTTTTTAAGTTTATTTATTTTGAGAGAGAGAGAGTGCATGCATGGGCAAGGGAGGGGCAGAGAGAGAGGAGAGAATCCCAAGCATGTTCCTCTCTGTCAGAGCAAAGCCTGACATGGGACTAGAACTCATGAACTGTGAGGTCACAACCTGAGCCAAAATGGAGAGGCAGTCACTTAACTGACTGAGCCACCCAGGCACCCCATATTCCTACTTGCATTTGTTTGTTTATTATTTAGTATAACCATGCCAAATCTTATTGTTGATTTTTTCTTTTCCTTTAATGTTATTAATCACCTGCCCCTGGTGTCTTTGGCCCGATTTTCTATTGATGTAGCTGTCTTTCTTTTACTGATTTTTAAGATGCCTTTACATATTAAAGTGAGTAATCTAAGTAATCCTCTATTGTATGTGTTGTATGCAAATTTATTTTGCATTTTTGTTTTATATTTTCCTTTTTTTTTTAACACAAAGAAGAGTTACATTATTCAACAGGTATATTCTTAAATTTTCCTTTATGTGTTTTGCTTTTGTCCTATCCTTCATCTACATTCCTCTGTGTAGACTCACTCTCTGAGTGCTCTCATCTGTTCATTTATTCGTTCATTCAATCAGGTTCAGGGTTTTCGCCACATGTGTAGGTCACAGCTCCCTAACAGCTCACTTGATAGACCCCTTGGATGCAAAGCAGGCATTTTATACTTAGAACGCCTCATACTGCATACATAAAACTCCTGAACTACCCTCTTTTTTTTTCTTTTTTAAAAAAATATAATTTGGGTGGGTGGGTGATGGGTATTGAGGAGGGCACTTGTTGGGATGAGCACTGGGTGTTGTATGGAAACCAATTTGACAATAATTTCATATTAAAAAAATAAAATAAAAATAAAATGTATACATTTTAATTACATCCTGTGAGGCTACTGCCTAGACCCAATTGGGGGGCTATAAAAAATATATTTTTTATATAAATATATTTTATATAATAAATAAAATATATTTTATATTTTAATAAACATAAATATATTTTATATAAATAAAATATCTATCTATATATATAGATATAATTTATTGATAAATTGGTTTCCATACAACACCCAGTGCCTGAGCTACCCTCTTAAGCCAGTTGCACCTGCTGCTCCCTGGCCCCCCCTCAACCCCCACCTCAGTCATTCAAGCCAGAAGAATTAAGTCATCATTTCCTCATCTTTTTCTCTTAGACTCCTGATCCAGTCTCTCAGGAGATCTGTTGGGTCTCTTCAGTTACACCTGAAGTTTGACCATGCCCCACATCTCCTGTTCTGAGCACCATCTTCTCTACCTGGGACACTCTGCTTACCTGCTATCTGTGCTCCCTGCTCCCACTTTTACCCCCCTTCCTCTCAAGATCTATCCAACACAGTAGCCAGAGTGATCCTCTGCTTAGAGCAGACCCCATTTCATCAGAGGAAAAGCCAAAGTTCTCAGAGAGGCCTAGAGAGCCTCTGATCTGTATCTTCCCTTACCTCTGACTCCACTTCTGTGCTTCCTCTCAGCCACTTGGCCTCTTTTTTGCTTATCAACATACCAAAGACATTCTTGCTTCAGGAACTCTGCCCTGGTGGTTTCCACTACAGGGAATGCTCTTTCCCCTGCATTTCCTCATACCTGACCCTAACCTCCCTCAACTCTGCCTAAATATCACCTTCTTGTCCTGCTCCAGTTCTGGTTTTCTATATCTCATCTCACCTTCTAACTCATTGCATAACTTACTTATTTTGTCTGTTCTTTTAACCATGTGTTTGCCCTGCTAGAATGTAAGCTCCTTCAGGGACAATTTTTTGCGTTTTTTTATAGCTGTATCCCAAATAACTAGACAAGTTCTGGTATGGAGAAGATATTCAATAAATATGCACTTGCTTCATAAATTCTTAGAAAACCATCCATGCTGAGGCTACAATCTCATTTCTTTTTCATTATAATTTTGGTTTCATAAGGCATGTTTTGTTTAAGGAGTGAAGAAAAATTTCTAACTTTTAAAAAGTTTAGACAGGTGTACATTTGTACCAGGACCACCAATTTAACATTCTATCTATTCCCCATTTGTTAAGAATACTGGTTTTAGGGGCGCCTGGGTGGCTCAGTCTGTTAAGCGTCCAACTTTGGTTCAGGTCATGATCTCACAGATCGGGAGTTCGAGCCCCGCGTTAGGCTCTGTGCTGACAGCTCAGAGCCTGGAGCCTGCTTTGGATTCTGTGTCTCCCTCTCTGCCCCTCTCCTGCTCATGCTCTGTGTCTCTCTGTCTCTCAAAAATAAATAAGCATTAAAAAATTATAAGAATACTGGTTTTAGGACATGGTTAATTCTTATATGCAACTGGTTTATTTCTAGAATCATATATTTCATTGACTGGCTATACTATACCCTAGGTGTCATGATGTATTTCACGGCTTTGTTAACTCCAGGTAGATGTTTGCTTACATCTTATTCCTCTTTTCCCCCCCCAGTTCAGAACCCATATTACAATAGAGGAACGCATTCTGTGTACTTGGATAGGATTGACCTTTCTTCAACTTCCCCAACCCCAGAATTCACATAGCTATAAGCACAAACACTATATCCATCCCCTCGGCAATGGTGATTCAGGATTAGTCACTTAACTAAGGGTGTATCTCTTTGGGATCATCAGCTGTCAGGATGGTATAGCTTTGGAGCTGCCAGAAGCCCTCTTGTTGGCATGTGGAGAGAGTCTGAGAATGAAGACAGAGAGGAGAAAGGAAAGACAGAAAGTAGAAGGCATTGTGGGAACCCTCAGACCCAACTATGCTTTGATTTCTCATTCACATCAGTAAAACATCTTCTGCCCCCACCTCTGCCTTTTTCTCTAAAACTAGTTTATGTTTGTCACTTTCAACTGAAGAAAACCACATGAGAAGCTGGAAACACATTACTTGAACATAGAAGCCATGACGCATGTGGCTGCCTTACCTGCATCTCAAATTCCCATGAGTGAAATAAAAATTTAAATTAAATGAAGTATTCTGGAAAATATGAAAGATGACATCAACTCACCAGAAATATTGATATGTCTTAGAAAAAGTAAAGAAATGGTGTAGAAATGGTAAAGAAATCAGAGTAGAGTCACTGCTTAAGATACTAGAGGCTTTCCAGATCATTCCACGAGGGCCCCGTATAGACCCAGAGACAACAAGTGCAGACAGCAGGGGTGATCCAGAGATCATCACAAAACTGCATTGGAAATAGATGGGCCAGTTCTTGTGTGCAGGCAAATCAGTCATAGCAGTCTTGGCCTTTAATAGTCATTAACCTAAAGCATGTTAATTATACCATAATGAGGTGGGGCTCTGCTTTGGGAGAGGGTCCGAGAGATGGAGTTAAGCCTGACCAGTGAAGAAAGCAGAGCCTAATGTTATCTCTGGATTTCCATAAAAGTCAGAGGCATTTTCCCAAAATGGAGAGAACAGCATTGTGAAAAGGTAGCTACACCTAAAGCAAAAGTATTAATCCAGTTTCTGAATGGATATTTTTAACACCTTCATATGAAAGAAAATTATCAACGTGTCTTCATCAAATTTAAAATTTTCTGTTCTTCAAAAAACACTGTTAAGCATAAAAAGACAAGTATATAATGAGAGAAATTATTTTCAAGTTAGATATCTGATAAAGGACTTGTATCTAAAATATTGACGAAATCTCAAAACAACCCACTTAATACTACTCAACTAAAAAAGATGGGCAAAATATTTGAATGCACACTTCACCAAAGAAAGCATATGGTTGGCAAATAATTACATAATGCTTAACATCATTAGTCATTAGGGCAATGCAAATTTAAAGCACAAAAAGATGGCACAACATACTCATTTGTTTGAGTGACTGAAGTTTAAATACTGGTCATATGACGTCGTGGTGAAGGTGTGAAGAAACTGGAAATTCTCATACACTGCTGGAGGGGAGCTAAAATGGCGCAGTCACATTGGTAACGCTTTGGTAGTCGCTTAAAATTTTCAACATGAGCATGCCATGTGATCGAGCTCTTCTATGTCTAGGAATAGCTCAAGAGAAAAGGAAATGTAGGTCCACACAAAGATTTGTAATGGCAGCTTTGTTTGTAGTGGTGCCAAATTAAAAAGCTACCCAAAGGTCCATCAATAGGCGAATAATTATGTCTGTATAATGGAATGTTACTCAGTAATAGAAAGAAATGAGAGATAGATGAATTGTTAAACCATTTTGCTGAGTAAAAGAAGCCAGAAAAGTAGTTCATATATATAAAAAATTCTAGGGAACATAAACTAATGAATAGGAAGCATATCAAGCATATTACTTAAGGATGGGGTAGTGGGTAGAGAGAGAGAGAGAGAAAATTACAAAAGGCATGAGGAAACTTTTGAAAGTTAAAGAATTGAAAGAGATGAGCCAGAAAGACAGGAGGTAGGAAGAAGAGAGAGTAATGCTTGAGATTTTGCTGAAGTTGTGAATATTGGTAGTGATAGGTTCTGGGGGATTCTCAAGAGAATGAGAGGCTAACATAAGACAGAGAAGAACCTCACTGGAGAAGGAAAATTCAATGAACTGAGAAGCCAAGGTGTTAAATAGATCATTTTGGCAGATATTAATACACAGATAATTAAGACTAAGGTAGTGTAATATAAATGTGTAAAATAAATATGATAAACCTAAATTGTATGAAAATAATAATTCAACAAAAATTAAGAAGCAGATAGAGAAATGTAAGTGAAAGGAAGTGTAAGTAGGTTAATTTCCTAATATTTCAAAGGGAGAAATGATTAGATACTCTTAAAAGTTGATGACCAAAAATAGGAGTTATAATCACGTCAAAAGGAGAAAAATATGTAAATAATAATTATAGGGATACCAAAAGCGAAGGAACATGGGAGGTTGTGTTAAATGTTTTAATCTCATTTTTTCTTTGAGAAGGATCATTTGATCTTGTTAAAAATTAATAAATCTTGGATGAGATCTCGATGCAGAAAATATTAGTGAAAAATCAAGTAAATCTGAATAATTTCTGTAGTTTAGTTAGTAATATTGCACTGATGTTAATTTCTTGGTTTTGAAAATTGTTCTAGTTTGATAATGTTCTATGTAAGACAGTAACATAAATGAAAGCTGAGTAAAAGAAATATAAGGGCTCTCCTTTTTCGATATTTTGTTTTGCAATTCTTCTGAAAAGTATAGATGATCTCAATATTAAAAGTTTTTAAAAATTGATGAATCAAGAAACAATGCTATAAGGTTATTATTAAAACTCATAGTGTGACTTACCACAAGAAATTAAAGCAAAATCTTAAGAGGGGTAATGCTAGGAAACAGAATTTTTTTTTAACATATCCAGCTGGTAAGTTTGTATTTTAGTATTAAAATAGAGTCAGAGACCCAAAGAGTGGTGAAAGGAAGTTACCTGTTGAGGAATAAAGATTTTGTCTAGGAATTGGTTTTGGCACAAGGTGATTATAATTTAAAGAGCAAAAGAGCACTGTTTTGGAAATATTTTTCACATAATTTGATACACTTTTCAGAATCTGAACTCCTTTTTAAATTGAGAGATAAGTCACATACAATAAAATTCAACCCTTTGCAATGCATAATTCAGGGCTTCTTAGTATGTTAACAAAGGTGAGCACCATCACCACCATCTAATTCCAGAATATTTTCATCATTCCCCAAAGAAACCCATTATCTGTTAGCAGTCGCATTCCAGGGTGGCTGGGTAGCTCAGTTGGTTAAGCTTAGCTCATGATTTCAGCTCAGGTCATGATCTCACCATTCCTGAGATCTTTCCTTGTGTTGGGCTCTGTGCTGTCCGCATGGAGCCTGCTTGGGAATCTCTCTCTCCCTTCTCTCTTTGCTTCTCCACTGCCAGCAATATCTCTCAACAACAAACAAA
Source organism: Prionailurus viverrinus (assembly GCF_022837055.1). Classification (NCBI taxonomy): domain Eukaryota; kingdom Metazoa; phylum Chordata; class Mammalia; order Carnivora; family Felidae; genus Prionailurus; species Prionailurus viverrinus. The sequence goes on along the minus strand of NC_062562.1, from coordinate 69,198,947 downwards.
CAAACAAACAAACAAATATTTATTAGCAGCCACATTCCACAAAGTCACATTCTTAGCCTATAGCAACCATTAATCTTATTCTTTCTGTGTGGATTCTATCTTGTGGTTATTTCATACAAATGAAAGTACACAAAATGTATTATTTTGTGTTTGCTTATTTCATTTAACAAAGTGTTTTTTAAGTTTATCATACAAATGAAATTACACAAAATGTATTATGTATGTATTAAAGTGTTTTCTAAGTTATTTCATACAAATGAAATTACACAAAATGTATTATTTTGTGTTTGCTTCTTTCATGTAACAAAGTGCTTTTTGAGTTTAGCCATATTGTTGCATGCATTGGGGCTTTATTCCTTTTAATGGCTTAATCATAATCCATTGTATGGATATACCATTCATCCACTGGTGGAGAAGTAAGTTGTTTCCAATTTGAGGCTATTACAAACAATGCTGCTATGCACTTTCATGGAGACATTTTTGTGCAGACATGTGTTTTCAATTCTTTTGGGTATATACTTACAAGTGGAGTTGCTGAGTCATATGATTTGTGTAACCTTTTGAGTGCTTGCCAAACTGTTTTTCAGAGAGATTGCACCACTTTACACTCCAATCACCAATGTGCGAGGGTCTGATTTCTCCGTATCCTTGCCAGCACTTATTATTTTCCATTATTCTTTTTATTATAGTCATCCTAGTGGGTGAGAAGTGGTATGTCACTGTGGTTTTGGTTTGCATTTCCTTACTGACTAATGATGGTGATCATTTTTTTTTTTTTTTTTTTTATGTGTGCTCGTTGGCCATTTGTGTATTGTCTTTGGAGAATTGTCTATTTAAGTCTTTGGTCTAGTTTTTAATGAGTTCTTTATGTTTTGTTGTTGAATTCTAGGAATTCTTTCTATGTTCTGGATACTGGATTCTTATCTGATTAATTTGCAAATATTTTTTGCCTAGTCTGTGGGTTTCTTTTCACTTTCTTTTTTTAAAAAAATTTTGTTTAGCGTTTATTTATTTTTGAGACAGGGAGAGACAGAGCATGAACTGGGGAGGGTCAGAGAGAGGGAGACACAGAATCTGAAGCTGGCTCCAGGCTCTGAGCTGTCAGCACAGAGCCCAAGGCGGGGCTCGAACTCATGGACCGCGAGATCATGACCTGAGCCGAAGTCGGCTGCTCAGCTGATTGAGCCACCCAGGCGGCCCTCTTTTCACTTTCTGGATCATAAATTTGAGGCACAGAAGTTCTAAATTTTAATCCTAGAATTTATTTTTCTTTTGTTTCTTGTGCTTTTTGTATCGCGTCTAAGAAAACATTGTCAAATATGAGGCAGTGGCAATTTACCACTATGTTCTCTTCCAAGAGGTTTTATGGCTTAGGTCTTACATTTAGACCTTTTATAAATTTTGCATTAATTTTTGTGGATAGTATGAGATATGAGTCCAATATCTCCTTCTCCTCCTTCTTCTTCATTTGCATGTGCATATCTATTTGTTGAAGAGACATATAATTTATATGTGGATTCTCAGTTCTATCATATTGATCTATGTCAATTCTTGTGCCAGCATCACTCTATCTTGATTACTATTGCTTTATAGTAAGTTCGGAAATCATACGAGTCCTCTTTGTTTTGCTTTTTCAAGATCGTTCTGACTATTCTGGATCACTTGAAATTTCATATGAATTTTAGAATCTGTTTGTCAATTAATGCAAAGAAGACAACTGGGATTTGGAAAGAGATTGCACTGAGTCTGTAGATTAATTTGTGGAGTGTTTCTCTCTTAACAATATTAAGTCTTCAGATCCCTGAATGTGTGATGTTTTTCCATATATTCTTTAATTTTTTAAAAATAATGCTTTATAGTTTTCAGTTTTATGTTTGGGACTTCTTTTGTTAAATTTATTCCTAAATATTTTACTCTTTTTGATGTTATTATAAATAGAATTGCTTCCTTAATTTAATTTTGATTTTTCATTGCAAGTATAAAGAAATTCAATTGATTTTTGTATATTTTGTATCCTGAAACTTTGTTGAACTCATTTATTAGTTCTAATTGTTTTTAGTGGATCCCTTAGGATTTTCTATATACAAGAGTTTGCCATCTGTGAATAGAGATAGTTTTACTTCCTCCTTTCCAGTATGGATGTCTTTTATTTCTTTTTCTTTCCTACTTGTAGTAGCTATAATTCCTCTGGGATAAAACTGAGTAGGAATGGCCAGAATGAGCATCTTTGTCTTGTTCCTGATATTAAGAAAAAAAAAATCCAATCCTTTACCATGAAGTATGATATTAGCTGTAGGTTTTTGCAGATGCCCTTTATGAGGATGAGAATGTTCTCTTCTTAATTTGTTGAGTGTTTTTATTTGCTGATTCACAAACTGGTCCCATACACAGATGGCAGGGGAAAACCTAACAAAGAGGGCGACCACTCCAGATTGGCCCATGGAAGTTTTAGTGAGCAAGGGAACTTAGTTATGAAGCTTGTCTTAGGCAGCTGCAAGACTAGTACCTCTCTGCACCAGCCTGCCAGAATCTCAAAGTTTCTAGAGAGGCTTTGAGTGGGTTTAGTCACATATACCATCCAGATGGTCTTAACAACACCTTACTTTCTCAAGACTATGTCCTTAAAACAGCTCCCACCATGGAAATGGTTGGCATAGCATACATTTCTTCACGGACAGTGAAAATGGTGAGGAGCATCTGATTGCCGGGTCCAACTCAGGAGTCACCCAACAGCCACACATTCTGGATTACCTTCTACAACATTATTATGAAAGGATGTTGGATTTTTGTCAACTATTACTTCTGCATCTGTTCAGATGATCTTGTCATCAAAAAAATATTGATATGGTGCATTGCATTAGGTGATTTCCAGATATTAAACCAGCTTTGCATACCTGAGATAAATCACACTTGGGTATGGAGTATAATGTTTATTGCTGCATTTGGTTTGCTACTATTTTGTTGAAAACTGTTGTGTCCATATTCATAAGTGATCTTGTTCTGGAGTTTTTATCTGTGAAGCCTTTCCCTGCTTTTGGTACAAGGATAATCCTGGTTGTTTCTGTTTGTTGGAAGAGATTTTGGAGAATTGGTATTAACTCTTACTTATTTAAATGTTTGGCAGAATTAAGCAGTGAAGTGATCTGGGCCTCGGCTTCTCTGTGGGTATTTCTTTTTTCTCATTCAATCTCTTTATTTGCTATAGGTCTATTTAGATTGTCTATTTCCTTTAGAGGCAGTTTGTTTTAAAGTATATTTATTTGTTTTGAGAGAGAAAGGGAGCATGAGTTGGGGAGGGGAAGAGAGAGAGGGAGAGAGAGAATCCCAAGCAGTTTTTGCACTGTCGGTGCTGAGCCTGATGCAGGGCTCAATCTCATGAGCCGTGAGATCATGACCTCAGCCAAATTGGAGAGTTGGACACTTAATCAACTGAGCCACCCAAGTGCCCCTCCTTTTGAGTCAGTTTGATAGTTTGTGTTTTTCTGTGAATCTGTCCATTTCCTCTAAGTTATTTCATTTATTGGCATATACTTATTTATAATATTCATTTATAATCTATTTCCCCCTGTAGATTAGATAGTAATGTTCTCTCTCATTTCTCTTTCTAGTTACTTGAGTCTTTTCTCTCCTTCTCTTCCTCTCTCTTTCTCTTCCCCTCACCCCCCTTTTTTGGTTAATCTGTCTAAACACTTGTTAATTTTTATCTTTTTTAATGAAACATTTTGGTTTTGTTGATTTTCTCCATTGGTTTTCTATTCTATATCTCATTAATCTCCATTCTAACATTTGTTATTTCTTTACTTATTTTTGCTTTTGGTTTAGTTTGCTTCTGTTTTTTTTTTCCAGGGTCTTAGGTAGAAGGTTTGGCTATTAATTTGAGATCCTTCTCCCTTCAATATAGATGTTTAAGGCTATAAACTTCTGTCTGAACACTTCTTTAGATGCATCCCATAAGTTTTTGTGTTATATGTTTTTGAGATGTGTTCATCTCAAAGTATTTTCTAATTTACCTTTTTATTTTTATTTTTAGCTTTTGACAGTTTAAATATGATGTGTGTGGGTGTCGATTTCTTTGAATTTGTTCTAGATGAATCTCAGATTTTTAGATGTATAAAGTTTTTAAAAATCAAATTTGGGAAATTTTTGGCCATTTTTTCAAACATTCTTTCTATCCTTTTCTCTTTTTCTAGAATTTCCTCTATGTGTATGTTGCTATGCTTGATGATGTCCCATTGTTCTTTGAAAGTTTGTTAATCATTATTATTATTTTTTGCTTTGGTAAAACTTTCTCTTTCTGTTTTTTATTATTTTTTCATCATGATAACTGTGCTCTTTAATCCTCATCACCTATTTCACCGACCCCCTTCACTTATTTCCCCTCTGGTAACCATCAGTTTGTTCTCTATACTTAAGAATCTGTCTCTTGGTGGGGCACCTGGGTGGTTCAGTCGGTTAAGCGTCCAATTCTTGATCTCAGCTCGGGTCATGATCTCAAGGTTCGTGGGTTCAAGCCCCACATGGGGCTCTGTGCTGATGGCCCAGAGCCTGCTTGGGATTCTGCCTTCTTCTCTCTGCCCCTCCCTTACTATGCTCCCTCTCTCTCTCTCTCTCTCAGAATAAATGAATAAACTAAAAAAAAAAAAAAAAGGAATCTGTTTCTTGGTTTGTCTCTGTCTTTTTCCTTATATCATTTGTTTTGTTTCTTAAATTCCACATATGACTGAGATGTATGATATTTTTTCTTTTTCTGATGGACTTTTTACTTAGCATTATACTCTCTAGTTCTAGCTATGTAGTTGCAAATGGCAAGAATTCATTCTCTTATATGGTTGAAGGTATATATATATACCTTCATCTATTGATGGACACTTGAGCTGCTTCCATAGTTTGGTTTTTGTAAATAATACTGTAATAAACATGGGGGTGCATATATCCCTTAAAATTAATGATTTTTGTATTTTTTGGGTAAATATTCAGTAGTATGATCGCTGGATCATAGGGTAGTTCTATTTTTAAGGTTTTTTGAGGTATCTCTACACTCTTTTCCACAGTGGCTGCACCAGTTTGCATTCCTACCAAAAATGCACAAATATTCCTTTCTCTCCACATCCTCACCAACCTTTGTTTCTTGTGTTTTTGATTTTACCCATTCTAACAGGTGTGAGATGATATTTCACTGTGGTTTTGATTTGCATTTCATGGTGATGCATGAAGTTGAGCATCTTTTCATATGTTTGTTGGCCCACTGAATGTTTTCATTGGAGCAATGTCTGTTCATTTCTCCTGCCCATTTTTATTTACTTATTTAAATTTTTTTAAATGTTTATTTATTTTTGAGAGACAGAGAGAGACAGAGCATGAGTGGGGGAAGGTCAGAAAGAGGGAGACACAAAGTCTGAAGCAGGCTTCAGGCACTGAGCTGTCAGCCCAGAGCCCGATATGGGGCTCAAACTCACAGACTGTGAGATCATGACCTGAGCCGAAGTCGGATGCCCAAGTGACTGAGCCACCCAGGCGCCCCTCTCCTGCCCATTTTTAAATTAGATTATTTGTTTCTTTGAGTGTTAAGTTTTATCAGTTTTTTTAAATATATTTTGGATACTAATCCTTATTGGATATGTCATTTGCAAATATCTTCACCCATTCTGTAGGTTGACCTTTAGTTTTGTTGATTGTTTCCTTTGCTATCCAAAACCCTTTTATTTTGATGGAGTCTCAATGGTTTATTTTTGCTTTTATTTCCCTTGACTCAGAAGACATATCTAGAAAAGTGTTGCTATGGCTGTAGTCATAGAAATTACTGCCTGTGTTCTCTTTTGGGACTTTTATGATTTCAGGTCTCACATTTAGGTCTTTAATCCATTTTGAGTTTATTTTTGTGTAAGTTGTAAGAAAGTGGTATATAGCTGTCCAGTTTACTCAATACCATTTGTTGAAGAGAATGTCTTTTTCCCTGTGAATATTCATTCCTCCTTGGTCAAAAATTAATTGAACATATAATTGTGGGTTTATTTTTGGGGTTTCTATTCTGTTCTGTTGATCAATGTCTCTATTTTTACGCCAGTACCATACTGTTTCAATTACTACCGTTTTGTAGCATAACTTGAAATCTGGAATTGTGGTAACTCCAGTTTTGTTTTCTTTTTCAAGGTTGCTTTGGCTGCTGGAGGTCTTTTGTGGTTCCGGGCACATTTTAGGATTTTTGGTTCCAGTTCTGTGAAAAATGCTGTTGGTATTTTGATGAGGATTACATTAAATGTGTAGGTTGCTTTGGGGAGTATAGACATTTTACCAGAATTTCTCTTGCTCTTCATGATAATGGCCTTATGAAGAAGAGATCCTGTAGTGCCCTTCGGTGCATTGTCCCCTCTCAGGGCCTGGCGCTTCAGGTAATACCTCTAATGTGTTTTGTATATACTCTGCTGTTAAGTCTTCGCCTCTGTTTCCTTCATTCCAGTTGTCTACAGAGGTTATATTTGCCTATTGTGGGCAGCGTTTGATCCCTAGCAGGAGTTGGCATGTTTTAACCAAGTGTGCAGCGGTCTGTTGCAAAATGAGACATGCCCCAACTTCCATGTAAACTAAGGTCCTGCAAAACACATGGGATGGGAGATGTGTTGGCAGGGTTTGCAGGGGTCTTCGGAAGGAGGAGGCCTGCAGCCCCAGGACTAAGTGTTGCATGACTGGGAAGGATGGATGTGCTGAAGGGCAGGGGTGGGAGAGTGGGACTTGGTGTAAGCAAGTTAGGCATGGAGTGGGTACACAGGGCTGGGGGTGGGGGTGGGGGAGGGAAAATGATGCCTGACAGCTCCTTTGTTCCTGGAGGGGTCTCCCTGTGATCTCTGTCTCTCTGAGCCACACTCTGAAGTGAGCAAATAACTCTTTTCCTGTCTGCTCTGACCCGGTGTTTTTCAAACTGCTCGTTCTATGCTGTATCCGCTGGACTGTTTGTTGTGCTGTCTCTTTAAGGGTGCGGACCCTGCTTCCTAAAGCTCTCTAGGCTCTCCCAGAGCCAAGCCCACCAATTTTTTAAATCTCAGGCTTTATGTCCTGCTGGCTGTAAGAACTCACAAAATTTGGCCCCTCTCGCTTTCAAAGGCAAATGTTATGGGGATTTGTCCTCCATGTTTGTGAGCTTCGAGGTGTGAAAATCTGTTTTTCACCCTTCTCTCTAACTTCTAACCCCACTCCCCTCCCAGCACAGGTGGCTGACGTCCATTTCTTTTCCAGACCACATCTTTGCCCTTCCTACCTTCTTTGATGTGGCCCTTTCTCTACCTTTAGTTGTGAAATCTGTCCTACCAGTATTTGGATTATTTTCTGTGTTATGCTGATGTAAATATTCTGTAGTTGTATCCACAGAACAAGGCAGGCTTAGAGTCCTCCCACTCCACCGTCTTCCCAACTGACCTGGCTCTGTTAATTTTTATTCATCATTTTTTTTCTTTCTATTCTTCAGACGGAGCAATTTCATTAGATAACTCTTCAAGTTTGCTGGTTATATCCTCTGCCTGATTAAATCTGCTCCTGAGCCCATCTAATGAATTTCTCATTTCAGTTATTGTAGTTTTCTGCTCTAGAATTTCTGTTTGGTTTGCTTTTTTTAATGAAGATTTTATTTTTAAGTAATCTCTACACCCACTATGGGGGTTGAACTCACAACCCTGAGATCAAGAGTTGTATACTCTACCAAGCCAGCCAGGCACCCCACTATTTGGTTGTTTTTAAAATTCTACAATGATATTCTCTGTTTTGGGAGACATTTTCATGCTTTCCTTTACTTCTTTAGAAGTAGTTGCTTTTAGTTTTTTGAACATATTTAAAAAGCTGATTTCATGCTTTTCTAGCAAGTAAAATGTATGGAACTCTTCGGGGAAGTTTTTATTAATTACTTTTTTCTTTGTGTGTGGGCCATACTTTCTCATTTCTTTGCATGTCTTACATTTCTATTGAAAGTTGGACATTTTAAATATTATAATGTGAGAATTTTAGGGATCAGTTTCTCTCGTAGGGACTATTATTATTGTTATTTGTTGCTATAGTTTGGTTAGTACTCTTATGATCTGATTGTATAAAGTCCGTATTCTGCTCAGAAGGATTAGTGCTCAGCTAATTATCAGACAGAGATTTCCCTAAACATCTCCCAGTCTTTTCCAAAAGGCTATGTGTGCGTGTTGGACCACACCTTCCACGCTCAGCCAGATACCTTATAACTCTGCTTTAGTTTTTACTTCCTGCTTGGCAAAGCCTCAACATAGCCCAAGGTGAGAGCTTAGGGGATTCTTAAATCTTCCCTGGGCACAGTCTTGGGTGGGTACGTGGCTATCTAGCTTCTCTGGAATTTGTTGGAACTTTTCAAAACCACTACAGACACCTCCTTCCGTAGGTTTACCTTTTAAGCTTTTTGATTATCTTATTGTTCACTTCAACTGTAACCTACTGCTTCAGTATCCACAGTATCAAAGGATTAACTGTTTTTGACAACCTGATTGTTTTTGACAAATACCCTGGAGAAAAACTTCTTTGCTTTGGGCAGTCAGGTGAAATAAAGACAGCCTTGCGAGTAGGGTCTTCCATGGAACCACTAGGCAGATCAAATAATAGGGATAATCTGGAAACGGGGCTTTGAAAGAGATCCAGCTGTGTTCCTCATCCTCCATTGGTTGCCAGAGTGTTTCCACCATGATTGCAAACCATTAGTTTTCCAGGTTACTGCAGAATTGGGAATGTGGGCTGGTGATAGGGCACGTTAAAACATCATATGTCCTATTGTTATTATTGAGATTTAACTATTTGTCTTGAATAAATATTTCCTAGGTTTTGAAAGATGTTGGTTAATTTCCAGCGTTCTGAAAATGTTACTTCTGGCCATTTTTTCCCAGTGTTCTCCTTGTTTTCATAGAGAAGATGGTTTTTTGATTTTCTTATTCTGCCATTTGCACTAACTTGACTCACTAAATTAATTTTTGATCATAAAAAATATATATTTAATTACAAATATTTAATGATACAGATAACTATATCATTAGGCTATTATTTGTATTAATCCACATAGTTTTAGAGACTGTTTTCAAGAAGTCTTGGTGCTTGAAGCATTACAATAGCATACGGGCGCCTGGGTGGCTCAGTCAGTTAAACTTCCGACTTCCGCTCAGGTCATGATCTCACAGTTCATCCGTTCAAGCCCCGCGTGGGGCTCTGTGCTGACAGCTCGGAGCCTGGAGCTTGCTTCGGTTCTGTGTCTCCCTCTCTCTTTGCCCCTCCCCTGCTCACGCTTTCTCTCTGTCTCTTTCTCTCTCAAAAATAAATAAACATTAAAAAATTTTACAATAGCGTAATACATTTTGAACACAACTAATGTGAATAATTGAAGTGTCTTGTTAAAGTCAGTGAGCTACAAGCTGCATATCACATACTTCCAACACCTAGTCTCATCTTTGTGTGCTCCTCCTCTAACCTCTCCAGAGTTCATTGCAAAGACACAGGTTTAGGATGCAATGACGAGGCTATTATTCTGGCCCTACAAGTTCAGAGTGAGCTTCAGAATCCGGAGCAAGCACTGAAGGTCAAGATTCTTATGTGACCTGGTTACTGACTCCTGTTGTTATGGGATGAGACGGAGAGTCTAAACAATTTTGCTTCATTTGTAAATGAAAACACACATACACACACACAGAAATTAAAATAAAAGATAAATAGTAGATACCTATATATTCAAGCAGGAAAATGTACTTTTTTTCTCATTTTCTGTTCTAAGACGTAACCTATTTTTTTGTATTACAACTGTCAAATCATTTTGATTTGTTCAAAGAAAGAGATTAACTCCCTGGATACCAACAACCAAATAATCTGTGTCCTTCCTCTTCGACTTCCTACTCTGCCTCCAGCGTCCTTCCCAGGCACACCCAGAAATTATATACAGTATATATATTATTTCATTCAGCCTCCTTGTGAATGGCTAAGAAAGTGGGGAAACTGAGTTTACCACATGGTGAGTCAAACTTTTCTTTTAGGGAATTTGGCTTAAACCCAAGTGTTTTGAGCTGTAAATTTGACAGGCGTTCAGAAAGAGTCTTTGCCTGGACTCATCCTGGAACACTCGGTGCCACACCTACTTCAGAGTTGTACAGCCCAGGTTCGTACAAGGTGTGGCATGCAGGATTGAGCTCAGTTGAAATCATAAATGACATGTTCCCAGCCTCCTCTTTGCTGCATTACTGAGCAGTCTTCCTATTACTTAACATTTCACTCCTCTCGTTGTACTAAAACTGCTTCCAGGAAAAAGATTTGAGAAATTGATCAACTCCACAAAAGATGAAGGATCAGACTGAATAAACACTCCTTTCAAGAGCATTTGTTCTTTCTTTCTTTCTTTCTTTCTTTCTTTCTTCCTTTGTCCGTCCTTCCTTCCTTCCTTCCTTCCTTCCTTCCCTCCTTCCAAAATTCATTCCCCATGCTATACTTTTCATCCCCATGACTTGTTTATTCTATAACTGGAAGTTTGTACATCTTCGTTCCCTTCACCTGTTTTACTGATCCGCCACCCTCTCCTTTCTGGCAATCACCAGTTTGTTCTCTGTGTTTATGATTCTTTCTTTTGTTTTGTTTTTACTTTGTTTTGTCAGATTTGACATGTAAGTAAAATCATATGGTATTTGTCTTTCTCTGTCTCACTTATTTTACTTAGCTTGATAACCTCTAGGTCCATCCGTGTTGTCATGAATGGCAAGATCTCATTTTTCATAGGCTAAGTAATGTTCCATTGTGTATGCAAATGACATTTTCCTTATCCATTCATCTATTGATAGACATTTAGATTGCTCCCATATCTTTGCTATTATAAATAATGCTTCAATAAACATAGGGCTGCATATATCTTATTGAATTAGTGTTTTTGTTTTCTTCAGGTAAGTATACAAAAGTGGTATTACTGGATTTTAAGGTATTTCTACTTGTAATTTTTGGAGAAAACTTTACAGTGTTTTCTAGAGTGGCTGTACCAATTTACATTCCCTCCAACAGTGCATGAGAGTTCCCTTTTCTCCACATCCTCACCAACATTTATTATTTCTTATCTTTTTGTTACAAGTCATTTACATTTCCCTGAGGATTAGTGATGTTGAGCATCTTTGTATATGTCTGTTGGCCATCTCTATGTGTTCTTTCAGACTCTCTGCTCGTTTTTTAATTGGATTATTTGTTGTTGATGGTGTTGGTGTTGAGTTGTATGAGTTCTTTATAGTTTTTTTTGGATATTAACCCTTTATAGTCAGATATGTCATTTGTGACTATCTTCTCCCACTCACTAGATTGCCTTTTTGTTTTGTTGATAGTTTCTTTCATTGTGCAAAAAAGCTTTTGAGTTTGATGTAGTTTTATTGTTATTATTATTATTACTTTTTTGCCTTTGTTTCCCTTCCCCAGAGAAACATATCCAGCAAGATATTGCTAAGGCCGATGTCCAAGAATTTACTATGTTTTATTTTAGAAGTTTCAGGGTTGCAGTTCTTACGTTTAAGTCTTTAATCCATTTTGACTTTATTTTTGTGTATGGTGTTAGAAAGTGGTCCAGTTTCAATCTTTTGAATACAGCTGTCTGTTTTCTCATGCCATTTATTGGAGAGACTGTCTTTTTCCCATTGTCTATTCTTGCTTTCTTTGTCATAGATTCATTGACAATATAAGCATGCCTTTATTTTGGGGCAGTTTATTCTATTCTATTCATCTGTGCATTTTTTTCCCCCACTATTATACTGTTTTGATGTCTATAGTTTTGTAGTATTAACTTCTCAAGATTGCTTTGGCTATTTGGGGTATTTTGTTGTTCTATACAAACTTCAGGACTATTTGTTCTGTTCTGTAGAAAATACTATTGGTATTTTTTTTTCCAGAGAACAAACACGACTGGTATTTTGAGAGGGATTGCATTGATTCTGAAGATTGCTTAGGGTAGTATGAATATTTCAACCATATTAATTCTTCTAATCCAGGAGCATGGTATAAATTTCCTTTTACTTGTGTAGTTTTCCATTTTTTATCGTCTTACAGTTTTCAGAGTGCAAGGTTTTCTCCTTTTTATTTAAGTTTATTCCTAGGTATTTCATTATTTTTGATGCAGTGGTAAATGAGATTGTTTCCTTAATTTCTCTTTTTGTTAGTTTGTTATTAGTATATAAAAGTGCAACAGACTTCTATTAAGTTTGTATCCTGCAACTCTACTGAATTCATTTCTTAGTACTAATAGTTTTTTGATAAGGTCCTTAGGGTTTTCTATATATAATATCATGTCACCTGCAAATAGTGACTTTTACTTCTTTCTTATTTTCATGCACTTTATGTCTTTTTCTTGTCCAGTTGCTGTGGCTAGGACTTCTAACACTATGTTGAATAAAAGTGGCTAGAGTATATATACTTGGTGGGTTTTTTTTTTTTTTGATCCTAGAGGAAAAGTTTTCAATATTTCACCATCAAATATTATAATCACTGGATTTGTCATATATAACCTTTATTATGTTGAGGTATGTTGTATGTTTGTGTATTTCCAGCTACATTTATTTCTTGGTCTTTTTTTGTGATTATCATATATTGTTTATTTATTTTTTAATATTTTTAAACTTACATAAAATTTCAAAATTACAGAAAAGTTGTAAGAATAGTGAAAATAACTCCTATACAATCCAGATTTGATAATGTTAAACATTTTGCCACATTTAAAAATTATCTTTATATATAGATATATAGTATAGCCCAAAACTTCTCTGAGCCATTTGAGAGTAAATTGCATACATTATGTACCTTTATTTCATAAAAACTTAATGTGTATTTCCTAAGAACAATAATATTGTTTGTTTGTTTGTTTGTTTATTGAGAGACAGAGTTTTAACCAAATGAGCCACCCAAGCACCTCAGAACAATAATATTCTTTTAAATATTTATAGTTATAAAATTCAGGAAACTTAAATTTATACGATACTTCTACTCAAACTATATTCTGTACTCCAGTTTTGTCTCTTTTTTTTTTTTAAATTTTTTTTTTCAACGTTTATTTATTTTTGGGACAGAGAGAAACAGAGCATGAACGGGGGAGGGGCAGAGAGAGAGGGAGACACAGAATCAGAAACAGGCTCCAGGCTCTGAGCCATCAGCCCAGAGCCTGACGCGGGGCTCGAACTCACGGACCGCGAGATCGTGACCTGGCTGAAGTCGGATGCTTAACCGACTGTGCCACCCAGGCGCCCCCAGTTTTGTCTCTTGTATTACTAATTTGTTTTTTAAGGCAATGATTTTTCCAGTATAAAATCTACTATACAATCATGCATTGTACCTAGCCATATCTCATTGGTTTATACTAATTTTAACTGGGAACAGTTTGGTGTTATGTCACTGATATTTTTGAATAATTCAGGGTATTTTGTAAACTATAACTTAATTTGTGTTTGTCTCACTTTATGATTGGATTTAGATTATGGAAATAATACTGTTTATGATGTATCCTTCTCAAAGATACACATGATGACCTTTTCCCCCTTAAAGGTGATGTTAACTTTGATTACTTGTGTTAAATCTTGTCTGGTTTCTCACTACGTCGTTATTTTTCTTCTTGTAATTAATAAGTAACTGATTATTATTAATTTAATAATTAATACATTGAATTGTTTCTTATTTCCAATCTTTCCATTTTATGTTTATATCTCATGTTCCTTTCCTTATTTTACGCCAATGGACAGATAAGTAGGAATATTGATAATAAGTTTTTTGTCCTGTTCTAGTTTTTATTTTTTTTTTTATTTTTTTTTTAATTTTTTTTTTTTCAACGTTTATTTATTTTTGGGACAGAGAGAGACAGAGTGTGAACAGGGGAGGGGCAGAGAGAGAGGGAGACACAGACTCGGAAACATGCTCCAGGCTCCGAGCCATCAGCCCAGAGCCCGACGCGGGGCTCGAACTCACGGACCGCGAGATCGTGACCTGGCTGAAGTCGGACGCTTAACCGACTGCGCCACCCAGGCGCCCCTGTCCTGTTCTAGTTTTTAAAGACTCCCTTCTTCCTTCCTTATTCTCCTTGAATTTCTTTTTTATTTTAATACCTTTATTTTTTGGTGAGCATATTTTATTAAATATATATACATATATATGGAAATTGTGCATTCACCTAAGTTTTGAAAAATTTTGGCATAATGTTGAACATAGTATTTCCTTCCATTTTAATTCTGTGTACGTGTCTAGTGATGTCCCCAACCTACTATTATTTCTTTGCTTTTTGTCTTTTTTTCTTTTTATTGATCATGCAACAGGTTTGAAAATGTTATTAGCAGTCTACAAGAATCACCTTTTAGTTTCATTGATCTCTATTGTATTCATTTCCCCCTTCTCTTTCTATATCATCTTATGTTTTTTTCTCCTCCCTCCACTTTCTTTAAGAATGTGTTGCTCCTCGGGGCGCCTTGGTGGCGAAGTCGGTTAAGTGTCCGACTTCAGCCAGGTCATGATCTCACGGTCCGTGAGTTCGAGCCCCGCGTCAGGCTCTGGGCTGATGGCTCAGAGCCTGGAGCCTGTTTCCGATTCTGTGTCTCCGTCTCTCTCTGCCCCTCCCCCGTTCATGCTCTGTCTCTCTCTGTCCCAAAAATAAATAAACGTGGAAAAAAAAAATTAAAAAAAAAAAAGAATGTGTTGTTCCTCTTTGTCTCCTCTTTGTCTCTTTGTGTTGCTCCTCTTATTAAGTTGGCTCTTGAGCTTTTGTTAATAAGTATTTATGAACATAAGTTCCCCTCACAGCACTGCTTTGACAATACCCCATAAATTTTGGTATGCAGTGTTTATGTTTTGGTTGTATCTACATATGTAAAAATTATTATTATTTGTGTTCTTTGATCCATGAGTTACTGAGAAGTGTTTTTAAATGCCCAAATGTATGGGTTTTAAAGGTTATCCTTCTATCATTGATTTCTAAGTTAACCTCTTTGCCCTAAAGTATGATCAGCGTGTGACGCTTCTTAATTGTTGACTTTCATTTTACCCCCTTTGCATGTCCTTGCCATTAACAATTCTTGTCAGCTTCCTCTTCAGAATATACCCAAGATATGAACACTGTTTGCCACCTTCCCTACTACCATGCTACTCCATGTCACTATCATCTGTCACCAAGACTACTAACACAGACTCCCACATAGTCATTCTGTTTCTCTTTTCCTCCTACAGGTTATTATTCTTCTGAATAAAAGTCAAAGTCTGTTCAGTAGTCTGTAAGACGCTACATGATCTTTGCTCACGCATCTTTACCCTTTGGTCTTATTCTCCTACCATTTGATCACCTTCTTAATCAATACATTCTAAAAATACCAGCTCATTAATCATGTCCTGATCATGCCAGCAATGTGTCCCTTTCAAGGCCTTAGAAGTTTTTGTTTTCTTCTTGTAAAATGAACTTGCCTTTAAAATCCTGATGTTTCTATTTGCTTTCTCACCTCCTTTAACTTATTGCTCAAATATTACATTCTCAGTGAGGTCTCTAAGCACTCTTTTATAAAGGTCAAGCCCTTTACCAGGCACTCCCTATGAGCCTTCCTAATATTTTTGTTTATCTATAGCATTCATCACCACTGACATACCAAATATGTCACTAGAATATAAGTGCCATGAGGGCAATAATTTTTGTAATATTTTATAAGTCTCATTATAACATTTCTTGCAACTAGAAGTCTACCTGACAGTGAGCAATCTATAAATATTAAGTGCCATAATGTACAAAAAACAATAGTCCCAAATAATGGATGATTCAAACATAAATGATTAAACCAGAAATAGACACTTGATTAAAAACAATATATTTAATAATTACAAAAGTTGGCTTCTTAAACATATATAGTAGATCATTATCTAGAAAACACATTTAGAAGGACAAGTATGTAAATTAGAAAGTATAATTCAGAATAAGAACACATAAAAATGACAAAACAGGAAGTGAATAGTCTATATTATGTGGAAAACAGTTATATGATATGATGTATAAATATATGTTAAAAAATTTGAAAAATTTTTTTTCAAATTTTTATTTAAATTCAAGTATACTGTTGTTGATAATGCTTCTATAAACATTATAAACATTGGGGTGCATATACCCTTTTGAATATGTATTTTTGTGTCATTTGGGAAAGGGTAGTTCTATTTTTAGTTTTTTGAGGAACCTCCGTACTGTTCTTTAGAGTGGCTGCACCAGTTTACATTCCCAACAAAAGCACAAGAGCGTTCTCCTTTCTCTCCATCCTCACCACCACCTGTTTCCTGAGTTGTTCATTTTAGACATTCTGACAGGTGTGAGGTGGTATCTCATTATGGTTTTGATTTGTATTTCCCTGATGATGAGTGATGTTGAGCATCTTTCCATGTGTCTCTTAGCCATCTGGATGTCTTCTTTGAAAAGTGTCTATTCATATGTTCTGCCCATTACTTAACTGGATTATTTGTTTTTGGGTGTTGAGTTTAACAAGTTCTTTATAGATTTTGGATACTAACCCTTTATCAGAATTGTCATTTGCAAATGTCTCCTCCCATTCCATACGCTACCTTTTAGTTTTGTTGATAGTTTCCTTTGTTATGCAGAAGCTTTTTATCTTGATCAGGCCCCAATAGTTTATGTTTGCTTTTGTTTCCCTTGGTTTTGATGACGTGTCTAGTAAGAAGTTTGCTGCAGTCAAAGGCATAGAGATTACGGCTTGTGTTCTCCTTTAGTATGTTGATGGTTTCCTGTCTCACATTAAGTCTTTCACCCATTTTGAATTTATTTTTGTGCATAGTGTAAGAAAGTCATCCAGTTTCATTTGTCCACATGTCAACGTCCAGTTTTCCCAACACTATTTGCTGAAGAGACTCTATTTTCCATTGGATATTCTTTCTTCCTTTTCAAAGATTATTTGAGCATATAGTAGTGGGTCAATTTCTGGGTGTTCTATTTTGTTCCATTGATCTGGGTTTGTGCCAGTAGCATACTGTCTTGATGACCACAGCTTTGTCATATAGCTTGAAATCTACAATCATGATGCCTCCAGTTTTGCTTTTTTTTTTTTTCTTCAGGGTTGCTTTGGCTATTCAGGATCTTTTGTGGTTCCATATAAATTTTAGGATTATTGAAAGCTGGTGTTTTTTTTTTTTAAGTTTATTTATTTATTTATTTTGAGAGAGAGACAGAGAAAGAGAGAGAGTGTGGGAGGGGCAAAGAGAGGGAGAGAGAGAGAGAATCCAAAGCAGCTCTGCCCTATCAGCACAGAGCCCAAGGTGGGGCTCAAACCCGCAAATGGTGAGTTCAGGACTTGTGGCAAAATCAAGAGTTGGATGCTTAACCGACTGAGTCACCTGGGCACCCCGCTGGTAGGTTTTTGATAGAGATTGCATTAAATGTGTAGATTCCTTTGGGTAGTATAGACATTTTAACAATGTTTGTTCTTCCAATCCATGAGCATGGAATGTTTTTTCCACTTCTTGTATCCTTTTAATTTCTTTCATAAGTGTTTTATAGTCTTTAGAGTACAGACCCTTTACCTCTTTAGTTAGACTTATTCCTACGTATCTTATTACTTTGGGTGTAATTGTAAATTTGATTAATTTCTCAATTTCTTTTTCTGCTGCTTTATCGGTGTGCAGAAATTTCTGTACATTGGTTTTATATCATGCAACTTTGCTGAATTCATCTATTAGTCTAGCAATTTTTTGGTGGAATCTTTCAAGTTTTCTACATAGAATATCATATCTTCTGCAAATAGTGAAAATCTTACTTCTTCCTTTCCAATTTCTATTACTTTTATTTATCTTTGTTGTCTGCTGAGGCTATGCAAAATAGTACTATGTAAAATAGTAATGGTGAGAGTGGACATCCTTGTTTTGTTCCTGACCATAGAGAAAAATCTTTCAGTTTTTCCCATTGAGTATGATATTAGCTGTGGGTCTTTTGTATATGGCCTTTATGATGTTGAGGTATGTTCCATCTATCCCTACTTTGTTGAGGATTTTTTTAAATCAAGAATGGATGCAGTATTTTGTTAAATGCCTTTTCTGCATCTATTGAGAGGATCATACAGCTCTTATCCTTTTTTTTTATTAATGTGGTATATCATGTTGTTTGAGTTGTGAATGTTGAACAAGCCCTTCAGCCCAAGAATAAATCCCACTTGATTGTGGTAATTCTTTTAATGTACTCCTGGATTCAATTTGCTAGTATCTTTTCGAGAAATCTTACATCCATATTCTTCAGGAATTTTGGCTTGTGATTCTCCTTTTTAGTGGGGTCTTTGGTTTTGGAATCAAGGTAATGCTGGCCTCATAGAATGAGTTTGGAGGTTTTCTTTCCATTTCTTTTAATTGGAACAGTCTGAGAAGAATAGGTAGTAACTCTTCTTTAAATGTCTGGTAGAATTCCACTGGGAAGCCACCTGGTCTTAGACTTCTTTTGTTGGAAGATTTTTAATGACTGATTCGATTTCTTTGCTGGTTATGTATCTGTTCAATTTTTCCATTTCTTCCTGCTTCAGTTTTAGTACTTGTATGTTTCTAGGAATTTATCTGTTTCTTCTAGATTGCCCAGTATGTTGGCATATCATTTTTTGTAATATTCTCTTATAATTTTTTTGTATTTCTGTGGTGTTGGCTGTCATCTCTCCTCTTTCATTCATGATTTTATCTATTTGGGTCCTTTCTCTTTTCTTTCTGAATAGTCTGGTAATAGGGGCTATTACTTCTTTCGAAGAACCAGCTCTTAGTTTCATTGGGCTATTCTACTGTTTTTTGTTTGTTTGTTCCTATATCATTTATTTCTTGTCTAATCTTTATTATTTCTCTTCTTCTGCTGGCTTTACACTTTTATTTGGTGTTCCTTTTCTAGCTCCTTTAGGTGTAAAGTTAGGTTGTGTATTTGAGACTTTTCTTGCTTTCTTGAGGTGGGCCTGTATTGTTATATACTTCCCTCTTAGGACAGCCTTTTCTGCATCCCAAAGGTTTTGGATTGTCGTGTTTTATTTTTTATTTGCTTTCATGTAATTTTTAATTTCTTCTTTAATTTCCTGGCTAATCAATTCATTCTTTAGTAGGATGTTCTTTACCTTCATGTATTGGAGGTCTTTCTGAATTGTTTCTTGTGGTTGACTTCAAGTTTCATAGCGTTGTGATCTGAAAATATGCATGGTATGATCTCGATCTACTTGTTGAGGGCTGATTTGTGACCCAGTATGTGATCTACTCCAGGATGAAATGTTCTGAATATGTCCGTTAAGTTCATCCAATACAGTGTTTCAGCCAAAGCCATTGTGTCCTTGCTGACTTTCTGCTTAGATGATCTAATGTTGTAAGTGGGGTGTTAAAGTCTCCTACTATTATTTTATTATTATCAAGAAGTTTCTTCATGTTTGTGATTACCTGATTTACATATTTGGGTTATCCATGTTGGGGGTATAAATATTTACATTGTTAGTTCTTCTTGATGGATAGACTCCTTTATTATGATATATTATATTATTATGATACAGTGCCCTTCTTAATCTCTTGTTACAGTCCTTGATTTTAAATCTAGTTTGTCTGATACAAGTATGGCTACTCCAGCTTTCTTTTGATGTCCATTAGTATCATAGATAGCTCTGTATCTTCTCTCTTTCAATGTGCAGGTATATTTAGGTCAAAAATGAGTTTCTTGTAGGCATCATATAGATATGTCCTATTTTTTTCCCCATTGTGATATCCTACACTTTTTTTTTTGATTGGAGCCTTTAGTCCATTTACATTCAGAGTGATTATTGATAGACATGAATTTAGTACCATTGTGTTACCTGTAAGTTGGTGTTTCTGCTGATATTCTCTGGTCCTTTCTAGTCTTTGTTGCTTTTGGTATTTCTTTCCCACTCAACGAGTCCCCTTTCATATGACCTGCAGGGTAGGTTTATTGGTTACAAATTCCTTTAGTTTTTGTTTGTCTGGGAAACTCTATCTCTCCTTCTATTCTGAATGACAGCCTTGCTGGATAAAGTGTTTTTGGCTGCATATTTTCCCCATTAAGCATGTTGAATATTTCATGCCACTCCCTTCTGATCTTCCAAGTTTCTCTTGACTAATCTGCTGCAAACCTGTTTTGTCTTTCCTTGTAGGTTAAGGAATTTTTTCCCCTGCTACTTTCTGGATTCTTTCCTTTTCTGTGTATTTTGTGAATTTGACTATCATATGTCTTGGTGCAAGTTGGCTTTTATTGAATTTGATGGGAGTTCTCTGTGCTACTGGATTTTGATTTCTGTTTCCTTTCCCAGATCAGGGAAGTTTTCAGCTATAATTTGCTCAAATAAATCTTCTGCCACCTCCCCTTGTTTTTTCTCTTTTCTTTTTTCTGGGATTCCTATGATACGAATTTTAATATGCTTTATAAAGTCCCTGAGTTCTCTAAGTGTACATTGTAATCCAATACTTTTCTTTCCTTCTTCTTTTCAGCACATTTTATCTTCTATATCACTGACTTGTCCCTCTGCGTCATCCATCCTCATTGTCATTGCATCCAGTTTGTTTTGCATCTTGATTATAACCTTTTTTATTTTGGCCTGACTAATTTTTTGTTCTTTTATCTCTGCAGTAAGGGACTCTCTAGTTCTATGCTTTCCTCAAGTCCAACTAGTATCTTTATGACTGTTATTTTAATTTTTTTAATGTTTATTTATTTGTGAAGGAGAGAAACACAGAGCATGAGTGGGGGAAGGGCAGAGAGAGAGGAAGACACAGATTCTGAAGCAGGCTCAGGCTCTGAGCTGTCAGCACAAATCCTGATGCAGGACCAAACTCACAAACTGTGAGATCATGATCTGATCCAAAGTCAGAAACTTAACTGAATGAACCACCCAGGCATCCCATGATTAATGTTGTAAATTGTGAATTAGACATCTTATATATCTACATTGCTTAAATCCCTGGCTGTAACTTCCTCCAGTCCTTTCTTTTGTGATAAATTCTTCCATCTTGTCATTTTGTCTAGGTCACTGTTTTTTTTTTTTGTGATTCTTGGGAAAGCCTGTTATATTCTTGTTCCTGAGAGTAATGGCTATATTAAGAAGAAGTCCTATATTGTCTTGGGTCTGGTGCTTCAGAAAGTGTTTCAGAGCACTCTGCTGTTGTGCTTTGGCTGCTCCTTCCCTCAGATCAATCCTCTGCAGAGTTTCTCCTTGCCTGCACAGGGTAGGTCCACTGTGTGGATCTTGTCGACTGTGTGGCAAGTTTTAACTAGGTGTGTTTTTGTCTGCTTGTTAAAAGAATCTAGATCCTATTTCCCTTAGAGCTGAAGCTTTGCAGCACTCTATAATCAGTAGGCTTGGTGCATGTAAGGGGTTTATGTTGGTCTTCTGGGGGAAGCCTTGCTGTGCTGATTCTCAGGTGGACTTACCGTAGTGGAGATGCACCTGTAAGGCACAGGGGGGTGGGGCTTGGTGTAAGCACCTCTAGCCTCCACTCAGTGGCTCTTAGTTGCTCACTGAAATAGGTCAGTGCTGATGGGTGGAGGGAAAATGGAGTTGCCCTGCTCTCATACCCAGAGTGGGGAGTTCATGCCTGCCACTCTTCAGGAAGTCCTCACAGAAGAGTGAACAATCTCCCTTCTTGTGCCCCAGCTTGCATTGGATCTTTGCCTTCACCCTGTCTGTGTCCTAGCTGCCTGCCTGCGAGTTCTCCTGTGTTTATCTCATGCCCATGGCTGGGCTTCAAAACTCGAAATTTTAGAGACCTGGCACAGCGCAAGTCCTCACTGATCCTCTGGGGGAGGGCCTGTTCACACTGTGGTCAGTGCTGGTTTGTTCCAGAAATGCAGATGCATGAGTGCACAGTGGCTGGAGGTGATGGTAAAGTGCAGCAAAAAGCCATCACCAAGTGTCAGCAGGTGTCTCAGCAGGTGTCTCTCTTCCTATGTTAGTGAACAGAGCAGCACGTTGGCACCCACCAGCTATTTTGTCCCTGGGGAGGCTGTGTCACCACTCCCAAATACGCTACAGGAAGGGAAATTGTTTCTCCCTGTCTCCCTCAGGTCTCCCTCAGACCATGTTGCCTGCTTCTGGGCCTCTGCTTTCCTTCACTACAGGAACACTGCTACACCTGCCAGGCATGCCCCCCATACCTCCACCCTCCCCGCAATGGTGCAGACCTCCAAAACTTCAGGCTTTGCATTCTGTTGCTCATAGAAACTATGGTAATTATCCCCTCTTCTTTTCCTGGCCAGTGGTTTTGGAGAGGAGTTTTTCTTGTGCAATTTTCTGTGTGCTGTTTTCACTTTTTCTCTCCCTCTCTCTTTCCCTCTTGCTCCCCTCCATGATCAGGGCTCCCTCCCTTCCACAGCACCTGCAATTCTTTTCTCCCCCAAATAAACTCTCTGGAGCTCCTAGCTTCCACAATGTGGCCGTTTTTCTATCTCTGGATGTGCAGCTTGTTCTCTCAGTCCTCAGATTGATTTCTTGGGTGTTCAGAATGATTTGATATTTATCTGGCTGTGTTGGAGGGATGAAGCATACTTAAGGTTCCCTTTCTCCTTTATCATCTTAACTCTTCTCCCCTAAATTAACTCTTCTCCCCTAAATTTAAAAATTAAAAAAATTTCTGATAAATTAAAATTATTGAAATTAACACTTCAAAAACTAGAAAAGCATACTTGCCTACAAACAGAAGGACATTTCCAACTTTATCTGGCAAGCATAGGACCTTTCCTGCCATCACAACATATCTGCTTCAAATGTCTTTGCAACTTGTCTCTTGACTCAGAGAATCACTCTTGTTTCATCATCCTTTGTTAAACTTTAACCCTTTCCATTTCAATTAACCTAGAATTAACCCAATGGAATTTTTTTCTCTGTACATTTTGATTTGATAACCTGTATCAAACAACTCATTTTTGCTAATTTTGCACCAATAGCTACAAGGGCTTCACTCAGCATTATTGCAGCTTTTTGGTCTCAGTCCCGAAGGGCATGCAGGATGCTGGGCAGTCCACTATTCAAAGGCTTCTTAGGCCTTCTGGCTGTAGTTGGCAACAATGATCGGTCCCTTCCAGCTGATATCATTGAAAGGTTTGCAGGAGAGTACAAATTGCTAGGTCAAGAAGTTCCAGATTCATGGCTAATACTCATGTTTTCAGGTTTAGTGTTAGGAAGGCCATGATGTCATCACGTATTAAAATGACATGAACTCTCTTCATTTGTTTGATTGTAAAGAAACTTCCCTTAAATGGAAACACATCAGAGGTTTCTCCCCCAAATTCCTGCAACTATTACAAACTTCTCCTGCCAAGACCAGATGGAGAAGCCTGTGCTACTGGCAATCCATACTCACCATGGGCTCATGCCCACAGAGCAGGTGCACTGTCAGGCTCAGGAGCTACAATCCTTCTGGATCAGATGAAGCTATTGTATCCACATGTCTGACATCCAGAGGGGCTGTCGTACAATTGCAGGTATGCTCAGGTCTCTGTCAAGTGGATGTGATGAAACTGATCTGAGGAAGGGGTGTTTTGCAAAACTCAGAACAAGTGTTCTTGCTCCAGAATGATATACTTTTAGAGTAAGAAGTGATGGACTGTCCAATGAACCAAGCCCTTTTCTGGCAGTTATCACATCTATCACACACCCAGAGCCTCCTGCTTTGAAGTAAACTAATGCTCACTGGAGTAGCCAGTGGCTGGGAAAACTATCCCATAGGTAGACACATGACAAAATGGCCATGGGGGGGTGGCGCTAGGAGTGAGGCCATTTACAATGCCTTCTGAACATTTTTCTGAAGGGCTGGCTTTGTGTTTTACCCATCCCTGAGAAAAGCCCACCTTCACCAAATATCTATTAAGTTGAACAAAGTCCATAATAATATGAAAAAACATTACTAGAACTGGAAACATTTCAGGAAATATATGGAACCTTTTTGATATAGGACACCTCAAACCAATGGAGTCAAGGACCTAATAACTATAAAGAAAAATGCTGCTTGATAAGTAAATGGAAAATATCCCCAGTAGAACCTCCTTAGCAATTTCAGCACCAAACTTCAGAAGAACACACGGCAGCCACAGATCAATTTTTGTATGATCTTGATTATGTCAAAATTTATGAGAACTGCTTCAGGTGCTGGAGACCATACAAAACAGATTAAACAAAAACAACAACAAAAAAACCAAACAATGTTAAGCCATGATTTGAGGGTTGAGACTACATTCTGTGTTCCAAGATTTCCACTTTTGGGCGTGACATGGATTTGTATGTCAATTAACTAGAGACATGTGCAGGAGCATTAAAAACTAAAAATGATAATGCCCACGGTATTAGTTTCCTACAGGTGCCGTAAATGGGGTATAAGTACCACATAATGGGGTGGCTCAAAACAATAGAAATTTATCAACTCACAATTCTGGAGGCTACACGTTCAATCTCAAGGCATCATCAGGTCCATGCTTCCTCTGACACTCACAGTAAAACTGTTCTTTGCTCCTTTCCAGCTTCTTAGGGTTTGTTGGTAATTCTTGGTGTACCTTGGCTTGTAGCCCTAACACTTCAATCTCTGCCCCTGTTATGACATGGCATCTGTCCCTCACATGTCTGTGTGCTTGTGTCTCTCACTTTTTATATGAATATTAGTCATAAGGGAATGCATTCCCATTCTACTCCAGTATGAATTCATCTTAACTGGTTATATCTTTGCCCCTATTTCAAATTAAGATCACATACTGAGGTTTTGAAGTTTAGGACTTTCAACATATCTTTTGGTGGGAAAGGTGGAGAGATGCAATTCAATCCATAACACCCATATGTCCTTGGGGGGAAAAAATCCTGAAAATTTTGTCTTACAAAGAGAGAAATTAGTTACGGTAATTAATTACAAGGAAAGAAAGGATTTTTAAGAATTTTTTTAAATGTTGATTTTATTTTTAATTTATTTTTTTACTGTTTTTAAATTTATTTTTGAGACAGAGACAGAGCATGAGCAGGGGAGGAGCAGAGAGAGGGGGAGACACAGAATCCGAAGCAGGCTCCAGGGTCCGAGCCGTCAGCATAGAGCCCCACGTGGGGCTCGCACTCACAGACTGCAAGACCTTGACCTGAGCTGAAGTCGGGCGCTTAACCAACTGAGCCACCCAGGCGCCCTAGGAAAGAAAGGATTTAAAGGAGATGGTTTAAACAATTAAACCTGGCACAGCTAAATGATGTCAATGTTATAAAGCAACGTACATAGTAAAGTGAAAGTAAAGATGCTTAATATAAAAAATTAAAAGTCTATACACGAAATTAGAGAACATGCCTGTAAAATATTAGAAGATGTGTTAGAAAACAGAAAGCATAAAAGGATCTTAAACTTTTCGTCTTTCACAGCTAAGGATATGGAATGTTACGTCGTTTACATTACCATTATTTTTCAAATTTATTTTTTTATACTTAAAGTTAACTACAACCAGAATCAAGATAAAATTTTTTAACTTCAAATCACAAAAATAGCATATAAGAGTATGAAGAACATATGATCAGTATAAACACAGATAAAGAAAATGTCAGAAGCATAAACAAGAGTAAGTGTAAATCAGAAGACTAAACATACCTATCTACATATAAATACATATTAATGTTCATATTAATACGCACAATTAAAATCATATTAAAAGCCACATATTGAAATATAAGATAAAATGTGCCTATACATAAGGAAGCACCTGAGCAAAATAATAGAGAAACAGTTTTAGAAAAAGAAATACACAAGAATGTACTGAAAAATGCAATGTAGCAGAGAGCATGGTGGGAAGTTTTGGTGGTGATGGAGATAATTCTGAAATGAGACATAGTAGACCATAATGGACAAAGTACAGAGAATTCACTAAGACCAGCGCAGAGGTTTAGGTTATATTAATAAAATTGTATTATGTATATATGTAATGGGTACCAGGACAGGTATATATTTTATTTAGAAGTGTTTCACTTTTGAGGCTCCTGAGTGGCTCAGTCGGTTAGGTGTCTGACTCTTGGTTTCAGCTCAGGGTTCACACGTTTGAGCCTGCATCGGGCTCTGTCCTGAGAGTGCAGAGCCTGCTTGAAATTCTGTCTCCCTCTCTCTCTACCCCTGCCCATTCTCACTGTCTCTGTCTCTCTCAAAATAAATAAATTAATTAAAAAAAGAGAAGTGTTTCATTTTTCCAAGTCTTCTTTAAAAACATTTTTTAATGTTTATTTGTTTTTGAGAGAGAGAAAGAGAGAGAGACACAGTGCAAGCTGGGAAGCGGCAGAGAGAGAGGGAGACACAGAATCCAAAGCAGGCTTCAAGCTCTGAGCTGTCAGCACAGAGCCTGATGCGGGGCTCGAACTCACAAACTGTGAGCTCATGACCTGAGCCAAAGTCAGATGCTCAACCGACTGAGCCACCCAGGCACCCCCCAAGTTTTCTAGTTTTCTAGTTTTCTTTATGGTGTTATGTCTATTTTCAGTCCCCCCCCCCCCATTCTGTCTGGTTAGAATGGTAATGTCTTCCTTGTTAGTTAAAGAGAACTATCTAAATCTAAACAAATTTAAAAAAAAAAGGTGGTGGATTTTACAAGGAATTATGTATGACATTTGCAAACTTTCATGTGAAATGATGCCACATCAAAATAAAACTGGGGCACCTGGGTGGCTCAGTTGGTTAAGCATCTGACTTTGGCTCAGGTCATGAGCTCATGGTTTCCGAGTTCAAGCCTCCGGTCGACCTCTATGCTGACAGCTCAGAGCCTGGAGCCTGCTTTGGATTCTGTGTCTCATTCTCTCTCTGCCCCTCTCCCATTTGTGTTCTGTCTCTCTGCCTCTCAAAAATAAATGTTAAAAAAAAATTTAAAAAATAAAACTAAAACTGTTTAAAAATATAAGAAGGAATTGAAAACCTCTCTTTAAAAAATTTTTTTTAATGTTTATTTTTGAGACAGAGAGAGAGAGAGTGAGAGAACGAGCAGGGGAGGGGCAGAAAGAGAGAGAGGGAGACACAGAATCCTAAGAAGGCTCCAGGATCTGAGCTGTCAGCACAGAGCACAATGCGGGGCTCAAACCCACAGACTGTGAGATCATGACCTGAGCCGAAGTTGGTCACTCAACTGACTCAGCCACCCAGGCGCCCTGGAATTAAAAAACTCTTAATTGCTACTTGCTACTCTACCTTTCCCTCTTATTTCTGTAATAGATAAATAGACAATGGTAAGTAAGGGTAGAAGGGTTTGAAAAATCTAATCAATAAGTTTGCCTTAATAGGTTTATTTAGAATTTTGTATCTGGTGAGCAGAAAGTATATGTATTTTGCAAATATATAAGAAATAATTATAAAAACAAATCAAAATTTTTAATCAACTACAAAATATAAAAGTATCACCGGTAACATTCAATGACAATGAGACCATTTAGATGTTAGTAACAAAAGTGTAGACAATCCAAAACAAAATCTAAGCCATTGGAAATTTTAAAATGAAAACAACACCAACAATAGCAACCATCACATGTACATACATTAGGGTGAAGACAAATTAAAACTTTGATTCCAGACTACTTAAGAAATACCCACTGTAAAAATATTAAACATTGAAAAGGCGTGCTATAATCTTCTTACTGTTTTTTTAAAAGAAATGAATATGAAATCAATTATTTATGCCAAGAAGTGAGAAAAGAATAAAATAAGTGTAAGGAAAATAGGTAAAGGGAATTAAAATGATAAGACAGAAATTAATTAATTTAAAATAATATTTTAATTAATTTAGAATGAATAAAAATAAACTGAACAAAGCTTTGTCCCAGTGTGAGGGGGGAAGTATCATTGTATATTTAGATCACAGACTCACTCGCAATGCTTTAAAAGACACGTCCCCAGGTTCCTACAAGAGATCCTGGTTTATGTGATCAGTGCTACAATTTTTATTATTTTTAACAAAGCTCCAGAGTTGATGTTGATGTGTTTCTCAAAGGACAATAAATGTGGGCTTCCTTTAAAAGGAACAACAAAAAACCCTCAATGTATCCTATGATGATTTTTTCGTTATTTTTTCGTAATAATCCTATGATTATTTTTGTTATGTGTTTTGTATATGTATAAATTCTTTTTGCTAATAATTCTTACACATCTGTAAAACCACATGCATGCTAAGTACTTACCATAATCAAAGCCACATTAATTCATAGTGACTGGTGATGTTGGGCACAGCTAAAATGTTGTTGGAATTCATAGATGGAAGATGACATTTTGCGTTTTATATTTTCCTCTCCTACCTCTTAATCTTGAGTGTCAAGACATCATACGAGGGAGTCATCGCCGTTACCATGTAAACCACTTTCACATTATTTATATGTGATCGTCACCTTAGTTGAGCACTTCAGAAAAAATTCCATTTACGAAAATCACTACGTATTGACCAGTATCCCTACCGCTGAAAGCATGTTCCAAATTGGCACAATGATAACTGAATTCTGCATCAGCACATTGAGGTCCAACTGCTCAGTTTCTTTGTCCTGATTACGCTGACGCGTTCTGCATGCTAACTCAGTTCTCCCGCTGCATCTTTCTATTGTAGCAACTTAGAGACCTTCATTAGTCCCATGCGCTGTCATACCGCTTAGCCTGTGCTTGGCTCCGGGTATTGTTCTGCATTAAGTCCGCCTCTGTTCTCCTATCATTAGCACACAATAATTAAAGTAACACATTCACCACTGCTGTGAGGGGTCTCATAATGTCAAGGCAGGATCTCAACGGAGGCAGCTCAAGCCTTATATTAGAAGAAGACTTTTCAAGGGCAGATGTTTGTCTTTACAACTGGTAACCCAAGTACATCAGGGATGGGCTTAATGGTTGGCATTTTCACATCTGGCCTTTGCCCATTTAATGGGATCCACACAAATTTATTTATCACAATATCAATCTTATGTCATGCATCGTTACATTATCCGTTGGTAACACAGCGGTTGTAAATACAAATGTACACTCAGATACTGGATTATAACGCAGTTCTTGGTTATAAGATGATCCAAGATGTACCAACATTATTAGTTTTTGGCATTAACAACATAATCAATATATAAAGTTCAAAAGTCCACGAAAAACTCACACACCCTTGAGAGTATGTCTACTAACATCGCATAGTCCGGGGAACAATCTGAGAAATGCTGCTTATCTGGATGTCTAGATTTGCGTAGACAATAACAGTACAAATTTCTAGGCCTACAACCCTTGCTGGGTTCAACCACAGCCCAATATTCAAGGGTCAGATATTTCCTTTTGGGTCTTGGTTTTGACAGCACATCTGCCCCTTCAGACTCAGATGTCTACCTCAGCTCACCAAAATGAAAGCCCTACTTGCTGCTTTGCCTGGTTCCCTTGTTGTGGTTTCTTGTTCCGACTTTCGTCTTCCTGATCCTGTCATATTGAGCTGGCCAGATAGTCAACAAAAAATTGAGTTTCTGTTATACTCTAGGCCTAGCTCTAGACGCCAAGGTGGATAAGAGGAGGACTCTGACCGAATAAGAATCAGAGAAGTCAGGTAAGAGGGGATAGCACTTAAATAAATACTAGAGAAAGACAAACTATGGAAAAGCATGGAGTGGGAAACGTATTTTAAAACATCTTTAAAATGCTATCTATGTCATAATCTTTATAATTTCCCATTCTCAGTGAGAATAATCTATAATTTTCATAATTATAGAGAAATAATGAAGAGAAATGAGAAATAATCTATAATTTTGCACTTTTGGCATTCTCTATCTGATCAATTTTTCAAGTGCTAAAGTGAATCCTAAATGGTTTCTAAAAGAATATTCTGGCTCTACCATTCACCCACTCCTAATCATACACGAACTGGCTTTATCCAGGTAGGATTTCTTCTCAAGTGTCATGGTAAAATCATGCTATGTTTTTAGGGTATGCATGCTGAATTTGAGGTTGGGTTGTTGCTTTCTTAGACTGACTCTTAGATTTGGATGTGCGTATAAATTTTATAATGTCATTTGAATTTGAGCATAAAATATTGCTACTATTTGATTTTAATTTTTTTCAAGAGAGATTGTAGAAAATTAGCACCTCTAGAAGGAACATACTTCTCTTTTTAAAAAATTTAAATCCCTCTATTGTATCAGTTATTATATATTTAATGAAAATAGATCTCACTACGAAATGCTCTGTCAGCCAAGTCAGTCGGATTGCAAGTAAGTTTGCACCACCAACCCAACTCAAACTCATTACGCACACTTCAAAAATATTTTATTTACATCATAAAATATCACAGAGTGAATAGAGGAAGAGACCTTGTTTAGCAGCACATGTATGAGGATTGGTTCTTCTTGAGAACAATCCACATTCTCACACCACTCTGGAGATTTCTTTGTGTCTAGTCATAACAAAATGAGAAGGAAACATACTTTAATTTTTCTAGTTCTTGTCAAAACACTGTCAGAAGTGACATTTGGGCATCGTCCCAAAAGTTTATGAAAAGAACAGCAAGTTAAATCTCCTCTCAAAAAAGAAGGAAATATGAAGATAAAAACAAATTAATTAAAAAGGAGATTAATGTATGGTAAAGAAAATTAACAAAAAAATGTTTTTTTAAGGTAAAAAAATTCCTTTTGTTAGGAATTTATCATTTTTTAAAAGTGAAGATTGACAATCTTTGTAGTTTAATTGAAATAATCTCGTGTGTTAATATTTAATGAAATTATAGATCTACTTAGGTTGAAATCCATTTTCTTATGGATTGAAAGAGTTGAAAACCATTGGTCTTCTGTTTGTCCTCCTGTTCTGTTTCCTTTTCTTTCCTTTCTTGTTTCTTTGGAGTGACAAGGAACTTTTTATTATTTCATCTCTATTAATTGTTGTAATACCTTTTTGGGGGGTTCTTTTAGTGGCTTCCCTAGAGTTTATAACATATGCCTTTGTCTTATAAGAGTCTATCAGAAGGTAATATTTTTATCATCCTAGACGATGCAAACACTTCAGGATACATTTACTGTATATTTACCTTTCCATCTTTTGTGTTCTTTTCATATATTTTAATTTATAATTATTTTACACCACACAACATATTATTGTTGTTTGATAAACTAACATTCATTTAGGTTTATGTATTTATTCTTCCCTTTGCTTTCATTTCTTTATACATTTCTGTTCTGATTAGAATCATATTTCTTCTGGGGGGCCTCTGGGTGGCTCAGTAGATTAAGTGTCCGACTCTTGACTTTGACTCTTTGATTTTGACTCTTGATTTTGATCTCATGGTTTGTGAGTTCGAGTGCTGCATCAGGCTCTGTGCTGACAGCATGGAGTCTGCTTCGGATTCTCTTCTTTCTCTCTCTCTGCCCCTCCCCTTCTCGCTCTCTCTCTGTCTCTGTCTCTCTCAAGATAAATAAATGAACATTAAAAAAAAGAATCATACTTCTTCTGTATCAAGAACTCCTTTTAGTGGATAGTTCTTTTGGTGAAGTCTGCTGATATATTGGTACCTTAATATTAATCAAATTCCAAACTTCTGATTTTATCAGTTTTTTAGATTAATGTAATTTTTCTTTTCTAGGACTCACTTGAGGATTCCACATTGCATTTAGTGTCATGTTTCCTTACTCTCTAGTCTGTGACAGTTCCTCAGTTATTTTATGTTTCATGACCTTGTCACTTTTGAAAAATATTTGGTATTGTCAGTTTTGTTTTTGTTTCTAAGCAATTCTCTTAGTTGTATAATGGTATTTATTGTGGTTTTAGTTTCCCTATTTTTTTTTCAGTTGGTTTATTCATTTTTGAGAGAGAGACTGTACGTGCATGTGAGCTGGGGAGGGGCAGAGAAAGAAGAAGAGAGAGAGAATCCCAAGCAGGCTCTGTGCTATCAGCTCGAACTCATGAACCATGAGATCATGACCTGAGCTGAAATCAAGAGTCAGAAGCTTAACCAAAAGAGCCACCCAGGTGTCCCTAGTTTCCATTTCTTAATGAGAAATTATGTTGAGCCTTCCTTCATGTATTTATTTGCCACCTATATATCTTTTTTATTAAGTCTATTTATAAATCTTTTGCTCATTTAAAAAAATTAAGTTGTTTATTTTTAAATGTTAAGTTAAAAAATTTTTAAGTTCATATATTTATTTATTTATGTGAAGAGAGAGAGAAACTGCAAGCAGGTGAGGGGGAGAGAGAAGGAGAGGAAGTTTCTGGAAGACAGGTTCCACCAGAACAAGCGAAACATCCAATAACATGAAGACACAGGAAATAGGAACGAGAAGAGGCAACAGATGAGAGAAGTTCTGAGGATTCCAAAATAATTTCGAGGGCAATATTGAACTCTAAACAGACTCAGCGAACAAAGAATCCCACGTTGTTCCTGCTCTACCTTCTGCACCCCGCGGCCTGAATTGGATGAGATCACTAGGTTGGTCACCCCGTAAAAGTGTTTTCCTCAGAATTAAGTCCAAGAGTTGGAGTTTGGCTATGCTAGTTAAGCTTAGAAGAAAACATACCCTATTTGTACTCCATCCCCAACCATATCACTGGGACCGCATTACTACCTTTCTACAGACTCCAGCTTTTTCACAGGATTTACTTCTGACTTGACCACTGCTTTCCCCAAATGGGGCTTTGTGATGTCTCAGGGAAACTGAAGCCACATGGTAATCCGGGGAGAGATGCTGATCATCCTGTCTTATCCCGAAGCCTTGATTAATAGTGGCAGAATTGGCTTTTCCTGAGATAGCACCTCTGAAACTTCTAAATGGCATACTTATGTATAGACATGTACATAGGAAAATCAAAAATAAAGGAAGGGATTAATGAAGGATCAAACACGGTGATCACTTCTGGAAGGCGCAGAGAAGTGGTATAAAAAATCAGGAAGGGGGCGCCTGGGTGGCTCAGTCGGTTAAGTGTCCGACTTCGCTCAGGTCATGATCTCACGCTCCATGGGTTCGAGCCCCGCGTCGGGCTCTGGGCTGACAGCTCAGAGCATGGAGCCTGTTTCGGATTCTGTGTCTCCCTCTTTCTCTGACCCTCCCCTATTCATGCTCTCTCTCTGTCTCAAAAATAAATAAATGTTAAAAAAAATTTAAAAAAAAATCAGGAAGGCATCTCCAAGGCACTGGTAATGTTCTATTTCTTAAACTGGGTGATGTGTATATGGCATTTGTTTTATTGCAGTTCAAACTGCCACAGGCAAATACACACATACAAACATATACAAACACACATCATTATACTCTTTTCTGTATATATTATACAATTAAGAACACAAAAATTTAAGTCTTGTGGTGTCTGGGTGGCTCAGCTGGTAAAGCATCCGACTTCAGCTCAAGTCATGGTTTATGAATTTGAGCCCTGCATTGGGCTCCGAACTGACCTGACCAGAGCCTGCTTGGAATTCTCTCTCTGTCCCTTTCTCTCTGCCCCTCACTTGCACACTCTCTGTCCCTCTCAAAATGAATAAATAAACTTAAAAAAAAACCTAAAAAAATTAAAGTCTTTTAAAAATCCTTACATAGAAAATTTAAAAAATAGAAGCTCTGGCAGATGTCTCTGGACTCCCCAAAGGTCTGCTATAGTTCACATTTTTTTTGCTCCACTAATGAAATTTGTATTCAAATGTTATGTAGTACTTTCATTGACTTTGATCTCCTCTTTTAAACACAAAATCTTTCTATGCAAAAATAAATATGTTGATATAAAGTGGAGAGGAAACCAGGTCAGAATTTGAAGAAGGGCATTTAATTTCATAATACCTCAGATCATTGGTCTCATGCCAAGAACACTTACAAACATCTCTTTCCACCAGGAATCTGTTCTTTATTTTCTTTCATTTTCTTTGCTGGTCTTATGACTGGTCACTATAACAGCTTCCTCCACATAAAGGTTTATTTAAATTTGATCAAAATCTATTTTTTTCTTTGTAGATGGAGGCAAAGAAGACATTTCTTTCAACGAAAAAAAAAATAGTACAGATCACAAAACCAATGTGTTAACTAGCTGCAGAGTATAGGAAACTTGACCTAATTGGTGGACACATCTGTATGGAGAAACGCACCAAAAGCGATGATGGAACACATTGAATTAATTATTTAGAAAGTTCCAATTTATACATGGTAGGACAAAATGGCCATTCACTAAAGTTGTGAAATGCTCTACATGCTCATCATTCTGTTCTCTGACAGTTTTCCCTGATCTCAATTCTTGTGATATGTTTTTGTTTTCTTTTTTGCATGTGGAATTCATTTTAATTTTGTACAAAGAGTGAGCCAAGACTGTGTCATGTAAATCTTTTATTCCCCAACTTACCACACATGTGTAACTTCTGTTCTAGTGTGCTATTCTATGTGAATAAGGAAATGATACTCCATTATTCAGAAATAACATAAATTCAGGAGTATCTTCCTACTACTGAAATTCAGTCTCTTGGGGGCTAGATCAGTAGGATGTGTTTACTGATAAATCAGGTGAATTAAAGTTTGGAGTCATCTCATTTGCTAAGGAGACAGTTGAGTGGATTTGCACTAGACTCACTGCTGTTTTACGATCTTCCCAATCAAGAGAATACCTTATTTAACAGCTTAATTATTGTCATGTTTTTATATTGAGAAGGCTTAGCTTAGATGGTGAATTGAGGGATCATGAAATCTCAAAAGTTCTAAGAGAAAGATAAATATTTGAATACTACTTCTGAAAAAAAAGATTCATTAGAACTTTCCCTTGGCTTTTTCTGTGAACACCTCCCTCTATTATGGGTTAGATGAGTGCACGATGATGTAGAAGTTGTCTGAGGAAATTTTCACTGGCATCAAAAGGATAAACAAAATCTTCCAAATTCTAGAAGCCAAATTGGTCTTTTTTCTTGCTTCATTACCTTGGGACCTTAAGTAGAATAGTTTTCGAGAAATAGGGTGTTTGTATGATATAAGTGCATATGTTTTTTAAATTCTATAGAATATATGTTATTTTCAATAAATGTCTTGATAATTTCCTAGTTATCTTGGCATTAGCACTGACTTCCATTCATTGGACATCTTCTCATAGGATGCCATACACCCTCATTATAACACTTCTGTTTGCTGTTAACTGCTGTAACTTCTATGAGGTCATAACCTGGTTCTTATATCCCCAATATCCAGCCATTATTGAATGCCTCAAATATATCTATTGAGTATATAAATGAACTATTGAGTAAGACTTACTAAATTCATTATGGTAATGTTAGGTATGCTTTATAAATCAAAAAAATAAATAAAAATATTTTCCATTCAGAACCAAGCCTGACTCATTGGAGTCTGGCATTTCTGAAAATATGTTCTACATAAAACTAGTTCTGTGAGATTCTAACAGCAAAACAAAACAAAAAAACTGTCCTTTTATTTCATAATTAAAGCAATTTGGAGAATTGGAAGTTGCTAGATTAAGTGAAACTGAACAGATGACTTTAGTATGGGACACAGAAATACATTCAGTAGGTGCAAATCTGTTAAGTACAGCGTAAAGCTCTGAGTGGATAAAGGAGGGAGCCCAAAACTGACTGAGAATCCATCATGAATTACTGTCTAGCGGCACATTAGCATTTTCCGCCAGCCTACCCAACGAGGGAGGCTTACCTATGATGAAGGCAGGCCTACCTCACAGATGAAGCAACTGAGACCTTGGAGGGATGAAAAGTCAGCATGGCTAATCCATGCGGTAAGACAGGCATCTGGTGTAGATTCACCTGATTCCAGTGTCTAAGTTTGTTCCACTGATTTCCTAAAATTTACAACTTGGGCCTTTCTGTGACATCTGTCTTCAAGACTGTGACATATGTACCTTCCTAGCACCAGCAGCATCCTTCAAAGAAGTACTGGGAAGTGTCCTGCCTCCATGGCCCCTTGTTCGAGAACCTGTCCCTTTGGTGCTCCTTAGAGAGAGTACTCAGCTCCAATCACCTGTGAGACTGCTTATATTTTCTGCCCTTAAACTCTTTGCAGACTTTCTTGTGATGATTCCTCATTCATCTAGCTCTTGTGGATTTCTCCTTTCTGAAACACTTTTCTCTAAGGCAAAGCTTTCAAAGAAGGAATACATTTGTGTTGAGCTTTTGGGGCACCTGATTGGCACAGTCGGTTAAGCAGCTGACTCGTGATCTCAGCTCAGGCAATAATAATCTCACAGTTTGTGAGTTTGAGTCCCGTGTCAGGCTCTGCATTGGTGGCGTGGAGCCTGTTTGGGATTCTGTCTCTCCTCCTCTCTGCCCCTCACCCATTCTCTCCAAATAAATATGTAAACGTAAAAAATTAAGAACATGTATTTTGAGCTTTTAATGTATGCCGCATACTGTGCTGATAGATTTATAGTGTGCACACACATACACGTGTACACATGTGCCCGTGTATTTGTGTGCGCAGGTGTGTGCATGTGTGTGAGCCACCTTGTAAGATGACATGATGGCCAGTGAATGACTCACAGTCTGGAAGAGATGGCCTGGGACGTGAATGGAGGTTCCTCACTCTATAAATACATAACCGCAAATCAGTCATCAATATTAGATGATTATATAAGACTAGCCTGGCAGGCAAGCAGAAATGAAGGCAGAAAATTATGCTAAAGCTGGCACCAGGGTTTGAGGCTACCCCAAAGGCTATTTTTTGGTGGTTCCTTTCATACCTTTTCTTCAGTTTTCTCTTATGTTCTTCAGCACTGTTTGCATGGGAGTGTTTAACCTTTCTCTTACTATTTATCAGTCTTTTATCTACAAGGAATGTTAGCCATTTGTATTTTATACAGATTGCATATGGTTTCCCCTGTTTATGTCTTTTAATTTTGTGGATGGATTTTTATCATATACATAAGATATAAATGACATACAGCTATATATAACTATTAATCAATAAGTAAGTAAATAAACAGATAAATTCCCTACAGTTTCTCCTAACATGCTTATTTTTTCTCTCAAAGTTTTCAGTCTACTTAGATGTTAGTTTAGAGTTGTATATTCCTCACTTACTTTGGAATGTGTTTCATCATGTATATCAAATGCTTCATGTACATTTTGAAACCAGTCTGAAAACCATGTATGTATAATTAAATAAATGAATAATAATCAAGCAGAAAACAAAATAAACATTATGTTATCCTAGATGTTATATTCGTTTTTGTGCACTTGGCACCTGCAGGGAGAGCCGAGCTTTCCCCGGAAGCTTGTTGGATGCTGGTTGAGTCAATGCCTGGTGAATCATAATGTGCTACAAGGCTTATAGAGGATATCCTTCCTGCTCATATAGCTTTGGGAAGAAACATCTATTGAGCTGGTACCTAATGCCAGAGAGGAAGTAAAAATTACCTTCATTCTTCCCATTTAGCCAAGGAACACTTACTTTTTCATATAGGAAGAGAGACAGTTTCTTTTTCTATCATTGTTTGTGTGCAAATGCCTAACTAGAATAGGATTTTGTTGGCTTTTCCTGGGACTTCTGTTTCTTTTTTTTTTTAATTTTTTTTAACGTTTATTTATTTTTGAGACAGAGAGAGACAGAGCATGAACGGGGGAGGGTCAGAGAGAGGGAGACACAGAATCTGAAACAGGCTCCAGGCTCTGAGCTGTCAGCACAGAGCCCGACACGGGGCTCGAACCCACGGACTGCGAGATCATGACCTGAGCTAAAGTCGGCCGCTCAACCCACTGAGCCACCCAGGCGCCCCCTGGGACTTCTGTTTCTACCTGGATGAGTTATACAGAAATAAATATTTCAGTCCTTTTGATATATCCAAAAGACAAAGTGGCCATATTTAGCAAATAAAAATACAAGATGCCCAATTAAGTTTGAAAAGTAGCTCCAACTGCTTACTTTTCTGTAATTTACTGACAAAACCTGTACACGGGACATTAGAGCATCCCGACAAAGTCAATACAGGACCTCCACCCCCTTCCCCACCTCCCCAAAAAGCCCCATGCACAGAATACCACCAGATGGTGTCTCACAAGCTATGCTTCTTTTGTGCACTAGGGTATGTCCTACTAATCCACTCTAGATGCTCTAAAATAGATCTTTTTTGAGACACTAAATTCAGTCATATTTATTGAAGACTCACTGTATGGGAAGCACCTGCTGAGCTCTGAGAGATATGAAAATAATTGACAAACAGTATCACTATGGACTGATTGTATCCCCTCCCCCACCAAATTTGTACTTTGAAGACATACCCCCTCCGCATACCTGCAGTGAGATAGTGTTTGGAGGTGAGGTCTTTGGGAAGTAATTAGATTTAAATGAGGTCATTAGAATTGGGCCCCATGATGGGATTAGTGTCCTTATAGGAAAAGAGAGACCAGAAATTTCTTTCTTCTGGACAACACAAAGAAGAGATCACATGAGCACACAGAGAGATGGCAGCTGCCTACAAGGCAGGAGAAGAAGCCTCAGAAGGAAACTTATCTTGCCAGCATCCCGAACTTGGACTTCAGCTTCCAGGACTGTGAGAAATAAACTTCTATTGTTTAAGCCCCCCAGCTTATGGTATTTTGTTATAGGCACCCAAGCAGATTAATGCAGCATTATCCTCAATAAGTATAAGAGGAGACAAATGTTTAAACTCCGTAAGCTATCATAAAAACACCATGGAAGAGATACAATGTTGTATTACAGGTGCATTTAATTTTTAAAATGTTCTCTTTCTTCACCTCTACAACACAAGAATGTAAGCTCCGTGGGGCAGTGAGTTTTGTTTTGTTTTGCTCAGTTATATTCCCAGCACCTAGTATCTGGCACATAGTAGGCACTTCCCAAATGTTTGTCAAATAAAAGAAAGGATTACTAAAAGATAAAAAAAGGAACATAAATGAATTCTAACAGAAAAGATTAGAAAAAAATTCCAGAAAGAAGTGTTGTGAAGTTCTGCATAACAGAGGTGTCAGCATGGTTACTCCAGTCTAAGAGAATAGTGTAAACAAATATGTGAAATAGTGAATTTTACGGGAAGTCTGAAAACAGAGTAAGGTGATAACTGGAGTATATATATTAAAAATAGGTTGGATTCAGGGGCATCTGGGTGGCTTGGTTGCTTAAACGTCCAACTCTCGATTTCATCCCAGGTCATGATCTTATGTTGGTGAGAGCGAGTCCCACACTGGGCTCTGAGCTGAGTGTGGAGCCTGTTTGGGATTCTCTCTCTCCCTCTCTCATTTCCTCTCTCTCAAAATAAAAAAGTAAACTTAAAAAAATTTAAATAGCTTGGATTCATATCGCAAAGAAAGTTAAAAGTTATGATGAAGCATTTTGAACTTTATTTTGTGAATTAATATTTCTTATGCTTGCCTCCGTGGAACTAAGATGATAATGGGTCTTACATGAAAATGATGCTCTGTGGCACATATATTTAGGATAGGTTGTTTTTTAATGCCCTTCTTAAAGATCAATGAATATAGAAAGACACTAAGGAAGGACTTCAGTAAAACCAACTAACCCACTTAACGACCAATCACACACACAAATCTCTGTTTACCTCCAGCTAATTCATCAATTTTCAAATTTATTTGGCTGTGATATCCTCAAGCACCATCTTTTAACTTGTGGACTGAATACTCTATTGAGCTCAGTTTACCTCAGGTCAGTGGAATCTGGGGAGAATTGAGTCGTGGAGTGGCATCACCGCATTGTCTATTCTGTCCGATGACAAATTCATAAAGCAGAGATGCTGCAGAGACATGCATCTTAGTCTAGATTTGCCACTGATTCGAGCTATTCGTTCAACCTCCATGAGTATTTTTTTTTCTTTTGCAGCTGTAAGATGAAGACACTGAATGAGACCATCTTAATATCCATGGTTTAGTGCTCTGCTATTCCCTTGAGAAGCTTAGACTTCAGCTGGGAGAGAATAATGTCCTTGAGATCTGAGGACAAGATGACCTCAGATATGGGATGATGTTGCAACTTCCTCAGAGACCTGTTTCCAAGCTTTTACACTTCTTCTTCCTCCCTGGATGCATCATTTATATCCTGACATGAAAGAGTTGAATTGGCCTTCCATCCTGGCCTTATAGCCCTAGGGGAGCAGGTGGGGCTCTCTGGTCTTGGCTTGGCCCTAAAATCTTGCCAATTTGTTTAGAAAAGAGGTGTTAAGGTCAAAATTCGTCTCCAGATTTTGAGATTTTTTTTCCATACCACCATCCAGTTTTCAGAATCTGAGTCTGTTCAAGCTTAATTATTATGATTAACATATAAGTAGCAGTATGACAAATAAATATTATAAGAAATAGCTGTAGACAGTTGGTCAATTGTTTAAAAAGTGACTGATTTAAATTGCTTCATTATATATAGTCAGAGAAAATAAAACAGTACAAAAGCCCTTGTTTTTAATATCATTAAATCATTATTTTCTGCTCCTTTTAATCCACCAACCTGGCAAAGTGTGAATTTTGTACTTATATATGTGAGTAAGTAATATTTCCTACCAGTCTCACTTCAAAATGGATGACAAGTGTCATTTCTACATCCTCCTTCCAGCTATTTTTTCCTCTTTCCAAATAAAACCAATGTTTAGGTTTGCCTTGAATAAAAAATGCCTTAGCTATTTGTACCTATTTATTTCTACAACTTCTTCAGCTCTTGGCAATGTGCATACTGGTACTTTTGAAACAGTAGATGTTATGACACTCAAGATTATTATGCATCTCAGAGTCGTCTTGAGCTCTGACCCATGTATCTATCAACTTGTAAGCAGCTTCATGTCCTAGGGTGCCATTATTAATATCTCCAGTCGTTTTATAAATGCCATGACATAGAGGAAGTTGGGAAGGTCTAAAAAGCACAACTAAGCATTTTATAAATCTACTTGATTTTCAGTTGCCTTTATTTTGCTCTATGCACGTGGCTCTCTGTGTCACATGTGTCTCATGTGACTCTTATCCATTAAAACATAACTCCTGCTTTGTCTCCTCTAGGAAGACTTTGTCTCCTCTAGATCTGAGCTCCCCCAATCTGGTCTAGTTTAAATGTTCTCCCTCTGCACTCCACTGTAGCTACCTTGTCACACTGCACTGTCCTTGTTTCTCCCTATCTCTGATCTCCACTAGCCTGATAAACTTGAGGGCATGAATTAAGTTTTTCAAAATTGAATTTTTATCTAATGCAAAGCCTGATAAATACAAGGTTACTCAGTAAATAGTTGATGGTTAAATAAATGGAAATAGAAAATACTAAATTATCAGTAGAGGAAATGAATTCCACGATTTATTTGTACCTAAACCCAAGGCTTGCAAGAAAAACACATATACATACACACAACTGAACAGTACAGCCTAGTGGTTATCAGGGCAGTCTACAGGGTCAAATTCTTCAAATCCTTGCACCAATTCTTAGCAGTGGGTCTTTGGACAGTTTACTTAACCAGTTTGTGCTTCTGCTTTTTAAATATAAAGGAGGAGTAATAACAGTCCCTAATTCATAATGTTGTTGTGAGGAAAAACTGAGTGTGTGTGTGTGTATATATATATATATATATATATACATATATATATATATATATATACACATACATTAGTATGTATATATATGAATATATGTATATATATATGAGTATGATAAATGCTAATTATTATTTCTTAAGTAATGATAGAGATTTGGAATCCAGAGTAATTTGGCTCAGATAATTTGATGTAATTAACAAGCTCCTGTATAAATAAGAAAACCTATAACTTCCATATTTCAGTGAAAAAGTCATAACTTACTCATTTGCTCAAGGCAAGAATCTGAGGATTGTCCTTGACTCATCCCAGAGTCTCACTTGCTCCACCCCCCCTCCATCCAATCGGTTACTAGGTGTGGTGATTCCATTTTCTCAATGTCTCTCAAACCTGTTCACGTTTCTCCAACCCCTTTACCTGCTGCTCTGTTCAAGGTTATGTGATGTCTTCCCCGGTCTACTTCAAGATGCCCTAATTTAATCTTGCTGCCTCCAGGCTTGTTCCTTTTTTTTATTCCATTTCCAGATGACAGCCAGAATAGACTTCCCAAAGGCTACTTTTTATCATATCACTTTGTGGATGGAAACCCTTCCATGGTTCCTCCTGAGATCTTGGTTCCTTCACTTACATTGCAATATCTAGCAATATGTGGTCCATGCCAATCTCTCCAATTTTCTGACATTCCCTATCTTATACTGTACTTTCAGCTCTTACACTAGGCTGGGGTTCCTCTTGAGTCTAGTCTTTTGCTGAAACAATTTATCTTTTCTCCTTCACTCCCTATTCTTTTAAAAATATCCGATAATTATTTTTGTAAAGGTAAAGAGATTCTTGTACCAAAACATTGGAGAACTGCTGTCCATAGGCAGTGACCTGGCCAAGACAGCCTAAAGTGAACCCACAGACAATGCACAAGCCACAAGGATTCTAGTCAGAAGGAAGGAAACCTCAAAGGCAATTATCATTAGTATTATTTTGAGACATAAGAAGATTACTGGATGCATGAAGCGCATATACAGATACTATTTAAATATAAAGATGAAAAATATAGAGGAAATTCAAAGTACAAAAAGACCTCTTAGAAGTTAAACATGGGACAACAATAATGAAAAGATACAAAGACTGAAAGATAGAAAGGGGAACTCCCCAAAAGAGTGGACAGGAAAGAGGAAATGTAAGAGACCAGAAATTTGGAAGTCTTTTCTGAGATACTTAACAGACGAATAAGAGAAATTTCAAAAAGGAAAAAAATACAGTGAACCAAAAAGAGGAAATAATGAAGGTAACAATTCAAGAAATTTCTTGAAACCGAGGGACATGAGTTTCCAGGCTAATGGCACACCTGGGCACCAGTCCAGCATCAACCTGGATGTTGCAAAACTTGAGAATGCTCAGAACAATGGGAAAGATGATAATTGGTGTCAAGGAAGGGAAGAAACAGGTTCCAAACAAAGAATGAAGAATCAAAATAGCATTGAACTTGTCACTAACAACACCTGAGGACAGAAGATAATGGAGAAATATCTAGAGCAAATCTGAGGGCAGTGTTTTCCAAGATGAATTTTGTAAAGCCAGAATCTCAATTAGTTCACACTGACATGTGTGGACACAGACTAAAGACATATTTAGACAGACAAGGTCTTTAAAAAAAATTGGTTCCATGCACCCTTTTGAGGAAGTGAGCAGAGGATGTGCTCTGCCAAAACAAGGAGATAACCAAGGAAGATGAAGTCCTAGGACCCAGGAAATAGTCAAATGAACATTAAAGTAAAAGAAGTTCCCATGATGATGATGGAGAGGCTTAGATGATTGCTGAACAACCAGATGAGAGCCAACTCAACTACGGCCGAATGGACGGAGGCAGAGGCTCAAAAAAAGACTGCAAGGAGGTGGAATTGATAAAGTATGTAACGAGGAGTCATGTAAGACGGGAGGTAGGAGCACAGACTCTGTGGTCATATCATACAGGTTTGAATAGGCTCTTTCATTTACCAGCTGTGAACTTGCTTTCTTTAAGCCTCCCATTGAATATGGGGGTAATGAAAAACCTGTCAGTGCTCTTGTGAACTTTAAGTGAATCTATAAATGCGTAGAGTAGTGCCTGGCACATAGTAAGTACAATACTTACGTCTGCTTAAAAATAGGTAGATATAGGGACACCTGGGTGGCTCAGTCAGTTAAGTGTCCAACTTTGGCTCAGGTCATGATATCACTGCTCATGGGTTCAAGCCCCGCGTGGGGCTCTGTGCTGACAACTCATAGCCTGGAGCCTGCTTTG
This sequence comes from Prionailurus viverrinus, assembly GCF_022837055.1. Classification (NCBI taxonomy): domain Eukaryota; kingdom Metazoa; phylum Chordata; class Mammalia; order Carnivora; family Felidae; genus Prionailurus; species Prionailurus viverrinus. The sequence continues at coordinate 69,155,259 of NC_062562.1, read as the reverse complement.
GATTCTGTGTCTTCCTCTCTCTCTGCCCCTCCTCCACTCATGCTCTGTCTTTCTCTGGCTTTTTCTCAAAAATAATAAACATTAAAAATTAAAAATAAAAGAATAGGTATAGATAATAGATGATGAATAGACAAATGATAGATGATAAATAGATAAATAGAGATAGAACACTGTATATCAGGGGCTAGATTGAGAAATAAATTAATGAGAATTATATAGAAAACTAAGAAAATTTAAGAAAGACATTAACTCCCAGGAAAATAAAAGTTTCATACCAAAGGAAAAGCAACCAAATTATAAGACAGCTGTTGATATCATTTACATAATAATAACAATATAAACACTAAATATTGACCTAACCCAAACTATCTTATATAACTATATTGGGGAGAACAGAGGACAGGAAGTGAGTAAACTGGTTGCACAGGTGTATGCATGAAAGAGCTATATCTTACTCTTCCACAATGGGATGTCAATAAAAATGCCTAAAACTAAAAACATTAAAAAAAATAAAAGCCACAATATGTATTTGGCCATATGAAAGTAAAAACCGAAATGAACCATTAGAGAATTTAAAGTAATTGTATCTAGGGAATTAGGTATTGGAGTACACTGTTTTTCCTAACAAGCATTATATAACTATTTGATTCCTTAAAATACATGCATATATATTTTGTTTAACAATTAAGGGAGCAAGAGAAAAAATAAGCAAGATGAGTCAGAAAAGGAAGAAGATTAGTGTAGAGGAAACAGACATAATGGGAAAAAGGGACAAGAACTTAAAAACAAGTTCCAGTAAGGTCCGTAGAAATAATCTCAGGCTTAATAAAGTAATTTGTAACACAAAAACAAGCTTCACTGAAAATGGAGCAAAGAGAATTCTTGGTAATAAAAAAAATAAGCATGATTGCCAAAATAAACTATTCTGTGGTACAGGTAGGTATTTGACAGTCACATTAGTAAACTGAAGTTAAAATACATGAAGTCTCCTTAAATGTGGATTAAAGAGCCAACCTCAAAAGATTAGAGAAATAGTAAGGGAGCAGGACAGCTTTAGGAGACCTAATATCTGCTAATAGTTTGAAATAAAACAGGGAGAAAGAACTAATCCAGGAAGTAATAAAATAAAAATTCCTGGACCAAAAACAGATATGTCATCAACTGGTTCTGAAATACTGAGGAACAACCCAGGCAAATCCTGATCGTATTTCTGATCTTCGGTGAGAAAGAGAAAATGTAATAGTTTTCAGAGAGAAAAAAGTCTGTTGAAGAATAGGATGAGATTGCTGTCAGAGACCTCAGAGGATGACAGCACAGCAGTGTTTTCAAAGTTCTTAAGGACGGAGATTTTTACTCATCTGAAACCCTACGCAATGCTTGTGATCACAGTTATGTCAAACACGAAGCACTCACCTACTCCTCTCAGAGAAAGAAACGAAAAATCACTCAGGGTTATATCTTAGCAAAATAATAAAATAATCTCGACAGAGAAGTCAGATACATGAGAAAGACCTGAGAGAAGAAACCAGTAAAATGTAAAGTACAAGTGACTATTGACAATTAGGTTGGAACGTTTTATACAATCATGGAGAACAGATTGTTACAAATGGAAAAAGATGCAATGTAAAAAATGAAACTAAAATTTCACACGATTTTGACAAGTTGTGATCAGTTTTAGAGGAGAGCCAGAAAGTAAAACTGCAAAAATTCTCACCTTAGATATTGGTTAATTTCCAACGTTGACAGAAAGAGACATATTTACTTAGAGGTTGAGGTTACCTATTAGGAGAGGAGAAAAAGCATTAAAACTACAAAAGTCATTGGAGGAAACAAAGTCACAGAGAAAAGACTCAATGCAGCAAAAAGAAAAAAGTAAAAGAAAAAAAAGGAACCTTCTTTTTTTGCTCTTAAGAGGATTAAAGCTCTGGGGCTCTTGGGTGGCTCAGTCGGTTGAGCATCTGCCTTCAGTTCAGGTCATGATCTCATGGTTCATGAGTTCGAGGCCCACGTTAGGCTCTTTGCTGACAGCTCAGAACTAGAAGCCTGCTTTGGATTCTGCGTCTCTCTCTCTTTCTGCCCCTCCCCCACTCATTCTCTCTCTCCCTCAAAAATAAATAAGAATTGAAAAAAAAAATTAAAAAAAGAGGATTAATGTTCAGTCACAAAAACATAAGAAGTTATTTTGGTTTCAACAGCAGTACTTGAGTCTATAATTCCCATTTGTCTTTATGTAATGCTTGATATTCCTTATTGTTCCCCAATTGCAACCATTCTACCTCATTACTGTATCTTTATACAATTTCTAAGACTGTCCTGCATTCGCTGTAAGGCTGAGTTCCATAAATGCCACCCAGGAAGGGACAGTGGCTATCGCCCTTCCCTATTCCCTCCTCTATCTTCATCAACTGGTCTTCTGTCTTCTGTCCTCATGAGCATCAGTATTTTGACCACTGTATCCAGTTACCTTCAGATGATAATGGCTCTTCCTCTTTGTTCAGCAGTGAATCTCAGTCTAACTCTTTATTCTAGAAGGGGTGGGTCACGTATTATTAATTCTTTCTCGTACAATAGTTGATAAGAACAAAAATGCATGCAGAATAAAGTATGTAATGCATCACAACAAGATGAAAAGCTAGGAGCCCAGCCACTCACTTAGAAACTACTTACACTTTTTCATGCTCTTCCGCCATTCCATTCCCCTAACGCCATGTGGAGGTGACCACTACCTTGCATTTTGTTTTTATTATCCCCAGCCTTAAAAAAATCTAATTAAAGACTATTTAAATACCCATATAATCCAAATTATTTTTGTTCTATCCCATTTGTAAAATCAAAGGAAATTACAAAGAATGAAAATACAGGGGAAAAACCCTAATTTTTTTTAAAACAAATAAGTAGCTACCTCAAACACAAATTATGATGCTAAATAATATGAAATCAGAGAACACAAAGAGCTGTAAGCTGGCACCAACTGATTCAGCCGTGAGGCAGGGAGCAGTTTCTTTTAAGAGTACCATCTAGAAAGGCTTAGCCCATGGTCTTTTGCTTAGACAGAGATTGGAGGACATGAGCAGGCCATGGAAGGTGAAGAACCATCCTACAGAAATAGCACTGGTCCTGATGCTGAGAGTAAAACCAAACTGACATCTTATTTTTATTGTTTGTCACCAGTTGTCATAGCCCAGGGCTGGCACGGGCAGGGAGGGGATTCGGGATTTGAGAGAAAAAGGAAACAGTTGTTCTGTTATGACCTGCCAGCGATGTAAACACCCGACTTGAAGGAGATGTATTCAAAAGGAAAGGAGATAACAGACTTGATGAGAATCAGTTCCAGACTCAAGCTGGACTCAAAGCTCCAGATTTATCCCAGCTCCCCCCTCCACCCCCCTCCACTTCCAGCCATAGCTAAGGATACACGGCCCCATCAGGGAGGAGGCCACATAAAAAGGAAGTGACAGTGACCGTGTCACTTGCTGATCTGGTTCCCTGCGTCTCACTGTTGGAAGCGGGGGATTATTTTAGGAGGGCTCTTGGTCTTGTGTATTTCTGAGAAAAACTTTTCACACTCAAAATGTCTGTGTTAATACCAAGGCTATTGGCTTTGAACATTTGAAAATCACCCCAAAATTAATTTACTAAGCCACAAAGCAATTACTGCTATCACCCATTTTTAATAGGGAAACCAAGAAATAATATCCTAAAGTTTGTTGCCGGTGCCATGGCCCAAACCCAGATCTGGAAGGAGTGGTCCGTCCTCGTGGCTTTCGTGTTGGTAAAGGCCTCCATGCTGACCTTTTGGTTGGGATGTTTCAAGAAGAAAAGTGACAAAGTTTGGCTTGTGCTAGTATATTCAGCATCTTTCTACTATAAGCTCTGAGGGAATAATTCCGAATCGGTGAAAGACGTGCCAAAAGAGTCAAGATGAGTAAGTCATCGATTCCCAGCACGTAAGACCGAGGGACCAGTGAGCTCTGCTCTTAGAATCCTGCCCTGGGGGGGCGGGGTGGTGTATGGGCCCTGCACCTTATAGTAACCCAAGGGAAAGTTGAGCCAAGAAGGATGGGCTGTCAGGGCATGGATGCTAGGCGAGAATCTGCCCCCTGCTGTCCGTGCGACCATGACCACCTTCAGGGCCACTTCTTCAGGGCCCTTGGAACTGATTTGCAGGGTTTGATGTGCTGCCGAATGTGTTTGCTGTGTTTCTGTAAGGGGAGAGACCAACAAGCGAGGACCTGTGCAGAGACGCTGCAAAGAAGAGGAGGCAAGGGGCATAGACAGAAGGCATGCGAAGATCATACATCACATGAAAAATTATCTTATGGAAGAGGAAACATTCTCCTGAGTGAAAAAACTCATATGTGATCCCGAAAAACTAAAGGAAGAGAGAAGGAAGAAAGGAGATCTACATATTCAAAGTAGAGCCTATGCAACAGCTAAGAGGGGATACAAGTGAGCTGGCCGGGAAAATGTGAAAACACAGAGGAGGCACATGTCACAATCAGATTTGGCAAGAATTAAACCTCTGGCAGTGTTGAATGTTCTCCCCGGGAGCAGAGAAACCTTATGTTGCACTCTTAATGGGAGAGGAAACTGGCACAGTCACTTCAGGGAGGAGCACCCGGTCAAGGTGAAAAGGCAAAATTTAAGATCCCGAAATTCCATTCCCAGGCATATACTCTGCAGAAACTCTCACTGAGGTGTGCAGAGATACATGCTCATACATAAGTGTGTGTGTGGAAGTTAATGACAACACTGCGATAGTGGAAAACTATAAATAACCCAGTGCTCATGATTAGGAGAAAGGAAAAATAAATTGTGGTGTATCTTAAAACGAAATTATGTAGAGCAGTGAAAGTGAAATAAACTGGAAGTGTTTGTATCAATGTAAATATCACAGACACGACATTGCATTAAAAAGGTACACATAGGGGCACCTGGGTGGCTCAGTCAGTTAAAATTTCTGACTCTCCATCTTGGCTCAGATCATGATCTCATGGTGTGTGAGTTTGAGCCCTGAGTCAGGTTTTGTATGGCAGCCTGGAGACTGCTTTGGATTCTCTCTCTCTCTCTCTCTCTGACCCTCCCCCCACCCCCACATGTGCGCGCTCTCTCTCTCTCTCTCTCTCAAAATAAACATTTTTTTAAGTGCACATAGATTTGTACACTTGCAAAAAAATGGTATATTCATTTAGCAAGTAAACAGAGTGTTTGAGGCACTGGGGATATAACAATAAACATGACACACAACAATATCATCCCTCACAGACCTTCCATTTTAGGAGAGGACAACAGACAATAACCAAAATACGTAAGTGAATGATACAGCATGCGTGAAGAAAGTGAGTAATATTGAGAAAAAAAAAACAAGCAGAACAGGAGGATACAGAGAGCTGGGAGCGTGGCCATTTTCAATAGGTGGCCAGGGTAGGCCTCCCTGAGAAGTGACATTTGAGCAAAGACCTCAAGTAAGTGAGCAAGCTGGCTAGGCAGATACCTGTGGGGAGAGTGTTCCCCACAAAAGGTATAAAAAGTACAGATCTTTAGCAGAAGGAAGCCACCAGGCTGGTCAGGAAATAGAGGCACTCAATGCAGCAAGAGGGGCACAAATGGTGTGGAGTGTCCTGGGATCAAGTGGGACAGGTGCTGGGGAGGGTGGACCCAGTGGGCAGGCTTTGCAGACCATGGGAGGCCTTGTAGGGATCTTAGTTTGGCCTTGTAGGGACCTGAGAGTCAAGCATTAGAAGATTGTGTGCAAAGGGATAACACAATCTGATTTATACAAGTTTTGTTTGCAAAGAATTTCAAACATATAGAATCTATAGAATATCTTCAAGCATCTATAGAATAGATGCAAGAATAAGACCAGTATAAAAAAACATCAGTTATCTGAAGACCAGCCATCTTTATCTACTGTTGGTATTTTACCTCATTAGCTTTATCATTTGCACAATCTTTCTGCACACACACACTTCCTAAAAAATAAAGGAAAAGGAGATGTGTATTTAAAATGCTGCTTTTATTTTTACTTTAAAGTTTATCCATTTATTTTGAGAGAGAGAGAGAGAGAGAGAGAGAGAGAGCATGAGAAGGGAAGGGGCAGGGAGAGAGAATCTCAAGCAGGCTCTGCACTGTTAGGGAAGAGCCCAACTCGGGGCTTGACTCATAAATGGCGAGATCATGACCGAGTCGGAGGCTGGTCTTAAAAAACAAGAGAGCGTAAACATGGGCTGGAATGCCCAGCTTCTCTCATAATAAAGAAAATACAAATTAAATAAAGATATGGTTCAATTTAACTACTGTCAGTATGGAAAAAAATAGATCTGATGATAGCAAGTGTTGATGTCGAGTAAAGAAAATTCATATATGGATTTTTTTTCCTGGATACTGAGACTATATTATATACATCAGGACTCTATATCCCTAAATCACTAGTGTCTATTTCCTAAGAAGATTACATTTGTTAATTTCAGTAACTATAACATTGATACAACATCTTAAACTTTTCGATTGACCCAATAATGTTCTCTATAGCATTTATTTTCTGTCAGTACAGGATTCACTGTAAGGTCAGCTACTGCATTTAATTGTTCTGTATCTTTAGTCTCATTTAATGTAGAACATTTCCACAGCTTCTCTTTGTCTTTTATAACATAAACATATTCAAATGGCTTGTGTTTTAACAGGATCCCTCTGGACTGATGAGCTAAGAACAGAATGTAAGTGACAAAAATGGAAAAGTGAAACATTAGGAGCTAGTGAACGAATCAAGTGGAGAAATTTTGAATATAATTTCGAAAGTTTGGATATACGATGTTTTAAAAAGAGAGGAGTCAAGAGTAACTTGAGAGAGGGGCACCTGGGTGGCTCAGTCGGTTAAGCGTCCGACTTCGGCTCAGGTCATGATCTCCCGGTTTGTGGGTTCGAGGCCCGCGTCAGGCTCTGTGCTGACAGCTCAGAGCACGGAGACTGTTTCAGATTCTGTGTCTCCCCCTCTCTCTGCCCCTCCCCCGCTCATGCTCTGTCTCTCTCTCTCTCTCTCTGTCAAAAATAAATAAACATTTAAAAAATTAAGAAAAAAAAGAGTAACTTGCTAGAGCGACTGGAGGACTAGAGTTGCTGTTACCTATGTTGGACAAGACAGTGCATGAATCAGGTTTGAGGTCAAAGACAGAAGTTGGCAATGAGGTCATCAGTGGTATTAGAAGCAAGAGATGAAATAGAATGCAGGTAAAGAACAAACAGGTTTAAAGGTTGAGCCCAATATTGAAAGTTTGGTGGCATAAAAAGGGACAAATAAAAGAAGCAGTGACTATGGACTGAACTGTGTCCCCCCTCAAATTTATATATTGAAGTCTAACCCCCAACATGACTATTCACGTAAGTAACCACGGTTCAATGAGATCGTAAGGGCGAGAACCTAATCCGATAGGATTGTTGGTACTATAAGAACAGGAAGATCTCTCTCTGCTTCCCTCTCTTTCTCTCTCCCTTTCTCTCCCTTCACATGCACACTAAAGAAAGGCCATGTGAGGAGGACACAGCAAGAAGGTGCCACCTGCAAGCCAGGAAGGGAACTCTTACCAGCACCTGACCATACTGGCACCTTGATCTTGAACTTTCGGCCTCCAAAACTATGGAAAAATAAATTTCTGCTCTTTTAAGCCACCCAGCCTATGCTATTTTTGGTATGCCCAAGGCAGCTGCCAGAGCTGACTGAGACAGGAGGACCCTAAGAAAGTGTAGTGTCTTGGGAGCAATGGATCAAAGCCTTTCAAAAAGGGGTAAACACCAAATTTAAGGTAATGGTTCCTTGTAGAACAAAGTCTTGAGATTGAGCAGGGAGCAGGGGTGTTAGTTCTTATTCTTCAGATTCCTCATTTCTCAAGTTAGGTGGTAGGTATATAGCTCTGATTCATAGTATTTATTTTTTTATTTTTTATTTTTTAACATTTATTTCTGAGAGACAGAGAGACAAAGTGCTAGCGGGGGAGGACCAGAGAGAGAGAGGGAGACACAGAATCCCAAGTAGGCTTCAGGCTCTGAGCTGTCAGCACAGAGCCTGATGCAGGGCTCGAACCCACGAACTGTGAGATCATGACCTGACCCGAAGTCGGACACTCAACCGACTGAGCCACCCAGGCGCCCCTATAGTATTTTCAATATATTTTTGTTTATCTGAGATCTTTCGTAAAATTTGAAAAATGAACTTACAGAGCTCAGAAGAGAATGCAAGAGGAAACTTTTAAAAAAGGACACTAGGTTGAAAGCTGAGATAGAATCAATACATCAGTTCAAAAAAATGACTGAAAACAGGGACACAAGAGAGAGGTTAGAAGAGAAGAGAAACAACGGAATACAAATTGGTCAGGAACAATTTCAAATACGCAAATGAACGCAACGTATGTTAATGAGTTTCGTATGTAAAATGCAGAGACTGTCAGACTGAGTTTAAAAAAATTAAGAAAGCTAATGTCAGAGAAACACTCTTTACAGAAAGTTAATGAGGTAAAGTGTAACAAAAATAAAACAAGTGCCAATATTAGTAGGATGATTCAAGACAAAAAGCATAAAATATAAAAAATAAAAAAGTGAGATACCATTTAATAAGAGGCAATTTATCAAAAAGATGATAGTAATCAACCTTTATTCCCTCAAAATAAGATTAATATTTACAGAGAAAAACTATTAGCAACACAAGGAATTTTTAAAAATCCAGGGAGTGGAGAGAAAGACTCAGAAACTGACAATTGGAATATAAAAAAAGAAATCCAAAGGGATCGGAGCAACATCATTAACAAATTTAATTTTTATAGATTTATAACAAACTTTATGTAAAAAACTATTTTGTAAAAAATGCCAATGGATCACTTCATAATATTGATCCTGTATTAGGCTACGTATAATTTCCATATACATAAAAAAGATATATAAATAATAGAGACCATATTACCTAAACTGAACTGTATATATAATATGAACAGTAACAAAAATCTGCCCAACTGGAGATTAAAATATGGTATATTGACTCAGTTTAAAGAGGAAATCAAACAGAAGTTGGAAACCAAGAATAAACAAACATGGAAACTTCATAGCCAAAACCTATAAAATATATTTTAAGCTATACTCAGAGAAAAATTTATTGCCATATATGTATTTTTAAGAAAACAATAATTTAGAAAGTAAGTATCAAAAGAAAAACAAAAATAAACCGAGAGGAAGTAAATTTTGATTCAACTAAAACGTGAATTAAAATTAATCAAATGAAATCAAACTCTCCCCAGCTGTCTTTCGTGACACCATGTTGGCAGCATGAAAACAGCTGTGGTGAGTATAGTTACATTACAGAAATTAAACAAATGCTACAAATTAGGAATTCCCCTTCAGTATTTCCCCCATGGCACCTCTGCCCCTGTGAAATAGTTAATTATTTATGAGCACACTGCCCTTTAAAAAACACAACTCCATTTGAGGCACCCGGGTGGCTCAGTCGGTTAAGCATCCAACTTTGGTTCAGGCCATGATCTCGTGGTTTGTGAGTTCAAGCTCCGTGTCAGGCACAGAACTGGCTTCAAATTCTCTGTCCCCTCCTCCACTCATGTTTTTTTCTCTCTCAAAAATATATAAACATTTTAAATAAATAAATAAAGAACTCTACTCATATTAATGCATCCTATAGAACTTCTCAGCCATCCGTTGAAAGTAACAGAATTCCCAAATCAAATCGACTTTACATTGTAAGGACATTTATTATCTCACATAATAGGAGCTCGGAAGCAGGCATGAATTGATTGACTCCGTGGCTCACAATGGTGTCATTAATGACCCAAGTTCCTTCCATTGTTCTATTGTTTATAGAATTTACTTCATCTTAAGGCTGGTTTCCCTTTTGATTATGCGACGGACCGCCCACTGTGAGGAAGGCATAAACCTCCCCCCTTGACCACGGCATCTAAGTTTTTCCTTTCAGTATGCCTGGGCCAACTCAGGTCATGTGTGCACGTCAGAACCAGGACAGGGCATGCTCAGTCTCAACAGGGCTCACTCGGATCTGGGGACTGGGTAACTGCTTGGATAGCCAGCGTTCTTCTGGGCTCAGATAAATCTCTTAAGTAAAAAAATAAAAGAGAATGAAAGAAAAAAAAGAAAATCTGCAAAACAATAAAAATGGTAAGTATTGCAGAAGCACATTTATATAGAATAAACGTGTGTGTGTGTGTGTGTGTGTGTGTGTGTGTGTAGAAGGATGAAAGAGGATGAAGAGAAGGGAGCCAGAGTCCTGTCAAGGACATGAATCCACCCCACAGAGGCTGTGTGACTTTGGGCAAGTTATTCCACCTCTCTGGTCTTGATGTGTTGAACTGTAAAATAAGGATAATAGTATCTACCTCATGAGGATTGCTGTGAGGATTAGATGAGAGAATATGTATTAAAGTTTGTTGAATGGTAGTCAATAGTTGTGAAAGGCTATTTCCCTTTTCTTTCTATGTAATGATATATATATATAAATTTTAGTTGGAAGATTTATAAGATATGATTTAAAAAATATTTTCTGTAAGATAAATGCAAAGAAGCGTTCCTATGACAAGAGAAAACAATGGTACGGACCTTTGTTATGGACCTGGTTTGTGCAGTGACCAGCTTGGGCTCCAGTATACATCATCTGTGGACTGAGGCTGCCTGGGGGTGAGGGGGAGGATGAGGTGCCTAGTGAGGAACGTTCACTCTTAAAGGAAATGAAACATGCTTTTCTTGTACAAACAATAATGCAAGGGTATTTTGTTTTGAAATACGATCGTATGCTTCATAATGCAACAGAGTGAACATTTTTACCATCTCCTTTATTTATTGCCTTAAAAGAAATATTTCTTTTCTTTCTGAAGACAGCCTACTGCAATTTTATAAAAATTGTAATATATGTTTTTAAAAATATCGTACGCAGCTTAAGTGCAATACTAAATAATCTGCCCCTCTCTACCACCTAACATACAGCCCCCATTAATCCTGTTGGTGAACATTTTTAACTCTTATTTGCATTTAGGGGTATTCGGTGTGTGCGTATAATTTTATACTTTAGTGTCCGAATTTGCACATCCTAAGCACCTATTTACATGTTCCTGTATGATTTTAAAAACCATAATATTGCAGTGCTGCGTTCCATGCTATACTAATCTGATGGAGTTATGAGGCCCCCCCCAACTCCCTCACCCCCCTCCTCCCCCCGCGGGGTTTTAATCCCAGTCGGTGCTCCGGGCCTGGCCCTGGAAAGGAAAGACCGTAAATCCTGCTGAAATGTTTCCAAGATATCAGGAGACACCGCTACACCAGTGTGTGCTGATGGGTGTTTTGTTTTGTTTTGTTTCTCTTCCACAGTGAAATAAGAAATCAAGTCCAGGGCTCGGAAGAGAGCTGGTCCGTTAGGCGGCTCCACCGTGGGTCCCTCCTGGCTGCGCTCAGTGCCAAGTCCGTTTGTGCGCTCTCATTGAGCCCGAACAAGGACTGCGGTGCAGCTGCTAATGATGTCGTGTCAAAACTGAAGCGAGGACACCATAGTGATGGGAGCTGGCTGCCAGAGAACCCTGCGGGGCGAAATCCCGCCTGAAAGCACAGGAAAGTGACACTAACAAGTTCGTGCCCAAATACCCATTGGGGAGAAGACAGACTGCGTTACGGATCAATATAAAAAAGAGAAAATGCAAATCAGTCGTCCTCCAGGGACTAAACAAATTATATTAAACCAACAAATAATTACCGGTCCTCTGTATTTGCAGTGCCCAGTGCTGGAAGCTGGAGAGGCAGCTGGGGAGCGGGCGAGGGGGGAACCCGATTGCAGACTGGGGTTCAAGGCTCAGTTCTAAGGGTTGATGCAAAATTTGGCAAAGCGGCGTGCTTTTCTGTGAAGCTGCGACACATTTTAAAGCACAGAAGATAATGTTAGCCTTAAGTGCAGTGTGGAGAACACTGATGAGAAAAATCCGATGTAAACTCTTGGGGGCTGAAGGAACAGGCAGAAACTCCCTTAGGGAAACAAGAGAAAACTAAGAGATTAAGAGATTAAAACATTTTGATAGAAGATCATTGGTGTTGGTAATTGTGATCCTCAAAAGGTATGACAGTTGAAATGACTTGTAACTTGTAAGAGAAAAGCTGATTTCTGTTTGTGTAGTTTTTGTTAGGTTCATTTCATTATGTATTCCTGACAGGCTCTCTATGTGGAGTATGTACCATATCATAAATATTTAATTATCTGAAAATTAAAGTAACCAGCATTCTCTATCTTATTCTAGATAAATAATTTACTACTACTAATTCTAATATAAAAGCTGCATCCTTTCATTTTACTGGTTATTTCTGATTATAAAAGAATTGCATACTCAGTAGAAAATTTGGGAAGCAGCTGAAACTGTAACAATACAGAGAAAAAGTATCTATAACTCCACACCTAGGAAACCAATTGCAAAAATTTTCCCTATGCATTTTTTAGAGCAATCGAATTCATACGAGAATACTTCAAAAAAAAATTTTTTTTGAGAATACTTCAAATTTTGATTTCGAGATTTAGTGTTATTTAAAAGCATTTACCCCTGGCAGAGAGAGATGGTTGATAAATGTAAGTTTAAAGTTGTATAATATCTGGGGCGCCTGTGTGGCTCTGTCGGTTGAGCATCCGACTCTGTTTCATCTCATGTCATGATCGCATGTTTTGTGAGTTTGAGCCCCACATCAGGCTCTAAGCTGACAGCAAGGAGCCTGCTTGGGTTTCTCTCTCCCTCTCTCTCTCGCTCTCTCTCTGCCCCTCCCCTGCTTGTGCTGTCTCTGTCTCTCTCAAAATAAGTTAATAAACTTAAAATTTTTTATAAAGTTGTATAGTATCTATTTTATCAATATGATTGAATTGTCTATGATCATATTATAGGAAAGTTTTAATGTTTACTTCATTAAAAAATAATTACTGTGTCCCTATGTATTGAAAAATGAAGCCACTCTTGTTAATACCACCGAAATTCTTTTCAGAAAGTTTCAAGTTCACTTTCACTAGCCGTATCTGAGTGGCTCAATAACCTCTACCTATATTCCTCATTTCTTCAATCTTCGTGCTTTAACGTTTGAAATAATCTCATTTTTAATTGGATTTTTTTAAATTTTTTTTCAACGTTTTTATTTATTTTTGGGACAGAGAGAGACAGAGCATGAACGGGGGAGGGGCAGAGAGAGAGGGAGACACAGAATCAGAAACAGGCTCCAGGCTCTGAGCCATCAGCCCAGAGCCCGATGCGGGGCTCGAACTCCCGGACCGCAAGATCGTGACCTGGCTGAAGTCGGACGCTTAACCGACTGTGCCACCCAGGCGCCCCTGGATTTTTTTTTATAATTAGGAAGCTGATATCTTTCAAATGCTAGCCATTAACTGTTTATAATTTATTTTATGTTGTGTATGAGTAGCTCATGACTTTTTTTGAAAGGTGACTTTGTTTAAGTAAAATGGACAGGTGAGTAATGTGGACCAACTTATTCACTAACAGCAGCCAGGAAACCTCGCAAAATATCTGGTAGGTAGTAGTATCAGAGAGCTAATATTTCAGTGAACCACTGAGCCAGGAGCCAGGGGGGAAGTGAGGTAAGCGGGGATTTACGGGTCTTTATCTCAGGAATCTTTTACTGGTTTCATGGGGGAACTGAGAGGTTGAACTGTCATTTGGGAAAGTCATGAGGACAGGGGATTTGACATCTATAGAGGGGAAGGGTGAATCTGGTAAATCTCCATCACTTTAACTGGGACCCTGAAAAGCTGCTCCCAAGCAGTGACTGAAAAGTCTGTAGTACTTACTAGGGACTGAAGTTCAGCTGAGAATCACCTTAATTATTGACACTGAATCAAGGTCATCAGATGCTTGTGCCCGCCCCTCCCCAGCCATCTTGTAAAACAATGTAAATTATCCTGACTCTGACCTTATTTCTACAAACAATTGCCCAAACACAATGTATTGGACACTTTTTTTTTTTTAAATTTGAGACAGAGATGGGGCGCCTGGGTGGCTCAGTCGGTTAAGCGTCGGACTTCAGCTCAGGTTACGATCTAGCGGTCCGTGAGTTCGAGCCCTGCATCGGGTTCTGGGCTGATGGCTCAGAGCCTGGAGCCTGCTTCCGATTCTGTGTCTCCCTCTCTCTCTGCCCCTCCCCGTTCATGCTCTGTCTCCCTCGGTCTCAAAAATAAATAAATGTTAAAAAAAAATAAAAAATAAATAAAATTTGAGACAGAGAGAAAGAGAGAGGGAGAGGGAGAGAAAGAGAGATAGCAAGCTGGGAAGACGGACAGAGGAAGAGAGAGAATCTTAAGCAGGCTCCATGCTGAGAGCTTGATGCAGGGCTTAATCCCATGACCTTGGATCATAACCTGAGCTGAAATCAAGAGTCAGACGCTCAACTGACTGAGCCACCCAGGTATCCTGATTGGATATTTCTTTTATGTCGCTCAAATTTTTCCCAGGTTCACCTCTTACTTGAGCCACAGACAGAGCAGTCAGTCCCACGTGGGCTACCACACCAGCTTTGCACCACGAAATTCCTCTCACCTCCCACCTGGGCTTCTCCGATGCTTCTCCACTGGCATGGGATGCCCAACCCAAGCCACTACTCACCACGCGCAATTCAGAATTGTAAGGAGTTAATACCTGTGAGAATCCCCTTTGGACATGGGTGATGGAAATGGATACCGACCCCACTTTCTTCCCTCAGGAACGCATTTCATAAAGCTCCTTTAGAGATCTGATGGGCCTGCGTGCCAAAAGTCCGTATCTGGTGCCAACTTGACATAGCTTCTTCCTTGCACTGGCTTGCCCTCTTTCCTTGGTTCACTCCTCCTATCCCTCACTCCTATTTCCTGGGATCACTTTCCAAATAAAGCGCTAGCCTATGAAAGCTTTAGTCTCATGTTCTGCTTTGGAAAGAACCCAAACTAATACAAAAAGAACCTCAGAAAACACATCCTCAGGGTGGGATTGTACAGCGGGATCCATTACTGGTCAGACAGAAATAAGGACACCATTTCTGGTAGTGAATGGAGCAGTGATTGCCCTGGCATGGAGTCGCATTACCATTAGTGCTGTCACGGAAGCAGAAAAGGTGGGGTTGAGGTATCACTGAAAAGGAAAGTAGTGGGTTATATGCTTGCTGTGGCCTTTAAATGGTATGGGGATAAAAGGTAATTAAAATCTGCCTTTTGTGAACTACTTTGAAAGCCTTGAAAATAATAACATGACATGTTTGTACAGCTTATCAATTCTAAGCACTCTATGAAATTCAGAGGGTCACTTAAGGCAGTGTTTGTGCAGCCCCTCATCTCCTACAGGCACAAGGGCCCAGCATCTAACTGCTACATTTGCAGAGCTGCAAAGGAGAATAAATGAACACACAGACTTACCAGATCTCCTACAGCGAGGGCCCTGATAGGAAAATAATGGAATCTGACACCTGGAATGGAGATATGTACATGGATGCACTCAGAACATTGACCCCTGAACCCTCTGGGCCAACAGAAGCAGCATTTTCCCTCTTTCTAGAAGCACTGACTCCCTTTGCTTGCAAACAGACCCTGCAAAGACCTCACCTGAGAGGTGCCTCACTAGATGACATTTGTCCTATTTTGGATCCACTCCCAACACCCTCATTGCCGCTGATAATTACAACCAAATTTCAGCAAGGTCTAAGCAAGAAAATCCAATCTCTGCTTGAGGAGGAAATAACTTGTAAACAAACAAACAAACAAACAAAAACCTGTCCCTGAGTTACATAAACTGGCTAGAACAGGGACATTATCAATTCTAAGCACATGTTAGAGAATATCATCTAGCACATGTTAGAGTGGATTTTGAGAGAGTCAAATGGGAACACAGACTCACTGGGGGAAAATTCACTTGCGTGGCAGCAACTCAACCATGACTTGGGTGTAACAACCTTCTAAGGACAACCAGAGTCATTCCGAATACACCCCCGGAATGGTTCCCGAAGCTTGGATATGGCAAGTGAAATGGAGCTTCCACACGGCTTCAGCATAGTATTGAAGAAGGGATCAAACATCTCAGGGAGGTGGAAATGATAAAATGTATCTATTATGTGAGACCAGAAGACATAGGATCTCACTAGGCTTCCCAGGGGTGCCCTGAGGATGTTCAGATCACTGAGGCAGTAAGGAATATACTGCCAGGGGAAGGCAAGAGCATCTTTAGGAACTCCTGTGATGATTGTTCTTTGGAATTTATGGTAAGTATATACTGCCATAGACAGAGGCTTAAAGTATCGATGGGGATGATGGGACTGTGGAATGGTAGTGTCAGGAGGTGGCACTTGGCCATCAGAGACACAGTGGCTATCACCACACTAATGACAATCATTAGCAGAATGCTGCAGTGTAATTTAGGTGCCTTGAGGACAAGGATATGTTCTGAGGAGTGAGGTAGGTGGATAGCTTTCTAGGATGTTACTTTATTTTATTCAAACAAGAAAACACACCAAATACCCAACAAATGTCAAATGGATGAATAACTGGTGGCATAATCATATAATGGAATTCTTTTCAGCACTGAAAGTGAACAACCCTGGGGCGCCTGGGTGGCACAGTCTGTTGAGCATCCGACTTCAGCTCTGGTCATGATCTCGCGGTTCATGGGTTCGAGCCCCACACTGGGCTCTGTGCTGACAGCTCGGAGCCTGGAGCTTGCTTTGGATTTTGTGTCTCCCTCTCTCTCTGCCTCTTCCCTGTTCACACCCTGTCTCTCTCTCTCTCTCTCAAAAATAAATAAATGTTAAAAAATTTTTAAAAAAGGAAAGAAAATGAACAACCCCAACTACATGCAATAACATGAAAGGGCAAACAATATTGATCAAAAGAAATCAAACACAAAGAATACATTTAAATTGTTCTATGTATATAAAGTTCAAAAAACAAGCAAATTTAAATTACGACAAAATAAAATCACACGATCATCTCAATAAATGAAGAAGAAATATCATGTGATAAAATTCAATATTCCTTAGCAAACTAGGAATAAAATAGAACCTATAGCAATGAACATATTTATTGGTAAAATTATGGAAATTTCGCCCTTTAAATTGGATGTCCATTACTAGAGGTCCTTAGCTAGGAAAATAAGGCACAATAAAGACATAAAATATACAGAGATTGGAAAAGAAGAGGTAAAATTGTCATTATTTGCAGACAACAGGCGTATGGATGTAGAAAACCTAAAAACTATATAAACTATTAGAACTAATGAGTGAATGTAGCAAAATTGCTGGATAGAATTGAATATACAAAGCACAATTTTACTCCTATATACCATCAACAACCAAAAAATAAAGTTAAAGGTGAAGCTAACTCACAATGACATCAAGTGCCTAGGAATAAATCTAACATAAAAGAAACAAGCCTTCTACGCTGGCAACTTTGAAACAGCACTGAGAGAAATTAAAGAAGACATAAATAAGCAAAGCTATATATCTTCTTCTTGGATTAGAATACTGAATGTCATTATATTAAGATGCCAATTTCTTTTTGTAAATTGATAAAATCAGTATTTTTTAAAAACCAGCAGCTTTGGGTAAGGGGCAATAAGGAACCCACCCCTGAAATCACTGTTGCACTATATGCTAACTAATTTGGATGTAAATTTTAAAAAATAAAAAATAAAATTGGGGCGCCTGGGTGGCGCAGTCGGTTAAGCGTCCGACTTCAGCCAGGTCACGATCTCGCGGCCCATGAGTTCGAGCCCCGCGTCAGGCTCTGGGCTGATGGCTCAGAGCCTGGAGCCTGTTTCTGATTCTGTGTCTCCCTCTCTCTCTGCCCCTCCCCCGTTCATGCTCTGTCTCTCTCTGTCCCAAAAATAAATAAACGTTGAAAAAAAAATTAAAAAAAAAAATAAATAAAAAATAAAATTAAAAAAACCCCAGCAGCTTTGTGTATGCATATGTGTAAACTGAATGGCTAATTTAAAAATTGATGCAGAATTTTAGTCCCAAGATAAACTAGAAGAAGAATTTCAAAAGTTAAAGGACTTATACTCTAGATAGAAAGGCTTATAATTAAGCTAGAGTAATTAAGATTATGCCATTGGTACAAAGATAGATCGGGGTGCCTGGGTGGCTCAGGTGGTTGAGTGTCTGACTCTTGGTTTCAGCTCAGGTCATGATCTCGCAGTTGTGAGATCGAGCCCTGTGAGTTCCAGCTCTGCGCTGAGCGTGGAGCCTGATTAAGATTCTCTTGCCCTCTCCCTCTGCCCCTACACCCCTCAAAGAAAAAAAAAAAGATCAACCAGGTGAACAGAATGTAAAGCACAGAAGCAAACACAATATATACACTCATGTCACCTGATTCATGACAAAGATACTGTTGAAGAGCAGTTGGGAAAGGACAATTAATAAATGGTGCCGAATTAACTGAATATCTATGAGAAAAAATTTAATCTTAATCTTTAACTCACACTGTGAAATAATAGAGTGTGTGTGTGTGTGTGTGTGTGTGTGTGCATGTGCGCATGTGTACGCATGTGTACGCATGTGTGTGTCTGCCTCTGGTTCCCAGCACAGAGCTTCTAAAACCCTTATAATGCTCCACCAGGAGCATTTTTGTTCTAATACTTGGCATTTGACACTGGTTCCTAACACAGCGCTCCTAAATCCCTTAGATTTTCCTGGGTTGAAAGGAACATCTTTTGTTCTAATGAGATAACTCTTCGTGGGCTCCCAGCTGGAAGAGAGACCAAACAATGGATCTCATCCTCCAGGGAGAAGAGAGGGGCTAGAATTGGAGTAAATAATTGATCATGTTTATATGATTAAGCTTCTGTGAAATATCAACGGTATGCAGTTCCTGGTACTTCTGGGTTGGTAAACATATCTACATGCCAAGAGGGTGGTATACCCCAACTCCACAGGGGCAGAAGTTCTTCTGCTCAAGACCCTTCCAGACCTTGCCTATGTATCGCTTCATCTGGGTGTTTATGTGTATAATGAACTGGTAAACATAAGTAAGCATTTCCCTGAGTTCTGTGAACCATTCTGAAAAATAATGCAACTTGTGGAGGAGGTGGTGGGATCCTCTAATTTGTAACCAGATTAGATAGAAGTTGTGAGGTAATCTAGGCACCTACTACTTGCATCTGGTGTCTGAGGAAGAGGGCAGTCTTGTGGGACTGAGCCCTTAACTTGTGGGGTCTGCACAAACTCCAGTTAGTGTCAGAGTTGAACTGAATTGTGAGATAGCCCTCTGGTGTTGGAGAATTGCTTGGTGTCATGCATCTGGTGTCAGAAGTATTGCAAGTGTTAGACTAAAAGAAAATACAGTGAGGTTTTTTTTCCTATAGACATACACTCTACACAAAAATGAAATCCAAGAAGACTATAGATCTAATTGTGAAAAGTAAATCAATAAAATGTCTAAGGAGATAACAGAAGGATGTATGTGTCTTTAGGAGTAGGGGAAGTTTTCTTAAATATCAGAAGTATTAACCAATAAGAAAAACAAGGTTATGGAAAGAATACATTAAAGCTTGTATTAAGAGAGTGATATTAAGCGAGTGAGATGCAAGCCATTGTATCTAAGAGAATATTTGTGAAACGTGTAACTGAAAAGTGTATCAAACAACAACAACCACCACAACAAAAAACCCTAAAAATCAAGAAAATGACAAATGACCAGGTAGAAGAATGGGTAAGAGACTTTAATACCAACTTCACTGAAAGGGTATACAACTAACCAGTAAACGTATGAAAAAGTACTCACACTCATCAGTCATCAGGGAAATCCAAATGAAAACTGTGTTGAGATTCAGCCATTCTCCCACCAGAATGGCTAGGATTAAATAGGTTGACAATACTAAGTGCTTCTAAGAATGTGGAACTCTCCTACACTGAGGTTGGAGTACAAACAGGTACAGTCACTTTGGAAAACTGTTTTCCATCATCTATTAGAGTTGAAGATATGCATATCCTGAATCTCTGCAATTCCACTTCTAGATTTAAACCCAACAGAAATGTATACATATGTCAAAATTGTGTGCAAGAATGTTTATAGCAATATTAACTTAATGGCCAAAAACTGAAAAGAAAAATTTCATGAACATAATAATGAATAAATAAGTTGTGATACATTCATACAGTAGAATACTATCCAGTAATTAGGATGAACTAATTGTGGCTATACACATTATAATACTATAGATCTTGTAAACACGATGTTGAGAGAAAGAAGCTAGATGCAAAAATGTATACTATATGATGCCATTACATAAAATTCAAATACATATAAACCTAATCTAATATCAGAAATCAGGATAGTAGACACCTCTGGAAATGAGTATAGAAGTACTGATTGCAAGGGGTCAAGGGACACCTGAGATTCTGGCATGTCCTAACTCTTGACCTGGGTTCTGATTTCATGATGTGTTCTTTTATGCTAATTTTATCAACCTGTGCACATATATAATTTTCTTTTCTGAATGTATGTTGTACTTCAGAAAAGTGTTGCTAAAACAGGAAAGAAAAGGAGTAATTTACTGGTGTATAAAACTTAAACACTGGGGTGTAGAACTAGTTTCAAGCTCAGTCAGATCTTGTCACTAAGAAATCTTTATTAAATGTAAAAGTGTAATATTGGCCACAATGTCAGGATGATGAGCCAGGATATGGATAAGTGCCTGAAATTTATGCAGTTAGTTTCCCATCTTGGCCTTCCTCTCTTCAGTCTTTACTTACACCCCATGGGTAATCTCGCCCAAGCGTATGGTTTCAACCACTGGCTACATGTCAAAGTCTGTGCAATAGGTATAAAATGAGCATATAGAATGATTCTTTAGTCCCATCTAGTCAAAGGTGACGGTTTCACTTTTATAAGAAATAATTTCTTGTGGTTCACATAAACTTGCATGAGAGATATCATTCGGTTGATGAATGACCCCACAGATTGTAATTTGGTTACAATAGCCAGTTAGTACAAATCAGATGTATTCCTGTTGGCACTTGGGGATCATTCTAGCCCTTAACTATTTTCTCAAGAATATTTGTATAGCAAACAGCCAGACTGGGTAGAGATATTATCACTCTCTGGAGCAAAGGGCATATTTGTTTACCATCCAATACAGTAATGTCCCCCTAGGGGGAAAAAGGCAGACAGGTTTGCCTGCAGCCCCTTATAAAAGATTGGAATATCCTAAGCTTGGGGTTCTTTGGCAATGATACAAACTCACAGCAAATACAACATCCTCCTGGCTCCCTCTTCCTTACCCTGTGGGACTTGGGGAACAAGGGGAACTGATGCAAACATGAAGCTCATGGTGCCTGCTGTGCCCTGAGTAATAAAGTTGTCTCTGACCCAGGAGTCTCATGTCCTCTGCCAGCATCCATGCAACTGTGGCTAGCTAATTTATTAGTTTGCAAGCAGGGCAAATTCTCAGACCTTTTTGTAATTCTTGAAAGAGATATACTTGGCTTCATCTAGTGTCACTGTTGTGTTTGCAAAAACAATCCAAGACTGAGACCCTGAATCTAACAGTATCTCAGATAAATTCCCAAAAATAGTAGGCATAAATTATGTAAGTTAGACAGTGATGAAATTATTCCATTGATTCCTCCTTTGGCCCAAGGGTGCAGGCTCAACACTACCACCTTCCAAGTAGTCCTGGAGTCTTGAGTTTGGGTCTAAGAGTCAATACTTGACTTGTGTTTATCTACAGGAGAGGAGGTTGTGCTGTCTCCCAAACACTGACCAGTGTAATGCCAAACGAGATGCTCAGTGGATCAGTGAGTGAGTTGCTGATAGTCCTCCAAGATGGTGAGAAGAATGGTAACTAAGCACTGAGTTTTCCCCTGTGCACTTCTAATAAATGTTCTTGACCAAATTCCAACACTGAAGAATAAGGTGTCTCCATTTCTTTATTCCCATAACCTTCATAGTCTCTGATCCCCTCTTTTATCTCTCTCCTCTGGCTTTGATCTCATCTCTGACACTGAGAAGAAACTTTACTCTCCAGTTATGCATCTCAGTCAGCCTCTTGTTTCTGTTTTCACTCAATAGACTCACTTCTTGGGCGTGTGGCAGTGAGTGACAAAGAGAGGAGACCCTTGGGTACATTTGAAAGAATTTAATGTATTTGTATAGAGAGGGAGGATGCAACCTTAATTTTTAGGCATATTTTCCAGTTGCATTTGTATTTCCAGCCCAGAATTTTCTTCTGACCTTTTAGAACCATTTATTCAACTGTGTGATGCTCATCTTCACTTGAATGCCCTACAGGAATCTGCGCTCAACTGGTTGGAATTGCAACTCATTGTTTTCCCTCCAAACCTGTTTCTCCCTTTGCATTGCTGTCGCAGTGATTGACATTTAGGCCTATTCAAAATAGATTGTGTGTGTCAGCCTTTACTGAAAGAGGGTGATTAGAATGCTAATGTCAAGTTCTTTTTGAATCTTTTGAGTGCATAAAGGAACTAAACAACAAATGTGGTACTTGGCCCCAGAACTTTGTTTTTAATGACTGAAAATGAAAGACACCCACAGCGAATATTTTTCCACTTGAGAGGATTTATTTGAAGTTTACTTATCTCAAGTTGCAACTAATACTATTAATGTTCTTATTGTAACTTTGCTCAGTGACTATGATCAGATTATAGTATGAGACTATTTTCATTTTTAGAGGTAAAAGCAAAAGATTCACAAAAAGAAGTATTTTGTTCATCACCATTTATCTCTATTTGCAATTCATGCCATTGACAGCACTAATAGTAACATGTATTTGAAGGTTTCAGACAAGGAATAGACCCTATTAAAAATTCCATCCCAAAAGATATATTAAGGAAATACCTGTGCTGATTTGAATCCTGGCTGTTAGTTCCAAATTTTAATGTGATCAGGGTAGCATAAGCAAGGTGGCTTGTATGAGCTTTGTGTTTCCTAACACTGGCTGATGGACATTGTCTTTGGTTCTGATAACAAACATTCTGTAAACAAGATACTGTGAATATAGAAAATATCATACTAAAGATGTGTTGGCCTCAATGTAAAGGCTATAAAACAGAAGTTTGGAGACACCACTGGGTCACAGAAACACAGAGACACATTTGCTCCACAGAGACAAATCCTATTACAGCAAAAGCGTAAAAGGAATCGAATAAAAGCCATGTAAATCCTAAATGGGGATTTCCTTCTTTCCTTAATGCTAGAAAAGTTACTCCTAAAATTTTGCTAAAATGTCATTTGATAAAAGTTGACACCTCTACTTAGATATTTTCTGTTGCATGAGACTTTCTGTATCAGTCTTTCAGATGACAAATTTACAAGAACGAGATTGAAATAACACCAAAGGATCCCTCCAATGTCATTCTCAGCCTCAGAGCATGATTATATTATTCTTCTCTCTGGTGTCTTATTCCCCAGTCATGAATCTCTTCAGTTAATTCTCTATATAATCAATGAAGTGGGTTTTCTAAATACAGAATTTACTATGTCATTCCTCTACTTACAAACTACCGCGACTCTTCATCAGTGGTAACAACTCCTTTGTACGTCGTTCAAAATCATGCACAACCTAGGCTCAAGCTCGTCTCCTGATACTACATTCACCTCTTCTACACCTGTTGCATTGTACCCCACAGTTATACATTAACGCCCAACCTTCCCTGAACCTCCCCACCCAGTCCACCAGTTCCATGCCCCTCAGCTTTGTTCTACGGGCCTGAGTTGCTCTCATCTCCCTTCTTTAGTTACAAACTATCACTGAAGATCTAACTAGGCTCAATTCAAATGTTACCTCTCAGGGAGGTCTCTAAGGAGACCTCTAAGGTGAAGTTTCAGTCTACATAGATGTAGCCAAGAACATAAAGCCCCCTTTCCTATCTGTTCCCAGCCAAGGGTTATGTTATCTCTGTGGGTAAATTGCCCCATCTTTTAGCTTCCCTTGAAACTTTGCATCTCCTGCTGGTGAAGTGTACACATCATGGAGCATTATTGTGATTTCTAATTTGTACTGTGATTTGTGTTTCCTGCTGGCTCACGGTCTGTCTCTGGAAAGGAAGGTTTGTTTCTTGTTCATAAGTATAAATTTGTTTTTATATCAAAATGTTAATCCGTTATCACAATGACTTTTTTGGAATATTATCAGAGTTATTTTTCAATCACTGTTCTGCCACTGCTGTGCTTGGTAAATCAAGTTCATAGTCACAGAAAGAATACTAAAAGTTTGAGAAATTAATGGATGAAGTATAAAGTATTATCACAGCATGGATGGGAGCCAAGGAGATGTTAGAGTGGCGAAGTTTCCCAGAATAATGGCAGAACATAGAGTGATGGAAAACTGAAACAAACAGATGAAAATTAAAGAACAGCGCTATAGAAAACAGTAAGGGGCTTCTTAAAAAAAATAAATAAAATAAAAAAAACACAAACAAAAATTAAGCATAGAATTAAAATGGGATCCTGCATTTCCACTTCTGGGTATGTACTCAGGAGAATTGAAAGTAGATACTCAAAGAGATATTTCTACACCAATGTTTATGGTGGCATTATTCAAAATATAGTAAGACATAGAATGTTAACATACGCTAATTAGTATAATTCTCTTCCAAAAGTTTGTGTTTTATACTCATTTGGAAGTCATCACAAGATAATTTTATCACAATACAAATATTGGTGTAATCCTGAGAAAATCAGTCAACCTGATTTTTAATTTCTATACCAGAATTTTAATTTTTTTTACATTTTATTTATTTTAGAGAGACAGAGAGAGACAGAGCACAAGTGGGAGAGTGGCAGAGAGCGAATGAGACACAGAATCCGAAGCAAGCTGCAGGCTCCGAGCTGTCAGCACAGATCCTGAAGTGGGGCCTGAATCCACAAACTGTGAGCTCATGACCTGAGCCAAAGTCAGACTCTCAACCGACTGAGCCACACAGGAGCCCCTCTATACCCGAATTTTATAATTTTTTTATTATACAAGTCATCATTAGAACCAATTTAAACACAATCCCAATACATCACTATTTATAAACTATGTGCATATTCTGCTGAATTATACAATTATAAAACATACATAGAATTGAAAAAAAACAAACTGAATTGTATTTTAAATTATTTAAACTTTTTGTATTTCCTAACAATAAGTAGCAACATTTTAGCTTTTACTTTTGTTGTAGTTAGTTTTTTTCCAGCAGTAGCCACACCAATACATTCCATCCCATGCATTCTTCTTCAGTGGTATTTCTGACACTCCTACCAGGAGAAGAGAAATCTAGGTTTTTTCCTTATTGAATGTGGTGAGTCTCTGCCCATAGTGTAAATAACATGCATGACTTTCAAGGCTTGATCATAGAAGGCCATAGAGCTTTCACCTTGCTTTCTCTTTTAAGACATATGTCTTGGAAATTCTTAGGTGACATTTAAAAGGTCTGCTACTCTGTAGCAGACTGAAGCATATATGAATAGGCCACAAAAAGTTATAGAAACCCAAGGAACCCCAACCCAACACCGTCCATCAGAAATATGAATGAGTTACCCTTAGATTATTCCAGTTCCCAACTTTCAAGTAACCCTGGTTGACATGGAATAACACAAAGATGAGTCCCTATGGGGCCCTCCCAAGTTGCAGATTCATAAGCAGAATGAACATTGTTATAAGGCATTAAGTTCTGTTGTGATTTTAATGCACCAATAGGTAACGAATACTACTTCCCAGAGCTATTATTGCATATCTATGTTTTTTATTGAGAGAAACATGTATGTCTCATTGATTTTGAAGTTTTTTATTTAAAATTGTATGACATTGGGAGGCAATTTCCAGAACAGTGTCATAAGGACCTCTGTGGACCCTCTCTCCACTGAAGTAAACTACCCGGTAAAAGAAAAGAAACTCAAAAATTTTAAATCTTTGAAAATAATTCTAAGAACATATAGGAAAGAAGAGTTATTTAAGGAAATCAACTGAATCTTGGTAAGAATGGTAAGAGTCTGTGGCATTTGAACTATGACTTATTCTTTCCCTACTCTAGCTCAGCAAAAATGGAAGCTTCAGTCTACATAGATGTAGTCAAGAACATAAAGCCCCCTTTCCTATCTGCTCCCAGCCAAGGGTTATGTTATCTCTGTGGGAAAAGAAGGCCCTAGTGTTGCAGAGGCTGTATTCAAAGCAAGAGCAATAGATCTCTGGGGACTTCTTCCTCCACCTAAACCCTACTCATAGAGCAGAAATTCTACCCCAAGCATAGAAGGCCAAGAATACTGGGGCCCCAATCACCTGCAGCTCATAAGCCAGAGGCTCTACACCAGGGGAGGCAAGCCAAGATCAGAGGCTGCTGCCCAAATCCAGTGCCCTGTTTGTGGAGCAGAAGTGTCATTCTAAGAAAATGGGCCACTGCCCCAGTCCTCGCCTACAGAGCAATAGCACAGAGGTTTTGCCTAGCAGGATATGTAGGTCATAAGAACATAGAGCTTCAAAACTCTACCCAAGGGAACTATTTGGAACAGAGTGTGGGAAAATTCAAATCCAAGTGTGCTCTGGAAAACAATAGAAATAAATAATGAAGATAAGCAGTTAAAAGGAGGCTGGTAGCTCCAAGAGGCCAATAAGCTACAGTGTAAACAAGCTAAAAGCTTATCAGAGAAAACTAAGGAAAGAGGCTGCTAAAAAGAGCCCTCCTGTGGCTAGAACAAATCTGAACAAATGACCTCAAGGATTTGGATCAGACTAGGTAACAATGTATGCCCCAGGGCATTTTTGAAAATAATAAAGCCATCAGTCAGCAAGTAATAGAGGCCAACAGCTGGGTGTGATACAAGGTTGGCAGACATTTTTTAATATAAACACAGGGAAAGAGAAAGTTAAAGAGAATGCTGGTAAACTCACTGTCATACCCAAGACTTACCTTATGAAGAGTTTCAACAGAAGTTGCACATGGAAGACTTTATTAAACATTTCAAAAAAGTGAAATAAAAAAAATAAAAATAAAACAAAGCAACAAGCAACAACAAGGCCTATAAAGTGTGTGTGTGTGTGTGTGTGTGTGTGTGTGTAAACGTGCATGCATGTGTGTGCTGGGGACAGGTATCAGTATCCACTATTTTACAATGATATGTCTAAAATGACTAGTTTTGAACAAAATATTTACAAGGTTTGCAAAGAAAAAGGAAATTGTGACCCATATATAATTTTAAAAAGCAGGCAACAGACACTGCCTTTGAGAGAGCCCTGATTTCAAAGTTAGCAGACAAAGATTTCAAATAAGTTATTACAAATATGTTCAACTAAAGAAAGTAAACAATACTTAGAGAATAAAGGAAGGTATAATGACAATGTATAATAAAGTACAGCATATCAAGTAAGAGGTACAGACTATTTTTAAAAGAATCAAAGGGAAATTCTGAACTTGAAAAACACAATAATCAAAATGAAGAAATCATTAAATGGACTCAACAATAGATGTGAGCTGGCAGAACAAAGAAATGCTGAATTTAAGATAGAGTGATAGATTTTATAATCTGAAGAAAGAAAGAAAGAAAGAAAGAAGAAAAAGAATGAAACAAAAAGCACTTCACAAAAAAGTGGGATACCATTAACCACACCACCATATGTGTAATGGGAATACCAGAGAGGAAAGAGAGAATGGAGCAGAAAAAACTTTCAAAGAAGTAATGGCTGAAAGCTCCCAAAATTTGATGACAAACGTTAATTTACAAATCCAGGAAGCCCAATCAACTGAAAGTAGGAAAACACAGAGTTCTACACCCAAACACATCATAGCAAAAATCTTAAATGCAAGGACAAAGAAAAACTCTTAAAAGTAGCAAGATCCATATTTTCGAGAACCTCAATAAGATTAATAGCTGAATTCTCATTAGAAACAATGGAGGCCAGAAGAAAGTGACATGACATATTCAAAGTTCTAAATTGCCAACCAAGAATCTGTTGCTCACCAAAACTATGTTTTATAAATGAAGATGAAATAAAGATATTTCAAGATATACAAGGGAAAAATTTATTGCTAGCAGAACTGACTCTTCAGAACTAAAGCAAGTGACTTCAGATGGTAACTAAAATTTATTCCAAAAAACAAGGACACCAGTAAAGATAACAATGTAACTGTGATAGTTTAAATACATATTTCTTTTCTTTTCCTCTCTTAACTCATATAAAATCAGCTATATAAAACAATATGCATGTATTGTATTGTGGACATAAAACATAAAAATGTAATATATTTGACAATATTAGCAGAAAAGAGATGGATGGAAGCAAAGCTATACTGGAGTAAGGAAATGACAGCAGATGGTAATTCAAATTAATTTAATTATAACAATGTAATGCAAAGTCTATAGCATCTATAGAAGTAATAATGGCACAAAAAAAGGAAGAGGAAAAGGTAAACAGAAATATCCTTCCATATCCCACTAGAATTAAGTTAGTATACATCTGAAGTACGTTCTGACAACTTAAGAAATATGTGGTAAGCCCAACGTACATAAAATAACTAAATAAAAATATTATAAAAAGGAATTAAAGATTATACAGGTTCGTTAAGGGGATTAAAAGATACATTATGGGGTGCCTGGGTGGCTCAGTTGGTTAAGTGTCTGATTAAATTTCAGCTCAGGTCATGATCTCATGTTTCATGAGATTGAGCCCCACTTTAGGCTCTGCACTGACAGCACAGAGCCTGCTTGGGATTCTCTCTCTCTCTCTCTCTCTCTCTCTCTTTCTGACACTCTTAAAATAAGTAAACATTAGAAAAAGGAATTAAAAGATACATTAATGTAAAAAAATTTACATTAATGCAAAAAAACCAAAAAGCAATAAATAAGAAACACCAGAGCAAAAATGGCAAGATATGTATAGAAAAGAAAAAGTGAAATGCCAGATATAAATGTAACTATATCAATAATAACATTAAATATAAATAGATTAAACAATGCACTCAAAAGGCAGAGACTGGAAATCTGGATAAAGAAACAATATTAGGGGCATCTGGGTGGCTCAGTTGGTTGGGCGTCCAACTTCGGCTCAGGTCATGATCTCATAGCTTGTGAGTTCAAGCCCCACATTGGGCTCTGTGCTGACAGCTCAGAGCCTGGTGCCTGCTTTGGATCCTGTGTTTCCCTCTCTCTCTGTCCCTCCCCCACTCACTCTCTGTCTCTCAAAAGTGAATAAACATTAAAAAAAATTTAAAAAAAAGAAAAAATATTAAATTTTATTCTGTATCCAGGAAACATATTTTAGATTCAAAGATGAAATTATATGACAGTAAAAAAGTAGGAAAACATTTATAACAGTACCCTTAAGAAAGTTGGAGTGGTTAAGAAAAATAGACTTTAAAACAACAAAAAATATTACTAGACATAAAGAGAGGCTAATCCAACAAGAAGATATAACAGTTATAAACACATGGGCATCTAACAATAGAATGCAAAAATATATAAAACAAAATTAATAACCAAACTGATGGGAGAAATCAACAATTCAATAATAATTTGAGACTTTAATAGTCCACTCTTTTTTTTAAGTTTATTTTTTTTATTTTGAGAGAGACAGAGACAGCATCAGTTGGGGAGGGGAAGAGAGAGAGAGAAACTGAGAATCCTAGGCATGCTCTGAGCTGTCAGCACAGAGCCCAATGCACGACTTGAATTCATGAACTGTGAGATCATGACCTGAGCCAAAAAAAAGGAGTCTGATGCTTAATAGACTGAGACTCCTAATCGCCCCAATACTCCACTCTTAATAATGATAGAACAACTAAGTAAAAGAACGGCAAGAAAATATAACATTTCAAGTCAAATCAGCTAGACCAAAGAGGCATCTGTAGAATACCTAACAATAACAGAATACAGATATTTCTTAAGTGTACCTGGAATGTTCTCCATGACAGACAGACATTCTAGCCCATAAAACAAGCCTCAATAAAATAAAAAGACTGAAATAAAACAAGTATGTTTTCTTACTAAAAAAAAAATCAAGAATGGAAAGAAATTTGGAAAATTCATAAATATGTGGATATTAATCAACACACTCCAAATAAACAATGAATCAAAAAAAACAAAGGAAATTTAAAAATATTTGGAGATGATTGAAAATGAAGACTCAAAATACCATAACAACGAAATATAACTACAACAGTACTTACAGCAAAATTTATACCTATAAATTACTACGTCAAAAAGAAAGGTTTCAAGTCAATAACCTATCTTCCACCTTGAAAACAGGAAAAAGAAGAGCAATCTAAACCCAATGGAAGAAGAAGGAAAGGGAATTTTTAATTTTTTTTTCAACGTTTATTTATTTTTGGGACAGAGAGAGACAGAGCATGAACAGGGGAGGGGCAGAGAGAGAGGGAGACACAGAATCGGAAACAGGCTCCAGGCTCTGAGCCATCAGCCCAGAGCCCGATGCGGAGCTCGAACTCGCAGACCGCGAGATCGTGACCTGGCTGAAGTCGGACGCTTAACCGACTGTGCCACCCAGGCGCCCCAAACCTGACAAAGAGTTTAAACAGGAAGGTTAAGTGTACATGATCTATATGCAGAAATCACTTGTATTTCTACACAGCAGAACGATTGGAAAATGAAATTAAGAAAACAATTCCATTGGCAGGAGCATCAAATCAAATACTTAAGAATAAAATTACCATAATACTATAAGGTTTTTATACTTAACAACACAAAACATCTTCAAAAGAAATTAAGGAGGACCTAAGTTAATGGTGAGCCATACCATAATTATAGGTTAGAATATTAATATTGTTAAGACCACAATGTTCCCCAAATTGATGCACAGATGGACTACAATCTTTATTAAAGTCATAGCTGCCTGTTTATGCATCAATTGATAAGATGATATTCAAATCAATATGGAAATTTGATGGGCCCAGATTATCCAAATTATCTTGAAAAGGAACAAAACTGGAGGTCCCCAAATTTCTCAGTTTTAACACTCAGTACAAATTAAATGAAACAGTGTGGTATTAGCATAAGGACAAAAATATAGATCAATGGACTAGAATTGAGAATAACCCTTACATTAATTGATTTTCAACAAGTATGCCAAAACAGTTCAATAGGGAAAAAGGTTTTCAACAAATTGTGTTGCAAACCCAGGTATCTAAATATAAAACATTAAGGGGCGCAGTTGGTTAAGCTTCCAACTTCAGCTTAGGTCATGATCTCAAGGTTCATCTATATTTCAGATGTCATCTGCAAATAGAGGCAATTTTACTTCTTTCTTTCCAATTTGTATGTATGTGCGTATGTATGTATGTATTTATGACTAATTTCTCTGGTTGGCACGTTCAGCACTATACTAAATAAAAGTGATAAGAATAGGCATTCCTCTAATACCAAGAATGTCTTTTCCTTGGTTTTAGAGGAACAGCTTTCAATTTTTCACGGTTGAGTATAATATTAGCTGTGGGCGTGTTATATACCGCCTTTATTATGTTGAAGTACTTCCTTTTATACTTAATTTGTTGAGAGCTTTCATCATGAAAAGATGTTACATTTTGTCAATGCTTTTTCTGCATCTATTGAGAGGATCATGTGATTTTTACCTTTCACTTTGTTAATGTGGTGTATCACATTGTTTGATTTGCATATATTGAACCATTATGTCCCAGAGAAAAGTCCAATTTGATCACGGTATATGATCCTTTTAATGTGCTGTTGAATTTGGTTTGCTAGTATTTTTTGATAATTTTTTACATCTAAGTTTATCAGGGATATTGACCTGTAATTTTCTTTTTTTTTAATTTTCTTTTTTTTTCTTTAATATTCATTTTTCAGACAAAGAGACAGAATGTGAGCAGGGGAGGAGCAGAGAGAGAGGGAGACACAGAATCTGAAACAAGCTTCAGGCTCTGAGTTGTCAGCACAGAGCCCAATGTGGGGCTCAGAAAGATCATGACCTGATCTGGAGTCGGACACTTAACTTACTGAGCCACCCAGGCGCACCGACCTGTAATTTTCTTTTCTTCTAGTGTCACTATCTGGTCTTGGTATCAGGGTAATACTAACCTTGTAATGTGAGTTTAGAAGTGTTCCCTCCTTTCCTTTTTTTTTTTTTTTGGACAGTTTGAGAGGATTCATTCTTTAAATGTCTGATAGAACTCATGAGTGACGCCATCATGTTCTTGATTTTTCTTTTCGGGAGATTTTTCAGTCTTGTAATTCAATTGCCTCTCTTGTTATTGCTTGTCCAAGTTTTCTATTTCTTCGTGATTCACTCTTGGTAGGTTGTATGTTCTTAGAAATTTATCTGTTTCTTCTAGGTTATTCATTGTGTTGCTGAATAATTGCTCACAGTAGTCTTTTCTGATTATTTTTATTTCTGTGGTATCAGTTGTACTCTCCTCTTTCAATTTTGATTTTGAGTCCTCTCTTATTTTTTTCAGTCTTACTATAGCTTTGCCGATTTGTTTATCTTCTTAATAAATCAACTCTTAATTTCTTTGAACTTTTATCTTTCTAGTTTCCATATCACCTACTTCTTCTCTGATTGTTATTTTCTTTTTTATACTACCTTTAGCCTTAGTTTGTTCCTTTTCTGGAATTATAAACTTAGGTTGCTTATTTTAGATTTTTTTTTTCTAATGATGCATTTATCACTCTAAACTTTTCTTTAAAAATATTTGTTTATTTTTGAGAGAGGGAGAGAGAGTACAAGCAGAGAGATAGAGGGAGACAGAGGATCTGGAATGGGTTCTGCCCTGACAGCAGACAGCCTGATGTGGTCCTCGAATTCATGAACTGTGAGACCATGACCTGAGCTGAAGTCTGACACTCACTGAGCCACCTAAATGCTACCACTCTAAACTTTTTTCCTACAACTTTTTTTTCTTTTACTGCCTCCCATAAGTGTTGGTATGTTCTCATTCTGTTTATTTCAAGATTTTTAAAATTTCCTTTCTTATTTCTTTGATCATATTGACCATTAGTTGTTCAAGAGCATATTATTTGGTCACCATATATTTGTGAATTTTCAGTTTTTCTTTTGCTATTGACTTCTAATTTCATACCATTGTGGCTGGAAAAAATGTTTTATATGATCTCAACCTTCTTATATTTGTTAAGATTTGTATTGTAGCTTGACATATAATCTATCCTGGAGAATTTTCTGAGCACACTTTAGAAAGATTTGTATATGGCTGCTATTAGATGGGATGTTCTGTATGTGTCTATTATTTTATTTGGTCTAATGTGTATAGTTCGAGTCCACAATTTTCTTATTGATTTTCTGTCTGGATTGTATACTGATTGTTGAACATGAGGTATTGGAGTCCCATACTATTTTTATAGTACTTTGAATTTCTCTCTTCAGATCTATAGTTTTTGCTATTTATATTTAGATAGTCCAATTTTAGTGCATAAATACCTACAATTGCTAAGTTTTCTTGAAAGCAATGGACTCCTTTATCATTAAATAATGATCTTCTTTGTCTTTTTGTGACAAATTGTGACTTAAAGTCTGTTTTGTCTCCTATAAGTAGAGCTACTACTCCTCTCTTTGGATTTCATTTGTATGGTGATCTCTTTCCATCACTTCACGTTCAGTTTATGTGAATTATCAAAGTTGAAGTGAGCCTCATGTGGTCTGTGGATAGTTGAATCTTGTTGTTTTTTTTTAATATTTATTTTTGAGAGAGAGAGAGAGAGAGAGAGAGAGAGAGAGAGAGAGAGCATGAGCAGGGCTGGGGCAGAGAGAGAGACACACACAGAATCCAAAGCAGGCTCCAGGCTCTGAGCTGTCAGCCCAGAGCCTGATAGGGGACTAGAACTCAGGAACTGTGAGATCATGACCTGAGCTGAAGTCAGATGCTTACCCAACTGAGCCACCCAGATGCCCTGAGTCTTGGGTTTTCGAACCCAGTTCACCACTCTATGTCTGTGTGTTGGGGGACATGTGGCTAGTATGTTGAATTAAGAATATACAATTTATGAAGCGCTGAATGGAGAGGCAGAAACCACAACATGGGGGTGGCAGGTAGCTCCCTCTACATCCACGCTCCCAATTTGGGGATGTGAAAACCCTGACATTATTTTGTTTGAAGGCAGAGTTTTAATACATTTTAATACATTTAATACAAAGCAAGTAAAGTAAACCCACTAGATTTATTATTGCTTAATAATCCCAGAATGGGAGGTGGGGGAAAGTGTGCAATGAATGGGAGGAAGGACAGTCCTCTGTCCCAGATTACGAGTGTGCAGGACATAGAGAACAGGGTAGTAAGCACCTATTACTTATAAGGTGGTTAGGTGGAGGTCACTAAATTTTCACGGGCTCAACTCTAAGTGGTTATTGTAAAAAGTGCCTAAAGAAAGCAAAGTGGGAACTTGGGGCAGGAATCCTAAGCTCAGGTCCTTATTTAAATGTCTAGCCTCTGGGTGGGAGTAGGGATGTCATACTATAAAACACCTAAGCAGCAACTCAAATTAGCTGTTATCACACTTTGGTAGGAGAATTTAATCATTTACATTTAAAGTAATTACTGATAAGTATGAACTACTCTAACCATTTTGTTCATTTTTTTATGGCTGTTTTGTAATTTTTTCTTCTTCCACTCTTTTCTCTTCCTTTTTTATGTGATGAACTCATGAAACCATGAGATCATGACCTGAGCTGAAACCAAGAGTCAGATGCTTAGCTGACTGAGCCACCCAGGAGCCCCTCCTTGATTTCTTTTTCTTCTGCTCCATTTCTGGTGTATAGAAATGCAACCTATTTCTCTACCTTAATCTTATATCCTGCAGCTTTGCTGAATTCATGTATCAGTTCTAGCAGTTTTTGGGTGGAGTCTTTTAGGTTTTCCACATAGAGTATCATGTCATCTGCAAAGAGTGAAAGTTTGACTTCTTCCTTGATAATTTGTATGCCTTCGATTTCTTTTTGTTGTCTGATTGCTGAGGCTAGGACTTCCAGCACTGTGTTGAACAACAGCGGTGAGAGTGGACATCCCTGTAGTGTTCCTGACCTTAGGGCAAAGTTCTCAGTTTTTCTCCATTGAGAATGATTAGCTGTGGGTCTTTCATATATAGCTTTTATGATGTTGAGTTATGTTCCTTCTATCCCTACTTTCTTGAGAGTTTTTATCAAGAAAGGATGCTATATTCTGTCAAATGATTTTTCTGCATCTTTTGAGAGCATCGTATGGTTCTTATCCTTTCTTTTATTAATGTGGTGTGTCAGATTGATTGAGTTATGAATACTGAACCAGCCCTGTAGTTCAGAAATAAATCCCACTTGATCATGGTGAATAAGTTTTTTAAAGAACTGTTGGATCTGATTTACTAGTATCTTGTTGAGAATTTGTTCTGATTTTTTGCTCTTTTGTGGGTCACTGAGCTTCCTTAAAAGAATTCACTGGCATTCTTTGTCAAACCATTCATAGATATTCATTTCTTTGGGTTGGTTATTGGAATATTATTGTCTTGTTTGATTTTTTCATCTTCCTTGAAATCTTGTCTTGCTGTCTTCACATTTGAAGATAAAGTTACTTCTTCCAGTTTTTACTGACTAGCTTCAGGAGAAAAACATATTCACAGTAAGCCTGGCTAAGAATTCTGAGAGTTTCTCAGAACTTTTCTATGGATGCACACAGTCCACATGTCTTGTTCCAATTGGAAAATTCTTAAGATTGTATGTTTTCTCTTGATTCCCCAAAGTCAGGCCAAGTACTGAGAGCTCCCACAAATATAGTACAAAGAAAAGAGAAAATAAAACTATAGTTTTTAAGTTATAAATTTAATTTTTAAAATTATATTTAAAAAAACCATATTTTTGCCTAAACCCGTTGAATGTACAAAACCAAGATAACCCTTTAGGTAAACTATGGACTACAGATGCTTCTGATGCATCAGGGTAGGTCCATTCTTGGTTTTTTTTTTTTTTAAATACCATTCTGGTGAATGATGGTGATGATAGGGGAGGCTATGCATGTGTAGGAATAGTGGGTATATGGGAAATCTCTAAATCTCCCTCCCAGTTTTATACCAAATCTAAAGCTCCTTTAAAAATAAACTATAGGGGTGCCTGGGTAGCTCAGTCAGTTAAGCGGCCGACTTCAGCTCAGGTCATGATCTTGCGGTCCGTGAGTTCGAGCCCCGCGTTGGGCTCTGTGCTGACAGCTCAGAGCCTGGAGCCTGTTTCAGATTCTGTGTCTCCCTCTCTCTGACCCTTCCCTGTTCATGCTCTGTCTCTCTCTGTCTCAAAAATAAATAAACGTTAAAAAATTAAAAAAAATAAAAATAAACTATAAAAGGTAATAGGTCTTTTGTAGGAAATTGTGCATGCTTTTTAAAATAAAGAAAGCACTTTTCAGAAAAAGTTGTTGGTCCATTGTCTTCTGTGTTGCATTTTTTTGGAATGTCGGCTGTCATCCTTGTATTTGATTTTCTCAATGTATTGTGACTTTTTTCTCTCATATCTTCAAGATTCATTCTTTATCTCTCGTTTTCAGCAATTAGACTATGATGTACATGTGTGTATGTGTGTGTGTGTGTGTATCCAAACTAGTATTCTCTGGATGTCTTGAATTTACATGTTTTATTCTTTAATTTTAGAAAATCTTTGGCCATTATTTATTAAAATATCTCCTTTGCAATATTTTCTCTTCTCTTTTGAAGATGTAAATTCATTGTGTATTAAACAGTTTGATATTGTCTCACAACCTTTGGATACTCTTTCTATTTTTACACTCATTTTTTTTGTATGTGTGTGTTTAAGTTTGGATAATTTCTCACTCTTCATTTTCTGTCCCAGTTTGGATAGTTGCCATTGACTTAGTTTGTTCACAGATTCTTACTTCAGCTGTGTCTTATCTCCTGATAAGCCCATTAAAGGGATCCTTCATTTAAAAAAATTTATGAATGTATTTTTTATTTCTACCATTTATATTTGAATTCTTTATAATTTCTATTTATTCTCTAAAGTTTTTCCTATTTTCTCTTTGTTATTTATCTTTTCAGTTAGATCCTTTAGCACATATGTCAGAGTTTTTTGAAAGTTCTACTTGTAACTTACAACATCTAGGTCATTTGTGGTTCTGATTCTGTTAGTTCTTTTTCCTCTTAAGAACAAATTGTTTTATTTGCATTTGATGTGCCTCATAATTTTTGAGTGGATGATTAACATTGTGTGTAGAATGGTAAACACAAAAGTAAATAGTATTGAGAGATATGAAGATGGTAGAGTAGTATGAGGGCCCTACACTCATCTTGTCTCATGAACACAACTAGATAACAATCAAATTACCCTAATTAGCCCAGAAATCAACCTGAAGACTGACAGAACAAGTCCATAAGTAGTGGGAGAGAAGAGGCCACATGGAAGAAGGTAGGAAGTACAGAAATGTGGTTTAGAGGAAAAATCGATCACGGGTACTACAGATGGGAGGGAGCCAGGGTCACAGAGAAGGTCAAGAGAGAAGGGCACACAGGAGAATGCCCAAGGAGAATGAGTCTCCAAAGTCATTGGCTTGGAAAATGAGAAGGGCTGAATTTCCTGAATTCTTGCAACCAGCAAGGCTTAATACCTGGAATTTAAAGGGCAGCAGGCTTGACTGGGATAGAACCCTAAGGGCACAGCCCTGCTCCTGGAGAGAAGGCAGGCACACAACCCAAGGGTGGAGAGCAAGGGGACTTAGATCTGAAAAACACCTGGGGAACACAGTGGTGAAATTATTCACTCTTCTCAGAGCGCTTTCCTGAGAGGCAGAATTCAGGGAGATGCATCTCTGGGAAGAAAGGAGTTGGCTGGTACCGTTTCCCTCTCCAGCCCCTCAGCATAAACACAGAACTACCTGAAGCACATTGCTCACTCAGTCGGAGCTTGGAACTTGATCTTGATCTTGGGGTTGTGAGTTTGAGCTCTGCACTGGCTGTAGTGAATACTTAAAAATAAAATCTTTTTTTTTTTTAAATAGAGCCATCTGGGGGCGCCTGGGTGGCTCAGTTGGTTGAGCGTCCGACTTCAGCTCAGGTCACGATCTCGTGGTCCGTTAGTTCAAGCCCCGCGTCAGGCTCTGGGCTGATGGCTCAGAGCCTGGAGCCTGCTTCCGATTCTGTGTCTCCCTCTCTCTCTGCCCCTCCCCCGTTCATGCTCTGTCTCTCTCTCTGTCTCAAAATAAATAAATGTTAAAAAAAAAATTAAAAAATAAATAAATAAATAAATAGAGCCATCTGTGGGAAGCAGCACAGCACCAACTCTGGCTGCCTAACTTGCTTACACAAAACCCTAAGCCCCTGCAATCTGGCAGGACTGTGTCTCTCAGTCAAGCTTGCCTCAGTCCCAATGCGGTGGGATATAAGAGAATCTGATTCAAAAGAATCAGGGATGAGGAGTGCAATAAAGATTGGAAAGAGGGTTGATGCGATGAACAGCAGGCTGAAAGAAGCAGAAGAGTTTGTTTTTTTGTATGCTATAGAAAGTGGTCCAGTTTTGTTCTGCATGTTGCTGTTCAGTTTTCCCAACACCATGTGTATCTTTCCTTGGATATTCTTCCCTGCTTTGACGAAGATTAGTTGACCATAGAGTTGGTCCATTTCTGGGTTTTCTCTTCTGTTCCATTGGTCTTTGTGTCTGTTTTTGTGCCAGTACCATACTGTCTTGATGACTACAGCTTTGCAAGTAGCTTGAACTCTGGAATCGTTATGCCTCCAGCTTTCTTTTCTTTTTCAGGATTACTTTGGCTATTCAGGATCTTTTGTTGTTCCATACAAATTTTAGGATTGTTTGTTCTAGCTCTGCAAAAAATGCAGGTGGTATTTTGATATGGACTGCATTGAATGTTTGGATTGCTTTGGGTAGTATAGACATTTTAACAGTGTTTTCTCTTCCAATCCATGTGAATGGAATGTTTTCCCATTTCTTTGTGTCCTCTTCAACTCCTTTCATTAGTGTTCTATAGTTTTCAGAGTATAGATCTTTTACTTCTTTGGTTACATTTATTCCTAGGTATCTTGTTTTTGATGCCATTGCAATTGGGATCAATTCCTTGATTTATTTTTCTGCTGCTTCATTGTTGGTGTGTAGAAATACAACAGATTTCTGTGTGTGGATTTTATGTCCTTTGACTTTGCTGAAATCATGTATTAGTCCTAGCAGTTTTTTTGGAGGAGTCTTTCGGGTTTTCTACCTAGAGTGTCATGTCATCTGCAAATAATGGTTTGACTTCTTTCTTGCTGAATTGGATGCCTTTTGTTTCTTTTTGTTGTCTGCTGAGGCTAAGACTTCCAGTACTATGCTATATAGTAATGGTGAGAGAAGACATCCTTGTCTTCTACCTGACCATAGAGGAAAGGCTCTCAGTTTTTCCCCATTGAGGATGATATTAGCTGTTGGTCTTTCATATACAGTCTTGATAATGTTGAGGCATGTTCCATCTATCCCTACTTTGTTGAGGGCTTGGTAAAGTAGCTCTGGCTTCCACTTGGTGGTATTGTTTTGTTCACTGAACTTTATCAGAGTTGATAGGTGGTGGGGGAGTATGGCTTCGCCCTACACTCTCTGGTCTCTGGAGTGGACAGCCTGAGCCTGCCACCCCTCAAGAAGCCCTCTCAGACCAGCAAACAATCACCCTTTCTGTGTCCCTGACTTCTGTCAGATCCCTGTTGTACCCCGTCTGTGTCCAAGCTGTCTGCCTGTCAGATGGCACAGACTTCCTGTGTTTTATCTCAGATGTGGCTGAGTTTTAAAACTCCAGACTTCAGAGACCCCCACAAGACAGACTCACTCTAATCCTCTAGGGAGATTCTCACTGCACTGTTGCTGGCGCAGCTGTTTTCTTGTCCCAGAAAATGGTTGGGCGACCACCCAGTGTTTCAGAGTTTATGGTAGAGTGCAACAAAAAACCAGCACCAAGGTTAGCTGCCCTCAGCTGGTGTGTTTGTTCCTATGCTGGTGAACAGGGCAGCTCAATGGTGCCCACAAGGTCTTTTGCCTCCCTAAAGGCTGTATCACTTCTACCAAGTGAACTCCAAGCAGGGGAACTATTTCTCCCCATGCAACCCAGGGAATCCTCAAACAATATTGCCCGTTCCTGGGTCTTCGCCTTCCTTCCCCACCGGAGAACCACTAATGTTGCCAGGTGTGACCTTAGTGAATGCACTGACCTCCAAATCTTCAGACTCTGTGCTCTGCTGTTTATGTTAAAAAACTTGCAGTATTTAAACCCCCTTCTTTCCCCACTCAATGGTTTTGGGGAAGTTTTCTTGTGAAATCCCCTGCATGTATTTTTACTCTTTTTTTCACTCTTTCTCTCTCACTCCTCTCTCCATGATCAGGGCTCCCTCTTTTCCACAGTGCCTGTGGTTCTTTTCTCCCCCAAATCAACTCTATGCAGCTCCTACCTTCCACAAGGTGGCCATTTTATCTGCTTGTAGATGTGTAGCTTTGTTCTCTCAGTCCTCAGATTAATTTCTTGGATGTTCAGAGTGATTTGATATTTATCTTGCTGTGTTCTAAGAAGCAGACAAGCTTAGGGTTGCCCTACTCCTCCACCATCTTGACCCCCTTCTCATTGGAATATTTTAAAGCCACAAGTAACAATGGAAAACAATGAATTGAAAAATCTTAAAGGCCTCTTTTCAAATAGAAACAAAATTGTTTAAATACTTAGGTTATAAATGTAACAAAATGTGCAGAATCTTTATGCACCGATGGAAAAAATTTAAAAAAATGTAAATAAGTGGATAGATGTGCCATTGTTATGTATTGGAAGAATCAATATTTTTTGTGATGTCAATTTTACTCAAACTGACTTTAGACTCCACATTATTTCAATCAAAATCATAGCAATATTTTTTTGTAGCTATTGAAAAGCTTATTCTAAAATTTACTTGACAAGTTAAAGGAACTAAAATAACCAAAATTGTTTTGAAAAAGAACAAAGTTTGAGGATTCACTGTACCTGATTTCAGGGAGTACTATAAACCTACAAATAATCAGTACAGAGGGGTACTGACAAAAGGGTAGACACATAGATCAGTGGAACAGAATCAATTGACTGCTAACCCAAGTACGGAAACAATTCAAGGGAAAAAAAGTACTTCAACCTTATTTAGAAATTAACTTAAAATAAATCATAGAATTAAATGAAATCGTTGATTGAATAAAGAAATTGTTGCATCTTTACAATAGAATACTATTTATGAACAACAAGAAAAAAAAAACAAAACAAAACAGAAAAAAGGAATGAATCACTGCGACACAAAACAAAGGGGTGAATCTCAAATGATTTGTATAAAGTTAAAGAAGCCAGACTTAAAAAGCTACAAATTACAACTCCATTTATATGGCATTTTGGAAAAATAAAAAGTATAGAAACAGAAAACAGATTGGTAAGGGATTGCTAGGAGTTTGGCTGGAGGTCAATTATGAAGGGGCAGCACGTGGGGAGTTTGGGGGGTAATGGAGCTATCTTGATAGTGATAGCGATCGTATGACTATACATTTGTGTCAACCTATACAAATGTATACCCAAAATAGTTTTATTGCATGTAAATTTTTTATAGTGACTAACTGATAGAACAGAAGAAATACATTCTTCAAAATACGAAGAGCTGCATGGGAAGAAATTCCTTCTGCTGATCCCGGTGCAATCATGTCTGCGTAAGCTGCCTGCAGCTGCTATAGCTGGTTTATAACCTTGAGGGAATATAGAGCCAAAACAGTGCAGGAAAGACAGAAGGTGTCTGGGTCCATGATCGCAGATTCATTAAATCCTGGTACTGGACTCTATTTAATATTTTGCTTTGGGAAATAATAAATACATTTGCTAAAGTCATGAAAATAAAAGTTTGTTTGAATTTTATCACTTTTGGAGAATGTGCTAGGGAGAGTGGAGAAAGGAGATGAGGCAAAAGGCAGGGTAGGTATCATGAATGAAGGCAAGCAACAAAACCTTGTAGCGCATGAGGAGGTCTGTGAGCATTATGATGCTTGTTGGAGAATAATGTTTGAGATATTATCCAGTCATTAAATTGGATAGTTAAAGATGGATGGAATTTCTGTGATGGCTGACGTGAGCATTTCTCTTCCAGCATTTCTCCATATTGGGATCAGGGATAGATAGGGCTAAGAAGGCATGCTTACCTTCCAGACTATTCTTGAGAAGCCCTAGATACCCAGGATACCAATTCCAGGGCATGGGCAGGTCCATCACAGGCCCACCCCCCAATAGTTGTGCACCCTTAGGGCCAGGGTTTGCCAAGAGTGACCACGTGGACAGGCACAGAGCTTGGAACTTCAGGCTTGCTGTCCCCATAGTATAGCAAGGCTTGTTTATGAGTCTGGAGGAAGGGGCTGGGGTGAGTGGAGGCTAGGTCACAGACCAAGGCCCATTTCTTCCTATGCTGCCAATTCCCATGCAAGCTCAGGATCCTGAGGAATTCTCAAATTCTCGATTCTATCCTGGCCTTCAGATAACTAGGGAGATATGGCTGTGAATATATAGGAGAATAGAACATATGGTATTTAATTGTTAGCTTGATTCATCACTTTAAAGCATTTAGACGCATGCCATGTGCTGTTCCATGTGTACCTTTGCCCCGGGCCTTGTTATAGGTGATCCCATAATCCGACAAAAAAAAAATCTCAAAGTAAAATAAATGTTGCCGCTTGAGTTTGTCAGCTGCAGTCATTGTACTGAGCAGGAACCAGGTTGGTGGAGCTCGTCTCTACTGTGAGCCTTTCTAGTGAAACGGGACCCTGCTTATAAAGAAACACGTTTACTGGACTAACTTATCCTACTCACCTTTAGCAGAAAAGGCCTGAAAAGGCATCTTAAACATCTCTCTCTTTTTTATTTTAGTTGTAAAAGTAACACATACCAATCGTAATTAGCCTTGAATTTCATAAACCTATAGAGAGAAACAAGTTAAAATAGTTCACAAATTCACAATCCAGACGACGTGAAACTTCAGGTATTTTCTTCTAAGGATTATTTTCATGTACCTATACATATAAAGCATAGACACTTTGGCCACCTCTTCCACAATAAAAATGTGTTGTATATTGAATCTGCCATGTAATATAATCTTTTCTTAGTTATGGAGCTTTATATCCAAATGTCTCCACTTTTTCCATAGAAATATTTCCTTCCATATGTCATTGTTTGTATTTAAGAACAGCCTTTTATGTAGCTGCTTAAAACATCATATTGATGTAATAATATGTTCTGATGGCTGGATATTTAAGTTGTCTTCAATGATTCTTTCCTATAAATGATGCTGTCACGAAGATTTTGGTACACAGGTCTTGCTACATCTTTGAGATCAGAATTTAAATTTGAAGACTTTTCTCATGGAGCAGCTTTAGACTGACAAAAAATCTTCAGGCTGCTCTCTATGGGACCGCCATACACACCACCTTACAGAGTCTCAACGTAGCCTCTCTGTGTAATTTCACGTCATCTGAACCAACAACGTGAAATGCACCGATTTTGTGTCCGCTAACTTGAAAGCTGTCTGCCTGAAAGGGAAGGTTGCCTGAGGCCAAGACTTCCTTGTCCAGCCAAAGTCAACTCTGCAGTCCCGTCTGTGATACTGGTTATGTCTAATGTAGTTGTAAAAGAATTATCTCAGGACACTTGAAGTGGCATTTGAACACACACACACAAATCTAAAATTAAATCATAAAACAATATATTTGCTAACAATATTGTTTGATACCGTCTAAAATATGTATTCCTACAGTAAGGAAAGATTGAAAGATATAGATG
Organism: Prionailurus viverrinus; assembly: GCF_022837055.1. Lineage (NCBI taxonomy): Eukaryota > Metazoa > Chordata > Mammalia > Carnivora > Felidae > Prionailurus > Prionailurus viverrinus. The sequence goes on along the minus strand of NC_062562.1, from coordinate 69,111,525 downwards.
GCTATTTTCTTAGGGTAGAGGAATCATAAGACTTTAAAATGGTCTAATATTACTTCCCATAATAGACATTATCTTGATGTGCTGTTAATTCTTAGTAAACTACTTTTCTTTCCTAATAGAAACTTATGTGATAGTCTCTATTTTCTGTTGCAACTGCCAGTTGGTAAATATCTCTGTCATCCAAGAGTAGCATCTTAGTTTAATGGAAATCACACATTAACTTTTAATGATACGTGGTTTATATTAGCAATATGGGCCAGCCGTGTCCCCATGCCTCAGTTCTAGCAGCTGTGTATACAGAATCAATTAGTCATTTGTCAATGGTAGGGCAGCTAGGTCACTGTAGCTTCTAATTCAGTCCCTTTCCTGCTGTCAGAGATTTGCTGTCCTCAAAATATTTGCAGTAGGCCTTGAAATCTACCTTTAAAAAAAAAAACCTGAATTGCTGAAACCCAAGATGCCTGAATTTGTCAGTAAACAAGAAAAGAAATTCCAGCTTGTGACCGGTCCTGATTGATTTTTGAAGACTCACTCAAAGAATGTGTTGCATTCCCATCCACCCATCAGACATATGTAAAATGAACAGTACACTTATTTTTAGATCTTTGTCAGAACTTACCACATTGAAACTCTATCTGCCCTGTTGGCTGAAGGAAGCCATGTGGTGTAGCAAATGAAACAATGAACTAAGCATCAAGGAGAAGGTCTGGTTCTTGGTGTGTGAAGAGGGTGCTGCTAGGTTATGGTGAACAACCTCCCCTCATTGGCCCTCAGTATCTTCATCTAGAAAACAAGCTGGCTACACGAGAAGGCTTCTCTGAGTAGTCTTTTTAGGCTGGCTGGCTTTTTGTAAAGACTGGTGCCTATGAATCCAAGATGTGGTCCCCAAAAGAAGGTCCTTTTTAGTATCAGCCACGTCAGTTAGCTCTGTCAAGAGTGCACACCCCTGGCTATGAGGGGAGCCAGAGGAGAGGGAGTGACAGTCTGATAATGCAGAAAAGGTCCTAACAACATCAAGATTAATAGCTTAAGTACAAAGGAAAGGTCTGTTTGTTTGTTTGTTGGAAACACTACTTTAGAGGTGTCTTGTGTTCTTTCTGTATTAAAGATGGGAGAAACAAGGCACAAAGATAAACCCAGAAGAAATTCACTTCAAGGGTACCTTTTTGAATAACGTATTTAACTTAAAAAAAAAGAAGAAGAAGAAAGAAAAGGGATTTGTTCTACTAGATATTGACATAGTATTAAAGCACTGCCGTACTGGCACAAGAACAGACAAGCAGACCAATGGAATTGAATAAAGACCTAGGAGAAAGGAGGTTGTATAAATGGGAACTTAATATAACATAAATCAAATGGAAAAGAATGAGTTGTTTCATAGATTCTATTGGGAAAACTGGCTCGTTATATGAAGAAAAAGAAAACTTAATCATTCCTTAACACCATATGAAAAGGTAAATCCAGATGAATTAAAGATCCAAGTGGTAAAGGTGAAATTAAAAAGTCAATAGAAAAATATAAAAATAGAAAAAAGTATAGAAGAATATCTTTTTAACTAGGGACAGAAAAAGTCTTTTTGAACAAAAATTTAAAAGGACAAAGCCAAAAGAAAAACCAGTGATGCTTTAATAGACAAATTAAGAATTCCTGTTCCATGAAGGGTAACTATGGGTAATTGAAACATGAGAAAAGATATGTATGATATCTAAGTGACATGTAACTTCTGATTTCTAGCCCAACATATAAAGAAGATATAACTTGTGTCCTCAGAATAAGAAAAATAGCAGAACAAACAAAAAAGCAACAACTTTTCTTAGATATTTCAGAGAATTGAGGTCGCAGGGTAAACTAGTTTCTGCAAACTGGGGAGATATCTAGACAGATGCACACTTAACAGCCTACTGGGAGCAAAGGCTGCAGTGCAGACCAGGACATGAGTACAAGACAGCTTGAGAGCGAGAACACCTGGAAACCCAGACTTAAGTTTGCTTCCAGAAACCCCTAGTAGTTCTCAGTAAAGATAGGAGAAAAATCCCCCTTATGCTTCTGGCAGTGGGGGTACGGGGGTGGGGAGGAGTTAGTATTTTGAAACACAATGTTCTCCTTGGCAAAAACATGTCCTCAAGGAAAACTATTTTGACCAAGCCTAAACAACATGGGTTTTACTAGAGCCTAACCAGTGTTTGAGGGAAGGAAAATACCCAATTCCATCTTCTAGCCTTCCTGTCTTACGTAAGGTCTTAAGGGCAGTAGGGGGAGAGAAACTGAGAAACATTGGGGAAAGACACAGCTCAGGAGCACAGGTTTATTAAAAGATGAAAATATAATACAGTTATAGAATGCTTCTCTTCTCTCCACACCATGCTACCATAAAGGACTCCTGCATAATAAAAATGGGATTCCTGAAACAACCACAAGACTCCAATTCCATTTAAGAAGGAATCTCTAGGAAAACCCAAAGACAAAAGGGGGAGACAAAAGCAAACACGTTGGAGCCTCTAGCTTCTACAGCTATAGCAAAATAAACACAGCACAACTCCTAGACAAATATAAAACTTCACCCTGCAGGCCTATATACCTTAGTTCCTTTTACCCAGCTTTCTTTATGTACAGCTTTCAACAACAACAAAAAAATCACACAGCATGCTAAAAGGCAAAAAACACAGTCCAAAGAGACAAAGTAAGCATCTGAACCAGACTCAGGTATGGCAGGGAGTTTAGAATTATCAGACTGAGAATTTATTTGTTCATTATTTTGTATATCTTATTTGAGTATAGTTGAGACACAATGTTATATTAGTTTCAGGTGTACAACTTAGCAATTCGACAAGTTTATACATGATGCTATGTTCACCACAAATAGAGGTACCATCTGTATCATTACATTGCTATCTCAGTAGCTTTGACTGGTATTTCTTACGCTCTGCTTTTTATTCTCATGGCTCACTTATTCCATATCTGGAGACTTGTATCTCCCTTTCATCCGTTTTACTCAACCACCTCTCCTTACCCAGCAACAATCAATTTGTTCTCTGTATCTTTAGTTCTGATTCTGCTTTTTGTTCGTTTATTCATTCTTTTTAGGTTCCATCTATGAGTGGACTCATATGGTATTTGTCTTTCTCAGTCTGACTTATTTCATTCAGCAAAATGTCCTCTAGATCCATCCATGTTGTCTCAAATGGCACAATCTCATCCTTTTTATGGCTGTGTGATATCCCATTAAATATATATACACCATATTTTTCTTATCCATTTGTCTACTGATGGACATGTAGGTTGCTTACATGTCTTGATTACCGTAAATAATGCTGCAGGGGAGCTTGGGTTGTTCAGTCAGTTAAGCGTCCAACTTTAGCTCAGGTCATAATCTTATGGTTCATGAGTTCAAGCCCTGCATTGGGCTCTGTGCTGACAGCTCAGAGAGCCTGGAGGCTCTTTCAGATTCTGTGTCTCCCTTTCTCTCTGCCCCTCCCCATTGCATTTTGTCTTTCTTTGTCTCTCAAAAATAAATAAATGTTAAAAAATTAATAAGTAATGTTGCAATAAACATAGGGATACATATATCTTTTTGAATTAATGTTTGCATTTTCCTTGGGTAAATACCCAATAATGGAATTATTGGATCATATGGTATTTCTAGCTTTTAAAAATTTTTTGAGGAACCATCATGCTGTTTTCCACAGTGGCTGTATCAATTTAGTTTCCCACCAAGAGTACACGAGGGTTCCTTTTTCTCTATATCCTCATCAACACTTGTTGTTTCTTGTGTTTTTTATTTTACCCATTCTGATTGTAGTTTTGATTTGTATTTCCTGAGGATTTTTTTTTTCAACGTTTATTTATTTTTGGGACAGAGAGAGACAGAGCATGAACGGGGGAGGGGCAGAGAGAGAGGGAGACACAGAATCGGAAACAGGCTCCAGGCTCTGAGCCATCAGCCCAGAGCCCGACGCGGGGCTCGAACTCACGGACCGCGAGATCGTGACCTGGCTGAAGTCGGACGCTTAACCGACTGCGCCACCCAGGCGCCCCTCCTGAGGATTTTTTATGTTGATCATCTTTTCATGTATCTTCTGGCAATCTGCAGATCTTCTTTGGAAAATTGTCTATTCAGGTCCTCTGCTCATTTTTTAATCAGATAGTGTGTGTTTTTTCGTGTTGAGTTGTGTCAGTTCTTTATATATTTTGGATATTAATCCCTTAACAGATACATAATTTGCCAGTATCTTCTTCCATTCAGTAGGTTGTCTTTTTGTTTCCTTGATGATTTCCTTTGCTGTGCAAAAGCTTTTTACTTTGATGTAGTCCCAATGGTTTATTTTTTTGCTTTTGTTTCTCTTGACTTAGTTAGACATAGTTAGAAAATGTTGCTATAGCCAATGTCAGAGAAATTATTGCTTGTATTCTCTCCTAGGATTTTTATGGTTTCAAGTGTTGTATTTAGGTCTTTAATCCATTTTGAGTTTATTTTTGTGTATAGTGTTAGAAAGTGGTCCAGTTTCATTCTTTTACGTGTAACTGTCCAGTTTTTCTAATACCATATATTTAAAGACTGTCTTTTTCCCATTGTATATTTTTGCTTTCTTTGATTGACCGTATAATTGTGGGTTTAGACTTTCTATTCTGTTCTTTTGATATATGTGTCTATTTTTATGTCAGTACTATACTGTTTGATTATTACAGTTTTGTACTATATCTTGAAATCTGGATTTGTGATACCTCCAGCTTTGATTTTGTTTCCCAGAACTTCTTTGGCTATTCAGGGTCTTCTACAAATTTTGGTATTATTTTTTTCTAGTTTTGTGAAAAATGCTGTTGGTGTTTTGATAGGGATTGCATTGAATCCCTAGATTGTTTTGGGCAATATGGACATTTTGATAATATTAATTCTTTCAATCCCTGAGCATGGGATAATATTTACATTTTTTGCATCATCTAAAATTTCTTTCATGAGAATTTAAAATACTTATAATCAATATGGTAAGAGCTCTAAAGGAAAAAAAAATTGTCTACATGCACAAATGGGTGAATTTTATAAGTAGAGAGATGGAAATGTTTAGAAAGGATTAAAACTATATTGGAATCAAAAACAGTGTACCAGAAATTAAAAAGTGTCTTTTGTGGGCTCATCAATAGACTCCACATATCTGAGGAAAGTATCAGTGCAATGGAAATTTCCCCAACTGAAAAACAGAGAGACTGACACACACACACACACACACACACACACAGAACAGAATATCCAAGATAACCATGGGCAAATTACAGAATGTGTAAAAGTGACACACAACTGTTATCCAGAATACAAAAGAAAATCCTGTCAATTAGTAAAAACAACAATAATAACAAAATACGAATCTCTATGTTCAAGAAACCATAGGAACTGGAAATGGAGGAAGAAGAAAACAAAACCAATTAAGTACACAAAGAGATGTTCAAACCTCAGTAGTAATCACTAAAATATAAATTTAAAAAATGGAGACATTGGGAATGAGTGAGAAAGAGGAGCAGGAAGACCCTAAACTCACCTTGCATCGTGGATACAACTATATAGGTTCACATCAATGTAAGTAACCTGGAAAATTACCCAAAGACTACAACTATATGTAGAGAAAAGGCCACATCAACAAGGTAGGAAGGGTGAAGACACAGTGGGAAGCTAAACCCCATATGTGCATATGGCCACCAGAGGGAGGGAGCCACAGACACAGAGGCGTGAGAAAAACTATCAAGCCAGGGAGACTGCACAGGGAAGATGAATCCCCGCAGCACTTGGCTTTGAAAGTCAGAGGAACAAAATTTCAAGAGTTCTTACAGCCTGCGACTTAAAGCCTTGAACTTTAAAAGTCAGTGGACTCTGCTCTGGGAGAGCTGAGAGGGTGATAGGAAGCTGAGTCCCTGCCCTTAAAGAGAACGCATAACAAACCCTATGGAAGGCACAGCTTAGAAGTGGTGGTTTGAGGGGCACCTGGGTGGCTCAGTCAAGCGGCCGACTTTGGCTCACGTCATGATCTCGTGGTCCGTGAGTTCGAGCCCCGCGTTGGGCTCTGTGCTGACAGCTCAGAGCCTGGAGCCTGTTTTAGATTCTGTGTCTCCCTTTCTCTGACCCTTCCCCATTCATGCTCTGTCTGTCTCTGTCTCAAAAATAAATAAACGTTAAAAAAAAATTAAAAAAAAAAGAAGTGGCGGTTTGAAAACTGCTTGGGGCTTACAGGAGAGAGAGGTAGTTACTAATCTCAGAGTTTCTTGAGGGACTTTTCCAAGAACAATGGAGCTGGGAGTTGCCATTTCTCTCCCCTTCCCATCAGCATAAACACACGGCCCACCTGCAGGAACCAGCACAGTGCAGGCAGTCACTACCTAATGTACTAACACCACACCCTGCCCCCTCCCACTGGCCTTGCCTCAGTCCTGGCACTGCAGGGCCTCTCTCCCAGAACACTGGTGCAAACCTTGCCAACACTCCATCTCACAAGTGCTCATTTTGCAGGGCTTCAGTCCAGGGGTGGATGCTGTCAACTATTGCAAAAGACACATGCACCTTGTTAAAACTGCATCCCCTGCCCAAGCTTGCCTTGTGGAGTGGCCCTGGTTACCCTGGTCGCCACAGTGGCCATGCATCCCCAGTAGAAGCAGCCTGGTGCTCACAGTTTGCAGGCACCACACACTCACCTGCATGCACTTTGTGGAGTGGCTCTGTATGCTCTCTTCTCTGCAGTGACTGCACATTACCTGTGGCAGAGGACAAAAGCCACCTTGTTATAAGTGCATGCCCTGCACACTGCTTTCAAGAGCAAGAGGCATAGCTGACTTTCCTAGCACACAGGAACATACACAAAGAGTTAAGCAACGTGAAGAGACAGAAGAGTATGTCCCAAATGAAAGAATAGGACAAAATCACAGCAAGAGACCTAAGCAAAGGACACTTGGCTGCCTCAGTCAGAAGGGCATGCAGCTCTTGATCTCAGGGTTGTGAGTTCAAGCCCTATGTTGGGTGGAGAGATTACTTAAAAATAAAAAAAAATGTATATATTAAAAGAAAAGAGAGAGAGAGGGACCTAAGCAAAATGGAGGTGAGTAATATGCTTGGCAGAGAATTTAAAGTAATTATCATAAAGATATTCACTTGATGTGAAAAAAGAATGGAGGACATCAGTGAGGCCCTTAACATAGAGATAAAAAAATAATCCGAGATGAAGAAGACAATAATTGAGATAAAAAACACACTTGATGGGGAGGCGCCTGGATGGCTCAGTCGATTGAGCGTCCGACTTTGGTTCAGTGAGTTTGAGCCCTGCGTCAGGCTCTGTGCTGATGGCTCGGAGCCTAGAGACTGCTTTGGATTTTGTGTCTCGCTCTATCTGTGCTCTCCTCCACTCACTCTGCTTCTCTCTCTCAAAAAGAAATAAACATTAAAAAAATACACTAGATGGAAGAAATAGCAGGCTAGAAGAAAAAGAACAAATCAGTGACCTGGAGGACAAAGTAATGGAAGGTTATCAAGCTAAATAGTTGAGAGAAAAAATTATGCAAATTGAGAATAGACTGAGAGACTCAATGACTCCATCAGATATAATAACAATTACATTATAGGGATCCCAGAAGAAGAAGGGAGAAAAGGGGGAGGGGTCAGAAAATGTATTTGAATAAATAATAGCTGAAAACTTCTTGAATTTGGGGAAAGAAACAGAAATTCAAATCCATGAGGCACAGAGATCCCTCAACAAAATCAACCTAAGGAGGTCCACATCAAGACACATAGTAATTAAAATGGCAAAAAAGCATGATAAAGAAAGAATTCTACTAATATTTTTAATTTTTTTGAAATGTATTTATTTTGAGAGGGACAGTGTGAGTGAGGGAGGGGCAGAGAGACAGAGAAAGAGAGAGAGAATCCCAAGCTGTGATAGTGCAGAGCTGAATGTGGGGCTCAAACTCACAAACCATGAAATCATGACAAAGCTGAAATCAAGAGTCAGATGTTTAACCAATTGAGCCCCCCAGGCATCCCAAAGAAAGAATTTTAAAAGCAACAAGAGAAAAGGAAACAATTATGTACAAGAAAACCTCCATAAGGCTATCAACAGATTTTTCAGCAGAAATTTCTAAGCCAGAAAAGAGTGGCATGATATATTCAAAGTGCTGAAAGGAAAAAAAAAATCTACCCTTAAGAATGCTCTATCCAGCAAGGCTATCATTCAGAGCAGAAGGAGAAATGAAGAGATTCCCAAACAAAAGTTAAAGGAGTTCATGACCACTAAACCAGCCATACAAAAATGATAAAGGGGGCTTTTTTAGTGGGAAGGAAAGACCATAAATAAGAGTAAGAAAGATAAGAAGCACAAAAGCAGTAAAAATAAGTATATCTGTAGAAATCTGTCAAGGGACTCACATAATAAAAGGAAGTAAAATGCAATACTATATACTTAAAACATGGGGAGGGGGAGAAGTAAAGACTGGGTTCAAACTTCAATGACCATTAACTTCAGATAGACTGACATATACAGAAGATGTTATAAACAAACCTAATGGTAACTGCAAGTCAAACACCAGTAATAGAAATGCAAAAAATAAACAGAAACAAATCCAATTATATCACTAAAGAAAGCCAATTTAGGGTGAGAGAGGAGTGCAAGAAAAGAAAGTAACAGAGAAAATCCACAAAACCAAACAGAAAACAAATAACCAAATGGCAATAAATACATATCCACTAATGATTATTTTGAATGTAAATGGACTAAATCTCTAATCAAAGGACATAGGGTGACAGAATGGATAAAAAAGCAAGACCTATCTCTGTGCTGCCTACAAGAGATGCATTTCAGACCTGAAGACACATGATTGAAAGTGAGGGAATAGAGAAACATTTATCATGCAAATAGATGTGAAAAGAAAGCTCAGGTAGCAATACTTATTAGACAAAATTGACTCTAAAATAAAGACAGTAACAAGAGACAAGGAAGGAGACTATATAATCATTAAGAGGACAGTCCAACAAGAAGATATATGAATTGTAAATATGTACTCATCCAATATGGGAGCACTCAAATATATAAAACATAATAACAAATATATAAGAACTAATTAATAGTGATACAATAATAGTAGGGGATGTTAACAACTCACTTACATCAATAGACAGATCATCCAAACAGAAAATCAACAATGCATCCATGGCTTTTAATGATACACTGGACCAGATGGATTTAATAGATATATTCAGAACATTCCATCTTAAAACAGCAGAATACACATTCTTTTTAAGTGTAAGTGGAACATTCTCCAGAATAGATCGCATATTAGGCCACAAAAGAAGTCTCAACAATTTCAAAAAGATGAAAGTCATACTATGCATCTTTTCTGACCACAATGCAATAAAACTGGATATCAACCACAAGAAAAAATCTGGAAGGAGACAAATACATAGAGGTTAAATAAAATGCTACAAAATAACAACTACAACGAAAAAAGGACTAGCCAAGAAATCAAAGAGAAAATATGAAAAATAATACATGGAGACAAATAAAAATAAAAATAAAATGGTCCAAAATCTTTGGGATGCAGCAAATGTGGTTCTAGGAGGGAAGCAATACAGGTCTACCTCAAGAAGAAAAATCTCAAATAAACAATGTAACCTTATACCTAAAGAAGCGAGAAAAAAAACAAACAAAATCGCAAACTAGCAGAAGAAAGGATATAATAAAGATTGGAGCAGAAATAAATGATACAGAAACAACAACAACAACAACAGCAGCACCAGCAGCAGCAACAAGAACAATAGAAGAGATCAGTGAAATCAAGAGCTGGTTCTTTGAAAAGATCAACAAAATTGATAAATCTCTAACCTGACTCATCAAAGAGAGAAAGAATGAAAGAGCGGGCTCAGACAAATGAGCAGAAATGAAAGAGGAGAAACAACAACCAACACCACATAAATACAAAGGATTGTAAAAGAATATTATGAAAAATTATATGCCATCAAACTGGACAACCCAGAAGAAATAGATAAATTCTTAGGAACATATAACCTATCAAAACTGAAACAGGAAGAAATAGAAAATTAGAACAGACCAATTACCAGCAAAGAAATTGAGTCAGGAATCAAAAACTCCCAACAAACAAAAGTCCAGGACCAGACAGCTTCACAGGTGACTTCTACTAAACATTTAAAGATGAGTCAATAGAATTTAGGAAGATGGTGGCGTAGGAGGACGCTGGGCTCACCGCGCGTCCTGCTGATCACTTAGATTCCACCTACACCTGCCTAACTAACCCAGAAAACCACCAGAAGACTAGCAGAACGGAGTATCCCGAGCCCAGCGCAGACGAGAGGCCCACGGAAGAGGGTAGGAAGGGCGGCGAGGCGGTGTGCGCTCCACGGACTGGCGGGAGGGAGCCGGGGCGGAGGGGCGGCTCACCGGCCAAGCAGAGCCAGCAAGTCTGGCTGGCAAATGCGGAGGGGCCTGACAGACTGTGTTCCCACAGCAAGCGCGACTTAGCATCCGGGAGGTCATAAGTTAACAACTCTGCTTGGAAAGCGGGAAGGCTGGAGGACAAAGGGAGGGAGAGTTGCTGAGCCCTGGAGGACAGAGCTCAGCTTGGCGGGGAACAAAGGCGTTCGCCAGCGCCATCTCCCTCGCCCATCCCCCAGCCAAAATCCCAAAGGGAACCAGTTCCTGCCAGGGAACTTGCTCGCTCGGGCAAATACCCAACGCGGTGCTTCTGCGGAGCCACCCCTCCGACAGCGGGTCTGACTCCCTCCGGCTGCCACAGGGCCCCTCCTGAAGTGGATCACCTAAGGAGAAGCGAGCTAAGCCTGGCCCTCCTGCCCCCGTGCACCTTGCCTACCCACCCCAGCTAATACGCCAGATCCCCAGCACCACAAGCCTGGCAGTGTGCAAGTAGCCCAGACGGGCCACGCCACCCCACAGTGAATCCTGCCCCTAGGAGAAGGGAAGAGAAGGCACACACCAGTCTGACTGTGGCTCCAGCGGTGGGCTGGGGGCAGACATCAGGTCTGACTGCGGCTCCGCCCACCAACTCTAGTTATACACCACAGCACAGGGGAAGTGCCCTGCAGGTCCGCACCACTCCAGGGACTATCCAAAATGACCAAACGGAAGAATTCCCCTCAGAAGAATCTCCAGGAAATAACAACAGCTAATGAACTGATCAAAAAGGATTTAAATAATATAACAGAAAGTGAATTTAGAATAATAGTCATAAAATTAAACGCTGGGCTTGAAAACAGTATAGAGGACAGCAGAGAATCTCTTGCTACAGAGATCAAGGGAATAAGGAACAGTCAGGAGGAGCTGAAAAACGCTTTAAATGAAATCCAAAACAAAATGGAAACGACGACGGCTCAGATTGAAGAGGCAGAGGAGAGAATAGGTGAACTAGAAGATAAAGTTATGGAAAAAGAGGAAGCTGAGACAAAGAGAGATAAAAAAATCCAGGAGTATGAGGGCAAAATTAGAGAAGTAAATGATACACTAAAAAGAAATAATATACGCATAATTGGTATCCCAGAGGAGGAAGAGAGAGGGAAAGGTGCTGAAGGGGTACTTGAAGAAATAATAGCTGAGAACTTCCCTGAACTGGGGAAGGAAAAAGGCATTGAAATCCAAGAGGCACAGAGAACTCCCTTCAGAAGTAACTTGAATTGATCTTCTGCACGACATATCATAGTGAAACTAGCAAAATACAAGGATAAAGAGAAAATTCTGAAAGCAGCAAGTGGTAAACGTGCCCTAACATATAAAGGGAGACCTATAAGACTCATGACTGATCTCTCTCTCTTTTGAAACTTGGCAGGCCAAAAAGGATTGGCACAAGATCTTTAATGTGCTGAACAGGAAAAATATGCAGCCGAGAATCCTTTATCCAGCAAGTCTGTCATTTACAATAGAAGGAGAGATAAAGGTCTTCCCAAACAAACAAAAACTGAAGGAATTTGTCACCACTAAATCAGCCCTACAAGAGATCATAAGGGGGATCCTGTGAGACAAAGTACCAGAGACACCACTACAAGCATAAATCATACAGACATCACAATGACTCTAAACCTGTATCTTTCTATAATAACACTGAATGTAAATGGATTAAATGCACCAACCAAAAGACATAGGGTATAAGAATGGACAAAAAAAACAAGACCTATCTATTTGCTGTCTACAAGAGACTCATTTTAGATCTGAGGACACCTTTAGATTGAGAGTGAGGGGATGGAGAAATATTTATCATGCTACTGGAAGCCAAAAGAAAGCTGGAGTAGCCATACTTATATCAGACAAACTAGACTTTAAATTAAAGGCTGTAACAAGAGATGAAGAAGGGCATTATATAATAATTACAGGGTCTATCCACCAGGAAGAGCTAACAATTATAAATGTCTATGCGCCGAATACTGGAGCCCCCAAATATATAAAACAATTACTCATAAACATAAGCAACCTTATTGATAAGAATGTGGTAATTGCAGGAGACTTTAACACTCCACTTACAGAAATGGATAGATCATCTAGACACACGGTCAATAAAGAAACAAGGGCCCTGAATGAGACATTGGATCAGATGGACTTGGCAGATCTATTTAGAACTCTGCATCCCAAAGCAACAGAATATACTTTCTTCTCGAGTGCACATGGAACATTCTCCAAGATAGATCACACACTGGGTCACAAAACAGCCCTTCATAAGTATACGAGAATTGAAATTATACCATGCATACTTTCAGACCACAATTCTATGAAGCTTGAAATCAACCACAGGAAAAAGTCTGGAAAACCTCCAAAAGCATGGAGGTTAAAGAACACCCTACTAACGAATGAGTGGGTCAACCAGGCAATTAGAGAAGAAATTAAAAAATATATGGAAACAAACGAAAATGAAAATACAACAATCCAAACGCTTTGGGATGCAGCAAAGGCAGTCCTGAGAGGAAAATACATCGCAATCCAGGCCTATCTCAAGAAACAAGAAAAATCCCAAATACAAAATCTAACAGCACACCTAAAGGAAATAGAAGCAGAACAGCAAAGGCAGCCTAAACCCAGCAGAAGAAGAGAAATAATAAAGATCAGAGCAGAAATAAACAATATAGAATCTAAAAAAACTGTAGAGCAGATCAACGAAACCAAGAGTTGGTTTTTTGAAAAAATAAACAAAATGGACAAACCTCTAGCCAGGCTTCTCAAAAAGAAAAGGGAGATGACCCAAATAGATAAAATCATGAATGAAAATGGAATTATTACAACCAATCCCTCAGAGATACAAACAATTATCAGGGAATACTATGAAAAATTATATGCCAACAAATTGGACAACCTGGAAGAAATGGACAAATTCCTAAACACCCACACTCTTCCAAAACTCAATCAGGTGGAAAGAGAAAACTTGAACAGACCCATAACCAGTGAAGAAATTGAATCAGTTATCAAAAATCTCCCAACAAATAAGAGTCCAGGACCAGATGGCTTCCCAGGGGAGTTCTACCAGACGTTTAAAGCAGAGATAATACCTATCCTTCTCAAGCTATTCCAAGAAATAGAAGGGGAAGGAAAAGTTCCAGTCTCATTCTATGAAGCCAGTATTACTTTGATTCCTAAACCAGACAGAGACCCAGTAAAAAAAGAGAACTACAGGCCAATATCCCTGATGAATATGGATGCAAAAATTCTCAATAAGATAGTAGCAAATCGAATTCAACGGCATATAAAAAGAATTATTCACCATGATCAAGTGGGATTCATTCCTGGGATGCAGGGCTGGTTCAACATTCGCAAATCAATCCACGTGATACATCACATTAATAAAAGAAAAGAGAAGAACCATATGATCCTGTCAATCGATGCAGAAAAGGCCTTTGACAAAATCCAGCACCTTTCTTAATAAAAACCCTTGAGAAAGTCGGGATAGAAGGAACATACTTAAAGTTCATAAAAGCCATTTATGAAAAGCCCACAGCTAACATCATCCTCAATGGGGAAAAACTGAGAGCTTTTTCCCTGAGATCAGGAACACGACAGGGATGCCCACTCTCACTGCTGTTGTTTAACATAGTGTTGGAAGTTCTAGCATCAGCAATCAGACAACAAAAGGAAATCAAAGGCATCAAAATTGGCAAAGATGAAGTCAAGCTTTCACTTTTTGCAGATGACATGATATTATACATGGAAAATCCGATAGACTGCACCAAAAGTCTGCTAGAACTGATACATGAATTCAGCAAAGTCGCAGGATACAAAATCAATGTACAGAAATCAGTTGCATTCTTATACACTAACAATGAAGCAACAGAAAGACAAATAAAGAAACTGATCCCATTCACAATTGCACCAAGAAGCATAAAATACCTAGGAATAAATCTAACCAAAGATGTAAAAGACCTGTATGCTGAAAACTATAGAAAGCTTATGAAGGTAATTGAAGAAGATATAAAGAAATGGAAAGACATTCCCTGCTCATGGATTGGAAGAATAAATATTGTCAAAATGTCAATACTACCCAAAGCTATCTACACATTCAATGCAATCCCAATCAAAATTGCACCAGCATTCTTCTCGAAACTAGAACAAGCAATCCTAAAATTCATATGGAACCACAAAATGCCCCGAATAGCCAAAGTAATTTTGAAGAAGAAGACCAAAGCAGGAGGCATCACAATCCCAGACTTTAGCCTCTACTACAAAGCTGTCATCATCAAAACAGCATGGTATTGGCACAAAAACAGACACATAGACCAATGGAATAGAATAGAAACACCAGAACTAGACCCACAAATGTATGGCCAACTCATCTTTGACAAAGCAGGAAAGAACATCCAATGGAAAAAAGACAGTCTCTTTAACAAATGGTGCTGGGAGAACTGGACAGCAACATGCAGAAGGTTGAAACTAGACCACTTTCTCACACCATTCACAAAAATAAACCCAAAATGGATAAAGGACCTGAATGTGAGACAGGAAACCATCAAAACCCTAGAGGAGAAAGCAGGAAAAGACCTTTCTGACCTTAGCCGTAGCAATCTCGTACTCGACACATCCCCAAAGGCAAGGTAATTAAAAGCAAAAATGAACTACTGGGACCTTATGAAGATAAAAAGCTTCTGCACAGCAAAGGAAACAACCAACAAAACTAAAAGGCAACCAACAGCATGGGAAAAGATATTTGCAAATGACATATCAGACAAAGGGCTAGTATCCAAAATCTATAAAGAGCTCACCAAACTCCACACCCAAAAAACAAATAACCCAGTGAAGAAATGGGCAGAAAACATGAATAGACACTTCTCTAAAGAAGACATCCGGATGGCCAACAGGCACATGAAAAGATGCTCAACGTCGCTCCTTATCAGGGAAATACAAATCAAAACCACACTCAGATATCACCTCACGCCAGTCAGAGTGGCCAAAATGAACAAATCAGGAGACTATAGATGCTGGCGAGGATGTGGAGAAACAGGAACCCTCTTGCACTGTTGGTGGGAATGCAAATTGGTGCAGCCACTCTGGAAAGCAGTGTGGAGGTTCCTCAGAAAATTAAAAATAGACCTACCCTATGACCCAGCAATAGCACTGCTAGGAATTTACCCAAGGGATACAGGAGTACTGATGCATAGGGGCACTTGTACCCCAATGTTTATAGCAGCACTCTCAACAATAGCCAAATCATGGAAAGAGCCTAAATGTCCATCAACTGATGAATGGATAAAGAAATTGTGGTTTATATACACAATGGAATACTACATGGCAATGAGAAAGAACGAAATATGGCCTTTTGTAGCAACGTGTATGGAACTGGAGAGTGTGATGCTAAGTGAAATAAGCCATACAGAGAAAGACAGATACCATATGTTTTCACTCTTATGTGGATCGTGAGAAACTTAACAGAAACCCATGGAGGAGGGGAAGGAAAAAAAAAAAAGAGGTTAGAGTGGGAGAGAGCCAAAGCATAAGAGACTGTTAAAAACTGAGAGCAAACTGAGGGTTGATGGGGGGTGGGAGGGAGGGGAGGGTGGGTGATGAGTATTGAGGAGGGCACCTTTTGGGATGAGCACTGGGTGTTGTATGGAAACCAATTTGACAATAAATTTCATATATTGAAAAAAAAAGATGAGTCAATACCTATTCTCAAACTTTTCCAAAAAAAAAAAAATATAAAAGGAAGGAAAACTTCCACATTCATTCTACGAGGGCAGCATTACCTTGATTCCAAAAGCATATAAAGAGACACAAAAAAAGAGAACTACAGGTCAGTATCTCTGATGAACATATATGCAAAAATCCTCAACAAGATATTAACAAACTGAATTCACAATATATTAAAAAAGTCATTCTCTGTGATCAAGTGGGATTTATTCCCAGCTTATAAGGACGGTTCAATATTCACAAATCAATCATCATGATGCATCACACCAATAAGAGAAAAGATAAAAACCATACAATCATTTCAATAGATGTAGAAAAAGCATTTGACAAAGTACAACGTCTATTTATGATAAAACCTCTAAAAAATAGGTTTAGGGGGAACATTCCTTAACATAAAAAGGCTTTATGTGAAAAACCCCCAGCAAACATCATACACAGTGGAAAAAACTGAGAACTTTTCCCCTAAGGTCAGGAACAAGTCAAGGATGTCCACTCTCATCACTCTTACTCAACATAGTACTAGAAGTTCTAGTCACAGAAATTAGATACAAAAAAGGAATAAAGGCATATAAACTGGCAAGGAAGAAGTAAAACTTTTACTATTTGCAAATGACACGATACTATATAAGACTCCACCACAAAGCTACTAGAACGAATTCAGTAAAGTTGTAGCATACAAAATCAACCTACAGAAATCTTGCATTTTTATATGCTAATATGAACAGTAGCAGAGAAATTAAGAAAACAATGCCATTTACAATTGCACCAAAAATAATAAAATATTTAGGACTAAACTTAAGCAAGGAAGTGAAAGACCTGTACCCTGAAAACCATAAAATACTGATGAAAGAAATTGAAGACAACAAAAAACAAGTGGAAAGACATTCTGTGCTCATGGGATTGGAAGAACTTTGTCAGAATGTCAGTACTATCCAAAGTCATCTACAGATTCAGTGCAATTCCTATGGAAATATTGAACAAACAGATGTTTACCAGAGGGGAGGTGGGTGTTGGGGGTTGAAATAGATGATGGGGATTGAGAATAGACTTATCTTGATGAACACTGAGTAATGTGTGGAATTGTTGAATCACTATATTGTACACCTGAAACAAATATAGCACTGTGTGTTAACTACACTGGAATTAAATTTTTTTTAAAAATTGAGACATTAGTATAAGCTTTCTAGATTGTCAGAAATTAGAACCTTCATAATACCAGTATTCAGAGATGTGGGGATTACAAATGGTCCTGCATCAGTGATTGGCAGCTGGACTGGTGCAGCCATTCTGAAGCCAACTGTTAAGATGAAGAATATGCATATTACCTACTATATGCTTCTACGTATACATTCCAAAAAATTGCTGCAGAAGAGAATAAGGTAAATTGTGGCAATGTTCACCGCAGCATCACTGTGATGGCAAGAAATAGCAGTCAACCTGGATAACACCACCAAATGTAGACAAGAGAACTGCGGCCAGGGAGAGTCAAGTGTGAATCACAGTGAAATATAACACAATACTGCTTCCCAAAACAAAAAATCATGGGCCCCTGGCCCTCCATGCATATTCTGTGAGAATACATACAAATAAAAATGTATACGTTAAACAAGTTGGAATGATTGTGGGCAACTAGCAGCTAGCAGGGGAGAATGTACACAAAAGAAATTTTCAGAAATACAGAAGAGGACTTTCAAGGATTGATCCTCATGGTGAGGTTAAATCATCTCTTCACATCTGTATTAATTCAAGAAAAAGCTAGCAAAAAGTTCATAAATGAGGCCAGATTTGGGGAAGTGGGAGGAGGAGATCAAAAGTGTTTAAGATTCAATTCAGTGCTGTCTGATTCCAAACGTGTATTCCCAAGAACCTACTGGATGTCGTCACATGGATGTCCTGAAGGAATTTCAAATTCAATGTTCCCAAAGTCAAACACATCATTTCCTGTCTTGAGAGCTGCTCTCCCTTTCATGCATTGGGATGCCCCTTCCCTCATTTGCAGCTCCTCCTTTCCTGCCTGCACTTTACCTGAGAGAGGTCACAAGAGGCCATCCCCCTCCTCTATCCACTGTGCCTCATGGAACTAGCCTGCAGAGACTCTTTTCTGGATGACTGGAAAGTATTTATATAGGCTTCTTAACCATCCTTTATAAACCAGATTTACTCATGTCTCTTCCATAGTTAAAAACCCTCAATGGGACTCCATTTTCTGTGGACTATTTACTGTATGTTTAACATGTAAAAAAACCCTCTGTTACTATATGATTCTACTCTGTCTCCATCAGTTCCCATCCAAGAGCCTACCCTCCAGCCGTAGGGGTGGGGTAGGGAATTCCCTGAAAACCTGACACTCTGTCATGTCTATGCCTTCTGTCGGCCTGGCGTGTTAGTCAGAGTAGGCTGGAGTGCTAGGTTCTGCTGTGGTCACAAATCTCAATGGGTTATAAAAACAAAGGCGTATTTCTCACTCATGCTACGTGTTCCTCATGGGTCAGCTGCTGCTCTGATTTATGTCAGCCTCACTCTGGAAGGCAGGCTAATGGAATTGCCTTTCTGGTCCGAGAAAATAGAAAGCATCGCAAACCACAGGCTGGCTGCAAAAGCTTCCCCCAGAAGTGCTGCGTGCCATTTCTGTTCACATTCCATGTGGTCAAGTCTAATGTTGATGAGCTAGGGAGGGGCAGAAAGTATTTGAGATAAGTCATAATAGCCTGTCACTCATTGGTGATTTCATTCTGACTGGAATCTCTGCCTGGTGCATCCCGAGGCACTCCTTATGGGATATCTTCACCTTCACTTCACTTCTACGGACTCTGCCAGTAGATTCATTCCTCCATGTTCCTGGAGCATTTGGGACATGCCGCACTAACCCATGTATGTTGCGTGCATATTTCCATGTTTTCCTTCCCCATTAGATTTTGAGCTTGGCAAATGTATGAGGGCAGCCCTTACCATTTTTGCATTCTAAGCATGAGGACTTTCTTGCACACTGACCCTGTACGTGGTATCTCGTTGCTCAGTAATGAATCATTGAATTCGTATTTACTGGACCCCGTGATGGCCATGAGAATGTGTCTGACAGACCCACTGCAGAACGCATAATTGACCCAAGGACTTTAGTGGTTGTGATCTGAAATTCATTGCTGAGTTTACACGGAGGCATACCTGCCATACGCTGTCCCCAGCCAATGACTTAGTACAGAAAGGATACTAAGGCAGGCTGGCTCCTGGGAGGTGTAGGCCAACCGCTGTTGGTTCTAGGACTCCCCAAAGACCTTACACAAACTTGCAAAGACTGCCCAGCATTTTAGGGTGATTCCAACCCCTTCTACCCTCCGCGTAAGACTTGCATCGTGATCTGCTCACACTCCCCACCTGCCCGGTCCCCTCCTTCATTTCTGTCACAGGTGTTGCCCCACAATAAAACTCTTGCACATTTAGTTCCTTCTTAGCATCTGCTTCTTAGAGGACCCAAAGTAACATATGGGGCTTTCATTATTATAGTTTATACAGGCCAAGAGAATAAAACTTCTTTGGGAATTTAAGAGAGAGATGTAACGGTTAAGCAAATCAGGAAATCGCTTCTCGGCAGAGGTTGGAGTTGAATTGGGCTTTGTGACATGGTTTTGCCAGGGGTGGTGGTGGGAGGAGGAAGAGGCATCGGATAGGGAATCCCAGATTGATGTCTTCTTCCATTCAGGCATAACAAGAAAATTCTACTTCTTAAATCTCCAGAGTCAGATCGTTTTTTAATATTAGGGAAAGATTCCTCTTGTACACAGTTACTTTCCTTTATATTCCTTTGGATTATTTATTTGGTTCCTTTTGCTCAGGAAGTTTAGGAAGACTGATAATCACAATGCGGGTTTGTATGAACTCACTCCCTCCCTAATATCGTTCTCTGTCATTTCTATTCCTTTGTTCCATATTCTGGATTACTTCTCAAATGTCTTCCCTGTATCAACAGTCTGACAATCTGCAGTATCTAGTTTATCAGTCTTTCTCTCCAACAAACATTTCAACGTGGCTCTTGTGATTTTGGTTTCCATGCAGTCTCTCCCTGCCTCAGCTCAAATTTGTCTTTTTTTAAGAGGAGGGAACAAATATATTTTAAAATATTCTTCCATTTCCTACAGCAAATCTATTTTAGGAAAAAATTTCCCTTCAAGTCCTTAAGCACTTTCTCCCTTCTCTTGTGTCGCAGACTTTTCTTCGTTGACTTGCTCTGTATTGCCCTACCCCTGCCTTCCCAGAAATTGAGCCCCACTTTGGACGGAGGCTGAAGGCAGGCAGTCTGGGGGCGTCTCTAAGATGAAGCCCCTCTTGTTCCAGACTGTAGTTCATGAAGGCAAAGGAAGCCATCTGGGAGGAAATATGTGAGAAGTCAAATAATGAAACAGTCCCTTATACCACGGGTGAGGAGGGAAGAGTATCTGATTATGAGCCTATGGGGCAGAAACCAGAGAAACCAGAGGAAAGAGCAACACAGTGGGAGGCAGTCTGGAGAGTTCTCCTGAGCCAAGGAGTTTGTCAACAGTGACTTTTCATACAGGGCTGGCAGCCTTGGCATGGGCAGGAAGGGAGCAATTAGGAATACCAGTCTGGTCTAGACATGCATGTGGATTGTTGAGGTTTATTTATCCTAGAACGAAGAGAAACTCTTCCTGAACAATTTTGTTTGTTTTGTTTTAAGAGTCAACCATACACTGAGTTTCCTTCGCTCCCTCACAGACCACTTGGGTGTGGCAAGCCCTGGCAAGTGTTAATCAAATGTCAAAGGATTCCTTAAGGCTTGCAGACAAGTCCACTCAGGTCTAAGCAGAGAAATGAGGGAGTTCACTGCAGTCGGGCTATGGTTCAGAGATACAAAAGGCTGGGAAACATGTTATCCAGGCTACATCCTGGTTAGATAACAAGAGCCTAACCTCCGCCACCCCCACACCAGCACCCAGATTCACAAAGGCAACGGTGAGCTTTACAGGATTTCCCTGGATCTTCCCCCCTCCTCACACCCACCTACCTCCCACACCCTCTGTCCAATTTCCGAGTTAGTTCAGCTCCAATAATCGAATCTTGGGTCTTTCCTTAGACCCACCGCCTAGTCCTCAGATTTCCTCAGCTCTTGTGTTTAAGGGAGCTCCATAAATTTAAAAACTTCTACATCCATACTGACAGCAAGCTTTTCATATCACTAGCTTGCAGAGACAAAAAGAAGCCCCAAGGGCCATGGAATAGGCCCTTTGTAAGCCCAGGTTGCCTGCTTCCCAGACAGGAACTGGGGATGGGGAGCAGTGGGGTCAGTCAGGGCTTCTCTTATTTCTGTTGGCCCAAGAAGGAAAGCACATGTTGTCCATTAATTGTGTTTGTAAATTTGGCCCAACTGGTGATTTATTTGATAAAATGGCCTTCAGTTTTCAGTATATGTTGACTACTATTTTCCTCAGTTTCCAATATTGCTGCAAACTTTTTCCTATTTGTTGTCATGGGTATTTGAAAGGACATTGAGTGACAAGTTTTAGTTTTGTTTTCTAGGATTTATTTGTTTATTTTTGCAACAACTAAGAAACAAATCTACTGCTTTGAATTTGTTTTTTTCCTCCAAATGTGCACTCTCAGTGTTTCATAAAAATTATATTACAAATTATTCGAAAGCAAGGATTGAATCCTGGGCAGCTGAGGTGTGCTTGGACAGACTTCCCACTATATCAGGAGATCCAGATTTCACTTCTGTTGTCAGACTCAGTTTCCTCAAGTAAAGAGCAAAAAGAATGGGGTGAAGGGAATGAATTCAAGTTTTTAAGTGTTTTTATCAGACTGTCAGCCAAAGCAGCAAAAAATTAGAAAAGATACTTGAAAAATGTTTCGTAATATTATTTTTTTATTAATCCTCAAGAAGAAGAAGGCCCGACTGCAGTCTAGTTGCAGGGAAATTGGGGGGTGGTGGGGAATAGCCTCTGAAAACCCCTTCAGAGAGTCCACAAAGCAAAAGTATTTTTCATAATGACGTGAAGATGTTGTTTGTCTTTTTCATTCTCATTTTTCTCATAAATATATGATGGAGCTCTTCAAAGCCTGCATGATGTGTGATATCACAACAAATTAATACAAAAGCAGATAAAAGAATCCAGCTGCCCTCTGTTAAGCAAGACATTAAAGAGACTTGCAAAATTGTGAAACAGTACTACTCTTCCCAAATTTTTTGTCAAGAAATAGTTTTTTTTACAAACAAAAAGAAACAGAAACAGACTCATATATTCCTCTTTTTAAAGGTTTGTTTATTTATTTATTTATTTATTTTTGAGGCAGCACCAGTGGGGGAGGGGCAGAGAACAAGGAGACAGAGAATCCTAAGTAGGCTCTGCACGCAGAACCCGACATCGGGCTCCAACGGTGAGATCATGACATGAGCCGAAGTCAAGAGTTAGATGCTTAACCGAGTGAGCCACGCAGGCACAAAAACAGACTCATAAATACAGAGAAGAAACTGGTGGTTGCCAGATGAGAGGATGGTGGGGTAATGGGCTAAGTAGGGGAAGGGGATTAAGAGGTACAAAGTTTCAGTTATAAAATAAAGAAGTCTTAAGAATTAAAAGTACAGTAGAGAGGATATAGTCAATAATATTTTAATAAGTTTGTATGGCAACAGATGATAACTACACATCGTGGTGAGCATTTCATAACATGCATAATTGTACACCTGAAACTAATATAATATTTTATGCTAACTATACTTCAGTTAAAAAGAAAAAAAGGAAAAATTTATAATTTTTAAAATAGAGTGTTTTTTATTTTAACGTGTAATGGGTTTATTATTGGTATTTGTAATGAATTAATTTTATAAAGTCCTATTTTTATTTTGAATATAGAAAATACCGATAGATATAACCCACGTAAATATAGTCTCTGTGGAGTCCTCAATAATTTTTAAGATTGTAAAAGAGTCCTAAGACCATAAGGTTTGAGAACCACTGACCAAAAGCTCTTAGTATTAACTAAATAATAAGTAATTAACTAAATAATAATAATAATAGTATTAACTAAATAATAGTAACTAATTACCTAAATAAATAATAATAGTAATGCAACTTCCATCCATGATATTCTAAAAGAGCAAAGGTCAATCATTGCCCATGTTTGGAAAATTTAACATTCCATCAGGCATCATTGATTCAAACTGTTTAATAACTAAGAGGGGCATGTTTTCCCTTCAGAGCCTCGAAGCTCTTTCATAATAAAAAATTATTGTGTTGAAACCACTGGCTGCCAAAGAGGAAGCTGGGGTCAGAGGCAAAATGGGTGAAGAGGAGTGGAAGGTACAGGCTTCCAGTTATGGAGTAAAGAAGTCACAGGGATGAAGGGTAAAATACAGGGAGTAGAATCAGTGATACAATAGTGTTGTACAGTGTCAGACGATAGCTATACCTGTGAGCAGAGCAGAGCATATGGACCTATTCAATCACTGTGTTGTATACCTGAAACTAATGTAACATTGTGTGGCAACTATACTGCAAATAAAATACATCCTATAAGATACAGGGTATCTATCTGTCTATATCTATCTATCTGTCTATCTATCTATCGATATGTATGTATCTTCCTATATCCTATATATATATATTCTTATATCCTACATATATATTCCTATATCCTATATGTGTATATATATATATTCCTATATCATATATATATATATACTCCTATATCCTACAAGATTCAATTTGTTCTTACTGCCACTAATATTCATTGAGCATTTATGCTTTATATTAAGCATTTTACATATATGAACTCATTATAACTCCATGATCACCCTATGAAGTGGGCGTCACAGCTTTTACTACTTCCCATGTGTTTGGAAACCTCTAGTGCCTTGACCAAAGTCACCTGGCTGGTAAGTGGTGGGACAGGGATTGTAGCTAAGGTTTGGTTAACCTCATAGCCAGGGCCCATTTCTACTTTGGTATCTTCCCTTCTTTAAAGCAAAAATGCTGATTCTTAAGGCCAGCTTATTATTCACGGTCATCACTTGCCTTTAGACTGATGCCTTGCACAAATATTGATTGAATTGAATGCTCATCTTCAACCATAGATGTATGGTCCGGTGATTAGCATTACATAATTTATTCAGCCTTTTGTTCATTCAGTAAGCATTTATTGAGTGCCTACACTTTGTCCAGTGCAATTCTGTTTTGTTCAAAAAAAGCAGACAGTAATCTCAGACGATAATTAGGTGCAACAGATAATATAGAATAAACAAGAAACAATAAAACAGATGTATTATAGGATGTTGAAGGCTAAAAATTCTATGGAAATAACACAGCAAGCTAAAGGAAATTTTTTTGTGTGGGGGCAGTAGATTGGTGAGGTAGCCATGCCATATTTTAGGAACAATGAGAAGGCCGTAGGCTTGGAACGGCGTAAGGTGGAACACGGCAGGAGATCAAGTCAGAGATGTCACTGGGAACCAGAAATCCCACTGCCCTACAGCCCATAGTAAGTCCTTTGAGCGAAGTAAGAATAGAATTTTGAGAAAGGGAATGACATTAATTACATTTTCTAAAGATGACATTTTCTAAGGATCATTCTGCTGCCATGCTGAAACTAACAGACAAGGTAGCAGTCCAAGAGACGTTGTGGGAGGCCATTGCTGAAATCCAGATGAGGCACGATAGTGGTTTGGATCAGGATTCAAATTCAAAGCCAGGGTTTGACTTCAAGAAGTGGTGAGAAATGCCTGAAAATGGGATACATATTAAAAAAAGGTAGGAGCCACGGCACCAAGTTTCACCAAATGGCAACTCAGGTATCATAGAGTAATTAATTGCTTGTGACAAATGATAGGAAACGGTAAATAGTGGCCAACAAGTAACCTCTACAGTATTCGTGGATTAAGATGAATATGTGGCTTAGGGCAACTGAGCTAGATGGTAAATGACTCAGTGATTGGAGACTGATTTGGGAAACACTTTAATCTCAAAGGACTTTTCCTAGGACTTTAAATTGATTTATCAGCAATTCTTGCATCTGCTCAAATCTAAGTACAACTTTTAGTGCCATCTGGAGAAAGGTCCATAGCTCAAAGTCAAAGGCAAGTAAATAAATACATGATTTAATTGTTTGTCTTTTCTCTGAATGTTTTCAAAGGAAAGCCCCATATATCTTTGGATTAATTTAATGAGCATTTTCACTTGAAGAAAGGACCCATAGTGTTAAAGATCATGTTTAGAATCCCAGGAGTTCAACCACCAGGATTTGAATCCTTACACCATTCGTACTAGTTATGACTTCCAGCAAGTTCTTTAACCTCTGTCCTGATTTCTTCCTTTGAGAAAGGGAGATGCTACTTGTACTACTAACTCTGCCTTCCCTGAGGTTCAGCAAACTTATTTTTGTACCATGTTTGGCACAGAGCATGTCACATAGTAACCCCCCAGAAAGTGCTGTTGGTATAACAAGGCCACACTGAGTATTTCCAGAAAAGCATCTTCCTTAATGCACAATGTATTATTAGTGCAGATTACTTCTTCTCTCAATTATTATTAGTTCCAAAGCCAACAGACTTCTGGCAAGGCAGCCCAGCAGCACCTTATGCAAGGCAAGGAAAAGAATATTTTGACTCATACAATGGATCTATTGATTTCTGAAAAAATTGCCTGTCACTGAGACTATTTCATACCTATATTGGAGAAAAAGTACTATTCCAGTAATAACTATAGTGAATGTCAAGTCAAGTATTCCTTCCATTGAAGAAGACAAAACCCTTTATAGAGACTGGTTAATAGAAAAACATACAGGAAAACTTGCAGATGCCACATAATTTCCTATCATTCTTTTCTACCTAGTTACACATTTGCCTTCTCTTTGGAAATATTTTTCCCGCCAACTTTGTTGGCTCAGAGCAATGTTTCCAGAGAAAATGTATCTTCATAAAGCAAAAACAGATTCTTCTTCATATTAGAATCGCAATTTTTAAAAGTTTTTCCCCCTGGTTGCGTAAATATTGTTCATGCAAAACAATAGAGAAAACTCTTAATGAGGCCACACATGTGTTTGAAAATTTAAAATTCCCTAGAACTTCCTAATATATTTATGACTATGTATATGATATATTTATGATGTATTCATGACTTTGTATATGTTTCCACTATAAATACCCAGATATGACATAATATATACATTATGTTGACATGTTTTTATATGTCATTAAGTATGTGGCAATATTTTTGAAATTACCTTTGAAAACTGAAAAAGTAAAATAGCTAAACAAAACCAAAAATGATGATTATGAATGATTAACATGCTCCCACATGGGACCAAGAAAAATTGCAGCATAGGGAAATCGTGATGGGGAAAGAAAACACATCCATCTTGGGGAGACCTGCTAATACAGAACATCACGGGTGGATATCTTCTTTCAATTACTGTTGGTGCCATGAGCCAAAAGATTCCAAGTTTGTTTGAACAAAGCCACAGAGGAACTGCTGTTGGGAATCAATTTCAGGCTCTGGAGAAAGCCCTTCAAAAGCCAAAGAATTTGGTCTCATGCAGGGTATGGGATTTTGAAGGCATATTTTGTACTGTGGGAATGATTTTATACTGACTTGCAGGAAATGGGGAGCAGAGGGAAAGTATTTTTCCTGAGTGCTGGCTGACTTCAGTAACCCGATGCTTTCGCGAATCAGTCAGATACAACACGCCGTATCTTCACATCACTTTGTCTCTCAGATGATTAGGCCCCCTTACCGAATGGATTTGCATTTTAAAATGCAGTAAAATCTAAGTCAACTTGGTTGCTGCAGCCAGACTTTTGTGTCTGAGCCTCGCGGTCAGCTTAGTTCATTTGTCCCAGCCAAGCTCTTCTCCTTGGGAATGACTAGCAGTCTGATGCAGGGAAACTCAAGTAATATTTACTTTTGCCTAGGTGCTCATTCTTTGAAAAAGTAAGTCTCCTTTCCAAGAATAACCATTTTCTCTGGATGCAGGGAAGCCTGTAGTTTTGGAGACCCTTCTGGCTTCCTTAAGTTTTGGCAGACATCCCGATTTGCTCCCCGGTACACTTAAGAAGTGGACCGAAGAGAGATTAAAGCGTTTCAGTTAAGTCCATGGCAAACAAAGACCAATGACTCACTAGACTTGGTCCTGCAGCCCTTCGGCACGTATGATGTACACATTTCAGTGTTATGACTGATTTGCGACGACTATAATTTAAAATCCCCAAAATGCATAGCATGCATATACTGGATATAAAAACTATCTTTAAATGGAATGACAACTAATTGAGATATTCAAAATGGTCATAAATTATTATACTAGTGACTCCATTTTATCCTCTGTAGACATTCTTAGATATTGCAAATATCCAGAGGAGAATTTTTGGTGTTTCTCCAAAACCACAGAGTCCTTCTTTTGTGGAGCTTCATGAAAGATTAATTCCAAGAAATATTCTTTGGAAAACACTGTTATCAGAAGATGTGACCTTAACGCAAATGAATACCGATGCAAACGTGTGTCTCTAAATTAATCTTTCAAGAAATTAGACAAAATCTCCAAGTGAAATAGCCAAAGCAAGATGTATAACAAAGCATTGAGTAAAGAACTCAGTTAAAATATCTCTTTCCTCCATGACCTCTAGAAAATGTAATCCATATGTCTACCAGTTTTATATTAAATCCTTCCTCTAATATCACAAACTCTTTGTATCTTTTTGCTCTGAAGTAAGATGAAAAGTACAATATTATTGGCTGATGGGAGATTGAGCTACCCGAGGTGTTTCCATGACACTAAATCCAATAAAATACTAAGTAAAATATCTGATGTTACCTCCACATGATAACCAAAGCCAATATATATATATACATATATATACACACATACATGTATATATATGTATATGTATATACACACGTGTGTATATATACACATATGTGTGTATATACATGTGTGTATATATGTATACATATATATGTGTATATATATATGTGTGTGTGTGTGTGTGTGTGTGTGTAAAAAAGTATAATGAAGAATTCAGAGATTGTCAATATGGATACATATTCTTCCTTTTATCTTGCATCAACACAGATATTCCTAAATGCAATTCCCATAATCTCTTGGAGTATGAAGTGATAATCTCGAAGCCCTGAATAATTTTTATTTTTTCTTTCTAGTTTTCTTTCAGTTTTTTTCCCAATGAGCATGCATCTTGTATAATCACATATAGATTGCATTTCTAGGCATCAGTGTATAAAACATGTATTATAAAAATTTTATGTATCTCAGTTGGGTACCACACCATATTCCAAAAGATAAATAGCAGCTCTCTCTGTGGTAGGGATATGGTTGAACTTTTAGGAACTGTTTTTTTCATATTGTTTATATTATTTTTATAACAGAAAGCCATATCTGAGTGTTTAAATATATCATAATCCTTGTGTGGATGGGCTGTGAAGCCCAGATTTCTAAGGTTTGAACCCTGTCTTCCCTACTTCCTCCCTGTGTGATCTTGGGCAAGTTACTTAACCCTTCAGTATCTCAGTTTTAACATCTGTAAAATGAGTGAAAATAATAGATCCACTCTCATCATAGGTTGGTGTGTGGGATAAATGAATCAATATGTTGAAAGTAACTGGAACATGGTTAGTAGCCTGAAAATGTCAGCCAGGACAAGGATTATTCTTTTTAAATTCCTGAAGCATTTTTGTGGAGGACTGGGAAGAGTATATTGTCCCAATGAAACACAATTTAATCCTGGAGGGAACCAATCTCTCAGAAATAGTGTCCTGGGCCTTGGAGTTCTGATTCTGCTTACACTTGTTCTTTTGTCTTTTATTTTTGGAAGACAAGTTCTTTTTTTAAGTGCTTTTGTAGGCAACATTATTTCTTTAGTTAACAACTCTATATTGTGTCGCATTGCATACTGTCTGGAACTCTATGTATTCTAAAATCGAAATTTAGAGTCACCACAATCCCAACCTTATGGGGGCACTTGGACAATTCCTTGCTTCAGATCTTAACTTAGAAATACTTCCTGAAGAAAAGCATCACTGACTCCTGAAGTTTGGATCTTGTGGCCTCGCTGTGGCCTTATAGCTTCCTAACAGAAGCATAATTCAGTTCACTGTAATTGTCTACTTAATGACTTAATGTAACCGATGCGGTTGGCTGTAAGGCTGGTCATGATTCTTGGTCCCCACTGGGTTGCACCTAACATCGCATACATAATAAATGCCTGTTAAATAAACGGATGCCTTTAACTTCACATGTAGAGAATCCCAAGCTACTTAATCAATTTATCAGGCTTTGGTCTCTGCCTTAGCAGACTTTGAATAGTCACACAGTGCAACCCCATTCTGTCAACTGGTGAGTCTGGAGGAGAGATTTTCACAGGATGGCCCCCACCCAGAAGTATGATCATCACCTTGGAACTTGTTAGAGTTGCCTATGCTCACACCGCACCCCAGAGTGAATCAAAACCTGGGGGTGAAGCCTGGTAATCTGCATTTTAACAAGCCCCGCGGGTGATTCTGACCCACCTTAGGCCCTAAAGAGTATGATCCAGCAGGTCGGCTTGGGGCCCTGGACAAGCCCAGACCACTGTGCCACCAGAGGGAAGCAAAGGGCCACAGAGCAGGAAAGGAAACACCCAGCAGTCTCTGGCCAAGGATGTTCCAGGCCAAGTGCAGATGTAGCTTAGAGAGGGAGGTGATCCCCAGGGTAGAGCCTGAATTGCACATGGACACTGGGTCAGATTGGGGACACAGGGTGTGGGTGGACCAGGAGAAGCAGAGGTCTGAATGAAGGATGAGGAGTTAAGAGGAAATCAAATGTGATGTAGATGTCAACTAATCAAGCAAAGCACAGCAATGATGGAAGGATGCATTGGACCCAAGTCAGACCTGCCAGAGTTTCCCCCTGAGGGATCACTTTATAAGGCTCATAAACCCAGCTGCAGAATTTGTATTTCTAATTCTTAAATTTGCAGATAATATCAGAGCAGGGTTTTGTCATAATGTTCTGTCCCTGTTCTCTGTTACTGAGTCCTTTACTTGGCCCTTAGTTTTTTAGCACTAAGCACGGTAAAGGTTGTGGACAATAAAGAATACTGATAATCTGACTTGTGCATTCTCTATTTTAATAAGTCACTTCTCTAAGTTAAGGTACTGTTTTTCTTACTGGGATGTTTATCAAATGATATAATGGATGTAAATGTTCTTGTAAATTATATACACTATTATTTTTACTGGGGCTTCCGTGGCTAGATTTTGGGTACCTATGACCCCATGACTGGACCACAGGCTCTTTTGAAAGGTTCGTTTATTTTGTGAAAGGCAGGGTGGTTATTAGGCTGGTCCTGGCCTTTGGAATATAATAGGTTGGTTCAACTCTAGGCCAGTTAATTACTATCTACATGACTCTGGGCTGGTTGCTTATTCTTGTTAGCCTCTAGAGTAAAATTGCGATCATAAAATCCATCACCAAGATTAAGTGTGACAATGGACATAATCGCCCTGGCAAAGGAAAGGCACACAACCATATTAACTAACGTTGTTTTGTTTAATTTATTTTTATTTTTGAGAAAGATACAGAGAGCAAGCAGCAGAGGGGCAGAGAGAAGGGGAGAGAATCTTAAGCAGGCTCCACACTGCCAGTGTAGAGCCAGAGGCCTGGCCAAACTCACAAACTATGAGATCATGACCTGAGCGGAAATCAAAAGTCCCACGCTTAACCTACTGAGCCACCCCGGCGCCCTGCTAACATTATCTTTTTTAAGGAAGAGACAACTCAGGCCAAGGAAGGGCTCAGAACAGCAGACCAAAAGCAACAAAGTTGCACTGTGTGCTATTCCTCCATTTAGAATCCTCTAGGAGCTTCCCATCTTGGTTGGAGTAAAAACCAAAGTCCTAAAAATATCCTCTGAAGCCATACGTTTACCTAATTTGGCAGACATACACTGTGTTATCACTAATACAGTTTCCCTTGTCAAATCAGCCTTCCCAGGCAGGTTTGATGAGTCAGTTACCCCCAGGGAAGAGGCCTGTCTGTGCGCATCGACTCTATGGGAGCCACGGCTGTAGGCACGTGGGTTTCGTCAGTGAAAAAAAGAAGAGAAGATCCTTTGCCCTCATGGAGGAATGGGTTACAGTTAACTAGAAACTCTGTGACCCCTTTTAAAAAACATATTTTTAGGGGCGCCTGGGTGGCTCAGTCGGTTGAGTTTTGGACTCTGGACTTCGGCATCTCCCTTTGGCAGCAGTGAGCCTGAGGACGGAACGCAAGCCTGTGTGTCTTGCACGCAGAGCCAGCAGGGAGCGCGAGGATGGGGCTCCCTGGAAGTTTCAAATTTAATCCAAACGTTTGGGAAGGGAGCAGGGATGGGTGCGGTGTATAGATTTCGGTTCTGAACCGACTACAGATAAATCAAGTTCTGTCTGGTAAACCATTATCTTTGGGCCCCCCCCCCCCCGGTCTACACTGCTTTTGTCATCTTTGTGGGCTATGTGCAAACTCACTTTCTACTTTGCGGGTTGGTTCTTCTAGGTTGTGCCACTAGGGGGCACTAGAGACAGAAACCTGGGAGGCAGGAGGTGGGCAGAAGGGACTGGGTGCAGTGGTTCCCTTGTGACACCCTTGCAATGACGCTGTGCCCAAGAAACAGCTTTTGGGGTCAGTCTTCCCGGAAGGGACCGCACTGCGGTCTCTCAGAAATCTCAGCCCACTAACCTGGGAGGCCTGACCCCAGCTCCCCGAGGGCGGACTCAGGATGCTCCGTGCTGCCCAGGAGAATTCAACCCCAAGGGCCCAGATCCTTGAGGCTGACAGGCCATTCATCAGACCGCGCTTCTCGGCCTTAGCTGCACATTAGAATCCTGGGGAGCTTTGGAAAACCCCAGTGCCCGACCACCTCCAGCCTAGAACCAGACTCCCAGGCTGGAACTCAGTCTGTAGCCCCGGGCTGAGAACCACCCAGAAGGTGGTCATTCAGGAACCAGGTCAGCAGGCTGCTTTAGCCACAATAAATGGTACTCTAGGGAGAGATTCCCTGGGCGTGTTTTGAATCAACTGCTTAGAAATAACTGCCTGACGCTCCCTCGTCCCGGCCTGGATGCCCAGAAGTCCACACGGGCTCAAACCCAGAGGAGAGATGAAGAATCCACCTGGCGGAGCAAAGGGGTTTTCGGCCTGCACCACCCAGCCAGGAGCTGCCAGAAAACAAGCATTACGCGTCTGCTCTGGGTGGCTGGTAGCCTCAGTCTCCTCGCAGAGCTGCAAATGGCTGAAACCAGCGGCTTATACTGATAGACATTTAGCTGTGACCAGAGCCAGGTCTCCGGCCACCGACCCACGCTGTGTCGGCTGCGTGGTGCCCACTTCAGGTGAGATTTATGTCGTTTTTCTGGAAGAGAATCGCTCCCCTCACTCATCCAGGCTGAGGAAGCAGCCTCCAGCAGTCACCCCGCGCCGTCTGGCTGCTTCCCCCGCCCCAGGACACCCCTGCCGCTGCCGCAGAGTCCTCCCTCCTCCCACTGGCCCAAGATCCTCCTCCTCCGCTGCAGTGTCCTCCCTCCTCCACCCCCAGCCGTCGGGTCACGGCAACTGATCCGCATGAGAGCGCTATGACCCGGGTCGGCAGCCGCGGACTCACTCCTGTACTAGGGATGAGTCAGAGTCTCCGCGCGCCTGGACGCCCCCGTTTCTAAACCTGCAGCCGCCACGGAGCGTCAAGGTCCAAGCGCCGCCGCAGGAAAGGCCCCGGATGTTCTCGGAATTCCCTCCCGGCGCTGCAATGATTCCCCTGCCCCGCCAGGCAGAGTTGCAACCCCGCCAAGCGGGCGGGTGTAAGGATCACCTTGCTCCACCGCATTCCTAGGAAAGACAGGCGCTCGAAGTGGGGAGCTTTTTCTGTTTCGTTCGGAATAGCACTACCGCTTTTCCGATTATAGAAGTTAATACATTTTGCTTGCTTAGAAACTCAAATGCATATATAAAGACACAATAATTTCTGTAACTCTCAACTTCTTTTTTTTTTTTTTCAACGTTTATTTATTTTTTGGGACAGAGAGAGACAGAGCATGAACGGGGGAGGGGCAGAGAGAGAGGGAGACACAGAATCGGAAACAGGTTCCAGGCTCTGAGCCATCAGCCCAGAGCCTGACGTGGGGCTCGAACTCACGGACCGCGTAAACTTCTGAAGATAATTTCTGACCACGCGCGTGTTTCCTTTCAGGCGGACACACACAGATGTGCTTTAAAAGCAATGATGGGGGCGCCTGGGTGGCTCAGTCGGTTGGGCGTGGGACTTTGGCTCAGGTCATGATCTTGCAATTCGTGAGCTCGAGTCCCGCGTCGGGCTCTGTGCTGACAGCTCCGAGCCTGGCGCCTGCCTCGGATTCTCTCTCTCTCTCTCTCTCTCTCTCTCTCTCTCCCTCTCCCTCTCAAAAGTAAATAAGCATTAAAAAAATAAATAAAACAATAATGGTTTAAACTTTTATTCATAGTGTTTAATTGCTGTACGTGATTCCATCTGCTGTAATCTTTTAAATACAGTTTTGCAAAAGTACTCACCGGTGACTTCTAACATCTTTTCTCCTTTATACCTTTTGTTATTTTTTGACTCTGAGAATTGTGTTATGTATTTTGATGGATGTAGAGTGGATTTTTTATTTTTACAGATATGTATTTATTAATCAAATAGCTTCCATAGTTTGCTTGTTTTCCCTCTTGGATTGTTTGCTGGTTAAGTGGTTTCCTTTTTTCTTTAGTATATTCCACCTTCCTATAAATCAATTGAGTTGTGGCCATTGATGTAGGCTTTTCTCCAAATTTGTATTCTGAGTGGTCTCCTCTGTTTCTGCTTCCTCTTCCCCTTCTTCCTGACAGCTCATTCTTGCCACCTTTTTTAGTTTTCTGAGTTATCTGTGACTTTTATTGCCTTCAATCAAAAGAACAAAGAGCACAGGGAGTTAATATGGGCATGAGATGCTTCAGCCTTTTAAACAGACTTATCATTCAGGCTCCCCTCTTCCATGATTTTTTTCTTTCTCTCTCTCTCTTTTTTTTTTTTTAAATTGTGGTAAAATATACATAACATAAAATTTGCCGTCTTAACCATTAAGTGTACAATTTAGTGGCATTAACTGCATTCACCTTGTTTGCCACCAACATCACTATCCACCTCCAGGACTTTTTTTTGTCTTGCAAAGGTGAAACTCTGTCTCCATGAAACAGTAACTGCCCATTCTCCTTTCCCCCAGCGCCTGCACCCACCACTCTGCTTTCTGTCTTTGTGAATGAGTACTTTAAATGCTTTATATAAGTGGAATCAGACACTGTCCTTTTGTGACTGACTTATTTCATTTATCATGATGTCTCCAAGGATTATCCATGTTCTAGTATATGTCGGACTTCTCTTTCTTTAAAAAAAATTTTTTAATGTTTATTTATTTTTAAAAAAAATTTTTTTTTCAACGTTTATTTATTTTTGGGACAGAGAGAGACAGAGCATGAATGGGGGAGGGGCAGAGAGAGAGGGAGACACAGAATCGGAAACAGGCTCCAGGCTCTGAGCCATCAGCCCAGAGCCCGACGCAGGGCTCGAACTCGCCAACCACGAGATCGTGACCTGGCTGAAGCCGGACGCTGAACCGACTGCGCCACCCAGGCGCCCCAATGTTTATTTATTTTTGAGAAAGACAGGGTGCGAGAGGGGGAGGGGCAGAGACAGCGGGACACACAGAATCCGAAGCAGGCTCCAGGCTCTGAGCTGTCAGCACAAGCCCGACGCGGGGCTCAAACTCACAAGCCGTGAGATCATGACCTGAGTTGAAGCTGGATGCTTAACCGACTGAACCACCCAGATGCCCCACTTCCCTTCCTTTTTAAGACTGAATAATATTCCATTGTTTTTAATAAGGCACATTTATTTATCCATTCATCCAGCAATGGACACTGGGTTGCTTGCATTTCTTGGCCATTGTGAATAAGGCTGTTATGAACATTGGTGTATAAATATCTGTCTGAACACCTGCTTTCACTTCTATTGGGTATATCCCCAGAAGTGAAATTACTGGGCCACGTGATAATCCTATATTTAAGTTTTGGAGGAAATGCCATACTATTTTCCATAGTATCAGTGCCATTTTACTTTCCCACCAAGCATAAGGGCTTTCATTTCTCCACATCCTTGCCAACAATTATTATTTTCTGTTTGTTTATGTCTTTTTTTAGTAATTGCTGTCTTAATGGGTGTGAGGTGATTAGAAGATGTTTTTTTGGGCAAGACGAGCCTTATGTGTTGATGAAGTAAGCAGAATGTAGATAGCTATCTGGGGGCTGGTGTCTAAATCCCCAAACCTACGGTGTTTTCCTCTTGACACCTGCAAGTATCAACTAGGCTCCATAATAAGTGTCTTTGTAGCCTCCCCTTCTCTGTTTTGCTCCAGGTTAGAATTGGTCAAAAGAGAAATTTGGGTGAGATCTGGAGGGTGAAAGGAATGTGGTTAGTTAGCTACCTGAGAGAGAGAGAGAGAGAGAGAGAGAGAGAGAATGGCGTGGTTGTTCCAGCTTGGCAGCCCTCTCCCTGCACCCCATCTTCCCCACTGGGGCCCCTCCTGAGCAACAGCGACCAGACCCGCCCCAGGTACAGATTTCTCTGCCTTCTCACCTCCACAGCCTCGGTCTGCAGCCAAGAGGGCCTCGATCCCCAGATTTCCCTGCAAACTCCAGCTTGACTGCCCATGACAGGTCTTCAGGAGGGCTGGTAGTTACTTCTCTCTGACGCTACAGTTTCCATTTCTGAACTTGACTTAGCCAGCTCCTCTCACAATATGTGAAGTCTTATATCTTGTAATAAATCTCTTGTCCTTAATACACATAGTGGATCAACCTCCCTTTGTAGAACCTTGGCTGATGGAATAGCTTCTTCTTAGTTTGGTTAGAAATTACGTTGACAGGAGACAGAATTCTGTCCTTGCAAGATGAGAGATTAGGCTGTAGGTCAATGACTCTCAATCCTGTACATAAAAATCACCTAGAATATTTTTTAAAATATTGATGCTGAGCCCCATCTTAGACAAACTAAGTCAGAATATTTAAGGGTGGAAGGCTCAGATATAGGTACATTTTAAATGATTCTAGCATGATTCCAATGAGCAGCCAGAGTTGAAACCTACTTCTTTGAGTTAAATACTTTTAAAACCTTGACACCACGGATTTAATTCACACAGAAGTAGAAATGATTAATGCCTGAATCTTGCCTTGAATATGGGCTGTGCTGAGTAAGCTGGAAGAGAAAAGCATGATTTTAGGGGCATGGGGAATGTAGGTGGGGGACCAGAGCGTGTAAAGCAAAGGTTTGACTTTCTTTTAGGAGAAGTTGAATATAGTGAGCCCGGGAATGAGTGAGAAAGAAACCTCATTTATTTCATTATTTGATAATTTTACCATGGGCTAGATCTATTCCATGAACAAGAGGTTATGGGAGAGAAAATAGTAAATCAGAAGACAAGAATACCTAAAATAAAATAAAAGAGGAGACAGAAATTCAATGGTTGCAATATTCAAAGTGTTTCAGGTCGCTATTTAGCTGTTCATCCTATGGCTAAAGGTTGGC
The DNA here is from genome assembly GCF_022837055.1 of Prionailurus viverrinus. Taxonomy (NCBI): domain Eukaryota; kingdom Metazoa; phylum Chordata; class Mammalia; order Carnivora; family Felidae; genus Prionailurus; species Prionailurus viverrinus. Next base: position 69,074,772 of record NC_062562.1, on the reverse strand, counting down.
ATCAGATACAGATCTAAGTTAATTCTGAAAGTTAGCCTTTTTTTATGACAAAATAAGAAAGACTTTGCCAAGGACCTCAGGCAAATCACTACATGAGCAACGGGACTCTGCTGAAAAATGATAACTTGGAAAGAAATTTGGCATTTTGGGGGACAAAATTTACAATAGGAGAGTATAATTGTCCTTAGAAGCAGGGTCCAAATATGTCCCACTGGATTTGTGTGCTCAAAGAGTCAATCTGCTTTCCCAGAAGTCTCAGATCAAAAATAAATTCTGATCTTTCCCACACTCGGTAGGTTGCAACCAGATTGGAAATGTGCTGCCCATAAATACAGGAAGTTCAAGCATATCAATAATATAATATTCTCTCAAATGACATACTGAACATTACTTTTCTACCTAAAATATTACTTCCTAAAATTAATAACTTAATGACTTCCCCAGAAGAATGTCCTTTCTTTCTTAATCTTTTTATTTTATAATTTTCCATATCTTTCCCATTTCTATACTTTATTCTCTGCCCACTTACTGGCTTATATCTGTCAGCTTCATGTCTATTATGGCTAATACCTCCTGAACTTTCTTCTCATTATTCTCCTGGCCCTGTTATTCCGGGTTTTGATCATTATTCTAATCACTCATTCACTTGACTTTCATGAAACTTACTGAGTGTCCGTTCAGTCTGGAGACAGAGGAGAGAAGTCCTCAATCCTGAGGTGGGGGAAGATCATGAATAAATAACCAAAAAAATGGGCAAGGTGACTTCAAACACTGGTCAGTATCAGGAGGTAAAGGAACAAGATGATGGGACAGAGAACCTGGCAAGGGATGAGTGAAGGTTGTTTAGATAGGATGGTCTGGAAAGATCTCTGTAGAGGTGGCATTTGAACGAAGAACTGAAGGTTAGGAAAGACTCAGCCACAGAAGAGACTTGAAATATCACAAGAATTAAAGGGAGACCAGAGTGGGCTGGTGTGAATGAGGTTTTGGTTTGTTTGTTTGTTTTGTGTATGTGGATCCACATTTATTCCACAGGCCACTTGCAGATTATTCATATGTAGCTTTTCCTTTTCTATAATAACCTTTGTTTCCACTCCCAAGCCTCCCAGCATCCAACCCCCAAAGGCTGCTTGCTCATTGGTTCCCCTTTAGCCTTCTTGTACCCCACAGGGCAAGGTGAATAATCCTGATTCCTGCAACCTGTGAACAGTTTATTGGGAACAGACAAGCCCAGAGGCTCATGGCAGAGGCGGTGGCTCCCTAGATGGGTGAGGCTTCTGCCGGAGGCCGCACTAGCTTCTGGGGAGATGGGGTCAGCGCAACACCTCCTTCTGCGCAGCCCCTGAGCCAAAGCCTTCAAGGTGCTGGGCAGCCCCCCCCCCCCATCATTGTAGCCAAGAAAACACATTTATAACAGACCCAAAGCAAGAGGACCTAAAAGGAGAAGGAGCAGGACCCTGGTTGGGACGGGGGAGGGCGGGGCTGGAGGGGCGGGCGGGGTGGGGGTGGGGGGGGGTGGGGGGGGTGGGGGGGTGGGAAGGGCTATATATAGAAGGTGGGGAAAGGGCTTGATTCAATTGAGGAAATAAATAGTGAGTCACTGTAGAAACAGGGGCAAAGAAAGCCTATTATTCCAGGTAAAATGTTTTAAGAGTTTTAAGCTTAAGAGTGATACAGTATTTTTAAAAAGAGAATGATACAACATGATTATTATATTTAAAGATAGTCCAGGGGCGCTTGGGTGGCTCAGTCAGTTAAGCCTCCCACCGACTCTTGATTTTGGCTCAGGTCATGATCTCAGGGATGTGGGATGCAGTCCCACATCAGGCTCTGCACCACCAGTATGGATTGGGATTCCCTCTCTCTCTGCCCCTCCCCTGCTCATACTCTCTCTCTCTTTCTCAAAAAGAAATAAAATAAATAAACTTAAAAAAATGTAAAAAGATGGTCCAGTCTGTTTTGTGAAGAATCATTTGTGTAAACTTTCACAGTTTACAAAGTCCTTCCCATTCATTTTCTCCCTTGATCCTCACTCCAGACTGAAAAAGTCAGCCCTTCCCATTCGCAGGAAGCTGCATGTGGTTCACCGACTCAGCAAAAGTCGCAGCTCAGGTCTTCTGATCAAAGTTGTAGGCATCTGGATGTTCTCAGGTTTATAGTTACTTTCTTGCACACACTTAAGGTTTTGTTCTTTCCATTAGAATTTTAGTTATTTAAGTGAATGGACAAAGCAAAGGTCAAATGTCTGCTACCTTAAGAGAACCATCTTAAATACCGTGTAGAGAGTTTGGTATAAGATAGACTCCACCTGCTTAACCTATTTGTTGTCTAGCTGAGACACCGTATGTATTTCCAAACATGGTTAATAATGTGAGGCATTAAGGCTTTCCAAACATGATTAACAAGGAGCATTAAGGAAATTACTAAAGATTTTCAAGAGTTATTTGTAAGGAGTTAAGACTTGAGGTAGGCTTTATAAAATGAGTAGGCATCAGGAGCGCCTGGGTGGCGAAGTCGGTTAAGTGTCCGACTTCAGCCAGGTCATGATCTCGCAGTCCGGGAGTTCGAGCCCCGCGTCGGGCTCTGGGCTGATGGCTCAGAGCCTGGAGCCTGTTTCCGATTCTGTGTCTCCCTCTCTCTCTGCCCCTCCCCCGTTCATGCTCTGTCTCTCTCTGTCCCAAAAATAAATAAACGTTGAAAAAAAATTTAAAAAAAAATGAGTAGGCATCAGACAGGTAATAGCATTGAGTGCATTTGGGAAGATAAAACTCGGTAGCCACACCATAGGACAATCTATAATAAAATTTAGCATCTGCAACCCTATACTCCATAATCATCATATCTGTAAATTACCTCCACACCCAAGTCCCAAAAAATGGAGCTACAATCTCATAAAACCATTGTGTTCTCTTTGCAACTGTAGCTTGAAAAAGCCCTCAGCTCTTTGAATCAGATGGCTGTCCCTCCTTTACAGAAATTTTGCAACTTCTAGTGGACAAGTAGGAATACTTAAAAAAAAAAAGGTACCGAGGTTGGAATTTGGAACATGCCATTGGAGGATGGTGGCATTGGTAAAGTAGGCTGAGAACCTTACACTTTGAGGGGGTCGTGAATGGAGCTGTACTTTGGGAAGATTCAGTTTATAGCAGGGACAGTTTGAGGTGTAAGAGACAATGGAATCACTCACAGGGATAAGAAGTTTCCTGGAATAATCCAGGTTAGTTAGGATATAAGCAAGGACGGGGAAAGAAAGAACAAATTGGAGAGCCTGTTATGGTCATGCAGAGATGAATTGAGAAGGCCTGCCAATTAACCATGTTACTACTTGACATTCAGTTTTTCTTAGACAAAAAAAAAAAAAAAAAAAAAAAAAAAGCTGTGTTGGTATGTTGATTCATGCTTTATGGTGGCACAAGCATGTATGGAGCCTGGAACTTGCTCCTTCAAAGCAGGCTGGTTTATAAGGATTTTATTTTGGAGTTTAAAGGAGCATTTTGCACCGTAATAGAATCCTTTATAACATTTCTTAAGCAGAACTATGATAACACACACACACACACACACACACACATTCATTTTGCTTCAGAAACACTAGGATTCATTGTTTAGTTCATTATTTAGATTACAACAGAATGTTGTTAAGTTTTGAACTTCTTGCCAAAACTTAAGACCAAATTCTGCCTTTGGATACAATGATAGATTCCTATTTGTTTTTCAAGGACCATGACTGAAAGAGCACTTATCTAAACACCATTAGAATTCTTTCATAAACATACAGTGTGTTTTTTCTTTTATTTTAAAACTGTGCCTCGTTATGCTTATACAGATCTTTAATTTTGACTTGAAGAGAAATGTGTAGTTTATGGTGGTATGATGTGAGGGGAGGGAGGCAGAGACCGTTTTGAGAGATATAACCCAGAGAAGAAGCTTCAAAATGTCAGCTTGGGGTGACGAGCTGTGTTAAAATCACCCAGAGAGATTTTTAAAGTAACTATTCACAGAGATCCTGTCTTGATGGGTCTTGGATGGATCCTGGGAACCTATATTTTTATTTTTTTTTTAATTTTTTTTTCAACGTTTTTTATTTATTTTTGGGACAGAGAGAGACAGAGCATGAACGGGGGAGGGGCAGAGAGAGAGGGAGACACAGAATCGGAAACAGGCTCCAGGCTCCGAGCCATCAGCCCGGAGCCCGACGCGGGGCTTGAACTCACGGACCGCGAGATCATGACCTGGCTGAAGTCGGACGCTTAACCGACTGCGCCACCCAGGCGCCCCCCTATATTTTTAAAAGCGTGGTACACAATTCTAGATGCTTACATTTTTCCAAAGGAGGTATGTTCAGCTACCCAGAGTATCATGTTGACAATATCCTGCTGAAGCTGTCCTTGGAGACTGTTTTTGTTGTTGCTGTTGTTTGTTTGCTTGTTTGTTTTGTAGACCAAGAAACTCTAGTTTTCTAAATTTCTTAAGATTTGCTAAAACCATTTTTTAGTCTAGACCAAGTCAGAATTTCTGCCCAGGCAAAGTGTTGCTATTTTTTTCATCTATTTATTAAACAAGTATTTATTAGCAAGGCATTTTTTAAAGATACAATGGTAGCTAAGACACATTAGTCACCTTCATGAAGTCTATATTCTAGTTGGAGAAGACAATGATAGTTTCTAAACAGAGAGACAGATAAAGAGGAGAAATGAGCCTAAAGGAGATACATGACTCAAGGAGGACTTATTTTCAAAGGAAATGTTTGCAAAAGTATGTGTGAGAGAAACTGTAGTTGTTAATGCAGTAACCCAGGGCTGGAGACAGTCCAGTTCTTACCATATGTAGGTCTGTAGGGGTAAGCATGGATTACTTGAATCTAGAAAGGAGCAGGGTCCTGTAAAGGTGACCATTTTCAAAGAAGCAATGACCTTAGTTAGAGGGACACAGCCAGATATAAACTGGGGAAAATATTCTCATCACGTATATCTGACAAAGGATATGTATCTAGAATCTACAAAGACTTTCTATAATTCTGTAATGGGAAGACAAATAACCCAATAAAAATGGGCAAATGTTTAACTAATAAGTACATGAAAAGATGCTCAACATCATTACTCATCAGAAAAATGCAACTTAAAATCATTATTTACCAACTGTAATGGCTAATTTTTAAAATCTGATAATAACAACTGATAGGATTGAAGCAAGGAGAACTTCACCCATGGCCGGTGGGAATGTAAAATGGCACAACCACTTTGGAAGGCAGTTGGTCAATTCTGTTAAGTGTAACATACACTGAACAAAAGTCCCACCCATTCCTTGCCAAAATACTTACCAGCCACATCCCCCTAATGAATCCTCTGTCCCCATAAAGACTTAAGTTAAATGTTCATAGTAGTTTTATGTATAATAGCCCCAAACTGAACACAACCTGAATGTCCACCAACAGGTGAATAAATAAATTGTAGTACATTCATACAATACAATACTAACCACCGATAAAGATGGAAAAAAAAAAACCTTTTAGTATATGCAAGCCCATGGATGAATTTCAAAAATATTTCCTGAGTGAAAGAAGCCAGATATAAAAAAGCTTTAGATGGAATTTTAGTCCACAGGATAAGACAGATTCTTAAAGGGAGATTAGCAAGATAAAGAAGAAAACGAGCCCAATATTAAGTCTAGAGTCCTCCAGTATTGTCATGTCAAGGAGAAAAAGGTCTAAGAAATGAGTCTAGATGGGAGCAGCCTGTGAGGTAGGGGGAAATCCAGGAGAGAATAATGTCATTGAAGCCAAGAGAAGAGAGTGTTTTGAGGGGGAAGCAGTGGTCTTCTTGGTCTATTATTGCTGCAAGAACAAGCGAACAAGAAAACCAAAGTGACCATGGGACATAACAAACTGGGGCACACTGGGAGCCTTGAGGAGAGTTACCACAGTGTGACGTGGGACAGTAGCCCGACTGAAGACGCTTACAGAGGAAATATGAAAGGCAGAGTAAAAATATCAGTTCTCAACAGTACTAGCCAGGCGTCTGCAGGGACGGCCTGCGTACAATAAAGCAAAAGCTCATGTGGAATCAAGGGAAGGTTAATTTACTTTTAATCTGTTTTGTGGGTGTTGTTCATTTTAAGATTGGAGATACCAGTCCATGTTTGTAGACGCGGAGTAATCTAGGAGAGAGACAGAGAGGGAAGTAGATGAGTCAGAAGAGAGGCTAATTGCAGAAGAAAATGAAATTGCAAAAATTTGAAGTTATTTAAAAATACATATTTTCCCTTTAATTTATTGATTGCTAACTATTTACTTGTTACAGTATTATATCAAGATTCCCTTCATCACTCATCTGCCAGGGAACTGGATCTCAGGTACTCTTGCATTTATTCTATAAACAACAATTTGATTTTACTTGCTCGGACATTCATAATTTATAGTCTGACATACTCATTCTGAGATATGTATGTATGTGTGTGTGCATGTATGTAAATATGACACATATATTATATAAATATCCGACACCAGGTTAAAGATTCATACAAAACTGAAACTAAAATATCCTCAACTCTAAGGACCATGACATTCTAGGTTTAGTTATACTTTGTTAGTCTATAAGAGACTTTGAATATTGTATTAAGACACATCAAACTGCTACCAAACTATTTCCTTGAGAATAAGTAGGAGAGCAAAAGGGTCAGAAAATGAGTAAAATGCTAGGGCTTTTGTGGAATTAATAAGAACGGGGAAGAACACCACCAGAGAACTAAGCCAAGCATGCCTTTCTCAAGACAAAAGGGAGAGGAACACAAAAAGATAAGTTGAATTAAAACCAGGGGACACAGGGGCACCTGGGTGGCTTAGTGGGGTGAGCATCGAACTTCGACTCAAGTCATGATCTCAAGGTTCCTGAGCTTGAGCCCCCCATCAAGCTCGCAGTTATTGGTGCACAGCTGGTTTTGGACCCTCTGTCCCCCTCTTTCTGCCCCTCCCCCACTTGCACTCTCTCAAAAATAAACAAACACTTGGGGTGCCTGGGCGGCTCACTCGGTTAAGTGGCTCACTCGGCTAAGTGTCCCACTTCAGCTCAGGTCATGATCTTGTGGTCTGTGGGTTTGGAGCTTGGAGCTTCGCATAGGGCTCTGTGCTGACAACTCACAGCCTGGAGCCTGCTTGAGATTCTGTGTCTCCTTCTCTCTCTGCCCCTCCCCCACTGGCGCTCTTTCTCTCTCTCTCTCAAAAATAAATGAGCATTAAACAAATGTTTTTAAAAAAATAAATACTTAAAAAAACTAGGAGACATACACATGAGTATACCAATATTAGCAATCATTACTGGTGTAATATTTTATGCAAAGATCAAAATGCAACAAAATTAGAAATTAATAATTAAATATTTAAAATAAAAAAAACAAGCAAAAGCAAATTTAAAAGACAAATGACAAACTAGAGAAAACTGTAATCCACAAAGGGATAATAAACTTATAAAAGCTATAATAAATACGAAGAAATGGAACAATTTTAATGGGTAAAAACGTGAAATCATGTGTTTAAAAAAAGGGAGGAGGGGTGCCTGGGTGGCTCAGTCGGTTAAGTGTCCGACTTCGTCTCAGGTCATGATCTCGCGGTTTGTGAATTTGAGCCCTGCATCAGGCTCTGTGCTGATAGCTCGGAGCCTGGAGGCTGCTTCTCTCTCTCTCTCTCTCTCTCTCTCTCAAAAATAAATAAACATTTAAAAAAGGGTGGGAAAGTAAGCATCAAAATATGAAGAAAAAAAAAACAACACTGGCAGCCAAAGAAAAAAGTTAAAATAAAAATGAAATATAAAATACACAGATAACTTTTTAATAATTTTGATTGTGGACAAGAGTAGGGGGAAAAGGTGTTGTAATTTTGTGTGAATTTTCTGCAGGACTAGTTGCTAAGATGAATCAAAGGCTTTCAAATGCCCTTAAAAAATTATCCAGTAATTCTACTTCTAGAGTTTTCTCACCGAAGTAATTAGATACCCATAATGATTTTATGTATAAGGGTATCTGTCACACACAAAAAAAGGGAATAAATACTCCAAACATTCAATAAAAGGTATCAATTATATACATTACTTATCTTTTTTACCCTCCCTCCTACTTATACTGAGAAATAGCTGGTGTACATCACTGTATAAATTTAAAGTGTGCATCATGATGGTTTGATTTACATATATTGTGAAATGATCAACAGAGTAAGTTTGGGTAACATCCATCATCTCATATAGATAAAATGACAAAAAAAAAAAAGAACAAAAAAATAGAAAATTTTCTCCTTATGACTAGGAGTCGAAGAATTAATTCTCTTAACAACTTTCCTGTATATTGTACAGTGGTGTTCATTATAGCCATTGTTGTTGCACATTACGTTGTAATTACATCATCATTCTCCATTACCCCCCCCCCCCTTATTTATCTTATAACTGGAAATTTGTGTCTATTGACCACCTTCCTCCAGTATCCCCTTCCTCTCCCCTCTACCTCTGGTAACCACAAGTCTGATCTGTTTTTCTATGAGTTCTTTTTTTTTTTTAATTTATTTTTTTTTAGATTTCACTTATAAGTGAGAGGATACATTGTCTCTGTCTGACTTACTTCACTCTGCATAATGCCTTCAAGGTCCACCCATGTTGTTGCAAATGATCGGATTTTCTTACTTTATATGGATGAATGATACTTCATTATATATTATTACCACAACTTCTTTATCCATTTATAAATCAATGGACACTTAGGCTGTTTCCATGTCTTGGCTACTGTAGATAATACTACTATAAACATGAGGGTGCATATATCTTTTTGAGTTAGTGTTTTCATTTCCTGTGGATATATTCCCAGGGGTGAATTAGCTGGATCATATGGTATTTCTCTTTTAAAGTTTTTGAGGATTCTCCATACCATTTTCCATAGTGGCTATACCAATTCACAATCCCACCAAGAATGCACAAGCGTTCCTCTCTTTTCTCTACCCCCTCACCAGTATTTGTTATTTCTGGTCTTTTTGATGATGGCCATTCTAACAGATGTGAGGTGATATCTCATTGTGGTTTTATTTTGCATTTCCCTGATGATGAATGATGTTGAGCATCTTTTAATGTACCTGTTGGCTTTTCATATATATTCTTTGGAAAAATGTCTATTCAAGTCTTTTGCCCATTTTTAATTTGATTATTAATTTTTCTGTGATTTAGTTGTATGAGTTCTTTATGTGTTAGAAATTAATCCCTTATCAGATATATGCTTTGCAAATATTTTTTTTCCCATTCCATAGGTTGTCTTTTCACTTGCTGATGGTTTCTTTTGCTGTACAGAAGCCTTACAGTTTGATGTAAACTCACTTGTTTATTTATGATTTTGTTGTTTGTACTTTAGGTGTCATATCCAAGCAATCATTCCCAAGACCCTTGCCAAGGAGCTTTATTGCTATATTTTCTCCTAGGAGCTCCATGGTTTCAAGTCTTACATTTAAGTCTTTAATCCATTTCAGCTTAATGTTTATGAGTGTTGTATGAAAGGAGTCCAGTTTCATTCTTTTACATGTAAATATACAATTATCTCAGCACCTTTTATTGAAGAGACTATCCTTTCTCCACTGAGTATTCTTGATAAGTATTCCCTTATCAAATATTAGTTGACTATATGTGTGGGTTTATTTCAAGGCTTTCAATTCTGTTTCATTAGTCTATTTGTATGCTTTTATGCCATACTCTTAAAAATAGTGCCATACTATTTTGATTACTATAGCCTGAAATCAGGAGGTGTGATGCCTCCTGTTTTCTTCTTCTTGGTATTTCATTGGCTATTTGGGGTCTTTTGTGGTTCCATATAGATTTTAGGAGTGTTCTACTTCTGTATAAAATGCCACTGGAATCTTGATAGGAATTACATTGACTCTATCGATGGCTTGACATTTTAACGATATTAATTCTTCTAGTCCATGAACACAAGATACCTTTCCATTTATTTGTGTGTTCTTCTCTTTCTTTCATCAATGTCTTGTAGTTTTCAGAGTAGAGAGATATTGCACCTCCTTGGCTAAATTTATCCCTAAGTATTTTATTGTTTATAATGTTATTATAAATGAGATCAATTTATTTCTTTTTTAGAAAATTCATCCTTAGTGTATAAAAATGCTACTAATTTTTGCATATCAATTTTGTATCTTGCAATTTTATGGAATTCATTGATTAGATCAAACAGCTTTTTGATTGAGTCTTTAGGATTTTCTCTATATAAAATCCTGTCATCTGCAGAAAGAGACAGTCTTACTTTTTCCTTTCCAATTCTAATACCCTTTATTTCTTTTTCTTGCCTGATTGTTGTAGCTAAGATTTCCCGTACTGTGTTGAATAGGAGTGATAAGAATGGGCACCCTTGTCTTGTTCTGATCTTAAAGGAATCACTTTCAACATTTCGCCATTGAATATAATGCTAGCTGTGGGTTTGTCATCTATAGTCTTTATTTTGTTTAGATATATTTCTTCTATGTTTAATTTGTAAACAGTTTTTATCATGAATGGACTTGAATATTGTCAAAAACATTTCTCGCACCTACTAAGATGATCATATGATTCTTCTTTCATTCTCTTCATGTGATATATCACATTGATTAATTTGCATATGTTGAACCATCCTGTGGATAAACCTCACTTAATTATGGTGAATGATCCTTTTAATGTGCAGCTGAATTTGGTTTATTGAGAATTTTACATCTATACTTATCAGATATATCAGCTTATAGTTTTCTTTTCCAATAGTGTCCTTTTCTTTTTTTTTTTTTTTAAATTTTTTTTTTCAACGTTTACTTATTTTTGGGACAGAGAGAGACAGAGCATGAATGGGGGAGGGGCAGAGAGAGAGGGAGACACAGAATCGGAAACAGGCTCCAGGCTCTGAGCCATAAGCCCAGAGCCTGACGCGGGGCTCGAACTCACGGACCGCGAGATCGTGACCTGGCTGAAGTCGGACGCTTAACCAACTGCGCCACCCAGGCGCCCCAATAGTGTCCTTTTCTGAGTTTTGACATACAGATAATGGTGGTCTCATAAAATGAGTTTGGGAGTATTCCCTCCACTTTGACTTTTGGAATGGTTTGAGAAGGATTGGTGTTAATTTTTAAATGTTTGGTAAAATTCGCCAGTGAAGACATCTAGTACTCGTGTATTGTTGTTGGGAGATTTTTAATCACTGATTTAATCTTCTTACTAGTAATTGATCTATTCAGATTTTCTATTATTTCTAGATTCAGTCCTGGTAGGTTGTAAGTTTCTAAGAATTTTTCTGTTTCTTTTAGGCTCTTCATTTCATTGTCATATTGTTGTTCATAGTAGCCTCTTATTATCTTTCGAATTTTTGTGGTGTCAGTGGAAATGTCTCCTATTTTATTTATAATTTTGGTGATTCGGATCCTCTCTCTTTCTTCCTTGGTTAGTCTAGCTAAAGGTTTTTTAATTTTGTTTATATTTTCAAAGAAGAAACTCTTAGTTTGGTTCATCTTTTCTATTGTTTTCTGTTCTCTGTTATTATTACATTAATATTTATTATTTCCTTTCTTCTTCTAACTTTGGACTCAATTTGGTCTTCTCTTTCTAGTTCCATAAGGCATAAGCTTTTATTACTTAAGTTTTTATTACTGTGCTTCTGGGCATGTCTGCTGAAAATGCCTTTGGGCAGAGATGCCTATATCTATTTTTGGTCAAGCCAAATGTTTAAGCTCTCACGTTGGGTATGGGGTGGGGGAGGGGTGCCACTTGCTGAGAGTATCTGGATAGGACTGCTAGCTTGGGTTCCCTGCCCACATGAAACTGTAGGATGGGCTCTATGGTTGCCTGGATTCTCTGGTCAGGCTCACTAGATGGTTGGGACTGGATACAATATTTAGTAGTAGACAGGACTGTGAATTAGCTTCCCTGCACTGGCAGGGCAGTAGGATGAGATGAGACCCAGGGTCTGTATGGTTCATTGTCTGGGAATCTGTATCAGGTAAGAATGTACACTGAACTTCCTGGTCAGGTGAGGCCATCAGTTTTGCTTTGCAGATGGAGAAGCTATGGATTGTGCTCTTTGCCACTGTAAGCAGGGCTATTGGATGGGCTGCGTAGCTTGCCATGTGCTCTTGGGTAGGTTTCCTGGTCAAGCAGTTGGAAGGCTATATTTGGCATGAGTGGACCTATGAAATAGTTTCCTTGCCCAGGGACAGAGGAAGAAGCAGCTCTAAAGCTGGTAAAACTCCTTGTTATCTTAACTTAAGCCAACTTGCACCCCAAATTCCCTGGACAAATAGGTCCACTGGTTTTGCTTTGCAACTAGTGGCTCTACCTGCCTTTCTCTTGTCTGGGGCACTGCTGGGCAGAACAGATTCTAAGTGTTCTGGCCACCTCTTCTGGTCAGATGGAGCCAGCAGCCACAGTGGTTTCCTTGCCCAGTGAGGAAGGGTAGGGGTCACTTCAGGCTGCTCTTAATGTCACAAACAGCCTCCTCCAGTTGGGAGTGGCTGGAAGCTACCCTCTGTCTTGGCTATGAATGAATCCTTTTGACTGTGTACAGGAGGGAAACTCTCCACACTCAGTACTGGCTTTGCTCTGGGGGCAATCACTCTCTTTGCCTGCCCCTTGACTGGAGTTCCACTGGGCCACACTGTTTCAGGTGTTCCCACCAGCCCTTCTGGTCTCATAGGCTGGGAAACACTCTTTCTGATATCTACTGGTATTTTCTTTCTCATAGTTTCCCTTTCAACACTATACTTTTCCCTAATGCAGGGAGTCATTTTTATAATCTTTGTGGAAAAGGCTTGCTGTTAATAATTTCCTTACCATCTCATAGGAACTCTCCTCCTAAAATAATTTTTTTTCATCTTTTTTGATATCGTATGGCTTTCCTTAGGCAAAGAGTGCAGATGGCCTGCATGCATGTATATGGTAGACAGCCAAGGGAAGTACGGAATATTTATTTCAAAAATAGCTGTGTCACCAAAATGTAACTGAGTAGCATACATAGAAAACTGGAATTGACACCCCTTAGGGTGGTTGCCCCATTGCAATTCTCCCTTCTCTGAAAACTATCCTACTGCACAGTGGCTACTGTCAACAGTCATGTCTGTGTTAAATGACCCTACCACCATGTCACAGTCAGTGGATATTTGACTCAAACTGGCCCAAGTCACAGCTAATGCAGGAATATGTAGTTTGGGGCAGAGAATCTAGAGACTTATTAAGGTACACAGGGGAGTTTGTTGGCCCAATGCTTAATTAATGGAAGCACTCTAGAGAGAAAGTCTTAAACTACTGATGCCAAAGACCTTAGGGCTTCCCTTTCTTCAAGCTTTGGTTATCAAGTTCTTCCATGGGTTCTGTGAGATATTCCAGTATCTTTTCTACAAATTCCCCTTTTTCTTAAACCATTGTCAGTTTTCATTACTTACCGTGTAAACAGCATTGATTAAAAAAAAAATCATAGCACAACCTCACATCCAAATGCAGGATAAAAAAATCTCCAATGAAACAGCAAAGAATGTAACTCAACCAAGTATTAATTGAATTATGAATCTGGGGTTAACTTGGTGTCAATTTCTTGTTGCCTAATTTATCTTCTATTAAAGTCCCACAGAAAGATGTATGCCATGAACATTCACAAGAGAAGAATTAGCAACATTCTTAGAATTCGCAACTAGAAATTGGAGACTATCATATGTCAAAATCAGGAGAAAAAATTAGTAACTGAATCATCAATGGGGATATATAGAAAAAATACATTTTGGGAGTTATGCACTGGACTCTCTGAACCAGCTCAATGTGGAGGCCGGCAAGGTTGATAGGGAAAAATGTTAGTATTTCCCTGCAGGCTGAAATATCCACTGAACAGAAAAGTAAGCATTCAGCATCCCCTACTCCTCAGAGCAGTCCTCAGAGTTGGCCATAGTGGTGACTTTTTCTATTCATGCCACCCCACTGGGAATACTACCGTCAGTATTCAAGTAGATGGGTTGGCAGAGAGCGGGGGTGGGAGGGGGGAAGGGTGTATTCCTGCCCAAGAATGCATAGCTGGGAACTGCAATTGTGGACAAGGCCAGGAAACACTATGTGCTGGGTGGGCAATGCAGGCTTTCACTTCCCACCCCTGTCAAAGAACTGCCGACTGCCTTGAAATTGGTAGCACAGTTAGGGACTTGGAAAAGAGTGGGGGGCTGGCCAAGATCCCACTGCATTGCAGCACACTCCAGCTGGGGAAAGAAACAAACCGACCAACACAAATGGAACCAGGGAGATGCAAACCAGCCTATTCTTCCTGGCGTTGGTAGGAGGGAAAGAGCCTCTGAACAGTAGTACAATTGGAGACGTTGTGCCCACCCTATCGAAGACTCAGGGCTGAGACTCAGGGGGACCATACAGCTTATTTTCTAAACTTGGATACTTTGCAAGTGAAAGGGGATACTCTTATTAATTATGTGGGAACAGGTGGTGCTGTCTGCACAGCAGGACAAACAGTCACCCTACAGAGACCGTGCCTGATGGATCTCCCTCAGTTCAAAATCTGTAACAGAAATAAGCCAATCTGGACCCATCAGAAAGACAGAAAACCAAGGGAAAGGGAAGGCTTACAAATGATGATCCGATCTAGGAAAACTCATCTTTGAAGAGGAAGAAGAGAATTCTGGAACGTACCTGCTTGGAGTTTTCAGAAAGATGCAGGAAAATGTAACATCCATGAAATGAATACAAAACAGGAGCATAAGGGCCAAACTGAAGGCAGATATGAAAAGGGAGTTGGAAGTTTTAAGCCTCTTTGGCAGGAAGGGCTGCTTCCTGCTTGGCATCAGAGCTGAAAGTGGACACTCCATTGTTCAAGGTCATTTCACTTCCTTTAAATGAAGCTACACATCCCCTGGCCACAGAGGTCCGGGGTGTGAGCTTTCCAATTTCAGGTCCAAGAATCTGTGGTTTAGACACGCACTGGAATAGGTGAAACGTAGAGCCACGGACACAGGGACAAAACACAGAGCAAGGCTGTGAGGCACACTGTTCAGCTGCTTCCAGAAGGCTCTGCGCTCAGCAGGAGCCCCAAACTCTCCAACTTCCTGCTGCTCCATGAAAGATGGAAAAGTCTCTCGGGAGGAAGTTCTCTGATGAAAATGATCCATAAATAAAACAGAAAAAGTATGCTGTTAGGATAATTCAGGTGAAGAGGACATTACAAAAATGACTGGCTGAATAAAAGGTATGGTTTGAGACAAGAATACTGGCTTTGTTTTTGTTTTTTTTTTTTTCTGTAAGTCATTCCCATTCAAGAAACCCTGCTTTAGAATCCCATAGCAGATAAGTAAGACATATAAGTAAGATATGTAAGATAAGTAAGATACGTAATAATAAAATCAATTTTGTAATAATAGTTACACTTTTGATAAAAATAATAATATTGAGCGTTTATTCTGTGCCAAATACCTTAAGCACCCTATTTCATTATCCCATCTTTCACAGTGATGGTGACAGGACAGTATCTCCATTTTACAAATGAGTAACTTGAGTTTGCCCAGCCAGTGAACGGTAGAACTGGTTGGAGTCCATGTCTGGCCAATCTGAAGGCCATGGTATTAATCATCATGGCAAACTTCCAGAGGAGTTCTTAGCTCCGACAAGCATCCAAACAGAAGCTTCTTAGAGTCTGCAATCTGAAGGATTCCCGGGGCACCCAATAAATACATTGGCCTGCAGGATAATTCAGGTGATCTGTGAGGCAGGCATTAAAGGGCACTGTGAAGAGGATTGCTCCCTGGGAGATTGTTCCTGTTGGGACATAACTCCAAAAGCAATGGGTACTTTATGGCAATAAATTAGAATATTATTTACAATAATTAACCCAGTGCATACCCATTGCTAGCTGGCTTTCTGCAGAGATCATTTCATAAGGTTTTTTTATTTATCTTGGAGAGAGAGAGACAGAGCGTGAGTGTGGGAGGGGGAGAGAGAGACAGAGAGACAGATAGAGACAGAGAGAGAGAGAGAGAGAACCCGAAGCAGGCTCCAGGCTCCACGCCGTCAGCACAGAGCCAGACGGGGCCGGAACTCACCAACCATGAGATCATGACCTGAGCCAAAGTGAGATGCTTAACCGACCGAGCCACCCAGGTGCCCCTAGGTTTTATTTTTTTCTTAAATACACTTTTTCCCCCCTAGGAATCTACATCTAATGTTAAAATACATTAAGCAGCTACCAAGCAGTAGGTTCAATTAATCTGTAATTCAGAAGGATGGTAGAATTTTCTTTGTATTCGGTGTAAATAAACTAAATATGGTTTTCCAGTCCCGTGTAAATGGCTTTTCCCTACTTACACGGAACAAGTAGACAACTGGTAAGCACACCACGTATAGCCACTTCATGGATTAGTGAGAGCCAAAATTTAAAACTCCAGCCCACGGAATATATACACATTCTCACTCGGTCAGTACACTGCAGTAAAGGTATACCACTCTGATAATGACATCCCCAGAAACATGTTTACATAGAGCGTTGTATGGAATGACAGAGGTCGCCCAGAAGTCCGGCCTCCTCCTTTCTTTGGTAATGGGAGGCAGCAAGAGCCGAAGTTCTCACGAGCAGCAGACTTATGGCAATCCTCCCCGGAGTTCAAAAGACTCGAACCAGATGGGGCACAAGCTTCCCCACGCAGCTCCTGCGAACCTCTTTCGCCGCTGACTCGTGGTGCATTTGCAGTGGGGATTTCCTGGGCTAAGAACACAGGGAGGCAAAATAAATAGGCATCTTCCTTTCATTCCTTTCAACATATTAAACAACAATGAATCATGTGACGGGGTGGCTGCAAGTCAAGGTCGTTCACTTTCAAAAATGTGGCTTTTTAAAGGGAAGGTGAATTCGAACATCTGGAAACATTTTTGACAATAAATCACTTCTTCACTGAAACATTAAATGGCATTTTTTTTTTGGCAACTAGTGTATCAGCATTACTTGGAAATGAACTCTTGGCAAACCACGGACTTAATGCTCCCCTTATGAGATCAGCACATAATTTGTTATATTCTTAGAATTATTTTTGCTTGAACTATTTCAAGAGTTTTGCCTAGCAGGAAATGAGTTTAGGGTGACAAAGAGATGAGAGGCACTTCAGTTTCTCAGAGCAGAATTACTGATCGATATGCACGTGTGTAACAGCGTGGAGTCAGCAAATACTACTGAGAATTGTCTTTGCTTACGTGGTTAAGAATTTTATTCCCACAAAACCACACAGTCGAAATCTGTGAACAACCGTATCTGATGATAGAAGAGAACTCTACAAAGAGAAATAGGAAAACAGTAGAATGGCATTAAGCACACACATTATTTTATTTGAAAGAAAATCAAATGACTGTGTGAAGACCTCATAGGACGGGAATCACTTTTTTGCAGCAAAAATAAATGCTCGCTGTTTTTAACTTTCATTATGGTTCCATCGGTCTCTGTACGTACAGAAAATGTGATTTCTAGTTATTCTGCATATTTCCGATGAAGGCACAATATCTGTGTGTGTATCTCTCTCTGTGTGTGTATGTTTCTTTTCTGTGAAATGCTTTTGTCAACACAAAAAATTAACAGTGCAGCAAAATCTTTGTGTGTGTGTATGTGTAAAGAGGAAAAATCTAATGAGATATTATAAGTAAACTGATACTAATCATAATAGTAATGATAAATAGTAAAACATACTTACATAAGTATATCAGTGAAAGGATACTGATAAACAAATGAACCATGAAACAAATTACGGTAACTTTATTTTGTTTATGTATTTTATTAATAGCTTTTTAGAAGACCTTAAGAATACTCTTTAGACTAACATGTATTCTGGGACTTCCTCTGAAAAAGAACTCTGATCAACAAGAATTATAGGCGCTTTCCTGTCTGCTAGGAACATTTCTCCAATGATTCATTCCGTTGTTTTGGTAGGCTTGCTTTGAATTGGTAAGAAAATATTTAAGATGGATAAGAATTCATTTTCTTAGGAAGAATGAAACATTTCCCCAAATTTGGAAATACCCATTAGGCATGCGTAAGGAAGTGAAACAGTCTTCTGAGACATGTATCCCAATCTGAGTCAAAATGGCAGTCTGTTCTTGGTAAGCGGTGGCAGGCAGGATTCCTACATCACCTCTGAGGAAATACCTCACGCTCCAAACTGTCTGTCCCCCTCGGTAGAACATTCAACAGTAGCAGCAATGATTGGTAGCATTTGCATGATAATCTAACTTCAGAGAATGGTGGAATTTTTTTTGTGTCCCTAAGAATATCTTTATTTTAAAATACAAATTAAAAAAAATTTTTTTTAATGTTTACTTATTTTTGAGACAGAGAGACAGAGCATGAACGGGGGAGGGTCAGAGAGAGAGAGAGACACACAGAATCTGAAGCAGGCGCCAGGCTCTGAGCTGTCAGCACAGAGCCCGACACGGGGCTCGAACTCACGGCCCATGAGATCATGACCTGAGCCAAAGTCGGACGCTTAACCTACTGAGCTACCCAGGCGCCCCTAAAATACAGATATTATAGTAGTAATGTGAACGGACATACTCCTTACAATTGCTGGGACTTTAGAGTTTACCCATAAGTTTGGAGAAAGTATATCGAGCAGTGATTTTACTTCATGAAGTTTTCACATCTATCCCTGGTGTTCCACCAAAGACCACTGAAACTGAGACAAAAATCTATTTAACATGTAGGGGAAAAATAATTTTGATATAGTCTCTTTCATTAAAATCTTATTGTTTTATGTAATTTGATGGTTCTCAAACTTCACTGTGCATCAGAATTGCTTGGAAGATTTGAGAAAACATAGATCACTGGGCCCCTTAGACTTTCGGATTCAGTAGTTGTGAGGTGGAACCTAAGAATCTGCATCTCTAACCAACTCCCAGGGCATGCTGAAGGTGCTTATCTGGGCACCAGGCTTTGGGCTAATTTGACTCTTTTTTAAGCCTCTCTAAAAGGTAATAGAATAGTGATTACAATGTTACCTGTTTCATTTGGGTTGATTTCTTCTCTGCTTAGGTATTACCTACTTTCTTGAAAATCTTTGTCAATGGAGATGTTAACTAGCATTTATTGAATGCTTAACCAAAGAATAACAAAATTACTTGAATTGAGTGTTGAATTTATCCAAGACAAAAAATAGGACAATACATTTATAATGCTCATTGCATGGTTTAAAAAAACCTTGCAGACAAAAAGCATATTCTTGGCCACATCCTTTAGAAGAATATTGCCACATACACGTGGCACTCAACAAATATTTGAGTGCCTATTTGTACTGAGTGCTACTGTAGGCAAAGGAGGCCACATCAGTGTAAAAACAGGTAAAACTCTGGTGCTCTTGGATTTTTGTAGAGAGACGGAGATGACTAACCAACAAAAAGTAAAATATATTGGATGTCAGATGGTCATTCGTGTTATGGACAAAAGTTACAAGAGAAGTGGTATAGGGTGAGCGGTATTGGTTGTTCTCGGCTTTCTGAGCAGATAATTTCCTAAGATGTGGTACCAAGGATACAAGTGTGATGTGGCTAGAAAAGCAAGACAGAGAAGAGAGAAAAGTCAGTACTGTGTGCATTAACACATTGGTTATACAACGTGCACAAGTGAAGCTCAGTCCTGTCAAGCCCATTCACGCAGATCATGTCTTACCAGACGAAGCCACTGACTCCTGTCCCCAGGGGTTGGACTGTCCTGGGCAGGCTCTGTGTCCATCTCTGGGATTCTGTGAGTAGCCTCCTCAGAGAAAGCCCCACAGAAGCTTGGCAGAGAGACACTGGTGTAAATGTAAGGTGGGGCCATGCCTGATGGGATGTGGTGTAGTGTCTGCCTCAGAAAAGAAGAGTTATTAGGAACTCTCTGGCCAGTCCAATGTTTTTTTAATCAAAAAAATGTGTTTAATGTTTATTCACTTTTGAGAGACAGAGAGAGACAGAGTATGAGCCAGGGAGGGGCAGAGAGAGAGAGAGGGAGACACAGAATCTGAAGCAGGCTCCAGGTCTGAGCTGTCAGCACGGAGCCTGACGTGGGGCTCGAACTTAAGAATCACGAGATCATGACCTGAGCCGAAGTCAGATGCTCAGCTGGCTGAGCCACCCAGGTGCCCCTGGCCAGTGCAATTTTTAACAAACAAACAAAAACAACAACACAGACAATGTGACCCCAGAGTTGACAGTATATTAGAAGAATCCAGGGGCCTGAACAATCTGTCCATTGCACCTGCATAAAAGGGAGTCAGAAGGGCACACACAGACAGGTCATTTTATTTGTGCAAAAAACTTTGAAATTTATTTAAATATCAAGAATACTTTTTTGAAGTTGTGATTCCATGTCATAGGACATAGAAGAATTTCACTTCAAAAGTTTTCAAAAAATTGCAGATTTTTGTTAGCTTTGAATAGAACTAGATTTTCTCCAGCATCTTAGTAAAAACCTCATTAAAAATACACCTCAAATATGAGAATGAAGGGTGCCTGGGTGGCTCAGTAAGTTAAGTGTCCAATCTTGATTTCGGCTCAGGTCATGATCTCATGGTTCATGGGATCGAGCCCCGCATCCGGTTTTGCACTGACAGTGTGGAGCCTGCTTGGGATTCTCTCTTTCCCTCTCTCTCTGCCCCTCCCCTGCTCATGCTCTCTTTCTCTTCCAAAAATAAATAAACTTAAACAAACAAACAAATTACCGGAATGTGCTCATGTGTTGAATAAGTTAGTTGCTGTTTTATGTTGGGAGACTCTGGAGCTCAGACCTCACCCCCTTCTTGTTTTTGTCTATAGTCACAAATTTGGTGATGGCTGTCCTGTGTTGGACTTAAATACCATTTCTCTGTCTGCTACTATCTACCTAGTGAGTCTGCCCACATCTTTTCTGACTTTGATATCACATATTAACTGCCTATTTAATAGTTCCATTTGGATATCTACCAATCAATATTTCCAAAACTGAAATCCTGAACACCCCTCCCCAAACCCACTCCACCACAGCCTTCTCGTTTCAGGTGACAGCAGCCCTCTCCATTGCCCAGTCTGTGGACTGTGCTCGCTCTTTCACATCCATGTCAACTCACCATCAGGGTCTGTTGGCTCTGCTTCTGAGGTATGTCCAGAGTCTGCCCACTGCTCAGCTCTTTACAAACCACCAGGCCACCCACAATGTGCAGGAGAGGCTCACACACACAAGTCTAAATATTTAAAAGTTGCAAGTGAAATTAACAAACCATTAAGTAAAAAAATTCTCTCCCCCTGTTTAACAAATATATCTTCTGAATGAGGTGGGAGGCCAGTATCTATAGAATTCTGGGACCCAAGGAATATCCGTGATAGAATGTGTCATCAGGAGGGACCGCCCTGACCCACGACCAGCAACCCTTCCCACCCTGGTTCCCTATGCACACATAGTGACATATGCAAGCTCCACCCACACTTCCTCCAAACAGCTGTGTCCCGGGAATGCACACTGACTGCATGGTCTTCCCTACATTATATTCATTATGTAAAGGTTGGTTCTCTCACCTTATTTCATACATTCTGTTTACTAGACTTTATTTCTATTTCCTTTTCTTAATTTAAACTTCAGTTAGTTAACATGCAGAGCAATACTGGTTTTAGGAGTAGAATTCAGTGATTCATTGCTTACATAACAACACCCAGTGCTCATCACAAGTACCCTGCTTAATGCCCATCATCCATCTAGCCCATCTACCACCCACCTACCTCCATCAACAAACACATAGTTTGTTTTCTATCCTTTAGAGCCTCCTGTGGTTTATTTCCCTCTCTGTTCTGTCCTCACCCACTTCCCATATGTTCAACTGTTTTGTTTCTAAAATTCCACATGAGTGAAATCTTATGGTATTTATCTTTCTCTGACTCACTTATTTTGCTTAGCATAATATTCTAACTCCATCCATGTCATTGCAAATGGCCAGATTTTATTTTTTTTGATGGCTGAGTGACATTCCATGATTATATGTACCAAATCTTTAAAAAAATGTTTATTTATTTTTGAGAGAGGGAGAGAGAGTGCACGTGAGTGGGGGAAGTGCAGAGAGACAGAGGGGGAGACAGAGGATCCGAAGCAGGCTCTTTGCTGTCAGTAGAGAGAGCCCAATGCAGGGCTCGAACCCACCAGCCACAAGATCATGACCTGAGCCGAAGTTGGACACTCAACCAACTGAGCCACCCAGGAGACATCACATCTTTTTTATCCATTCATCAATCAATAAACATTTGGGCTCTCTCCATAGTTTGGCTATTGTTGATAATGCTGCTATAAACATTGGGGCACCTGTACCCCTTTGAATCTGTATTTTGGTATCCTTTGGGTAAATACCTAATAGTGTAATGGCTGGATCATAGGGTAGTTCTATTTCTAGTTTCTTGAGGAACCTCCATATTGTTCTCTAGAGTGGCTGTACCAGCTTTCATTCCCACCAACAGTGCAAGAGGGTTCCCCTTTCTCTGCATCCTCACCAACACCTATTGTTTCTTGTGTTGTTAATTTTAGCTATTCTGACAGGTGTGAGATGGTATATTCTTGTGGTTTTGCTTTGAATTGCCTTGATGATGAGTGGTGTTGAGCATCTTTTCATGTGTCTGTTAGCCATCTTTGAAAAGTGTCTATTCATGTCTTCTGTCCATTACTTAACTGGCTACTTGTTTTTTTTGGGGTGTTGAGTTTGATAAGTTCTTTATATATTTTGGATACTAACCCTTTATTAGATATGTCTGTAAATATCTTCTCCCATTCCATAGGCTGCCTTTTAGTTTTGTTGATTGTTTCCTTTGCTCTGCAAAAGGTTTTTATCTTGATGAAATCCCAATAATTCATGTGTTCTTTGGTTTCCCTTGCCTTTGGGGATGTGTCTAGTAAGAAGTTGCTGCAGCCTGTGTTCTCCTCTAGGATTTTGGTTTCCTGTCTCACATTTAGGTCTTTCAACCATTTTGTGTTTATTTTTGTGTATGGTATAAGAAAGTGGTCCAGGTTCATTTTTCTGCATGTCACTGTCCAGCTTTCCTAGCATCATTTGTTGAAGAGACTGTCTTTTTTCCAGTGGATATCCAGTGGATATTCTTTCCTGCTTTGTCAAAGATTAGTTGACCATATGGTTGTGGGTCCATTTCAGGATTTCTATTCTGTTCCATTGATCTGTGTGTCTGTTTTTGTGCCAGTACCATACTGTCTTGATGACTACAGCTTTGTAATATAGCTTGAACTCTGGGATCATAATGCCTCCGGTTTTGTTTTTCTTTTTCAGGATTGCTTTGGTTACTCAGGGTCTTCCGTAGTTCCATACAAATTTTATGATTGTTTATCCCAGCTCTGAAAAAATGCTGGGGGGATTTTGACATGGACTGCATTGAATGTGTAGATTGCTTTGGGTAGTATAGACATTTTAACAATGCTTGTTCTTCCAATCCATGTGAGTGGGACGTTTTTCCATTTCTTTGGGTCCTCTTCAGCTTCTTTCATTAGTGTTCTATAGTTTTCAGAGTACAGACTTTTACCTCTTTGATTAGGTTTATTCCTAGGTGTCTTATTGTTTTTGGTGCAATTGCAAGTGGGATCAATACCTTGTTTTCTTTTTCTCATGCTTCATTTTTGGTGTATAGAAATGCAACAGATATCTGCTCATTGAGCTTATATCCTTCGACTTTGATGAATTCATGTATTAGTTCCAGCAATTTTTGGTCAAGTCTTTCAGGTTTTCTACGTAGAGTATCACATCCTCTGCAAATAGTGGTAGTTTTACGTCTTCATTGCTGATTTGGACACCCTTCATTTCTTTTAGTTGTCTGATTGCTTGAAGTTAAGATTTCCAGTACTATGTTATATAGTAATGGTGACAGAAGACATCCTTGTCTTCTTCCTGACTATAGGGGAAACATTCCCAGTTTTTCCCCATTGAGGATAATATTAGCTGTGGGTCTTTCATATATGGCCTTTATGAGGTATGTTCCATCTATCCCTACTTTGTTGAGGGTTTTTTATCAAGAATGGATGATGTATTTTGTCAAAATGCTTTTGCTGCATCTATTGACAGGATCATATGGTTCTTACCCTTTCTTTTATTAATGTGGTGTATCAAGTTGATTGATTTGTGAATATTGAACTAGGCCTGCAGCCCAGGAATAAATCCCACTTGATCATGGTGAATAATTCTTTCAATGTACTGTTGAATTTGATTTTCTAGGATCTTGTTGAGAATTTTTGCATCCAGTTTCCCCAGGGATATTGGCCTGTAATTCTCCTTAAAAGTGGGGTCTTTGTCTGGTTTTGGAATCAAGGTAATGCTGCTTCATAGAATGAGTTTGGAAGCTTTCCTTACATTTCTATTTTTTGGAACAGCTTGAGAAGAATAAGTATTAACTCTTCTTTAAATGTCTGGTAGAATTCCCCTGTAAAGCTATCTGGCCCAGGACGCATTTGTTGGGAGATATTTGATTACTGATTCAATTTCTTTGCTGTTGTGGGTCTGTTCAAATTTCTATTTCTTCCTGTTTCAGTTTGGGTAGTTTGTGAGTTTCTAGGGAATGTGTCCATTTCTTCCAGATTGCCCAGTCTCTTGGCATATAATTTTTCATAGTATTCTCCTATAATTGACTTTATTTCTGTGGCATTGGTTGTGATCTCTCCTTTTTCACTTGTGATTTTATCTATTTGGGTCTTTTTTCTTTTTGATAAGTCAATTTTATTAATTCTTTCAAAGAAACAGCTCTTAGTTTTGTTGAGCTGTTCTATTGTTGTTGTTGTTTGTTTCTATATCATTTATTTCTTCTCTAATCTTTATTATTTCCCTTCTTCTTCAGGCTTTAGGCTTTATTTGCTGTGATTTTTCTATCTCCTTTGGTTGTAAGGTTAAGTTGTGTATTTGAGGCCTTTCTTGCTTCTTGAGATAGGCCTGAATTGCAATGTATTTTCCTTTTGGGACCGCCTTTGCTGCATCCCAAAGGGTTTGAACTATCATGTTTTCATTTTCATTTGCTCTCATGTATTTTTTTTTCTTATTTCTTTTTTAATTTCCCAGTTAAGCCTTCATTCTTTAGTAGGATGTTCTTTAACCTCCACGTACTTGAGAGCTTTACAAAATTTTATCTTGTGATTGACTTCTTCAAGTTTTATAGTGTTGTGGTATGTAAGTATGCATGGTCTGATCTCGATCTCTTTGTACTTGTTGAGGTCTGATTTGTGACCCAGTTTGTCATCTATTCTGGAGAATGTTCCATGTGCACTTGAAAAGAATGTGAATACTGCTGCTTCAGGATGACATGTTGTGAATATGTCTGTTAAGTGCATCTTGTCCAGTGTAAAGCCATTCTTTCCTTGTTGATCTTCTGCTTATATGATCTTTCTATTGCTGTAAGTGGAGTGTTAAGTCCCCTACGACATTGTATTATTATCAATGGGTTTCCTTATGTTTGTTATTAATTGATTTATATATTTGGGCACCGCAAGTTGGGGGCATAAATATCTACAATTGTTACCACTGCTTGATGGATAGACCACTTAATTATGATCTAATGTCCTTCGTCTTTTATTACAGTCATTGTTTTAAAGTCTAATTTGTCTGATATAAGTATGGCTACTCCAGCTTTCTTTTGACATCCATTAGCATGATAGTTAGTTCTCCATCCCCTCACTTGCAATCTGTACATGTCTTTGGGTCTAAAATGAGTCTCTTGTAGACAGCATAGAGATGTATCTTTTTTTTTTTTTTAAATCCATTCTGCTACCTTATGTCTTTTGATTGGAGCATTTAGTCCATTTACATTCTGAATGATTATTGGAAGATACAAATTTAGTGCCATTGTGTCACCTGTAGAGTTGGTGTTTCTGGTGATGTCCTCTGGTCCTTTCCAGTCTTTGTTGTTTTTGGTTTTTTTATTTTCTTTTTCTCCACTTAAAGAGTCATTCTTAATATTTCTTACAGGGCTGGTTTAGTGGTCACAATCTCCTGTAGTTTTTGTTTGTCTGGGAAACTCTTTATCTCTCCTTCTATTCTGAATGACAGCCTTGCTGGATAAAGAACTCTTGGATGCATATTTTTATTCAGCATGCTGAATATACCCTGCCACTCTTTTCTGGTCTGCCAAGTTTCTGTGGACAGATTTTCTGTGAACCTGATCTGTCTTCCCTGGTAGGTTAAGGACTTTTTTTTCCCCTTGCTGTTTTCAGGATTCTTTCCTTGCATATGTATTTTGTGAATTTGACTATGATATACCTTGGCAATGGTTAGCTTATGTTGAATTAAATGGGAGTTCTCTGTGCTTTTTGGATCTTGATGACTGTATTCTTCCCCAAATTAGGGAAGTTTTCAGCTATAATTTGTTAGAATAAACCTTCTGCCCCTTTTCCTCTCTCTTCATCTTCTGGAACTCCTAAGATGTGAATGTTATTATGTTTAATAAGTCACTGAGTTCCCTCAGTCTGGACTTTGTGATCCATGACCTTTGTTTCTCTCTTCTTTTTATCCTCATTATTTTCCATAATTTTATCTACTATATCACTAACTCACTCCTCTACTTTGTCCATCCTCACTGTCATGGCATTCATTTGAATTTGCATTTTGGTTATAACATTTTTAATTTCGGTCTGACTAGATTTTAGTTCTTTTATCTCTGGTATCATCTATGCTTTTTCAGGCCCAGCTAGTATCCTTCTAATCGTTGTTTCCAATTCTAGTTCAGACATACTATATCTATATTGATTAACTCCCTGGCTGTGAGTTCTACTTCCTATTTTTTCTTTTGAGATGAATTTCTCCATCTCATCATTTTGTCCAGAAAAGACAGGAAGAAAGAATAAAAGCCCCAAAAAACAAACAAAAAAACCCCCCAAAGCAACAAAACAAAACAAAACCCCAAAAGAACCACAAAAAAACAAAAGCTAGATCGTAGGTGTGTTTTGGTCTGCTTGTTAAAAGAATCTAGATCCAAAAAAACAAATAAAGAAAAATAAAATAAAATAAAAATAAACAAAAAATGAAAAAATATAGAGATAAATATATATAAATTAAAAATAAAAACCAACATTAAAAATAAAAAGGAAATTGAAAAAACAAGGAAATAAATGGAAAAAATAAAAATAAAAAATAAAGAATAAATGTAAACAGGAAGGTAGATCCTATTTCCCCTAGAATTGAAGCTTTGTAGCACCTATGGCCAGTAGACTTGGCAGAAGAAAGTTCTTTTTGCTGGCCTTTTGGGGGGAGGGGCTTGGTTGGTTGATTCTCAGGCCAACTTCCTTCAGTGGAAATGCGCCTCCAGGGTGCCTGGTGGGGTAGGGCTTTGTATAAGTGGCTCCAGCCTCCACTAGGTGACACTGATTTGCTCCCTGAAGGTTTTCAGTGCTGATGGGTGGATGAATATGGTGGCGAGAACTTCTCTAGCCCCAGAGCTGAAAGATTGCCCCCCTTCACACTCTTCAGGGAACCCTCACAGAGGAGCAACCAGTCACCCCTCTTATGTTCCTGGTTTCTGTCAGAACCCTGCATTCACCCTGCCTATGTCCTAACTCTTTTATCTCAGGTGCCCGACTGAGTTTCAGAACTCCAAATTTTAGGGACTCCTGCATTGTGGACCCGCTCTGTTCCTCTGGGGGAGGGTCTTGTCAGTTTTTGCCTGCCTGTGCAAGGAGAGTGGTCACATGACCATGCTGAGTTCAGAGCTTATGTCAAAACAGAACAGAAAGCCAGCATCCCTGCTTGCTGCCCTCAGCCCAAGATCCTGCTCATATGCCTGGAAACAGTGCAACATGTTGGTGCCACACATCCTTCTTGTGACGCAGGGGATCCTCCGACCCCGCTGTCACTCCTGGGATTCCACCTCACTTCACCACCTGTGCACCTTTAGGTCAGGCACACCCCCCACTGTAGTGGACTTCTAAAAGTTCAGATCTTGCTCTCTGCTGCTTCTAATACTTTTTATTTAAGAAAAAAAAATTAATGTTTATTCATTCTTGAGAGACAGAGAAACAGAGCATGAGGCAGAGAGCAGAGGCAGAGAGAGGGAGACTGAGAATCCAAAAAAAGGCTCTAGGCTCTGAGCTGTCAGCACAGAGCCCAACGCAGGGCTCGAACCACAAACCGTGACATCACGACCTGAGCCGAAGTGGGAAGCCTAACTGACTGAGCCACCCAGGCACCCCTTTTGCTGCTTCTAATACTTTGAGGTAGTCTCCGTAATCAGGCTCCCTCCTCGCTGCTGTGCCCTCAGCTGTATCTCCCCCAAGTCAACTCTCTGCACCTCTTACCTTCCAGAAGGTGGCCACTTTCCTACTTACAGACTTGCAGTTTTGTTCTCTCAGACCTCCTACTGATTTCCTAGGTGTTCAGAATGATCTGATAACTATCTAGCTGTGTTTGAGGGATGAGACAAGCTTGGGGTCTCCCAACTCCTCTGCCATCTTAACAGCCCCCCCCCCCCGCTCTTCTATTTCTTTTTGCCTCCTTTCTAATCTTTGAATTGATGAAACTTTCTTTGCTACCCATAAAAGTTATACATTCTTATTCTTCTTATATTTACATCTGACTTTTTCAGACTTATGGTTTTATTTCCCCTCCCACTCTTTCAAGATTGTCACTATTTATGTCTTTTCTCAGAATAACTGGAGAACCTTAGCATTCTCTTATATAAAGGGTAAGAGTCCAGCGATTTGGGTTTGGGATGATAGATTTGTGCTCCTAATTTTTGGAGTGTGTGTATGTGTGCGTACCAAGACCCCTATCCTGTAGGACGTGAACACCTCAAGTTCCACGTCAGCCAAAAACCCTGGCAAATTTGTCAGTACACAGGACCGAGTGCTGTCCAGCTCTGACTGGGCCTCAACCTTCCATTTCCAAGGAGTCTCTCCTGGAAGAGGATCCCTGTAGGCAAACAGGAGGGTAGCAGGTGCACAAGACAGAACACTCAAGTCCACTCCCCCTAGGATCTCCAGTCTCTTCTACTCAGGACCCTCTTCTACTCAGGCACACATTCTCTTCCCATGCCCATGGTTGGTTGGGATCCAACCTCCTCTCTCCCACCTTATTTAATTGGCTTACTTTAGGAAGGTGCATTGCTCTGAATTTATGAACTGCTGTGTCTCTCTCCTGGAATCCAGAGTTGGGTTGAGGAGAAAGACGTGGCTTTTTTACTTTTATATCTCTCCCACACAAGCATTTTATATATTGAAAGTATGTGGTGCAAAGGGAATTGGGAGTGAAACTATTAAACAGTATTACCTCCAAATTACTGCTATCAGTTGGGGAGAATTTAATTTCACTGTCCAGGAAGTATTATCGAAATCTTGTTTTGAGAAATTTATTTCAAAATCAGGTTTACTCAAAGGAGATCAAAATCCCCACCCCTCCAGACACACACACATCCCAACAGTGTGATGGAAAAGATTAAGATCATGAAATATATGCTCTAGATTACAGATACAGACTTCACTACAGCAAAACACAGACCCACCCAGCTAGTGGGAAAAACAGAGAGACGAATTTTGTAGGAACACAGAGCCTTCCTGCTAGTATCGCTGACAAATGGTACTCTAAATGGCTTTTTGAGGAAGCACATATGCAAACACTAAGGACTTTCTAGAAATAGTTACAAAATTTTTCAGTTTTCTCCAGTAAGTCTAGAATTGAAACAAACTGACCTCCCAGGTTCTATATCTGTCTGGACTGGCAGGATTCTCCCAACTCTTGGAACTCTAGCTTGGGAGATCTGATCAGGCAATGCCAGATGACCAGCACACCTTAAAGGATACGGTCTTTGCAAAATTATGTAGCCTGGATGTGCTGCACATTGTAGCACAGTGTTAAGCAACACACATTTTAATTAAAGCGGAATGCTCCGTGCAGCATCAAAATGAAAGGTGCTGAGATAAGCAAAACAGGTCTTTATTATGGAAGTTTGTGGAAGGTGTGTACTTTGCATCAATTTTAAGAAGGTGGAAAATGATACAAGAAACAAAGCCCGTTGCATAATGGAGAAAGCCTATTTATGTGTGACACGCTATGGTAGTCACATCATAGAAAGGAGTTTATTAGAAATGCTCACTTCTGAGAGCTCTGCTGACAGCTCAGAGCCTGGAGCCCGCTTCAGATTCTGTGTCTCCCTCTCTCTCTGCACCTCCCCTGCTTGCTCGCTCTCTCTCTCTCTCTCTCTCTCTCTCAGAAATAAATAAACATTAAAAAAAATAAAATAAAAAAGAAATGCTCACTGCTGAGACTGGTTTGGCTCTGGAATGACCATGTACACTGGGGAACCCTTATCTGGGTACACTTAACAGAGAATCATGGACATCTGGGGTCAATGCCACACCCAGGGTTTACTGGAGTCAGCTTATACATTCACACAGGCTCAGGCAAGCACCAATTGTTAGGCACACAGGAATTTTGTGAGCCAGTAGTTAAACTGCCTATAGCTTAATAACAGCTGTGGCTGTAATATTCATACCACGGAAATGAGTAAATGCTACAAATCAGAGTTGTTGTTGTTGTTGTTTTAATTCAAAAAGCTCAAGTTTTCATCTGAACTAATATCTTAGCAGTGACTCCGCCATCTTTCTCCCTTAGAAAGAAATGGATTGTAATGAATCGAACATTGGAACATTGTTTCCAAATTGGAAACAATTTGGGTATGGAAGAGGTAGCTTGCTTTTCATCTGGTTGCTTCAAGACCTAAAAGTACACAGTTTGTTTTTTTTTTCCCTCAATATGTAAGACTAGATTTATTCTACTAGTCTTTATTTCCACAATACTTTATGATAACCGGTCTAACAACCACCCTCTTTAAAATAGCATATTTTCATTTAATGATTATAAATCACTTATAAGGAAAAAAATTAAAAATAAAAAGCCCACTTACACTTCAGCACCAGTCTTTAGAAAAAGAAATGCAAAAGTTAGAGAATTATTACAGGATGATCGCACTTCTCAGGGGAGTAGGAGAAAGGGAACACATCAAACCTGACACCCTCAGCTTATCCAACTCACAACAAAATACCATGAGAATTTTGGAAAGGTGCTTAGTAACGTTTTCAAGTCTACGGATGTGAGGATTCAGATCTAACAGTCAAGGGGCACCTGGGTGGTTCAGTCAGTTAAGCGTCCAACTTCAGCTCAGGTCCTGATCTCACGGTTCTTGAGTACGACCCCACATCAGGCTGGCTGTCTGCTGTCAGCACAGAGCCTGCTTCAGATCCCCTGTTCCCCCCTCTCTCCTCCCCTGCTCTCTCTGTCTCTCTGTCTCTCCCTCAAAAAAAAAAAAAAAAGAAAGAAAGAAAGAAAGAAAGAAAGAAAGAAAGAAATTTAACAGTTAAAACTGGATTATTAGATTGGATTATAAACTGGATTATGAAAATTTCACATTCTGCATATTTTATAGGATATTATTTCCAAATTATAGGAATAATTTCAGCGTGAGGTTTAAGTCACCAACGTTTGGTTTCCCATTATTTCAGAAAAACTTTCTCTGCATCCTTAATGTGCTTACAAAGTCTACACCTAACAGAGGAAGAGAAAAGCAGCAGCCAAGAAAGCTGCTGGTTTAGAGAAAGTCTGTCAGCAACCCTGAAGCAAGTCCTAGTCACTTCCTCCCAGCTCAGACTCAGCAAGGAGCAGGGGGGCACTGACTGAACATACGGGAAGGCCAGCTTAGGTATTTACTGAAAGAACAGCCAGTCAGTAGCTTCCCAGCTGAGATGTGAGTCAGTGAAGGACAGAAATATGCTTCTTCTGACTCACCTGCAGGGTGTTAAGGCCCTAACATCCCACACCGCTCCGTGCAGGGATGGGCTTGACACGGAGCGAAAATTTGGACACAAGAGCACATGTAGGAGTTGCCCCACTTGGCTCACCATTTTTCTAGTCAGACAGACCTCAATTTCAAAGCCAACACTCAGAGGAAAGTTGCAGCCAATACAAGTGAGTGAATAAAATGGATTTACAGACTTTACGACATCAAGAAGGACCCTGGGCCTGAAGACCCAGAAGGTATAGAATAATTATCTGAACAAGAGAGGTGCACAGGTTAGACTGAGTGAAGGGCATAGAAGCACCGAGTTATAATTCAGAGCCAATTGCAAGAAAAATTAGGTTAATTATTTAGGTCATTTTATTTCCGGTAGAAATCTTTACATCCTGAGTAATGTCTGATACGATGGTTCAAGTTTATTCTGGGGGTGGGGGGGAAGGGGAAGGAGTTTTGTTTAGGTAGCAAGGGAAAGACGTGGTAAGGGACTGAAGCAGAAAAGAACCAACCCAGGTGTAAAAGAGATGGCCACAAAAGACTTTGCCTCGGCACATCCTCCTGTGTTGGAGAATAATTCAACAAATTATTGTGGAGCACCTGTTTTTGTGACACTCTACCAGATGCTAGAGTTACGTAAATCAAAGAAACACATTTATTCTTCACAAAGGATTTAGAGACTGCATCGGGAGACACTTAAAAGGATTATTACAATATGATCTGTATTATTACAGTACAGCTTAGTGAGTGCAATGATAAGGTGTGCACACAATGACAGAGTACAAGGCATATTTACATAACATGCATTGTTTTCACATACAGAAAGGGTATCTTAGGCAACTGTAAAGTAGTCTAGTAGCCAGGTAATTAGACATGGAGAAAATTAATTATTTAGCTACTATAGATGTATAGATTTAGAAGGAAAATAATAACAGGAGGGGCTTTAAGAAATTTATATACCTATAAGTGAAATCATATGCGATCTGTCTTTCTCTGACTGACTTATTTCACTTAGCATAATACCCTCCAGTTCCATCCACACTGTTGCAAATGGCAAGATATATGTGGAATTTGAAAAACTTAACAGAAGACCATAGGGGGAGGAAAGGAAAAAAGGATACAAACAGGGAGGGAGGCAAACCATAAGAGAATCTTAAATACAGAGAACAAACTGAGGGTTGATGGGGTGGGGGGGTCTGGAGGTGGGGAAACTGGGTGATGGGCATTGAGGAGGGCACTTGTTGGGATGAGCACAGGTTATTGTATGTAAGTGATGAATCATGGGAATCTACTCCTGAAGCCAAGACTTCACTGTATGTTAAGTAACTTGACAATAAAAAAAAAAGAAATTTATATACAAAAAGCATCACTGGAATATAGAGGGGGACCTCCCACAGTCTGTAGGACTGGGGAGAATGTTCTGTGGGGAGGGATATTTTTGTTGAGTCTTAAAGTAGGAGTTGGCCAGAGAAGTGAGAAGGGATAGTCAGAGTGGCAAGATAAAAAAAAAAAAAAAAAAGAAAAGAAAAGTGGTTAGAAGTGGCCTGGAAAGTTGGGGACCACAAAAAGTTCTGTTTTGCTGGATCACAAAATGCAGGGCAGAGGGGCTCATGACAGGCTGGAGAGGAGCAGCCTTGTGAGCCCTGGATGGTCTGGTGATGTTTGGACTTTCTTCTGCAGCAAGGCATTAGAGGTTTTAAGTCTGTGACATTTTCATTTTAAGGTGAATGCTCAGACACCAATGTGAAGGGCAGACTTCAAAAGGCAGACTTGAGATCCAGAATTATTTGGGAGGCTGTTGAATGGTCTAGGTAACATTTAATAAAGGTCTGGATCAGCATAGTGGGAGTAGATACGGAAAAGAGGAGCAGGTTGGAGAAATACTTATAAAGTAAAATTGTAAGACTTATTATAGTGACCTGATGTGGCTATAAAAAAAGATGGGAAAGATAGAGCTTCTTGGTTTTGAGCTCTGATAATTGGTGTTAGGTAGCACTGTCCACCCCCTCCCCGGGCTGCATAGGATACACAGGTGACATGGGTTAAAGAGGTAGAAGATGATTTCATTTGTGACACCAAATAAACAAGCGGTGATGATGTTCAGAACACACACATAATTAGGTATTTATCACTGAAGCCTGGGGACAGGTCGAACTAGAGATGAAGAAGATCTGACAGTCTTCATAAATGGGTGGTATTGGATCCAAGAAGTGTTCATGACATCAGTTAGGTGTGCAGAGGTGAGCAGAGGGCCAAGAACTTAGGGTCTGAGGCAGAACAAGAACCCATCTTTAAATGAGAGAAGCAAGAGTAAAGAATATCCGGAAGAGAGAGTAAACCACAGGATGAGAAGTTGACTGGGAAAGAAGGTCCTATAGATAATGTGGGGAGGGAAATAGCTAAGGGCAGGCTTTACTGATCTCAAAGACAATGTGAAAATATGCAGAGGTGTAGATCCAGTTAAAGTTAGGGCCAGGTATGCCAGATGTTGTCAATTTCCTTTAAGAAGTAGGATGCAAGGGGTGTGCCTGGGTGGCTCAGTCAGTTAAGCATCTGACTCTTGATCTGGGCTCAGGTCATGATCTCACAGTTCACGAGTTTGAGCACCCCCCCCCCCCCGCCCCATCTGGAGCATGCCTGGCATTCTATCTCTCCCTCTTTCTCTGCCCCTCCCCATGCTTGCGCGTGTGTGCACACACATTATCTCTCTCAAAGTAAAATTAATAAGCTTCAAAAAATAAGTGGGATGCAAGGTAACCTGCTAAAAATGATGAGGGGTGTTGAGCAGAAGGCTTAAGGAGAATTTTTTAAAAACCTAACCAAAGACAAGAAGAATTAAATGAAATGTGAGGCCAGCTGGATTTTGAGATTATGGATTTTTAGTGGCATTGTTCTACAATGCTATGTAATTATTGTTCCCCACATCAGCACTCACCTACTCAGATTTGGAATAGAGTTGGCAGATTTGACCATGGATATGTGGTTGAATTCTATTGGACATGTGTGTCCAAGGAGTGACAGGAAACCAAGAATGCTATTGGGTCCAGTGTGAAAAAGAAGAAAAAGAGACCAGGCCAGGCCTAATAGACTCTTGGAAAATAGAGATTTAAGGCACAAGACATCTCTATGATGTTGGATCCCTGGAAAGTGAAAAGATAATAACTAGTATTTTAGAGGTTGAGTAGTTCTGGGTGATAAATTCAAGTATATGGCCACAAAAGTAAAGAAAAAAGGAGATAATGGTTACTGGAGTTGAGAACTGTTTAGAAGAAAATGCTTATTTTCTTCATCCTTTTGCTCACTTAAAACGAGAGGACTTTTGCTTTACTCCCCAGTAGGGAACACAATTAAGAGGAACATTCTGGTCACTTTCCTCTTTTTCCTTACTTGCTCTTCTCTTTGGGAGGAGGAGGGTCTTATTAGATCTCTGATATCAATGGAAGCCAAGTTCATTGGTCGTTTACAGTAGTAGCCTTGCTGCCTTGAAATGTGGGCAACACTGGTCCATATTCTCTGCTCTCTCATGGTACCTGCTCTCTGGCATCACACACGACAGCATCTGTGTTTGGGTGACTATGTCAGGATCATGCTATTCCAAGATCTTCACTTGTGTTGGAAATCAGAAGCCAAAGTATAACTTTAGTCTACTATAAGTAATGGAGCCAAGATAGTTTAGATCCTTATTGTTTAGAAACCATGCAGAGAAGGGATGAATGCTTTGTCTTCTTGGAGTGTCAATAGGGAGTTCAAGGCACTCTGAGGCTAGGATTCAGATGGTGATCCATCTGAGGAGTGATGGATCTTGACACCCAGAATGATGGAAGGAAAAAAAAAAAAGACTTTGAGCCAGATACCAAATTTTCTATAAATGCAACCGAATTACGAGGAATTTGGTAAGTGATAAAAAATGAGAAGCAAATGATTTGCTTATGATGGTCAACATCCTCAAAGGAACAGAAGTGTCCATGAGAATGGGCAATAAGTGACCTTATGGTGACATTGGGGATAACAGAGAATGCTGACCTCACCTTTTGGCTCTGAGTGTGGGAGAATGAGTAGCCTCTACTGAAATTGGCTGCGAGGGACTCGTCACCTTCAGGACAGAGGCAGGTTTGAATTAAAGCCAGAGGGTGTCAGTTCCACAAAGAGTTTCTTGATGCAGAGGAGTTTGTTGACCACAATTGTGGTTCCAGAAGGCACACTGAAAATTTCTAATTGCCTGTTTAACAAACTTTCTCTCCATCTTTATACTCTTAAGAGTAGAGGGCCTGAATTTTTATTTTATCCTAGTGCTGAAAAAAATACCAGACACATAGTAGGCACTGAATGAGTATCTGCAGGATGAATGAATGAATCTATTAACAAAAAGCACTAAGGAGAGTACAGGATAGAAAAGGTGAACACAGGCTTACATTAACAAGGAGACAAGAAATGTGAAGTATGGACCCAATATTTTAAACAGAATTGATTTAGAACCGCTTTGGTGTGAAAAGTGGGGAGGCCCATGGAAGGAGACTTTCTCTACAAGTGATGAGGCACAAGCAGGAGCTCTTCGAGGCTGAAGGTCCTTACGCTTCCTTGAAAGCAAGAATCCCAGGGCTCCAGATTCAACTATTCAACACTCGGGGTGGAAAAGGGCTAGCCAGTAAAGAGCCAGATAATGGAAGGCTGAGGATCTATAAACACAATGTAGAGCATCAAGTCCAAACAAGGATAGACTGAAAAAGGAATTTTAAGCAAAGGAAAGCAAAATTGGAATCAGTGATTTGGGGGTCCAGGAGAGTTTCTCTTGACCAGTACCCCTTTTAGAGAGGCCTATGGCCATGCCCATGGATAAGGAGGGAGTTACTGGGCAAGTTCAGACACAGGTCAAGAAGAACTGGGGCTGTTGGTATCAGACCATTCTTTTCCAGTAGATTGGGTTCTAGATCTGGTGTGACCTCATCAGAGCCCACAGTCTCCAGAATACAATACTCTACTCTCCACTCAATGCCACTACAGTAAAAATGTATTGCAAGAAAAGAGGAAGCCTACTAGAATTAGACAAGCCCCTGAAACTTGTGATTCTCATTGCCTTGAAGAATCCCCGGAAATTAGCGTCCGGCTTTGAACATGAGCAGGCATTACATCAATTGCTCAAGAAGAGCCAGATGGCATATCTGAGAACCCGAGACCAGTCAGCATGATGCCTTTGCTCCTTTCCCAAGAGGAACCTACACGGGAAGCTGTGCTAGGAAGCCCTAGAACTTAGGGCTTCTGTTTGAATAGGAGAGCTGTGGCCAGAGCTGGCAAGGAATGAAGTGTTCTGGGTAGGGGAGTCAGAGCGTTGCATTTAAACTAGGATGTGGCAAGATAGATGGAGAAATGGCAACACGGGTACTCTTTAGGGGCCCAAGTGATAAACTCCACTGGAATTAGGGCAGAGAGACAATAAATGACCGTCGCCCAAGAAAAAAAATGAGGGTACTGATTAGGAAACAGGTGTCCAGGGGAAGAAGTTCTTATCAGTAACCAGTTCAGAAAAGAGTTCTTATCAGTAACCAGTTCAGAAAAGACTGAAGAAGTGGATAAGAAGTAGGTAAAGTGGTTCAGCCAAGTGCTCACCTTGGTAAAGAATTCCTCCACTACTATCAGAAAAGGGTCATGGTCGTACAAGGTGAGCAGACTGAAGGTTAGAGTAGTTATTTCACAGGAAAGTACAAAAAACAGCAAAATCCAGGGCACAAACCAGTACTTTGAAATTGGCTAATGGGGTTCTAAATAGAAACTTTCCCTTAGGATAATGGAAAAGAATGTATGGAAACAAAATTATTTTAAAAAGCAGTGCAAACACAGAAAATAGTTTGGAGGTTAAGATCTGCCTTATATCTTCAGTTACTTCAAAGTATTTGGTTGGCAGTGTTTATGTATTAGGCGGAAGGAGGCAGACGCGTGATAGGGTGTGGAAGGATTAGAATCAAGAGGCTCTTGCCTTATTCCTTTCAATGGTATTCTTTTTAATGGGCTGAGTTTACTGGAAATGTTTCCTTCATTCATATTTGACTTCAAGACTCAACCTATGCACTTTTCCCACAGTTGATTCATAGCTGAAAAAGTTGCTAATAGTTATTTCATTACTTTTATCTATGATTATTTTTCTTTTATCTGGGTTATCTCCCAAACATCAAGTTGCCTGATACATAAAAACAATTCCATTCTATCTTACCCACCAAAAATGTTCTGAAGAAGTGATGAAGTGTTCTACCTGACAGAACATAATTTATCCTATATTATTGTAATCTAATTCAAGCCATTTCATGTTGTACCGGCTATGATTACACAAAACGTAACAGTCTACTTGGCTTAACTCATCCTATGAAAGAAATTGAAGACACTTTCCTTGAGGTCAGCAATTCCTCTTGCGTCTCATTCCTAAATCAAAGTCTGAGGAAAGTTCAGAAGAGCAGTCACGAGGGAAGGGGGCAAAGCAAGTTCAAAGCTCAAAGAGTGACTGAGAAAACATTCTGGTTTCTAGAGACTTCAGATTCCAGACATAAATGAACAGTTTTTCAAAAGGGAGGGAGAAAAGAGAGAGCAAGGGGGGCAAACCGAGAAACAGACTCTTAAGTTTAGAGAATGAACTCATGGTCACCAGAGGGGAGGTCCCGGGGCAGGGGGGGGCGGGAGGGGGGGAGGGGGGGAAACAGGTGATGGGGATTAAGGAGAACACTTGTTATGATGAGCACCAGCTGTTGTGTGGAACTGTTGAATTACTATATGGTACACCTGAAACTAACATTACACTGTGTAACTGGAATTTAAATAAAACTTAAAAGATAAAGTTGAAGTTTTCACCATCAAACGAACAAACAAAATGAATAGCTTTTCAGACTCCATTCTATGGTGCGGGTCTCTGCCCTTGCATGTGAGAAGAGGCACGGGCCTGGCAAATGTTCTCCCCCAAATATACCCCCTCGACTCCTCACACTAATTCAGGAATCCACTAAAGGGTGGACGCTTTCTAAATGTGAATATCTTGTCAGTGAGTTTAAACCTGCCGGTTATTTCTACTTCAGTGTGAATGAATCAGTTAGAAATGTCAGCTTTCTTTCTTCCTAGCAGGTGGTTGATCCATGAGCTCAGAGAGGATGTGATACCGGGTAGAAAAGTAGCCTTTCCTCGGTGACACACCAAGGGGCCAGACTTGGCTGAGGTGGGGCTGAGGTCCTGGAAAGGAACCATCCCTTCTGTGGGGGCAGGGAGGTGACGGAGAAGTGGGAGAAGGGTGCAGAGAGCAGGTGGGGGTAAATTCTATAATTTGTAATGCTGCCTTCAGGGCCCGGTTGGCACACGTCATAAAGCATGTGCAACTTAACGTGGGACTGTATCATTTTTCTGTCAGCATAGGCCCACGATCTGTTGGTTTTTAAAAGTGATCTTGGACCTAGGAGAGAACAAAACTGAATTGTCAGAACTAAAATGGCATTGAGCTTGTTAGTGCCCAATGGCCTCAGTGGCCTGCCCAGCTTGTGAAGTGTTCCCAAACTCTCTGCCATGAGTCCCTAACTTCACACGGGACAAGGAACTCTGCACATCAGGCTTCGTCCTACTGGCAACAAGACTGGGCAAAACTGTAAAATACTGTGCCACTGCCCTTAATGCTTCTATATTCCTAATACTTTCTTCCCTTCCCACTTGGGCAACCTTACCGAGCTTTTGGCTTAGTACTTGTGTCTTGACTCAGATTTCAGTGGTTAGTATCACCCTGGAGCAGGTCGTGCCTTGCTGCCATGATGTGCACCCAGGGCTGGCTGTTTTTTTCTGTTAGCAGCCTTTAGATTGGCTTTCCCCAAAGTATGGTGCTCGCCCTGGCCACCTTGGCAGAGACACACAAACCCAGATGAGGTGAATTATCTAGATCCTGTCCTGGAAAATAGCTCATTCATTCATTCATTCATTTTGAAAAAATTAACTGAATGCCAGCCTTGTGCCAAGCACCATGCAAGGCCTGAGGGATGAGAAGATACACAGGCAATGGTCCTGCTTTGGAAGCCATCAGTCTTTTAGGAAGCAAGGATGGTAGTGACAATTGATCCCTATCTGCATTTGACAATGCAGTCTGGTAATTCCGGAGGAGGGAGGAGGGAGCTGATATCTTTACTAATGCTCCAGCACAGATGCTTGGTGGGTGGGGGCGAGGGGTGTAAGTGCAGTGACTGAGGCAAGGAAGTTAGTAAGTAGAAAAGGGGGAAGTCTAACATAGTCTGACGCTGTTGTAAACTCTACTTCCTTGGTGCTCAAGATACTGAGTAGAAATGGTAAGAGGCAGGCATCTGCTCTGTTGGGGTATAGGGAGTTCAATAGCAGCTTCTTTTTTTTTTTTTTTTAAATAATACAGTGATGAAAAATGGGAAAATACAGGTTTTGGAATGCCCCTGACTCTGGCTTGCATAATTCTGGAAAAAAAAAAAAACTTTCTTAAACAGTGTTCTGGCATGTTTCCTTAATAACACAACCTTGTTTATGAAGACTATTTGAGGTATGGCTTTACACCCTTGAGCGAATGAATGTAATTTATTTGCAAGTCTACTAAAATTATTTGGTATGATGCCACTGACCAAATAAATACCTTAATATTACAGCACTTCTTTGGTAGGAAAATTTACTTCAAACACAGGACTTTTCCAGAGACATAAATGAAAGGTGTCACACTCAGGCTCAGTGTAGCCTCGTAGAGACGGAACCCTGCAGAGGACACAGCTTCCTCAGTTCTGCCCTCTCTGGACACTGGGGAGCACCTCACCCAGACACCACTGACAATGAAACAGACACTGTGCTCAGCACATGTCTAACATGGGGCACACTGAGAATCTGGAGTTCCTTGAAATGAGTATTGTCTTTGTCTGGTGCTCTCCTAGGGGAGGAGGCTAAGTGCTGCTTGGGGAAGAATGGGCACGGGTTGAACCCCATCCCCTCCCTGCCCCCACCGGGGTACCAAACCTGCCTCTCCAGAGGCAGATTAGTGACCTGCTGGTACTCGAGCATGTCCCTCATTGAGATTCCTCGGCACTGGCCTATCAAAGTATTCCTTCCAAACACATGAGAACTATCCTAAGAGGCTTCTGATAATCACACTAAACAAACATTTTGCCTGCTTTCCAGTGATGTGTTATTTCTCACTAATGGTTTAGTGTCCCAAAGGGATGGCACCATAAGCTACTTAATCCAATACTGGTATGAAAAGTAATTTTCTGCTTGGAGACAGAGCTGAAAATACACCCTCTGCTTTCTCAGTGCCCTGGGGAGCTTCGAGTTACACCAGTACGTAACCTCCCATCTCGGGTAAAGAGCTCCACAGAAGTAGCCCTGGGCATTATTTTTTAACCATGTCTTTCCCAAGATCATCCAAGCATTGACCTTAAACAGTGGATTTTTGCATCACAACTTTTTCACTATTTCCAAACATTTTTCAATATTTTGTTATTTCAAAAACATGAAGCCTTGTATATAGCAGAATCTCCAAACACATTTGCAGATCGATTAATAAAACCAACTTACATTTTCAAAACAAACATCCAAGAATTAGGTGTGCTACTGCTTTAAAGATATAAATCAATGTTTCCACGAATGTGGAAAATGATAATTACAGTATTAGAAAGTACGCTATAACATTTGTGAAGGGCATGTGCAGGGGACATGTCCTTCACAGTAAAAATCTCAGAAATATGAATGCAAGGTGGAGTTGGGTTGGCTAAATGAGTCTGAAGAATAGGCATAGAGGCCAGAGTCAGTCACGCCCTGACCTCTTGTGTGCACTGCTGTTGGGAAACATGATTTACCCCTATGACAGAGTGTTGACAAGATGATTATTGTTGCTACTCTAGTCTTTATCCACAAAACACACACAAGAGTCCATTGACAAATGGACAAATACATTTCTCAGAGAAATCCTAATCAATATTCCTCAGCGTTTAGAGAACACTGAAGCAGAACAAGTGGCTTCAAATACAACAGAAAATGTTTCATTTAATAAAAGCATCTGGGGGCGCCTGGATGGCTCAGTCGATTAAGTGGCCGACTTCGGCTCAGGTCATGATCTTGCGGTCCGTGAGTTCAAGCCCCACGTCGGGCTCTGTGCTGACAGCTCAGAGCCCGGAGCCTGTTTCGGATTCTGTGTCTCCCTCTCTCTGACCCTCCCCCGTTCATGCTCTGTCTCTCTCTGTCTCAAAAATAAATAAACGTTAAAAAAAAATTAAAAATAAATTAAAAATAAAAAATAAAAGCATCTGAAGAAATATAGGAGCCTTGCCTTCTTGGCTTAGAATATCTTCAAGACGAAAATGCACATCTTCCTGCCATGGTTTGGAGAAGGGGAGAGTCGGCCTGAGGAGGAAAAGAGGCCAGAGGAGTTAATCTCTTGGGTTCCTCTGGTATTAAAGTGCCCTTAATCCTTTTTTAATTGGGTTTTTATTAATGTAGCTTTCAGTGGTAACAAACACCTTCCTAAGTTGTGAAGAAGCTACTCACAGAGTAAAGCATCTTCATCAGCAAAGCACAAACTCTGGTTCCTTGAATGCAGAGGCGAGGCATCACTAGGTGCCCAACAGGTGGCCTGTGAATACAAACGTAGGTGCTTAAGACAGGGTCTTTTCAAAGGTCTTGAAATCCAGACGTAGTTTACAAACTGTAGCATCTTCGTAAGTGCAGGGGCCGGGGAGGGGGGTGTGGAGGATCAGTCTCAAAGATGACTCTGAAGCCACTGCCTCAGGGAATTTTGTTGACAGTGCTCTAAGTGTTGGATTTCCTTCTGCCAACATCATTACCTCCTAAATCTATATCTTCTTTGCTGAGGTTGGAAGGATCTCCCACAACCGTGAGTGTGACTTTTCCCAGGAAACGCACCCCAGGGCCACCAGACACACGAAGAGCTCCTTCCTCTCTGCTCACAGAGCACTTCTGTGCCCTGCAGGTGTCATGGCATTTAAATGCCTTGTGGTGGGATGTCTGTGTGCTGGGCTCCAGAAGGAGTCCCTAAGCTCCCCGGCAGGCCTACCCTCTTAACTTCTCACTGTGTCCCGGAATTCCACATCATTTCTGTAATTGTGGCCAGATAATACTTATAAAACTGAATTAATCCAACACCTCTCCTCTGCCCTCACTTCTTCCCTACACAATGTGTGATTTGACTTGTCACATTCAGGACAAATTCTAGAATTTCCTGTCTCTTCCAGTTCCTTACCACAGGAACATTTTCTCAGGCTCCCTAATCTACCATTTAGGGTGATTCAAGAAAATACAGGAATGGTGCTGGATTAAAATGGCCATTGATCCCATTTTAACACAAAGGCCAGCATTGTGTTTACAGTCTGCTCCTCTCTCTTGATTATTTTGGCAGCAGACTGCACAAATAAAGGATTTTGGAGTGTGGGATGATGTAATAATGTTTTAACATAAAACCGGAGAGTAACACTGTAATGCATTCATGTTAACGGGATGTAAGTCAGAAGATAGTGACTGCCAGCGTTTGATACTTTATTAGTATGTAGAACCTAATTAAACTGATCGTACTATAAGCATGGCTTCTTATTTCTATGGACTTCACTCTGCCAGACGGTGTCAAATGTGAAGTCTGATCTAAACTGGGGGCTTGCAATGACATTTACTTTCCCGACCTGCACAGCCAAATTAAAGTTTATATAGTTCTCCCGTAAAGCCAAAAGAAATATAAGTTTGAGTCAAAATTGCTTTTACGACTCTCATACGAGGAGCCCAGGCAGGGTTCATAGAGTTGAGGCATGTCCCGAGGGCGCTGCTCTTAAATATGGAAATGGAAAACCATTTCCTTATCCAGAGCCCAATGTCGGCCACAATGAGATTATACTGGGCATCAGAAAATGAAGACTGGGCACTGGCATCTTCAAATGAGAGCATTCATCCCCAGGACTTTCAGGTCTTTTTTTTTTAGTGCTTGGATGTTTATTTCTATAAACATAATAGAGAAAGAGAGAGGGAGGCAATAAAGTAAGACAAGTTTAAGAATGTTAGTTAGGGAGGGGCTCCTGGGTGGCTCAGTTGGTTGAGCATCCGACTCGTGATTTCAGCTCAGGTCATGATCTCAGGGTGGTGAGATCGAATCCTTTATCGGGCTCTGGGCTGGGCATGCAGTCTGCTCAAGTTTCTCTCTCTCCCCCTCTCTCTCTTTCTCTCTATACC
The DNA here is from genome assembly GCF_022837055.1 of Prionailurus viverrinus. Classification (NCBI taxonomy): domain Eukaryota; kingdom Metazoa; phylum Chordata; class Mammalia; order Carnivora; family Felidae; genus Prionailurus; species Prionailurus viverrinus. The sequence continues at coordinate 69,030,829 of NC_062562.1, read as the reverse complement.
TCCATCCCCACTGCTCATGCACTCTCTAAAATAAAAAATTTTAAATATATGCATTAAAAAAAAGAATATCAATTAGGAAAAATACCACATAACTTGGGTCTCTGAAAATGAAGAAAGATTCAGGCATAAAATTAAGGCCCTGAGCAACTTAGTCTCTAAAAAGAACTGGGAATCTTTGTCAGGAGTTATAACCACTGGGCCCCAGGCCAAGAGTCAACTTGGCACCAAAGTCAACTTGAAGAAGTGACTCACTTGGCCATGAGAGCACTGCTGTGTGAGACCTTTGGCCTCCAAAGTGAAAGTACCTGGGTTCTCTTATCACTTAATAAAAAGCACTGGAGGCCACCCAAGGGTGCTGCTTCAGATGAAAGCCATAGGAAGAGGTTTGAACCAAGGTCGAAAGGGCACAGACAATGCACTGAAGAGCAAAACAGGTAAGCACCAGAGAAAAGCAATGTCTGCCTTCTCACGGGTAAGATAGTAACCCATGGGATAGTGGATGTTCTTGTTTAAGGGTTTTAAAACATCAATTTAAAAAAAAATTAACTTCAATCACTTTCAAGGCTATCTTGTAACATTCGGGATATAGAATATACAGGTTATTGGACTCCATTTCAAGATTGTTTCAGAAAGTGTCTGGTCAGAAGATTTCTTGATTGACTAGTTTTGGAATAAATTTCATGTGAGGTATAGTTAAAGATTTATCAGGGATGGGATACTTTGAGACTAGATTGTCAGATGGCCACTCTGCTTGCTCCTTGATGGTAAGAGCTAGGGGAGGTCTACAATAAAATGGGTGGGAATACTCAGCATTCTCTCAAACCCTGGAACCCACCCCAATGCTAATTTTACCCTTTGCTCCTAGGTCTATTTCTCTTGGTCCTACACAACAAGATTACCCACTCTTCCCTATGACTGCCTTTGGCATTACTGAGGATGCTTGTCAGCGTCTCTGAGTTCTCTCTTGTTCAGTGAAAATATCCTCAGTACCCTCAGTGTTTCCTCAAAGGACTTTGAATCCTTCAATTGTCTTCACTGCTTTTTCCCTGAATGTGCTAGTTTATCAAGAAATATTGGCTCAGGATTTAACACATTCATTCCTTGATAAACAGTGATGGAAAGCATCAAATAGCAGGGCTGAATTCTGCAGAGAAGAGCAGAACCTCTGTGTGCAGGCACCTCTACTGGTAGTCTATGATGGGCTAGCACTTACAGAGCTGTATTAACAGCCATGTGATTGATCCTCATGCGTTTTTTATTAACCAAAAATAAACCTAATTCTTCAACTGTCCCAAATTGGAAGGAACCAAGATACCCTTCAGTAGGTAAATGGATAAACAAATGGTGGTACTTTCAATACAATGGAAATTTATTCAGTAATAATAATATAAAAAAGAGCTATCAAGCTACAAAAAGATATGGAGAAATCTTAAGTGCACATTATTATATAAAAGAAGCCAATTTGGGTGGTTACCAGAAGCAGGGGCTGGGGAATAGGCAAAAATGGGTGAATGTAGCCAAAAAGAACAGTAGTCCTGGGGATGTCATGTACAGCATGCTGACTATATAGTTAACACTGTGTTGTATACTTGAAAGTTGCTGAGAGATCTTAAAGTTCTCATCACAAGAAAAAAAAAGTGTAACTATAAGTGATGATGGATGTTAACTAAACTTATTTTGGTGATCATTTCACATATATCAAATAACTGTATTATACATATAAAACAAATACAAGGTTATATGTCAATTATGTCTCAATTAAGAGGAAAAGCCACCAATTTGAAAAGACTCCATACTATATGATTCTAACTACATGCCATTTTGGAAAAAACTATAGAAACAGTAAAAAGATCAGTGGTTGCCAGGAGCTGGGGGGAAGGAGGAAGGTAGAATAGGTGAAGCACAGGGAGTTTTTAGGGCAGTGAAACTATTCTGTATGATACTATGATGGTGGGCACATGCATTGTGCGTTGTCAAAACCGAAAAAAACTGTGCAACACAGAGTGAACCCTAATGTAAAGTACAGATGTCAATTAATAATAATGTATTGGGGCACCTGGGTGGCTTAGTCGGTTAAGCAGCTGACTTTTGATCTCAACTTAGGTCATGATCTCACAGTTCATGGGTTCGAACCACCCATCGGGCTCTGTGCTCACAGCATGGAACCTGCTTGGGATCACCTGTCTCCCCCTCTCTCTTCCCCTCCTCAGCTAGTACTATCTCTCTTTCTCTCTCTCAAAATAAACAAAGATTAAAAATTAAAAAATAATAACGTATCAACACTGTGTTCATTGATTTTTAACAGATGTACCACACCAAAGCTGGATGTTAACAAACACAAAATAGAAACAACGACAACAGCAACCTTCAAACAAATCCTATTTTTCATAATCCCTTCTATCATGTCATTTCACCCTATAATCTTGATTTTCCACTACTTTTTGCACCCAAAGGCAGGCTTTTTATTCAGTCCTTATTAAATTCACTGCTTATTAGTCTGATAGCTGCTGACCTTGATTCTATCACCCAACATATGCCCGTTCTCTTGTAGGTACATGGATATGTGGTATCCAGAAATCTAGTGGCTAGGTACTTTATTCATGTAAATGCCACACATAAAAGTGGATGAAACAATTTATTCAACAGCAATGTGTTAAGTGGTATGTACGAGACATTGCTTTGGGTACCAGCCAATGAAATGGATGTTAGCCTTTGCTCAGTGGAGCTACTATATTCTAGTATAGGGAGAGAGACAATAAGTAATGATGTCATAAATGAGTTCTAAAATAGGTGAGAAGACGCTGAGTGCCTGGGGAAAACCAAAACGGGGAGGGGGGGGGGGTTGGTCTTTAATTACTCAAATGCCCTGAATCTGAGGCTGGAAGGAATAGGGCAGATTTGAGGTAGTGTGAAAAGGCCGTCTGTGATGGACATGTGTGCAGAGCCAGGAACATGAGAGATGGGGCTGCAGGGACGGTAAGGGGCCAGATCATGCTGGGATGTGTAGGCTGTGGAAGGATTTTTAACTTTATGCCATCTTTTCCCTCTCAAATAGAAAGGCATTCCATTATTTTAAACAGAAGATAAAATGAGCTTTTTTTTTTTTTTTTTTTTTTTTTTTTTTTTTTTTTTAATTTTTTTTTTCAACGTTTATTTATTTTTGGGACAGAGAGAGAGAGAGCATGAACGGGGGAGGGGCAGAGAGAGAGGGAGACACAGAATCAGAAACAGGCTCCAGGCTCTGAGCCATCAGCCCAGAGCCCGACGCGGGGCTCGAACTCACGGACCGCGAGATCGTGACCTGGCTGAAGTCGGACGCTTAACCGACTGCGCCACCCAGGCGCCCCTAAAATGAGCTTTTTGAAGAGAACGGACAGGAGGAAGGTAAGAGGAGAGATGGAGAGTCCAGATGGCCATGATGGCAGCAGCAGTGCCCCTGGGAGGAAGAACTGAGGTCCAAGATCCTAACAATTGGGTGGATGGTGGAACATTCACTGAGAGAGCAGACCCTGGACCAGAAGGAGAAGTCCGGGGCACGTCTATAAAGTTTGAGGTGCCTATATGACACTCACAGGCTGGTGGGGTGGTAGGTAGGTAGATTCATGGGTTTGGACATCAGGCACGAGGAACTGGAACCAGCAGACATTCATTCAATAAGATCTGAATTTCCACGGCTACAGGCTGCACAGATCTGGGCTGGGATCCTGCTTCCACCACTGATAACATTCTCTTGAGTTTGTTTAACTTCTCTGAGCTTTAGCTCCCTCTTCTGCAAGTTCAGGTCATTACTTCTGTGAAGGATTTCTGCCAAGCTTGAAAAAGAAAATGTAAGAACTCTAGCAGATTGGTTTCTTTTGGGGGGGAGGGGGGGGGGATAAGAATCCTCAAGTCTCTCTCTCTTTCTGTCTCTGCCCCATTCTTTCTCCCTCCCCCTCTCTCTTTTTCCTTCTGTAGTTTCCTGTTTCCTATGTTAACTAATTTTACTTTCAAAAAGCAAATTTGTTCTTACATGCCCTGTTCCCAAGGCCTGCAATCTCCTAGTTGGTGACTGACATGCCTCTGATAATTGGATCTAGAATTTTTAACACTGACTAAAAGAAAGTTGTAGATGTGAGAATGCATCATATTTTCTTTGTCAAAGCTTCACCTACATCTGCCAACTCCAATCTGCTATCACCCCTACACAAATCCCAAACACTCAACACCAATTTGTCGTGTCAATCAGCAGTCACTTGATTTCAACCTAGCTGCAGCAGGCAGCAGAGGAGGAGAAACTGAGGACAGACGGGTTCCTCTAGAGTTGAGTTGGCAGCACAGGCGTTAGTGGAAAGACAAGCGAGTAAGAAAAACGAAAAGTTGATGGTACTATTATAAAATGACCAATCATTTTGCGCAGCCAAGATGACTGAGAAACTAGGATAAGTACTCCCAATGATACAAAGATCAGTGCTACTTGGAATAAAAAAAGAGGGTAAAGAGGAAGAATGGGATTTGCGTTTATTTCAGTGGTGGGATAATCACAGTGCTGGTCTTGCTTAGGGTGTGATGAAAAGAAGAAATTGCCTAAGTGGCATGGGAGTGAATATTTCACGAAAAAATATAACAAGAAATAAGTACCTATGCCAGATATCAAAACATACCATAACATTTCATGTTTAACGCAAGGAAATATGGATGAGAAAAGGAAAACTTAGGAGTGGAAAAGTATAGAAAGCCTAGAAATTTAGCTGGGTTAGTGTGGGATTAAAACCATGTTGGATAATGAGTGGGAAACAGCAAAAAACTCAATGATATTAGGTTAAAATTAGACAGTGTTTTGGAAGAAAAACCCTAAAATATAACCATGTTTAAATAATCTCTGGATACATCAAAGAACAAAATATTAGGGAAGACATAGATGAGTTACCAAAGAGGCAGAACTTGTTAGAGCTTGAAGTGATAATATATATGAAGCATTGAGAGAAAAAAGTAACAGATTCAATTAAATAAAAATGTAAAATTTTTTAAAGCAAAAGTAAGATTAAAATAGACATGCAATAGAAGATTTGGTAACATATACAAGTAGAATGCATATGTATAATAAAGCAAATGGTATAAATTGGCACCTAATGGGAAGTTAAGTGGCTGTGAGCACATTCATATAATTTAGACCAGTATTCTAGTGTCTAGAAATTTATCCTTAGGAAATCGTAGAAAGGAGAAAAATCTAGGTCCATGTAAGTATTAATTGCAAGACTATCCGCTACTGTAAAATAATGAAAACAAGTCAAATATTCAACAATAGGGAGATGGTTAAGGAAATTGGGACATAGTAGCACAATGTCATACTTAGTTATTAAAATGATAATTTGAAAGACAATGTAATACCATGAAAAATATTTGAGATAATATTGGAAGCCTGTGGCTACAATTGTTTATATGATTATGGACAAATACTAAAAAATCTTAGTGTCTGTCCATAAAAAGTTAAGGACCCTGAAAAGTTAACACAGTTCTTTTAGTGAGCTAAGATTACAGGTGATTTTCTTTTCTTTTCTTTTCTTTTCTTTTCTTTTCTTTTCTTTTCTTTTCTTTTCTTTTCTCTTTTCTTTTCTTTTTTAAATTTCATTTAAGAGTTAAAATATTGTATGGAAAATTCAAACAGAAGACAGGTACACGAAAGAGTCCGTGAGCAAGGATCCAGGTGTTGCTGAAACTAGAATGGTAAGTCACCCAAGCGAAGGGCACAGACTGCAAAAGTTGTAGGTTGGGTCTGAGACCATTTCTAAGACCATTTCCTTATCACCTTAATTCTCTACCCAACACTAGAGTTAATTTGTGTTACTCACAGGAAGTACGTTTGCTTGGATGACTTACTTAATGACACCAGCTGTGCCTCCTCCCTTATCCATTGCCCCTCCTAGTAACTACACACCACCGACATTTTCTAGGCAATAATAATTCAGGACACTCAACTTGAAGCTTCTTCAATGCATAAAAACAGATATTTTAGAAGTTTTGACTTTTAAGAAAGCTTCCTGAATCTTCTCAAAGCAACAGGGACCCATAAGGACTGACTCTGTTGGTATGTCCCTTTCTGTGAAACCAGACAGAGCATGATTTCTGTGCATGTGTGTGTTCTTCATTGTAATACAGTGCCTCTATCACACAATTTGTGAATCTTTTTTGATGATGAATGGCCAAAAAAAGGGAGAAATGAGGAGAAAGTAGACCTGAGACGAAGGGGGAACTAAGAGGGGGGAGGGGCACTACAAAATAAGGCCATGGAATGAGAAGAGAAAGTAGGGGGTTTGAGGGGCTTCAGGGGCTGGTGGAGTTTGTCACAGGAGAGCAGCTCTAGGGCACAAAGACATTGGGTATTGGATGAAGGGACTTTAGAGAAGTAGTGGTCTGAATTTTGGGCCTATCATTTAATGTCCTTTGCAAGATGCATTGGAATGCCTTTTCAATCAGTTTGGTGGCAAACTGTGCTTTTTATACACAAGCTGTTAATATCAGAAAAGGAGCCACACAGGAACTAAGAATTTATAAGCCTCTTCCTCCTCTTCCATTGGATAAATACCAAGACATTCTAGATCTTTTTTTAAAATTATTTTTTATGTTTGTTTTTATATTAGAGAGAGAGAGAGAGAGAGAGAGAGAGAGAGAGAGATACCAAGACAGAACCTGAAGCAGGCTCCAAGCTGTCAGCACAGAACCCGACTAGAGGCTCGAACCCAGAGCCATGAGATCATGACCTGAGCCGAAGTCTGATGCTTAACCAACTGAGCCACCCAGCCACCCACTCCTAGGACATTGTAATGCCACTCTGGAGAAGAGGCCTTGGGCTCTTCAGTGCTTCTTATCCTGAGAGGATGAAGTTCCTCAAGAGAAAGCCCTGTTGAATGGCTAAGGGGAATTTGCATTGACAGTTCTCTCTGTTGGGTGTTTCGGCCAAGGAGGGAAAGAGAAAGCAGAATCTTCAGTATCAGAGCTAAATGATAAAAGATACCAAAACAGTATTTCCATAGAGAGAGAGATAGTGCCTCATGGAAATTCTTCTCTGGAGTAAAACAGTGAAACAGATCTGTACTTATGCCACATTTTCACTATTAGTTCTTTTAAGGGCTAATATTTAAAATATTTATCCACTGCCTAGGGTATAGATACCAATCATTAAAGCCAAATAGACATTTGGGTGCCTGGGTGGCTCAGTGAGTTGAGTGTCTGATTCTTGATTTTGGCTCGTCATGATCCTTGAGTCCTGAGATTGAGCCCTGCAGTGGGCTCTGTGCTGAGTTTGGAGCCTGCTTAAGATTCTCTCTCCCTCTCTCCCTCTGCCTCCTTCTTTTTCCCCTACTCACACACACACTCTCTCTCTCTAAAAATACAAAACAAAAAAAAAACCACACACACACACACACACACACACACACACACACACACACACACAAAACAAAGAAAACCCTAAACAGACATTAACTTTCTTTTGCTGGAAAGAGGAGGTGGTGGGATTGATGGGGGCGTTGTGAAGGGGGCTGGGCTTGAAGCAGTGACCGTTCGCCAACCAGTTGAAAATATTTCAACATTTTAAGAAAAAGTATGACCATGTTGGTACTGATTATCAGCCTTCCTCTCCTCTCTTCCCCTTGGTAGCTGTAGCCTTTTTTGTCCTTTCCTTGCCTTTGCTAACGTGGGGTGATCCTCCCTCACTCTGTAAGTTACTCCTTGTGCTTCATGTCCTGAGTGAATCTGTGTGTGAGTGACCAGGATCGTAAAGGTAGACTTACTCATGGGATGAGAAGGAAGCTATGTGGCATCCCTGTGATACCTCCATCGCCATGGGAGCCAAGGTGGGTTATTGGCAGGAAGACAGAGAGTGCCCATGGTGGAAGAACAGTGTTCACGTGGAGAAGCGATTCTACGACAGATGCATGAGTTCAGGTGATCAGTAGGAACACCCTTGTAACCACCATGAACCTGGATCGTCAGCACTTGGTCTTCATCAATTCCAGCCCGGCAGCACTGACAAAGGAAGCCCATTGCTTACATTTCTCAACATGGTACATGCCAGGCAGGCAGCCCAAGTGTCAGCCCAAACCTTTCTCTGATTTCACACCCGGCCTGGCACGGTTGGTAATGATCCAGACGTGGGCTCTGAGCACAAGGTCTGGGACAGTGTATTGCGTCTTCCACTGACTGCCTGAGTGCTTCTTGCTTACGTCACCACTCTAAACCATCAATCTAAAATGGGGACATTAACTGTTGTTAATTCACAGGGCTGTTGTGGAAATTAAAGGAGTTGGTGTTTGCGAAGAAGCCAGCATGGTGCCTGGTGCATAGTAAGTGCTCAGTTTTTAAAAGTACTCTTATTGTCATTTTCCTTCCTTTCCTCTATGCAGCTGCTGAGACTAGCTTGACTCCCTAACACCAATCCTATTTCTCGTTTATACTCATATCCAAATTTTGAAAATAGCTTAGTTTGTGCTAAGACACTGCTTCTCAACTCTTTTTTTTTAATTCATGAACTTTTGATAAACATAAAAATATTATGCCCAACTCTCCAAGGAGATTTTTAGTGGGACTTGCCTCTACTACCCTAACTCCCTATTATTCCTCTTGATGATAATCAGTGAACTATAGCATAGTTTTTTAACGACACAATTGTTACTTATCCAATTTGACTATGTCCAGTAAATTCCCAAGCAGTTAAACAATCTGTCTAATGTAGGCTGTTACTCCCCCGGAGGCAAAGCATTAGGAAACACCTCAGCAAATGTGTGGGGATTCACAGAGCTGGACTTAGAAGAAGGAATGCGTGGTGAAGGCTATGATGGTGAATTTGGACTCCAAATTCAGAGGACTGAACAGAGTTGAAAGTTAAGAAGGAGGTCAAGTTTAACAAACCAAAGAGAGACAATGGAGTACTCAGCCAAAACGATGGAAAGCCTGGGACTTCAGATACAGATTTACTCTAGTAATAAAGGTTGGAATCTAGAATCAAAAGAGGAAGAGAAGGAAAAACAAACAAGCAAACCAACAAACAGAAGATCAGAGATAAGCAGGTAGTCACTACCTGGACTACTAGGTACTGTGTCCAGTGACTGGCTTTCATACGACAGCCAGGGAGTGATCTATAGTGGGCAAAGCATCCAAGACCACCTAAGGGTTTAATGGTTTGAGGAGAATTAACTCCTTGATTTGCTCAAGTCCCACTGCAGATTGCGTACTCATATGGCACTTGTAAAGTTAAAAACAAAAATGACCCTTTGACAAATACACAGTGGTAATAGCTTTAGGCCAAAGTCATCAGTAAGGGCTAAAACCGGGGGTGGGGGGGTGGGGAGGTGGGGGGGTGGGGGGGTGGGGGGTGGCGGGGGGAGGTGAATGTGATGAGAAAGAGGATATTTGCATGGGTCAGTTTATCTCCCCAGAAGATACTTAATAATTACAGAGGGAAAATAGTGACTTTATATGGAGACATTTGGGAGACTACCTTAGCCAAAAGATCAAAGTTAAAATCACCGGTATGGGGAAATACAGATTATCATATGTCTTCTGATGCCGTGCATTTAGAAAGCACAAAAGTGACGTTAGAGGAGACTGAGGGAACATGACAACCAAATGCATTGTGCAGTCTGGGCTGGATCCTGAACCAAGAGGAACCTCAGTGGGAATCTGACATTTGAATATGGTGTATAGAGATATTAATAGTATTCTGCCAATTTGAGTTCTTGATTTGAATCATTATACTATGGTTATGCGTGACATCGACATTTTAGGAAGCTGGGAGAAAAGAATATGCGAACTCTTTGTAATATTTTTACCAACTTTTTTGAAGTCTAAAATTACTTAAACATTAAAAGCTAAAAAATAATTTTTTAAAAGATCAAAACCTATAATAGCATTCGGAAAAATAGTAGGCAACTGCTAAGCCCAGAATAGTTACTTAATGAAGGTGGTAGTGATAGAAATTTCCATAGTGCCATAGAGCAAGGCTGAGAAGTCCAATAAGAAGCACACAGAAACTGCTCCAAAATCCAAGAACTTGACTGACCTGGGGAGAAACAGGAAGAAGCACTGGCCCTTGTGGAAGGGACTGTCAGTTGCTCCGCTCACTGTTACACGAGAAAGCAGACGTGGCGGCTCTAGCTTCGGTAGCCACAGTATGGAAACCACACATTGGAAGGGGAGCTTCAGAAGCAAAGGAGGTAGGATGTAGATGACATCGCAGAGCTGCCACACCAGCCCTAGACCGCCCCTAAGCAGACTACTGCCACAGGAGAGGAAAATACACTTCTATTGTGCTTTACCTATTGTTACTTGCAATCTATTTCCATTAGCTGAAGCTAGTCCTACCTGGGTTTCCAACTTGCTCTAGCTCTAAGATACAGGACATGACTCAGTCGCAAGCTATGTCCCTCCACTCAATGACTTCTGAGTGGCCAGATACATGCCCCGTCCTCTGACCTCACCTGCACTATTCCTTTTATATTGTTTCCACAAATCCCAAAGATTAGGCCAGGCTTATGGGGATAAGTGGTGTCACACTGCTCTTCCAGAGGTGCAATTATCACAGGCAAAGTCCTGGGGCAAAGACGGGAAGAGCCACCGCATGGCTTTCAAGGTCCTTCAAACGACTCCTCTATATTCTCACACCTCCCCCTTCACTGGTCCTACCCTTGTTCATTTGTGCCCCAGACCCAGTGTTCACCTGTGCTTCCCTGTGTTCTGTGATGCCTCAGAATCTTTCCACATACAATTTCCTCTTCCAAGAACATCCTCTGTTCTACTTTTCACCTGTACAACCTCTTTTATTCTTTAGATTTGTGCTTAAATATCACATCGTCCAAAAATCCTTCATGACCGTGGAAGATGGGGGTAGGCCACTCTGGTGTGTCAACAGCTGAACTTCATCTTACCCCTATCACATTGCATTATAATTACTTGTTCACTTGTCTCTATAGACATAATGATACTGATTTTCACCCTTCGTCCTTTCTCCTGTCTTTTCCCTTCCACTAGGTAGCTGCAGCCTTTTGTGTTCTTTCTTTGCCCTCTCTCAAAAGGTGTGATTCCATCAAAGCACATCTCCAGAACCAAACAGAATATCTGGCATATAGTATGGCTTCAATAAATAATGGATGGATGAATGGGAGACTTTTTTAAAGGTTTATGTTGGTCATGACTTATGCCGGTGTGTAATATTGGATGGCACAGAACATCTCTAACCTTCTCAAAGTCCAGATACCGTTAGCTTTTATGAGACCATCCAGACCCCCCACAGAGCCCAGCTGCAGCACTGTTTCATAGCAACTCATTCCCCAAACAAGTCCCCTGGAAGAATTCCCACAGGAGGGGTTGGGGTGGAGATGGATGGGCAGGACTTTCCTGTGGGCTACATTGATTTCATTAATCTCGTTCTCACTACTCAGCCAGTAGAACAAGTAAGTCAAGTTATATGTACTGCTGCCTCCAATTCGGGCTGGAAAGAAAAAAAAGAAGCCAGTGTTCCACATCATAAAGAGAAGCAAAGGAAAAATAATGAGGCTTTAAAAGAGGTTGATGATTTTAACACCTCTAGATCTACACTCATTTGCTCAATACAGCAAACCTTAGTTAGCAAAGTAAGACAAAAAAAATGTCCCGTTAAAGAAGCACACAGAACATTTGCATTTGAATGAGTGAAATTCCAAAACCTCAATACTGTAAAGCAGCAGCTGTGGGGCGGTGGAAAAAGAGTTTTGGACTAGGATCTGGGCTCCAGGCCTGGCTCTGCCACTCCATAGCTGCGTGACTGTCCAACTCAGCCGGTCTCAGCTTGGGTTTTTTTCTCCAGTAAATGGAACACTGCGCTAAATGATCCCAACAACCCCAAACCAAGTGAAAACCTCTCTTGTCGTTGTGTGTAGCAGACACAAATGACAGTTTCCAATCATCCTCACCCTCTGGTCACCTAGCCCACAGCTGGGTAAGTCTGTTGGTCCAAGAATGGCATCTGGAGAGAAGGTTTATTCATCTATAGTTCCCCCAATGCCTCTGTTAAATAATTGATAGCGGCTGGAAAATGCTTTCAAATTTGGACGTTGCTAGGCAGAGGTGAGAAGTGAGTCTAGCCTGATTTTATTTAAAGACCATAAAAATCTATAAACCTTTTCTTGCTCTGTGCAGCAAAATCTTTTTTCAGAAGCTAAGGAGTCAAACAACATTTTGTGTGCGATCCTGCTCTGTCTAAGGTAAGGGTTACCTGCCTATAATCTCTGTCCATTCTAGATATCCTGGGGCCTTCAAGAATGGCTGCCAGAGGGGCGCCTGGGTGGCTCAGTCAGTTGAAACTCGGGCAGTTGAACCTCCGACTCTTGATTTGGGCTCAGGTCATGATCTCATGGTTGGTGGGTTTGAGCCCTGGTTTGGGTGCTGTACTGAAAGCATGGAGCCTGCTTGGGATTCTCTCTCTCCCTGTCTCTCTGCCCCTCCTCCACTTATGCACGCATATATCCTCTCTCAACATGAATAAATAAACTTTTTAAAAAAAGAATGGCTGTCAGCACTAATCTTTGGCAGCTACTGTGTATTTCTTTATGAAGCCAGTGTTTTTTATAATGTTTATTTATTTTTGAGAGAGAGAGAGAAAGAGAGGAGAGAGAAAGAGAGAGATCATGAACAGGGGAGGCCACACAGAGAGAGGGAGACAGAGAATCCCAAGCAGGCTCCATGAACACACAGAACCACATGCTATGGTCAGCACATAGCCTAATGTGGGGAGAATCTGACCTGAGCAGAAATCAAGAGCCGGATGCTTAACCGACTGAGCCGGTGCCCCAATAATATTTCTATTGTTATCTCCTTGAACTGTTAAAGTATGTAAGTCCTACACTCCTAAGTATTAACAGTATTTGATTTGGTAAGAATGTGCCGTTGGGTAAATTTCAAAATGGAAACTTCTAAAACATTATTTAACTGTCAAAAAGCCCCTTTGAATGAGAAATGAGATATCTCCATTTTACAGGTAAGGAAACCGAAGCTAAAATCATAGAAGTATCTTGCCCACAGTTAAACCAAGGGTGGAGTTGAAATCTGAACCTAGGGCACTTCAACTTTGCTTTTCTACTCATTCCCCTGTCCTTCTGAAGGTCAGGTGCATATCTTTCACTTCTGTAGTTTTTATTTCCAAAGACTCACACATTCTTTATATATAAGAAATATTGACTAGCATCATTTGAGTGCATCCATATACTCCCTATAATTTCAGTATAATCAATTTAGAACCTTATTAATAGTGAAGAGGCCACATTTCATACAAGACGCTCAGGGTGACCTTGAGGTAAATCCTAAAGAGGCCTGATGGTTCAGGACTGCTTCTTCCCAAGCTGCTGTGAACGTGGGGTGACTGATAAGCTTCAGAGAGGCCACCCATGAAGTTATAGTTATTCTGCCCTGAATGAAGATGCAGAGAAATGAAAAGATAGGGAAGACTTTAGGGAAAGACGTAGTACTAGACTCAATGGCTGAATATGGAAAGCAGTGGAAATGGACTCCTCTGCTCACAGACTGGAAGGTGGATGATGTTCATCCTAACACTGGGATCAAGAAAACAGAAAGTGCTTGGTGGTGGGGACAGAATGGATTGTGAGGAATGTGTAGGGCAGTTAAATGGACACGTCCAACTTTACATGTGGCCGCAACGTTTATTCAAAGTTTGGTTTGAAGCCTACAGTTAAGTGAAAGCTTAGACAAGGTGGAAACAAACCGTGAAGCATGAGAAGGTGGAGGGATTGACAGGAGTTGCACTGATGGTTAGGAGGTGATCAAAGGGAGGAAAAAACGTCACTAAATGGCCCAAGAAGAAACAGGGAGAAAGTAGAACGAAAATGGGGGAAAATGTTGAAGGACATTTTTAGGAAAAAGTAACCAAAGGTATAAAATTTCAGAGAGCTTAAGATTGTCTTAAACTAATCATGAAAGAAATTGCCTTAAAATTATTGCAACAGATGACTTGACTTGTAGAAATTCAGAGTGAACTAATTTGTGTAATTTCTCCATTATGTGTCATTCTTCAGTCCCTAAGAGCCTTGAAAAACAGATATTACACTGGTAGAGAAAAATGATTCCAGGATGGGTCATGGAAGAGAGTGCTAAAAAAATTTGTTTTGCCTACTTTATAGTTTTGATTGAGATTACAGAAATAAATCTTATTAATTTTACAAGTCAATAATATCCACCCCAAGGATTTATATTTATGAAATAAGTAAAACTCGAATGCTGACTTAAATCCCAGGGTGGGGGGGGGGGGTGGTTCTTATAATGAGAAATCCTCAAGAGATTAATTTGATTGAGTGCCTGCTGAGAATTTTACATTGTAGTATTAGTCAGACTTCTCAGGATTTAGCTCATCATATACTTTTCCTTTATTAAGTTTTTTTTCTTACTTTGGTAAGCATTCCAAAAATCGATTGGGATGCAGTTAGCATTACTAATGTTGACCTTATTATAGTGGAAATGACCTCATTATCACTCGATGCCAAACAGAATCCAGGACAGATTGTGATCTTGGTCTGAGATGAACAAAACAATATGAGAATGAAAAAAAGAAAGACACTTGGAACCAGTCTCTCACAGAATCCTAATCTGATACTCTTAAAAAAAAATAATAAAATTTTCGTTCCGATGCCAGGGTACACCACCAATTTAAGAGAGAGCATGTGTCACGTTGATAGAACTCCATAAATGAAGTTGTCACAGGTATGTATGTAAAACAATGGAAAAACCCCTATCTGCACTCATTTGACCAGCGGCTTCTACTGTCCCTTATGCTGCAATAAATTTAGACACCTGTCTACCCAGCAGTACCCCGTCCACCACCAAGACACAATTTCAAGTATGGCCTTTCCTGCTATATTTCAGTTCCCTTTCATCATTTACTCCATTGCTACTCATGCCATTTTTCTTTCATTTGCTCCACAAATATGGTGACCACCTTTCTATGTTTCTGGTACTATTTTAGTGGCAAACAAGACAGACAACCACCTCTATGATGGTTGTATTTTAATGAGGAGATGGAGCCAACGGCCCTGGATGCTCATGTCCTCCCCACTTTTGGCAGCACAGCAGAGAGCTTGGAAAGGAGATCTGAGTTAGTTGAACAGGCTAATTACTAGTGTATCAGGCTAATGACAAGTCGCCATGTTCTGGAGTATCCCTTCCAAGGCCACGTCCCTGACCAGGGAACTTGTGTCGTCTCATGGATGCTTTCCGACCTTGCCCCTCTTCTCAAAAGGCACACCACAAATACACAGAACATCCCCAGGGAATGTCCTCCTTTATTGGAACCTTGGCCATGGGACATGCAGACCACCTGCACCCGGTATAAGACCTAACAAGTAACAAGAGTTAGAGACAATGTATATGTTCTATTACTTCTCTGAATGTTTTTCTCCAATAAACTCTATATCTGAATTGGATGGTGTTGCAACAGATAAACAGATACAATCCATTTCTTTTTAAGACCAATTTTTTTAAGTTTATTTATTTATTTATTTATTTATTTAGAGCATAAGTGGGGAAGGGGCAGGGAGAGAGGCAGAGAGAGAGGATCCCAAGCAGGCTCTGCACTGTCAGCGTTAAGCCAGATGTGGGGCTCACACTCAAGAACTGTGAAATCATGACCTGAGTCGAAGTTGGAGGCTTAACAGACTGAGCCACCCAGGTGCCCATTTTTAAGATGAGTTTTGACAGTGATAAGTGCTATGAAGGAAACAAAACCGTGCAATGGGACAGGGGGGGTCTGATCCTAGGTAAGGCCTACTATAGTTAGGACGGCCAGGAAGGTCTTTTTAAGGAGACAGTAATAGAAGCAAAGCAGTAATAATAAAAGGCAGGTAGCCAAGCAAAGAAAGAACATTCAAGCACAGGAAACAACAATCACAGCAGATTGGATAAGCATAAGTTTGAAATGTTTGTGAGACAGAAAGCCAGGACCACAGTGACTGAAGTGATGAGTATTAAAAGTGATATCAGAAAGGGGTGCCTGGGTGGTTCAGTCGGTTAAGTGTCCGACTTTGGCTCAGGTCATGATCTCATGGTTCACAAGTTTGAGCCCTGTGTCGGGCTCTGTGCTGACAGCTTGGAGCCTGGAGCCTGCTTCGGATTCTGTGTGTCTCTCTCTCTGCCCCTTCCCCATTCGTACTCTGTCTCTCTCTCAAAAATAAGTAAACATTAAAAAAAATTTTAAAGTGACATCAGACAAGTAATCAGAGGACCTGTAAGGAGATTAGATTTTTTTTCTCTAACTACAATAAGAAGCCATAGGAGAATTTAAAGAGAAAGATTATAATATAAACTGATAAATGTATTTAAAGGTTTAACTCCTGGGTTTGGAGGAGAATGGCATAGAGGGCACATGAATGGAAGCCAGGAAACCAGGTAGAAGGCTAGTGCATGATCCAGGTGAGAGGTAAGGGCAGATGAGCACATTCTGGTTAGTCTACAGGACCCGCACACGAGCACTGACTAGATGGAGGATGTAGGAAAGAAAAACCATAGAGGACTGATGCCATGACACTGAGAGACGGTAGGCCTTTCCATAACTGGTGCACATGGTCACTCAAAATCATGTACATGTAACCACTGAGAAAAAAAATAGGAGGCGGTGGAAAATGAAGATTAATAAAGACTAGAGATCTAGTGTAAATAGCAAGTCAGAAAGGCCAATGTTTGAGATTGGGCCAGTGGTGCTGAAATATGCTCGGGAAGTTGACCGCTCAGTTTGTCAGGGGGCAGTGGCCACCTGGGGCTTCTCTTGGGGAGCCTAGCAAGCCAGTGCTCACTGCAAAAATGTGACAGCTTATTCTTCAAACCTGGATTTCAAAAGGGGGACAGATGCCAAAGGCTTGTGAGAAGTGAGCTCACAGTCTTTTATGAAAGTTCAGGACCAGAGTCTCAAGCTGATTTGGACGTCTGCCAGTAGAGTTTACCTCAGAAATTGAGAATCGGTCACAAGAACTCACGTAAAGCAGAAAAAGAGGTGGGAAGAAAATTAATCACTTCTTCAACTCCTACGTGCTAGGAACTTCACACAGGTTTCCTCTCTTCGTCCTCAAAAATAACCTTGTGAGAAAGGCAGAGTTTCCTTTATTACCTGGAGGAACTGAAGCTGCGAGAGGTTTATGTATAAGCTCAAGGCATTACGGACAGCGGTCAGGATCCGGATCACGGTGGCCCAGGACACTCGTCTCCCCACGGCACAGAGAGCCACCGTCAAGTAGTAGGGAAACACGGGGATGCACTAGTGTTCAGCCTTAGCCACCTGAAGTTGCCTCATGTGAGCATGGTTGAGGGGTGAGCTAGTAGGTCGACGTTCTCTGGGTCTCTTTTTCTTGCCACCTCCTTTTCATGTTCCAGTTACTCTGGTACTTCTGTCTTGTGCTTCCTCTAGCCAGTAAAATGAGATCTACTATCTGAGCGTCCACCAAAAACACGGCACGAACTGGGGTCTGTCGTTGTTATAAAAGTCAAAAAAGTTGAAATTTGCTAGGTGCCTTCTTTTCTCCTGAGTGTCTTTTCCCCTCCAGAACCTACCTGATTTCTTTTCCTTCGTGTGGCTTCCTGTAGTTCTGAGTCCAGAGATTATAGTTCTCCTCAGGAGGGTTCATTAATAGGAACTACTTTACTACCGAGAAATAATGTTTTAAACAAAAGAATTCTGAATCAAATAGATGGTTTCTAGAAATGTGTTCACTTTCTTTACACTCTTTACTTTTGATAGAATGAATGTTTACTGGTGCTTATTAATTATCTGGTTATAGTCTCCTTTTGTAGATCTACTTGTTTGCTACACTAAAAACAATTCTCCCAGACCAACCACCAAAGACTTCCCTCAGCTTTTCCCCGCGTCATTCATGAATGATCTTAATTATGCTTCTGGATTGCCCTCTAATGGCTGAATGTCTGAACTACAAGTGGGAAGTACCGTTAGGAAATGTACTCTTTGTAGAGGTCAGTTCACTAGGTGAGTAACAAATTGTAGTGGACATATGTCTCCCCAGTAACAAAATACCTTACTCGCTGTGAACTATGTACCACCTTGACTATTATTAACTGCAGTAGAAAAACAACAACAGAAAAAGATTCTTAAAAAGCTCTTCAGATGTTTAAAAAAGATCTGTGGCATGGCTATTGAATGAAGACAATAATTAAGTATATAATTAATTAATAATAAGTATATTAGATAAGTACTGGATAAGAAAGTACTGAGGACAATAACTTGTTCTGAGGACTAAAGACCTGTCAGGTGAACCGGGCTTGACTTGGAGACTGCACACATAGACTTTCTTGAAGTAACACCGCCACCTTGTGTCTTTCTGAGATACTTGTGACAAAAATATGCAAACCTTTGTTTAAAAAATGTCCTCTAATAAAAGAAACTTGAAAATCTGCTTCAAGGTGCAAATAGGAGAACATGAATTTATTTCATTTTATCTCAATTCCAGTGTAGCTAACATACAATTTTATATTCTTTTCAGGTGTACAGTATAGTGATTTAAGAATTCCATGTATTAGTCATTGCTTATCAAGATAAGTGTACTCTTCACAAAAATAAATTCAAAGTGGCTGAAAGACCTAAATGTGAGACAGGAAACCATCAAAATCCTTACAGGAGAACACAGGTAGCAACCTCTTTGACCTTGGCCCCAGCAACTTCTTACTTGACACGTCTCTGGAGGCAAGGGAAACAAAAGCAAACTTGAAGGACCTCATCAAGATAAAAACCTGCACAGCCAAGGAAACAATCAACAAAACTAAAAGGAAACTGATGGAATGGGAGAAGATATTTGCAAATGACATATCTGACAAAGGGTTGGTATCCAAAACCTATAAAGAACTTATCAAACTCAACACCCAAAAAACAAATAATCAAGTGAAAAAATGGGCAGAAGACATGGATAGACACTTTTCCAAAGAAAACATGCAGATGGCTAACAGGTGTATGACAGATGCTCAACATCACTGAACATCAGGGAAATACAAATCAAAACCGTAATGAGATATCACCTCACACCTGTCAGAATGGCTAAAATTAACAACTCAGGAAATAACAGATGGTGGTGAGGATGCAGAGAAAGGGGAACCCTTTTGCACTGTTGGTGGGAATGCAAATTTGTGCAGCCACTCTGGAGAACAGTAGGGAGGTTCCTCAAAAATATAAAAATAGAGCTACCGTATGACCCAGCAATTGCACTCCTAGCTATTTATCCAAAGGATACAAAAATGCTGATTCGAAGGGGCACATGCACCCCAATGTTTACAGTAGCACTGTCAATAATAGCCAAATTATGGAAAGAGCGCAAATGTCCATTGACTGATGAATGGATACAGAGGATGTGGTGTGTACATATAAACACACACACACACACACACACACACACACACACACACACACAGGAATATTACTTGGCGATCAAAAATAATTAAATCTTGCCATTTGCAGAAATGTGGATGGAACTAGAACATATTATGCTAAGAGAAATAAGTCAGTCAGAAAAAGACATACGATTTCACTCATGTGGAATTTGAGAAACTCAACAGATGAACATAGGGGAAGGGAAGGAAAAATTAGATAAAAACAGAGGGAAGCAAACCATAACAGACTCAAGTACAGAGAACAAACTGAGGGTTGCTGGAGGCAGGGTGCCTGTGGGGATGGACTAAATGGGCAACGGGCATTAAAAAGGACACTTTTTGGGATGAATCACCGGGTTCTACTACTGAAGCCAAGACTACATTGTATGTTAACTAACTTGAATCAAAAACAAACAAAAAAGGTAAGTATACTCTTAATCCCCATCACCTATTTCACCCGTCCTCCCAGCAACCTCCCTTCTGGCAACCATCTGTTCTATATAGGTAAGAGTGGTTTTTAGTTTGTTTGTTTGGTTTGTCTCTTTTTTTCCCCCTTTGATTGTTTTGTTTCTTAAATTATAACATGAATGAAGTCATATAGTATTTGTCTCTCTGATTGGCTTATTTGCTTTGCATTATAACTTCTAGATCCACCCATGTTGTTGCAAATGGTGAGATTTCATTCTTTTTGTGGATGAATAATATTCTGGTGTGTGTGTGTGTATACACACACACACTACATCTCCTTTATCCACTCATCTATTGATGGACATTTGGGCTCTCTCCGTGTCTTGGCTATTGTAGATAATGCTGTAATAAACACAGGGGTGTATATACCCTTCCAATTAGTGTTTTCATATTCTTTCGGTAAACACCCAGTAGTGCAATTATTGGGACATATGTTCTATTTTTAATTTTTTGAGGAATCTCTGTAGTGTTTTTCACACTGGCTGCACCAGTTTGCATTCCCATCAACAGTGCAAGAGGGTTCCTTTTTCTCTACATCCTTGCCAACACTTGTTGTTTCTTGCGTTTTTGATTTTAGCCATTCTAAAAGTTGTGAGGTGACAGGTCATTATGGTTTTGATTTGCATTTCCCCTGATGGTGAGTGATGTTGAGCATCCTTTCATGTGTCTGTTGGTGATATTTTGGATATTAAGCCTTTATTGGACATGCCATTTTTAAATACAGAACAGGAAGTTTTTAAAAACCGTACTGAGGGAGGCTTACACTTACTTAATAAAATGCACCCTTTTAAAGTGTATCAGCTCAATGAGCTTTGACAATGTATACACCCAGGCAGCCACCAGCACCATCAAGAAATTTTAATTACTGCTGAAGAGTACACTTGTGTCTATTTACAGATAATCCCTTACCTCAGGCAACCATTGTTCTATTCTCTTCAGTATAGGCCAGTTTTGACTTTTTAGAATTTCATATAAACAGAATTATACAGTATGTACTCTTTCATGCCTGTATTGAAGTTTTTTTTTTGTTAAAATATACCCTTTTTGACATCTATTCATGTTATTTCATGTTATCAGAAGCTCATTTATTTTTGCTCCTGAGTACTATTCCTTTGTATAAATACACCCAAATTTATGTACACATTTTCTTATTGATGGACATTTGGGTTGTTCCCAGTTTTTAAACTTATGAATAAGACTGCTGAATATACATGTATATAAGCATTTACAGGTGTTCTCATCTCTCATAGTAAATACTTTGAGGTAGACAGCTGGGTTTAGTTTTATAAAAACAGCTAAATATTTTCTAAAATTTTAGAATCCTAGAGCAATCAATGAGAGTTCCAGCTGAGCCATATCTTTGTTAATATTTGGTGCTGCCACTTAAAAAAAATCTATTCTGGTGGGTGTGCAGTTAATAATGATGAATATAGGAATGCCTGGGTGGCTCAGTTGGTTAAGCACCCAACTTTGGCTCCAGTCATGATCTCACGGCTTGTGAGTTTGAGCCCCAGGTCAGGCTCTGACATCTCAGAGACTGGAGCCTGTTTCAGATTCTGTGTCTCCCTCTCTCTCTGCCCCATCCCTGCTCGCTCTCTCTCTCTCTCTCTCTCTCTCTCTCTCTCTCTCAAAAATAAACATTAAAAAAATTTTAAAAAATGAGTATATTTTCATGTGCTTATTGGTCATTCATATGTGTTATTTTGTTTAACAATTAGTTTCCCTTGCTATATAAAATTGGGTTATCTTCTTTTTAAACAAATTTTTTCTAAATTAAAAAAACTTATTACTTTTGAAAGAGAGAGAGACAGAGTGTGAGCGGGAGAAGGGCAGAGAAAGAGGGAGACACAGAATCTGAAGTAGGCTCCAGGCTCTGAGCTTGTCAGCACAGAGCCCAATGTGGAGCTCAAACCCAAGAACTGTGAGATCATGACCTGAGCCAAAGTTGGACGCTTAACTGACTGAGTCACCCAGGTGCCCTGGGTTATCTTTTACTTATTGAATTGTAAGGTTCTTTATATATGCTCTATACCAGTCTTATGCAAGATACATGTATTGTTAGTATATTTTCCCAGTCTTTGACTTGCCATTTTATATTCTGAAGTGTTCTTTGAAGAGCAAACATTTTTAATTTTGACAAAGCTTAATTCATCAATATTTTTCGGTTACAGCTTTCTGTTACCTGTTTAAAATTTTTGCCTATACCGAGATCACAAAAATTTTCTTCTGTTTTCTAGAAGTTTTATAGTTTTGATCTTTACTGAGGTTTTTTCCCCCCATATAGATATTTCGCTGTACCAGCACCATTTGTTACCATTGAATTACTTTGGTATCTTTTCTGAAAATCAACTGACCATATTTGTGTGGGTCTATTTCTGGAGTCCCTATTTTGTTCCATTTCTGTATTTATCAAACATGAGAACAACATGACATTTTCTTGCTTGTTGTTGCTCTATATTAAGTCTTGAAGTCCTTGACATTTGTCCTTGCTTTTAAATTATTTTGGCTACTCTAGGCCCTCCTACATTTCCTTATAAATTTTAAGACCAGCTTAAGTTGTACAAAACACAGGGACTGTGTCCAAAGCTGGGACTTTGGGAAGACAGTGCATCTACTAAATTGGGAAGAATTAGCATCTTAACAATATTGAGTTTCCCAATCCATGAACACATTTGTCTGTTTTCTGTGTTTTTTTTTTTTTTGTAGTTTTCAGTATATAGGTTTTGAATATATTTTGTCAAATTTATCTTAAATATTTCATGATTTTGATGCTAATATATTTTAAAATTTTCATTTTCTAATTTTTGATTGCTAATATATAGAAATACAAGTGATTTTGCATATTAATTTTGCATCATGTGGCCTTTTAAATTCACTCATTTATTCTAACATAATTTTTGAAGATTCCTTAGGAATTTCTATAAACATAGAATGCCAGGGGCACCTGGGTGTCTCAGTCAATTAAGCCTCCGACTTTGGCTCAGGTCATGATCTCACAGTTCATGGGTTTGAGCCTGGCATCAGGTTCTGTGCTGACAGCATGGAGCCTGGAGCCCACTTCCAGTTCTGTGTCTCCCTCTCTCTGCCCCTCCCCTGCTCACGCTGTCTCTCTCCCTCTCAAAAATAAACGTTAAAAAAAAAAAAAAGTAGTAATGCCATCTGCAAATAAAATTAACATTTAAAAAGATTTATTTAAATTTAAGTTAGTAACATATAGTGTAGTATTAGTTTCAGAAGTAGAACACAGTAATTTATCACTTAATATGTAACACCCAGTGCTCATCCCAACAAGTGCCCTCCTTAATGCCCATCACCCATTTAGCCCATCCCCCCACCCATCTTCCCTCCAGCAACCCTCAGTTTGTTTCTGTATTTAAAAGTCTCTTATGGTTTGCCTCCCTCCTTTTTATCTTAACATCTTTGCTCCCAACACATAAAGTGCCTTTCACTTGTCTTGCTGTTTTCTACTAGCCCAAATGGCAATGACTTTATTCAATGTTGAATAAAGGTGATGGGAATGGAGTCTTGTTCCTGACTTTAGGGAAAGTGAATTCAGTCTTTTGCCATAAAGTATGATGTTAGTTGTGCATTTTTAAAATGTCCTTTAACAGTTCCCTTTTACTCCTATTTCAATAAGTTCTTTTTTGTAATAAATATAAACTAAATTTTGTCAAATGTATCTTTTCTTCTTTTCCCGAAGCAAGAAAATATGTTTTCTTCCTCCTCTATTCTGTTAATGTTAAATGATTATTTATTTTTCAAACGTTAAGCCAACCTGGCATTTTTAAGAAAAATTACACTTGGACATAATATATTATGCTTATTATACATAGCTAGATTCACTTTTGTAATAGCTTGTTAATTTTTGCATCAATATCACGAGACATTGGTATGGGGTTTTGGTTGTCAGTGATATTAGCTTCAAAAATCAAGCTGCTAAGGGTTCTCTTTTCTCTGTTTTTTGAGTTTGTGCTTATTACTACTACTATTATTGTTCCTTAAAATGTTTGGTGAAATTCATCAGTGAAGACATTGACCTTGGAATTTTCCTTGTAGGAAGGTTTTTAAGTATGAGCTCAACTTCTTTACTATATTTATAGGGCTATTCAGATTTTCTATTAATAATTTTTGTATTGCAAAGAATTTGTCCATTCCTTCCAAGTCATCAAACTGAATGGCGTAAATTTGTACTAGTTCTATCCTTTGAATGTCATGGGATTGACAGTGAACTTGTATGTGTTCTAGATCTTGTGTCCCCCAGGAATTCTTCATCTTAGACCATCTAATCGTTAGCCCAGTCTTGTGGCAGCTGGCCTTACATTCATTAGCACAGCTTAACCTTCGTTAACAGACTCCAGGGGAACTCTGCAGATTTCTAGACCTCTTTCTCCACCTAGTCCCCACTCCATGCTAGTCTGCCCTAAGAATTCCAGCCATCTCCGATTCCTTGATCTCTAATAATTACTTCCTAAACTCAAGACTACTACTCTCTACATGGGAACCTTTTTGCTGTCTTGTGGTTTGGCTTTGGAAAGTGCCCTTCAGGCAGAGTGTTGGTGTGACTTTAAGACTCACCTTATTTTATCCTTTCCTTATGGATCAGCCTTGTATCTCCTGTTTCCCAGTCTCTGAAAACAGTTATTTCAACTATTGTGTCCAGTTTTGTCATTTTCTCACATTGGGAGGGCAAGTCTTTTCCCAGTTTTTCCATCATGGCTGGAAGCGGAAGTCCTCAAACACT
Source organism: Prionailurus viverrinus (assembly GCF_022837055.1). Taxonomy (NCBI): domain Eukaryota; kingdom Metazoa; phylum Chordata; class Mammalia; order Carnivora; family Felidae; genus Prionailurus; species Prionailurus viverrinus. The sequence continues at coordinate 69,006,243 of NC_062562.1, read as the reverse complement.
CTTGACCAGACCACTGATCTTCCCTCATCTAGGATATCCCAACCCTGTTGTTAAGTGTGCTTACAGCACTATCAGTCTTAGGTGGGATGCAATATGAACAATAGAAAGGGACGGCATATTAAAATCCACTTAATCAACTATCACTGCAGGCACTGGATGTTGCAGATAGACGGTCCTCTTGCATAGTGAATACATTATATCTTTCCTAAGTACTTGATCCTTAGGCTACAATGAACTAAACTGAGGGCTAGGTATTAAATTTCCCATTTATTAAAAGAGCTGGAAAGTAGCCATCTGGGGAGTTACTATGGGATGGTAGGGAAACATAGAGATAAAATGGAAAAAAACAATTCTGCTTTGGGAGTTGGGATGCTTGGTTCGAATGCCAGGACTTTACACTTATTTTCCTCACTTGCTTCCATTTCTGTCTGTAAAAATAGGCAACTGAACTAACTGCTCTGTGACAACAATTCTGGTTTGGCCATTAGTACTACTGTTCTGTTTTCTACTATTTTTAGCATTATCCCATGTTAATTGGTATAATATCAGTAAACTAGAACAATTATCTTCTTAAGGGTTAAGTTACTCCTGTGGCATCAATTAGCAGAGGGTAGGTGCTAAAAGCAGTTCAAAGAAAGAGAGTGGAAGATAAAAACAGGACTATCAAAGAGCTTCTTGTATAATGTAGAGATCTCAATTTCCAATTAAAGAGTTCTGGGTTAAAAGGATCACAAGATAACAGGGCCTATTTTAATCTCCCATCTTCTTATTAAAATAGCAATGTCAAGCAAAACAGGAGCCCAGAATTCACCTCCTCCAACATCTAATAGTAATTATTAGCATCAGCAAAAATTTCAAGAACAAGAACCAAATAAGGAAAAGCACACAACTTCATGCCATAACTTCAATGAGCTGTGAAAAAAGAAAAAAAACAATTCTGATGTGGCTTGTCATACCTCCCTAACCTTTGCCCTAAGCTCCAGAAAGAGAGTGAATGAAATGTTGAGAATTTCCATAAATATTTCTTACTTTGGAGAAAAGCCATCAGAGGGGTTTAATAGGATAGTCAGGCAAAATTCAAAAAGAAATCTTTTAAGAGTAGAAGCCTCTGCAGAAAGACAGTGAGCAGAAGCAGGAGAGGTATCAGACCTGTCTGGGACCACAGATTTCCCCCCACAATAACAGGGTACACTCTGAATCAAGTGAATCTTAGGATAGGATACTGGGTCACATTTCAGAGGAGAAAACAGAATCCACATCCTTAAATGAAGGAAACACAGATGGAATTAGGCCTATACCATTTTCCTACATCCTCAGGCTATGGAGAAGGAAACGGAAGCAAAACACAGCCTTCAAGCCATGGTTCTCAGGAGATAAACAGGATTCGGCAAAGTATGAGGACACTGCACTACTGAAAGCAAAGTTAAACTTAAGAGTAGCCCACGTTCTTTCTACACAAGATGAAAAAGAAGTGACACCTTGGTCTTGTTCTCTATCTTTGTGCATTGTGTGTTTTAAATTTTTATAAAAGATGTTTTTAAAAAGGACTGTTTAAAATTATACATTTCTGCGGTGTTGGTTGTGATCTCTCTTCCTTCATTTGTGGTTTTATTTATTTGGGTCCTTTCCTTTTTCTTGTTGGTAACTCTGGCTAGGGTTTATCAATTTTGTTAATTCTTCAAAAGAAACAGCTGCTGGTTTTGTTGATTGGTTCTAGTGTTTTTTGATTTCAGTATCATTGATTTCTGTTCTAATCTTTATTATTTCCATTCTTCTGCTGGTTGTGAGTTTTATTTAATGTTCTTTATCCAGCTCCTTTAAGGTGTAAGGTTAGGTTATGTATTTGGGACATTTCTTCCTTCTTAGGAAGGCCTGGATTGCTATATACTTCCCTCTTATGACCACATTTGCTGCATCCCAAAGGTTTTTGACTGTTGTGTTTCACTTTCATTGGCTTCCATGTAACTTTTTATTTCCTCTTTAATTTCTTGGTAAACCCATTCATTCTTTAGTAGGATGCTCTTTAACCTACAAGTATTTGTGGTCTTTCCAATTTTTTCCCTGTGATTGATTCCAAGTTTCAAGGTATTAGAGCATGAAAATATGCATGGTATGGTCTCAGTCTTTTTGTACTTGTTGAGAGCTAATTTGTGACCCAGTATGTGATCTATTCTGCATAATGTTCCATGTGCACTGGAGAAGAATGTGTATTCTGCTGCTTTAGGATGAAAAGTTCTGAGTATATCTGCTAAGCCCATCTGGTCCAGTGTGTCATTCAAAGCCATTTCCTTGTTGATTTTCTGCTTAGATGATCTGTCCGTTGTTGTAAGTGGGGTATTTAAGTCCCCTACTATTATTATATTATTATCAATGAGTTTCCTTGTGCTTGTGATTAATTTATTTATATATTTGGATGCTTCCAAGTTGGGAGATATTTACAATTGTTAGATCTTCTTGGTGGATAGATCCCTTAATTATGATATAATGCCCTTCTTCATCTCTTGTCTTTGCTTTGAGATCTAGCTTTTCTGATATGAGTATGGCTACTATGGCTTTGTTTTGATGTATATTAGCATGATAGACAGTTCTCCATTCCCTCACTTTCAGTCTGCAGGTGTCTTTAGGTCTAAAATGAGTCTCCTGTATGGAACCAGAAAGGACCCTGAATAGCCAAAGTCATGTTGAAAAGAAAACCAAAGGCGGAGGTATCACAAGTCCAGACTTCAAGCTGTACTACAAAGATGCAACCATCAAGAAGGTATGGTACTGACATAAAAACAGACACATAGATCAATGAAATTACAGAGAACCCAGAAATGGACCCACAAAGTATGGCTAACTAATCTTTGACAAAATGGAAATAATACCCAATGGGAAAAAGACTGGTCTCTTCAGCAAATGGTGTTGGGAAAACTGAACAGTGACATTGAGATGAATGAGCTTGGACCACTTCCTTACACCATACACAAAAATAAATTCAAAATGGATGAAAGACCTAACTGCAAGATAGGAAACTATAAAAATCCTACAGAGAAAACAGGCAGCAACCTCTTTGACCTCTGCGGGAGCAACTTCTTCCTTGACATGTCTCCGGAGGCAAGGGAAGCAAAAGCAAACATGAACTATTGGGACCTTATCAAGATAAACACTTTCTGTACAGTGAAGGAAACAATCAACCAAACTAAAAGGCAACTGACAGAAGAAGGTATTTGCAAATGACATTATCAGTTAAAAGGTGAGTATCTAAAATCTATAAAGAACTCATCAAACTCAACAACCAAAAAACAAATAATCCAGTGAAAGTAATGGGCAGAAGACATGAATAGACACTTTTTCAAAGAAGACATCCAGATGGCTAACAGACACATGAAAAGACGCTCAACATCACTATGATCCGGGACATACATATCAAAACCGTGATCAGATACCACCTCACACCTGTCAGAATGGCTAAAATTAACAACTCAGGAAACAACAGATGTTGGCAAGGATACAGAGAAAGGGGAACCCACTTACCCTGTTGGTGGGAATGCAAGCTGGTGCAGCCACTCTGAATAGTGTGGAGGTTCCTCAAAACAAACAAACAAACAAAAAAAAACAGAGCTAACCTACGACCCAGCAATTGCACTACTAGACTGCTAGTTATTTATCCAAAGGTACAAAAATGCTGATTCAAAGGAGAACACTCACCTCAATGTTTACAGCAGCACTATCAACAATAGCCAAATTATGGAAAGGGCCCAAATGTCCATTGACTGATGAATGCATAAAGAAAATGTGGTATATATACAATGGAATATTACTCAGTGATCAAAAAGAATGAAATCTTGCCATTTGCAACAACGTTGTAGAAATAGAATGTACTGTGCTATGTGAAATAAGTCAGTCAGAGAAGGACAAATATCATATGGTCACTTGTATGTGGAATTTGAGAAACTCAACAGAGGAACATAGGGGAAGGGAAGCAAAAATAAGATAAACAGAGAGGGAACAAAGCATAAGAGACTCTGAAATACAGAGAACAAACTGAGGGTTGCTGGAGGGGAGGTGAGCGGGAGGATGGGTTAAATGGGTGATGGGCATTAAGGGGGGCACTTGTTGGGATGAGCACTGAATGTTACATGTACGTGCACTGAAACCATTATTTACACTACACATTAACTAACTTGGATTTAAATAAAAACATAAAACAAAATTATACAAACATACTACTAAAAAATAAAGTTGCAGAGAGATGACAACAGCAGACAGAAGGCAGATAAAGAACCTAAGAGTAGAAATCTAAAAGAAATAGAAGAAAACTCTCCGCAAGTCCTTTCTGTGACAAAAAAAAAAAAAAAATTAATAAGGACATGAACTCCAGAAGAGGATTTCTCATCAGCCAATAACCTAAAAATTGAATGAAATTAAAAAAAAAAAACTGTACTGCTAAAAAATTTTGAGAATTAAAATAATATCAGAAAATGAATTAGAAACAGCAAGAAATAGAAGAGTTAAAAATGGAATTAATAAGGTATAAAAAGGCTTGAGCCAATCACAGTGAATAGAGAAATAAGATAAAACAATTAAGAAAATATAATATTTAAAGAACAAAGAAAAAATAATAAAAGGGCAGTCTCCTTAAACAGATAAACCAACATATGAAACAGAACACTTTTTACAAGATGTAAGAACACAAACTTCCCTGAGAATTAGTTTATGTAAAAAACTATATAAAGGGGCACCTGGGTGGCTCAGTCGGTTAAGCTTCTGACTTCGGCTCAGGTCATGATCTCGAGGTTCGTGGGTTCCAGTCCTGCATCAGGCTCTGTGCTGACAGCTCAGAGCCTGGAGCCTGCTTTGGATTCTGTGTCTCCCTCTCTCTCTGCCCCTCCCCAACTTGGGCTCGCTCGTTCTCTGTCTCTCAAAAATAAATAAATGCTAAAAAAATATTTTAAAGCTACATAAAATACGGTTTTTATTAAGGCAGCTCTTGTTTCCATTGATTTCAGGATTCCCATTGTTTCCCAAAGAATTCTTTAATCACATAGAAGATGCAAAGTAAGAAGGACACATTTCAAGCTAATGTCAAATATCTCCTTTCTAACGCTTAGTGCTAGCAGATAATAGAATAATTAATTTCAGTCCAATTTCCAAGAAAAGTTAAATGACACCCAATTTTATACCCACCCACCCCAAGCCACTAAACATAAAGACAGGTATATTTAAACATGCATGAACACAGGAAATATAGTGTTCATAAGAAATTTTTTTAAAAAGCTACTTGACAATAAAATTAACTGACACAATTTTAAAAACAATGTTTAAAAACTGTGACACCCCCCCTTAACTTCACTAATCGTGGATTAGCATTTCATAATGTATAACTGTTGAATCACTATGTTGTGCATCTGAAACTAACATATTGTATGTCAACTATACTTCAATTAAAAAAATATATATCTGATTCTTTTCTCAGGTATACATTTTCACAAAGCCCTACATGTCTTCACTGCAACACTGGAAAACAACAGTTCATGATTTTTATATTCCTATGAGATTACTGTATATCCAAAAATTTGCTCACTTGAACTTTTATTTCTTTTTGGAAACCAGGAAGGAAAAATAGGCAATAAAACATTGCCCTCTGTACTAGTTTGCTAGGGCTGCCATAAACAAGTACCACAGACTGGGTGACTTAAACAGAGATTTATTTTCTCAATTCTGGAGGCTAGAAGTCGAAGATCAAGATACCAGCAAAGTTGGTTTTTTTTTACTTCTTTCCATAGCTTGTAGATGTCAGTCTTCTTCCTGTATCTTTCACATCATCTTCCTTCTGCACTCGTCTGTGTCCAAATTTCCTTTCCTTAATAACTTTTTTCTTTTTTTTTTTTGAAGTAAGCTTCATGCCCAGCCAGACTCCAATATGGTGCCTGAACTCACAACCCTGAGATCAAGACCTCAGCTGAGATCAACAGTCAGATGTTTTAACTGACTGAGCCACTCAGGCACACCTAAATTTCCTTTTCTTATAAGAACACCAGTCTTATTGGAATCGGGCCCATCCTAATGACCTCCTTTTAATGTAATTAATTCTTTAGAGACCTTATCTCCAGGGGCATCTGGGTGGCTCAGTTAAGCCTCGGACTCTTGGTTTTGGCTTGGGTCATGATCTCACCATTTGTGAGTTCAAGCCCTGCATTGGGCTCTGTGCTGACAGTGCAGGGCCTGCTTGGGATTCTCTTTCTCTCTCTCTCTTTACCTCTCTCTCACACACAAGATAATAAATAAACATTAAAAAATAAAGATCTTATCTCCAAATACAATCACATTCTGAGGAATTGGGGTTGAGGACTTCAACATGTGAATTTGGGGGGCACGCAATACAGCCAGTAACATTTTCCATGTCTCACTATAAAGGAAGTGTGACTGAATGTCATTCTGTTCCATTATTATGTTCCATTATTTAATAAAGGAGTCAGAACTCCTTGCCTTCTTTATTTCTTAAACAAATTTTTTTTTAATATTTATTTATGACAGAGAGAGAGAGAGAGAGAGAGAGAGAGAGAGAGAGAGAGACAGAGCATGAGCGGGGGAGGGGCAGAGAGAGAGGGAGACACAGAATCCGAAGTAGGCTCCAGGCTCTGAGCTGTCAGCACAGAGCCCAATGCGGGGCTCAAACTCACAGACCACGAGATTATGACCTGGGCTGAAGTCAGATGCTCAATAGACTGAGCCACCCAGGCACCCCAATTCCTTGCCTTCTTTAAAAGACTCAGTTGGCTATAACTAGGTATGTGGTAAACTCATCTCTATCTGCTTTGTCTTACAGAGATGCTGAACTTCTCAGAACCTTGAAAACAAAACAACAACAACAACAACAACAACAAAAACAAAGACTGACTGACAGACGGAAAGAGTGGAAGAGTCTCAATGCTGCTTCACTTGGTTTTAGATACAGCATAAAGAAAACAATGGAATGACTCTAGTTTCTTTTCATCTCTTGGAGTCTTAAAATTTTTTTTATGTTTATTTATTTACTTTGAGAAAGACAGAGACAGCACAGTTGGGGAAAGGGCAGGTAGCATGGGAGAGAGAGAATCCCAAGCAGGCTCTGCACTACCAGCACAGAGCCCGATGTGGGGCTTGAACCCACACAGCCATGAGATCATGACCTGAGCTGAAACCAAGAGTCAGACGCTTAAACAACTGAGCCACCCAGGTTCTCCATCCATCTCCTGGAATCCTACAATTCATTTTTAATTTTTACTAATTGACAAATTTTGAGTAGTTTTAAGTTTATGGAAAAACTGAATAGAAAGTACAGAAAACTACAGCGTGATTGCTGAATGGTATTGCAAGATTATGTTTAGCGTCATAAGTAACTGCCCTGCTGTCTTCCAAAGTGATCATATCATTTTGCATTCCTGCTAGAAATGAATGAAAGTCTATTGCTGCACTACCTGTTTTCATTACAGGTATTAGTAGTATCTCATTGTTTTAATTTGCAACTCCCCGATGCCATGATATTGAGCACCTTTCCATATGCTTATTTGCCATCTATATATCTTCTTTACTGAGGCATCTGTTCAGATCGCTTGCCTATTTTTTTAGTTATGTAAACTTGAATAAAAATAAAAAAATAATTTTTATTTAAATTTTAGTTAGTTGGGGCACCTCAACTTTAGTTAGTTGGGTGGCTCAATCGGTTAAGCACCCAAGTCTTGATTTTGGCTCAGGTCATGATCTCAAGGTTCATGAGATGGAACCCTGAGTTGGGATCCATGCTAACAGCATGGAACCTGCTTGGGATTCTCCCTCTCCCTCTCTCTATGCCCCTCCCCCACTTGTGCCTGCACGTGCATGCACATGCACTCTCTCTCTCAAAATAAATAAACCTAAAAAATTTAGTTAACATACAGTGCAATACTGGTTTTAGGAGAATTCAGTGATTCATCATTTACATACAACACCCAGTGCTTATCACAAGTGCTCTCTTCTTATTAATGTTTATTTATTTTTGAAAGAGAAAAAGAGACAGCAGGGAGGGGCACAGAGAGAGGGAGACAGAGGATCTAAGGTAGGCTCTGAACTGACAGCAGAGAGTCCAATGCGGGGCTCGAACTCATGAACTGTGAGATCATGACCTGAGCTGAAGTTGGACTTTTAACTGACTAAGCCACCCAGGTGCCCCACAAGTGCCCGATTTAATGCCTATCACCTATCAAGCCCATCCCCTACCCACCTGCCTCCATCAACCCTCAGTATGTTCTCTGTCATTAAAGAGTCTCTTGTGGTTTCCTTTCATATGTTCATCTGTTTTGTTTCTTAAATTCCACATGAGTGAAATCATTTGGTATTTGTCTTTCTCTTACTTATTTCATTTAGTTTAATACATTCCGGCTTCATCTATGTTGTTGCAAATTCGCCCATTTTTTTTTTTTAATTGCTGAGTTTTCAAAGTTCTTTGTATATTTTAAGTAACAGTCCTTTATTTTGCAAATATGTTCTCCCAGTCTGTGGCTTTTCATTCTCTTAGCAGTGTCGTTTGTAGAGCAGTTTTGACCTTAATGAAATCACACTTATTAAATTTTTCTTTCATAGGTCATGCTTTTGGTGTTGTATCTAAAAACTCAATATCAAACCCAAAGTCACCTGGGTTTTCTCTTATTCTATCTTCTAGATTTTCATAGTTTTGCATTTTACACTTCAGTCTATGATCCATTTTGAGTTAATTTTTGTGAATGATGTAAGGTCTGTGTCTAGATTCATTTTTTGCATGCGGATTTCCAGTTTCTCTGGTACATCTGTTGAAAAGACTAGCTGTGCTCCACTGAATTGCCTTTGCTCCTTTGGCAAATTTCAGTTGACTGTATTTGTGTGGGTCTATCTCTGCGTTCTCTGTTCTGTTCAATTGATCTAGTAAAACCTTTGTTTTCAAGCGTAATTTGTTCTGGAAACATGTTTATAATCCAAAGCGCTTGTATATAAAAGTGAATTTCCCCATAAGAAATAATGGAAACTCAGATGGTTCGTTCTACAACCCAAACATATTCATATAAAAATGATTACAATACTGTAATATAATACAAAATAATAAAGAAAATATAAAATATAAAGAAAAATAAATTAACCTGCACTTACCTTTGAAAACCTTCATGGCTGGTGTGAGGGAGACAAAAGAAGGGAGGGTTATTGTGTAGGATAACTTTTCACTATCACTAACAGAATCACTGCTATTTATAGGCTCAATGGAATCTTTTTTAGATTACAGTATTAATAAACTCTTTTCACATACTGTATTTAATATAACTGGAAATACGGCAGCAGAGGAAAGGGTCTATATCTGCAGGCAGCCTGACCTAGAATGAAGTAAAGCATTCCTAAGCTCACTCTTGTAAGGAAAGGCAAAGGAGTATCCATAGGTGCTTTTAAAGGACAAAAAATACACTAGTGACAGTTGTGGGCACTTTCCAACATTCTGAAAAATATCACTGATTTATGCCAAACACCGCAGCCTGAGACTGAGCATCCAAGCATGGGAGATGATCACCCACAATCCCACCGAGAGAGAGGAAGAGACAGAGAAAATCATTGACTCAATTGTGATCATGTGACATTCGGTGCCATGTACTACTCATGTTGCAAAACATTGCCCATTTATCACGTTAAAATTTATTAGAAACGTTTGCTTGTCTTGCAGAACACTCACAAAACAAGTTACTCACAACCCAAGGTTTTGCTGTATTTGTTTATTCTTTCACCAATACCACACTATCTTAATTACTTTAGATTTACAGTAAGTCTTAAAGCCTAGTACTGCCAATTTTCCATCTTTCTTCAATATTGTGTTGTCTAGTCTTTTGTTTTTCCATAAGCTTCAGAATCAGTTTGTTGACATCCAAAATAATTTGCTGGGATTTTAACAGGAATTGTGTTGAATCCCAAGTTGGGAAGAACTGACGTCTTGAAATATTGATTCTTCCTATCCATGAACACAGAATCTCTCTCCATTTACTTAAATCTTCTCCGATTTCTTTCATTAATTTTATAGCTTGCCTAATATAGATCTTCTACATATTTTAAATTTATACCTCAGTCAACTTGCCTCCTTTCTTTCCTCCCTCTCTTTTTGGTGCTAATAAAAATGATGTATTTTTTTATTTCCAATTTTTCATTGCTGGTATCTAGTAAAGTAATAGACTTTCATTAAGTTAACTTTGTATCCTGTAATCTTGCTATAACTGCTTCTTAGTTCCAGACTCTTTTTTTTTTTTTTTTAATTCTTTGGGGTTTTCCAGAGTCAATCATGTCAGCTGTGAAGAAAGACAATTCTCTTTCTCTTTCCTAAATCTATATGCCTTCCTCCCACTCTTTTCTTGTTTTATGCCATTAGCTAGGATATGATGGTGTAAGGAGTGTGGGGGGTCTTAGAATTTTTCACTTTATTGTTTTAAAAGAATTACACTTTGCCTCACCAAAAGAATCATCCCTCATTTAGGGAATATTCCAAAACACTAACAGAAATTGGGAGGGGAGTAAGGAAGAAGGGTGTTAATTTTCTCATCACAGCAAGGCACCAATGTTACAGCCTAAAATTAAAACATTTTAAGAATATACATCTTACGATAACTCCAACCTTGATGTTTTTCACAATGTTTTCTTTTTTTTAAGTTTATTTATTTATTTGAGAGAGAGAGAATGCAAGTGGGATAGGGGAGAGGGAGAGTGAGAGAGAGAATCCCAAGCAGGCTCCAAGTGTCAGTGCAGAGCCCAATGTGGGGCTCGAAGTCACGAACTGTAAGATCATGACCTGAGCTGAGATCAAGAGTCTGGTGCTTAACCAACTGAGCCACCCAGGCACCCTTCTACTCTCTCAAAGTAAATAAACAAACTTTAAAAAGGAAAAAAAAAAAGAAAATAGGATAGAGAGACCATAATCTGGGGGCTAGGAACTCATTGCCACTCTGTTGAACATTGTTTCTAGGCCTTTCTAGAGATCAGAACCAGGAAATTTTATTTATTTGCTTTCAGATAAAATACTCCATAAATTCATGGCATTCCCAATTCAAACTAAAGATGACAGGGTTGTAATTTAACAATACCAGTTTCTCCTTTCAGCAACTCTGAAAATTCTAGTTTTCAATGATGCCAACATACTTACTTTATCCCATAATCACACATAACAGTCTCAAAAACAATACCAACAGTCCTACCCAAAATATTACTAAAAATTCCTTAAATTCTTATGCTTTTCATTTTATCCTTATACCACACAGATTGCTGTTCTAAACTAATTTAGAACAGTTACTCTGTATTGCAAAAGTTTGCTCTTAAAAGATTAAGAGTTCAAAAGTAATCAAATAAAATATTCACAGCTCCAAAATTAAATCTACTCAATGAGGTATATACAAAGTTTTCACTTCTATCCATATTCTCTCCACATTACAGGTAGCCATATAATCTTAAAATTTCATCCTTTCATTAATGTATATGTGTGTGTGTGTGCAATACTATTAAAATTTCTTAGATAAGTTGTAACATACTGTAGACATTTTCTTTTTTTTTCATTTAACAAGACCTTGTCAGAAATATAAACTTGTCAATAATCTATTCATAGTAGTCAAAACCTCAAGAATCAACTGAAGAGTCTAAACTGTAAGAATAGTTTGAGAATGGAACACTTAGGAACACAAATATCTAAGAAAATGGTAAAGACCGGCTAATTGTTCGGTTGTATTGATGTCTCCTTCGCCCTCTGGCACACAATGAAACTACACTTCCTATGACTTCTACAGTTCAGTGACACCTTACAGGTGAGTTGTGGTCAAAGGGAGTTAGGGGAAAGTGATGAATGCTGTTTTCAGGACTCTAAAGTCTCACACAATCCTCTACATTCTTTCTTTCCTTCATCTTCTGGCTGGATGCAGAGGAGGCATCAGAAGACTCCAAGGCCCTAGAAATTGGCAGAACTGTACAATGGAAGGAGCCTGAGATGCTAAATGACTACGTAAAACAGACCCCACCCCTACCTCAAGTCCACTTTAGACTGGTTCTGGGCAAGAAATAAACACGGTGTTAGAGCAGATGTTGGGTTGTGTGTTAGAACAGTTAGCCTACCCTGAACATACAGGACCAGTGCAGGAAACAGTCTCATAAGGAGACTCAGAAATGGTCAGAAAAGTGCTTTTTTGTTGTTTTTGTTTTTTACTTTTTTTTATTTTTTATTTTTTTGTTTTTGTTTTTAAAAGTAAAGGTAGCAGAGAGTTTCAAGAGCAAGTAGTTGATGGCATCAAATGCTGCAGAGAACTAACAAGAATTGTTTATTAGAAGTGACAGTGTAGGGTCGCTGATAAAATTAAGTATGTGCCATCTAAATCTCTCAAGTCATTTTCATTGCCCTATTCTAGTTCTTGTGTTTATGGAGAAATAAAACAGAATAATTTCTTTAAAGTACTTAAAAAAGTGTATTTGGCCTAGGAGTGCTGGGTGACTCAGTTGGTTGAGTGTCCGACTCATGATTTCAGCTCAGGTTATGATCCCAGGGTTGTGGGACTGAAACCTGCATTGGGCTGAGCATGGAGCTTAAGATTCTCTCTCCCTCTCCCTCTGCCTCTATCCTACTTGTGCTATCTCTCTCTCTCTCAAGAAAAAAACAAAAACAAAACCAACCATATTTGACCTGATCATATTTATCTCCAAAATATTTTTGCCCCAACGACTCTTTGTTTCTACGTCCAATCTTTAATTTTTTTCTGGAGCTCTACTCACACTTTCATGATTCTGTATCACTCCCAAGGGTACATCTATTATACTTTCTGACCATCAGCTTCTTTTAAAAAAATGCAGTTCTTCCTAGTTTCTGATACTTAGACAAGCCAAAACACAACAAAAAGATGGGTGCTATGGGGTCCTTAGTTCTTCACAGATCCTGCTCCCGATCTTCTAGCCATTTTAGTTGTGTGGTGCTGACTGTATAAAACTATTTGTCTTAGAGAAGAAATAAAACATAAATTCCCACAAAGAGGGATTTGAAGGAAGTCTAGTAAAAGGAAATGGAGAGTTGGGAGAATAAGGTGGGGCAGGATGTTACAGAGGAATTACAGGTAAGGGAACAAAAATACATAAGCCTAGTTGAAGCAAGGGGACAAGGAAGAGAACGCCAGAGCCGCCACAAGTCAAGGATGGCTGCTGTGACACCAGCACTAGATGGTGAGCTCTGACTACACTTGTTTCTGTGGGCGGGGCCAAACCAGCAGGGGTTTCTTCCCACTACTTGTAAAGTGAAGCATAGCCTCCCAGAGAATTGCTGGTAGGTGGGAAGGTCCCTAAAACCCAGGATACAGTAGAATTTTACTATCCCTTTATGAAATATCTTAGTACCTTAAAAAAACAAAACTTAAAAGTTTGATTATTTAAACTAGTAAGAACCGTCAACGGTAACACAATTTGAACATTAGCAAATCTATATTAGCTTTTTCCTAAACATAGACATAATTTATATATCCTATCACATAACACAATATTATTTTGCTAACAAAAAATAAAACTTCTTAAATTACTGCAAGGAGAACTCTAGTGATATGTTTTCAACACCCATTTTGAAAGTCTATAAAAGGAAGATGTAGAGATGTAATTTTAAACTCTCCTACAGGGGCGCTTGGGTGGCTCAGTTGGTTAAGCGTCTGTGTTCAGGTCATGATCCTCCTGGGTTTGTTAGTTTGAGCCACCAAGTCAGGCTCTGTGCTGACAGCTCAGAGCCTGGAGCCTCTTTCAGATTCTGTGTCTCCCCCTCTCTCTGCCCCTCCCATGCTCATGCTCTGTCTCTCTCTCTCTCTCAGTGATAAATAAACGTTAAAAAAATTTTTTTTTTTTTTAAAACTCGCCTTCAAATAAAGAGATCTTGCTTGGGAGTAAAATACATGTAAAAAAAATATCATACATCCCATTTTCAATTAAAGGTTATATTTTCCTACTTTAAGGAACAAAAGACTAAAACGCTGGGTAAAAAATATTCGTTAACCTAACCAGAGGCTTTATTACTTAAGTCTGGTGTTTTAAAAAATCCTTTCTATAGGGTTTTTAACTTTTTCTTGCTTTAGGCAGAGAGTCAGGAATCTAAATGGAGCATTAATTCAGCTTATCTCAAATAACACCATTAATATTTCACTGATATCTTTAAATTAAAGGACAATTTAAAATTTCTACCACATATACTTTCAATTTATATTTATCATTATTTGTCAGAACAAAAATTTAAAAACTTTAGTGATCTGTGTATACTTTCCCCCATGTTACAAAAAATTTCCTGTGTAAAAATTGTTCAGTGAATACCCACACAACTACAACTAAGAGTCCACAATTAACACGTTACTGTATTTGCTTTATACCCTACCTATCCATTACTCCATCAAACTGTAAATGCACCATTTACCTAAGTAAGTTGCAGATAATTGTATACTTCACTCCTGTCAGTGGTTATATCATTTAACTAGGGTTTAATATTTGTTTATAGGGCCTTATTTTTTTGAGGCAAATTTTATATAAAGTAGAATGCACAGACCTTAAGAGTGCTATTTGATGAACTGTGAGAAGTGCATACACCTGTTACCTTGGCCTGAACGTTTGTGTTACCCCCAAACATACTACTATGATGGAGGTGGGGCCTTTGGGAGGTAATAAGGTAATGAGGGTAGAGCCTAATGATGGAATTAGTACTCATATAAGGGGAAGGACTAGCACTCTTCCGGCCAAATGAGGATAGAAAAAGACAGCCCTCTGCAAACAAGGAAGAGGCCCTCTACCAAGAGCCTGACTGTGCTGGTGCCCTGATCTGGGGTTTCTATCCTCTAGAACTGTGAAAAATGATGTGTATTGTTTAAGCCATCCAGTCTGTGGTATTTTGTTATGCAGTCTGAACTAACACACCCGTGTAACTCTAACCCTTGGTCAAGTTTCATACTCTCACCTGAGTTTCCTCATCCTTCTCCCAGTTTTCACCATACACTAAATCTACCCCCTAGAACTTAACAATAGAATTGCAAAATATGCACTCTTTCTCACAGGTTTCTTTCACTCACCATAATGTTCATAATATTCATCAATATTATTGCATATATATTTTTTTTCTCTCTCAATTGTGTAGTAGTATTTAATTGTGGAATTACACCATTTTGTTTATCCACTCCTCCCCCTTTTTAAGTTTTTATTTTAATTCCAGTTAGTTAACATAGTGTTATATTAGTTTCAGGTGTACAATATAGTAATTCAACACTTCCATATATCCTATCTATTCTCCTTTTGATGGACCCATGAATCACTTTAGTTCTTCTGATTACAAATAAACCTGCTATATTCTTATACAAGTCTTTAGGTGAATATATTTTCATATGTCTTCAGTAAATACCTAAAATTGGAATTATGAAATAAGAGGGTGGCATATGCTTAGTTATATAACAAACTGCCAAAAGTTTTCCAAAAAGATTGTATCATTTTACGCTCCTACCAACAAAGAATTCTGATTGATTTCTGTTTATGCCCAAATTTGATGTTATCAACCTTTTTAACCATTCTTGTGGTTGTGTAGTAGCATCTTGAGATTTCATATACCACATTCTCATTAACATTCAGTTCAAGCTATGTTCAAATTTCCCTGGTGATTTCTTCTTTGACCCATGATTTATTTAGAAGAACGCTATTTCTCAGTACTTGGACTTAT
The DNA here is from genome assembly GCF_022837055.1 of Prionailurus viverrinus. Classification (NCBI taxonomy): domain Eukaryota; kingdom Metazoa; phylum Chordata; class Mammalia; order Carnivora; family Felidae; genus Prionailurus; species Prionailurus viverrinus. Next base: position 68,990,546 of record NC_062562.1, on the reverse strand, counting down.
CTGGCTATCTGGTTGTTACAGACTTAATTCCACAGTGGTCAGAGAAAACCCATGTATGATTCGAATATTTTTTATATTTAAGACTTCTTTTACCGTCCCATATGTTCTATATGGAAGTACCGTGTGCACTTGGAGAGAATGTACCTGCAGCTTTGGAGGGGGGTGGGTACTGCCCCATTCATAGTTAGGTCATGGTGGTTGATAATGTCAGATCTTCAATTTCTTCACTGATTGTTCTTTTTTGCCTAATTCCATGAAGTGCTGAAAGAAGATTGTGAAAATCTCTTACTTGTTTGTAGATTTGTCTTTTTGTTACTTTTTGTTTCATGACATTTGAAGCTCAGTTATTAAGGGCACACAAATTTATGACAAATATAACTTCCTGATGAAATGACCTTTAATCATTACAAAATGTTACTTTTTATCTCCAGTAATTCCTGTTGTTAAAATCTACATTATCTAATATTATCTGCTCTCAATAACCCCAGTAACAAATTCCGATATTGTTTTATTGTTTTCAACTTCTATTTACTCGCAACTTATGCCTTTATATTTAAAGTGCATCCATGCAATCAGCATAACAGCCAAATCTTTGGGTTTTAAACCCACTTTGACTTTTTTTTTAAGGGGAATTTTTAAACCTAGAAATTACATTTAGATGTAATACAATTATAAATGTGCTTATATTTAGTTCTTCTGTTTTGTTTTTTTTGACTGTTTTGCTTTTTTGTTGTTCCCTGTTCACCTTTTCCTGCCTCCTTTTGGGCAAATTGTGTTCTTTTAATTTTTTAAATTTACATCCAAGTTAGTTAGCAGATAGTGCAATAATGATTTCAAGAGTAGATTCCAGTGATTCATCCCCTATGTATAACCTCCAATGCTTATGCCAGCAAGCGTCTTCCTTAATGCCCTTGACCCATTTAGCCCATGCTCCCACCCATAACCCCTCTAGCAATCCTGTTTGTTCTCTATACTTAAGTCTCTTACGTTTTGTCCCCTTCCTGTTTTTATATTATTTTTGCTTCCTTCCCTTATGTTCATCTGTTTTGTATCTTAAATTCCACATGAGTCAAGTCACATGATATTTGTCTTTCTCTTATTTTCTCACTTTACAGTTATTTAAAGTGGTTGCAGTTTTTTGTTTTGTTTGTTTGTTTGTTTGTTTGTTTTTTGAGAGAGAGATTTTGAGAGAGAGAGAGGGCAGGGAAGGGGAAGAGAGAGAGCGAGAGATTCTTAGGCAGGCTCTGTCCAGCGCAGTGGAGGCAGGGTGTGACTCTGGGATGGATCTGACAACTGTGAGATTAAGACTTGAGCCAAAATCAAGAGCTGGCATTTTAATGGACTGAGCCACCCAGGCGCCCCTAGTGGTTTCATTCTTGACACAGTACTATACCACTTCATGAGAAATGTAAGAATATTGCAATAGTAGAGTTCTGTTTACCACTTTCCATGGCTCTATTGTCACTGTATGACATTTGGCACTTCCAAAATCTATGTCCATAAGTTCTGGATTCAAGGAGAAACTCTAATTGCTTATGTGTGGCTATACAAATATAATACTCACGTAGATATCAAAAACCGAATGGTTCAATGTGGTGGTCCACAATGCTCAGTGGTCTGTTATATACATTTGTTCGGGTGATGGGTGGCACTTTCCTTCTAGGTAAGATCCTACGTTTTCCAAATATGATGATACATGATTATGATTTTTGTCCCATGTCAAAGCAAAATACTGGAGTCTGTTGATACTTGTTTCATAGGACATTTGACTACAGGATGTGTTGGAAGTGAAGCAGAGTAAGACAGTTTTCAGAGCCCCGAGGTCTGTGCCACCTCTTAGCTCTCTTATCCTAACAGTGGAGCAGGGTAAGGGTACCTTGGTGCCTGAGAAATAATTATAACTCAGGAGCAGCTGACAGAATATTGAATTCAGAGGGGTGCTAAAATTATCAGTGCTAGAAACTTCAGTACCTAAAATCTCCTAATAATTTTTCTTTTAAATATAGATTAAAAAATTTTTTTAATGTTTATTTATTTTTGAGAAAGAGCATGAGTGGGGGCAGGGCAGAGAGAGGGAGACACAGAATCCAAAGAAGGCTCCAGGCTCTGAGCCGTCAGCACAGAGCCTGAGGGGTGGCTCGAACTCACGAACCTTGAGATCATGACCTGAGTGGAAGTCGGACACTTAACCAACCGAGTCACCCAATGCCCCTTAAATACAGATTTTTAATCCCTAAACCTCCAGATACTGATTCAATGGGTTACAGGTCATAAGCCTAAGTATTTAAAACCTTCTCCATACACTGCATTACAGGTGGTTCATACATGTGACAAAGTTCATATGGATACTTTGCCTTAGCCTAACAGTCATTTTTAAATTCTGAACAGACCTGGGTGTGTCTGAATAATTCTTCATCCTTAAGATTTCAGCCCATGTATCATCTCCTTAGTATCCTTACAGTGGCCATCTAAGGGAATTCTGTCTTTATCCTACCATCTTTTCTGTTTTTCTCTTTACAACATCGCCCCGCCTTTATTTGTTTTATAGCATTTATACTAACTTATACCTTGTCTTTCTCCTTGCACTGTATATTCCCTTAACTAGACCACAGTAATTACACAGTACTCAATAATTGTTTATAGGTGCTCAAATAACTGTCCAAATAATGATTCATTCTAAATACAAAATCACAAGTTGACAAGCTCATCTGTTACCACCAAATATCTGAGTTCATAGTATTTTCAGAAAAGCCTAGTCAGATACCATACATACATTATAACCACTTCTCCAAACCAAATCAAACCTAGAGTACACCTAATGATGGATTCAATTCTAGATATAGTCCCAAGGCTGATAACCAGAGGAAAGCCAGCTTTGGGGGTTGGAGACCATTTCGAGCTAGGTCGGTCATATGATTGTTTTGTTTATAAGCTTCATTTTGACCAATAAAATTAAATGCATCCAGAAAGTATGGACAGTCAGGAGATACACGACCAAGATGAACTGCAGAAAACAGAAACTTCTATCAGAAATCATCCCCTCGGGGCGCCTGGGTGGCTCAGTCGGTTGAGCGTCCGACTTCGGCTCAGGTCATGATCTCGCGGTCCCATCCGTGAGTTCAAGCCCCGCGTCAGGTTCCGTGCTGAGCGCTCAGAGCCTGGAGCCTGTTTCGGATTCTGTGTCTCCCTCTCTCTCTGACCCTCCCCCCCCCCCCCCCCCCCCCGTTCATGTTCTGTCTCTCTCTGTCTCAAAAATAAATAAATGTTAAAAAAAATTAAAAGAAAAAAAAAAAAAAGAAATCATCCCCTCAAATGGAATCCATTTAGCAGATTTACCCAGTTCGTGTGTAATAGAACAGGTACCGCGCAAGGCCGAAGGGGCCTCTTGCTGTGAACGCGAATAGGGTGAGATAGGCCTGCTGGGGGAACAGGGAAGTTAGCCAGGGAAAAACCCGGCAGACGCCACACTCAAACTGCAGAAAAGAAAGCCAAACTCCCAAACCGCTCACGTCAGCTACCCCCGCAGCGCACCTCTTCCGGGATGCGTGTCCAAACTGCCTGGCGAGCTGCGCCTGCGCACTGATGTTTCTGCGTAAAGGACCAATGAACGGGGGAGTGGGCGGGCCATAGGCCAGAGACTCGGTTTCCGGTTCCGGCCGTCCTTGGTCAGTCCGCTTTTGTGCTACGTGTCGCTGGCGTCTGAGAGTTTGCCGGGCAGGTGAGCATCTATCTCTTGGTGGGCTTGGGGATGAATCCTTTGTGACTAGCGGAGGCGACGGGCGTGGGCCAGCCGGCGGCCCTCTCCGGGAGGCTCTCCGTTCTGGGCGGTCTGGCGCCCCCGGCTGCCCACGAACCTCCTCGCACGGCCTGCTGTGGAAGTAAAGGCCCGGGGCCGCGGCCTCCCGAGGTCCCGAAGGAGTGTGGCTTTGGACAGCCCTTGCTCCTTCAGCGCCTAAAGTCCTGGCCCAGGCTTCGGCTTTCTGGCTGCTCGTCCTGGGCCACCTCGGTGTGCAGGTTTTACTCTGTTAGGGGGCTGCCGGTGTCTTCTGTGCTCTGGTCAGAGATGATGGCCTGCCGCTGGAGTTCCCTTAGGCTTTGGGAGTTTGTGTGTAGTGTCCTGCCTTGGAAGAGTTCTATTTAGCCCTGGCCCTGCCACCACGTCTATAGGATAAAGTGAGAGGGTTGGCCTAGATTCTAGATCGAGAGATCATAGCAAGTTACTGGATCCCTTCCCCTGAAAGTGAACAGTGTTTTACGCATTGTGCCTTTTTTTTTTTTTTCATGGAGAAAAGTTTTTAGCTTTCATCACGACATCTATAAAGTTTAAGCCCGCTGGATTTGAAGAAGAAAGTTAAGTGAAGTACTAAGGAAACAGGCATTGCTGTGTTTTTGGAGGGACCCAATGTACTTGGCCTAGAATGTTTATAGAATTTTATTCCAGCTGCCCGCTCCGGGTGAGGAAACTGGAGCTTAGGAAGGTTGTATTTCCTAGACAGGGATTTGAACCACCACCTGCTCTTCCAATGGTACTCATTCCTTGATGTAACAAAAATTTATTGAGTATCATGTGCCTGACCACTGTTCAAAGGGCTGGAGGTAGGGTAAAATGCAAGTAGTAAGCTCTCAAAGCTAAGATCGGGTGACATTTCTATTGGGCAGTAGATTCCTCAGAAGAATCTAGCTGATGAAGTATATAGCGCTGTTTTCTTAAAAGGTGTGTCCTACCTAAAGGTCTGGAGTTCAGGTAATAGCTTCTGAGAGTCTGGATCTTGGTTTAGTCAATCTTTGTGGTTTTGAAGATTTGATAGATCTGTTCCACACAAAAATACTCTTTTCTGAAAGTGTTACGTGGCTGTGGTTTAGAACAATCAGATTGAAGTCCACGTTGCCCCTAGGCTAGATTCTTGCAGCGTCACAGTTGGCCTTCACTACACTTGACACTGGTTTCTGAGAGTTTAAAATAAAATATGGAAAATACTTGTTGGATCCCCAAATTGTTGGTTCCGTAGCAGGAACAATGAGAAGACTGCAGAGTGGGAAAGGAATGCATGTGTTTTAAGTGCTTAACTTGTCATGTTAGGAGCATGTGTCCTGTGTCAGTGATAATCCTGGAGGTGAGACCTGTGCTTGTTTTATAGCCTTTGATCTGATGCCGGAGTTAACGAAAAAATAATATCCGTTTTGTCTTGGAGTCTTTATTGTTTTGTTTTGTTTTATGAGATGGAATTGACTCGTATCAGACATGAATTCATGACTAGTTTCCTTTATATTTTGATATAACTGAGGAAGTGCTGATTTGATGATAACCAATACCAGTGAGCATCTTACTTTTTTGTTTTTTTTAAATAGGCATCATGGATCAGGTAATGCAGTTTGTTGAGCCGAGTCGGCAGTTTGTGAAGGACTCAATTCGGCTGGTCAAAAGGTGCACTAAACCTGATAGAAAAGGTAATAGCTTTAAAATGGGAGAAAAGATTAAATCTTTACATTGCTAAATCTTTTCTTTGGTATCTTTCTGCTTAATAGCTGTTGCATTATTTTGTCAACATTTTTAGCGATTCATTTTGCTTTATTGTATTTTAATACTGCCATTTTCTAAATTTTGTACACTTTTTTACACTTTACAGATTTTTCCGTTTTATGTATTTTCAAATGGTGAAAGATAATTTATCACAGCCTTGTGTTTCATGTTAGGTTTGCCTTAGTGGTATTTAATGACTTTAGAGTTTTAGGTGTGTCTTCCACATTTCCACTCCAAAAGATGTTTTGGAGTCCTCCCTTCTCTGTTGCTGCCCCCATTTCCTCCCCCCAAAACAAAACCTTAACATGAAATCAACAGTATAGTTGTTATCGATCTACTAAGTTAAACTTCGTTTATCATGATTCATCTGTAAAAAGGTGCACCAGAAATGGTGTACCTTTATTCATTTGAGTGTTTCCCGAGTTAACACCTGGGAATATAACAGAATATAATATATATGTAGTGTAATAAATATATACACATATGTAATACAGACCTCTCCATGTTCTTGTGTAGTGTAGAATCTTTCAGGGAATATAGTCATGAACCAATAATGGCAATTATAACTCTAATTACTTCTGCGGTAATTACCATGAAAGACAAATAGAAGTATGGACAGCACATAATAGTAGGACTAACCAAGTCAGGAGGGCATGGGGGCTTCCCTGAGGAAATAACATTAAATGGAACATTACCATGGTCTGAAACCTGTTTTCAGATTGTGCCCAGCCCAGCTTGATTTCTCAAGCCTTATTCCTGGCTTCATTATGATATCAAAGGCAACAGCTCTATTGTTCATTAAAAATCATGTTTTATGTTTTTATAATTAATACTTTTTTTAAATTAGAGAGAGAGCGCTTGCGCAGGGGAGGGGCAGAGAGAGAGGGGAGACACAGAATCTGAAGCAGACTCCAGGCTCTGAGCTGTCAAGCACAGAGCCTGATGCGGGGCTCGAAACCATGAACTGTGAGATCGTGACCTGAGCTGAAGTTGGAGGCTTAATCGACTGAGCCACCCAGGCACTCCTATAATTAATCCTTTTAACAGTGTAACAAATTTTGAGATGGATGCTGTATATTTCTGTTATCCGTGTTTCTTTTTTCTTTTTCTTTCTTTTCTTTTCTTTTTTTTTTTTTTTTGATATTCTGGTCATTTGATAAGAAGTTAGACTATTTTGCTGATTGTTGATGGAATCACTAGCATGGGCATACACTTTATTTCTATGTGTCCTTAAATATCAAAGAAGAAAATTAAAAAATTTGTCAAGCAAATATTTATTAATAATGTCATGTTTTGTTTAACTTAAAATGATATGTTCACTCTCTGGAGAAATGTACACCAGTAAGTTTATTTATATTGCTGCTAATTTTTTCTCCTATATTTGCAATGTCAATGTAAAAAATTATCTAAATTTTGTGTTTTTAAATCCAGAATTCCAGAAGATTGCCATGGCAACAGCAATAGGATTTGCTATAATGGGATTCATTGGCTTTTTTGTGAAATTGATCCATATCCCTATTAATAACATCATTGTGTAAGTAAACTTTTGAAATAGTATCTAGTATAGAATAAAAACTGAAATCATTTGAGTTGACAGCCTGCGATGTTATTAATACACAGATATGTGCTTTGACTTTTTAATGCTGCTAGAGTCTGTTGCTATTTATTGAGTACCTGATAATTCAGAGTGATTTTATATGTTATACGGTCTTTATTAGCAACTCTGAGATAGGTACAATTTTCTTTTATAAATACAATTTTAAAGGGTCACGAAAGTGAGTTAAAAACAGTTTGTGACCAAGCAAGTGACAGAACCAGTATTCAAATTTAAGTCTTCTTTATGCTGTGTATTAAGTTGTTGGTTTTTAAAGTACAGAGGAAATGCTCCCCCTGTGAAAGTCACTACAGTGATAGAATTCAGACTCTAGACTGATCTTTTAGGTTCAAATCCTCTCTTTTGTTACTTATTAGCTGTCATGACCTTAGGCAGTTTACTCAGCTTCTCTGTGCCCATTTTATTCCATAAGGCTAATAGCTTTTATTTGGGTTATGGTAAAGATTAATGGCTTAAGTCATGTAAAACCCTAAAAAACAGTTGGGGTAAGACAATGAAATGGAAGTTGTGACTGCTTTAGTTAACTCCTTTAATCCTCATGACACTTCTGTGAGGTTAGTACTGTTCTTTTCATTTTATGGATGAAGAGACTGTGGCACGGAGAGTAGGTACTTCCTCAGGCTGCTTGGCCGGTAACCGGTAGAGCAGTGTACCATACGCAGGCCGACTGGCTCAGGAGCCTCTATTTCTATTGTTGAGAGCCCTCTCTCATGCTGGCTCTGTTGAACGTTCCCTATTTTGAGTCCTGTTCCTCACTTTATGCTCCAGTTTGCATTTCATCCATTCTCTTAAAATCCAGCGTTTAGAATTGAATGCCTGTACATATGTCTTCTTGCTGACGGCTAAAATCCTGAGACAGGTTTCTCACAATTAACTGCTACAATAAATTTCCTTTATCCTGGGTTTAAACAGTTGGGGTGGTTTATTTTTAGCCTAAAAATGGAACATTTTCCTTGTTAAATTCCTTTTTCCTGGATGCCCTTAGGGAAGACTTTTGAATTTTTAATCTGTCCAACATTGTTATTTATCCTAGTTTTTTTTTTTTTTTTTTTTTTAACGTTTATTTATTTTTGAGACAGAGAGAGACAGAGCATGAACGGGGGAGGGTCAGAGAGAGGGAAACACAGAATCTGAAACAGGCTCCGGGCTCTGAGCTGTCAGCACAGGGGCCCGATGCGGGGCTCGAACTCACGGACCGCGAGATTGTGACCTGAGCCGAAGTCGGCGCTCAACTGACTGAGCCACCCAGGCGCCCCTATTTATCCTAGTTTTGTATTACGACAGCTTTTATTTCCTTGTCTAAGTTGTAGCCTAAGGACAAGGCACTCTGTTTAGGACAGGGCAGCCTTAGTGCACCCTTTTCGGATGGAGTTTAGTCAGGTTGTTCTAACAGGGTTTTGAAACAAGTATTAAAAATTCACTTTCACTTAATTCTTTCCATGGCAAATACACAATATCTTTTATCAATCTTACCAATCAGAGATGGTTCAGCAGCTGGTTACTTAGAAAACTTGTCATCTGGTGACAAAATTGTTTCAAAGTTGAAGGAGTTAGAAATCTACCTTTAGAGAGTTTTTACATTAAAATGAAGGCCAAATAAAGCATTCTGTGAGAAATGCTATCAAAACTTATTCTTCTCATGACATTCTTCAACATCTGTAAAACCCAAAGATCTTTTTTTCCTGCTTGAAAAGAACATAAGTCACTGTTTTAATTATTTTGGGGTGATGGCAAGTGAAATACAACCACAAGCTCCTCTTTCATTAGGCTAAATTATCACTTGTTTTCCCTTATGATAAATGTATGTCCTCTTCTATAAAATTAAAGCAGTCACAAGTAATAGCCATAGTATTATAATTTAAAGGAGTTATGTAGTCATGGATAGTTTAGTTACAGCAATACAGTTTAATAACAAACACTAAAAATACTTGGCATTAAAGTAATATTGAAGAATATTTCTTTCGAGTAGTGCAATTATTTTTCCTTTTTTAACATTACTAAACAATACTAGGGACGCCTGACTGGCTTATCAGTAGAGCATGCCACTCATGATCTCAGGGTCATGAGTTCACGCCCCACATAGAGTGTGGAGCCTACTTAAAAAAACAAAAAAATGAGTAAACAATACTAAAGTGTGCATCTTAGCATGCAGTTTTAATGTTTATGCTTTTGAAACTTAGAAGTTCTGTAGAAAAGGTGATTTTTGTTTTCATTATGATTAAACCCCTGTTTTTTAGTGATTGTGTGAAGATACAGTAGTTGGAAACTGTTGAACTAGTTTGCATTCTTTATTTTCAACTGATTGTGTATCAAATTGAAAAACTAACCAGCTAACCATCCTGTTATGTAATTCATATTTTTCATCTTGTTCAGAAAGACTTTATGCCAGACTGTTAAACACTTGTCCCCAAAAGAGGATTCTGAGTTTTTAATACAAACCTGTTCAAACGCCACATCATCTCTAAGGACCTTTTTTAGTTACAAGATTTTAAAGTACAGTTTCTTCTCCTTTGTGCTATCTTTGGGTTCTCATATAACTGGTTTTAGTTCCATAAAATTGTAGCACATTGCATTTCAAATAATTATTGTTATTAAAATGTTCTATACACTTAAATGGACCATTTTTCTTTCTTTTACAGTGGTGGCTGAATACCTTTTTAGAAGAGTTCTTCATCTTGGGGATTGGTGAATAAGTGAGGATTTGAGAAGCTCATGGAGTAAAAATCTGTCTATATGTTTTGTGTTTTTCTTTCTTTTTTTGCCTTCCAAGATGTTTTGTATTTGTAAATTAAAACAATTTCAAAATAAAAACAGGCTTACCTTTTTTCCATCATAGATATTTATCAAATTTGATAGGAGATAATGGGTTCTTTTTTTTTTTTTTCCTAAAGTTTATTTATTTTTAGGAGAAAGCACAAACAGTGGAGGGGCAGAGAGGTAGGGAGAGAGAGAATCCCAATCAGGCTCCATATTGTCCTCCCAGAGCCTGAGGTGGGGGTTGATCCCACAACTCTGGGATCATGACCTGAGCTGGTGTCAAGAGCCGGACGCTCAACCGACTGAGCCACCCAGGCGCCCCGGAAATAATGGATTCTTTTCCCTCCCTCCCTTCTTACTTTCCTTCCTTCCATCCTTCATGTTTTGACTTATAGGAGAAATTAAAGTGATGTACCATAATTTCTGAATGCACCTCTCTCAGATAAACATTTTCCTATCATGGAAGAAGAAACAAAGTAAAGGATGGTAAAGGTAGTGAAAGAATTCGAGGATAGGGTAGGAGTTTTGTCCTTAAGCACTCAGAATATAAGCAGGTAGAGCAATAGAAGTGTAGGTGCTACTTGGAATATTTTCCTGAAAATAATGGTGGAAACTTCAGTGTGAGAGGCCCTCTTCAGACAAACTGGTCACACTGTCATAAACATTGGAGTTCTGAGTTTTGTGAAGAATTCACTGATAATTGAATGTAAGATAAAAAGTGGCCCTATTTTCTTTCCCCTTTAAAACACAATAGTAATAAGCTAGTGAGATAGTTTATTCCCCTTTTAAAAAAGGTTTGTTTGTATGTTTGTTTGCTTTTTAAGATTATTTTGAGAGAGGAGAGAAGAATCCCAAGCCGGTTCGGTGCTGTCAGCATGGAGCCTGAAGTGGGGCCCGCTTTAGAAGAAGTTTTATTAATCTGTTCATTCAGTGTTTAGTTACTGAATTTTATTTCCCAAGTTCTATATGTTCTTAATAAATTGGTTAGTAGCACTGAGAAATGTATAGAATTGTTGAATCATTATATCGTATATCTGAAACATAACTATGTTAATTATACCTGAACTAAAAATTTTTAATTGATTAGCAGCACATATTTGATAAATGTCCTCTGATTCTTCTTTTGTTTCTTTTTTTTTTAAGTTTGTTTATTTCAAGAGCTAGCACGAATGGGGGAAGGACAGAGAGAGAGAGAGAGAGAGAGAGAGAGAGAGAGAGAGAGAGAATCCCAAGCAGGCTCAGTGCTGTCAGCACAGAGCCTGAAGCAAGGCTTGAACTCATGAAACCATGAGATCATGACCCGAGCCCAAACCAAGAGTCAGGCGCCTAACCGACAGAGCCACCCAAGCATCCCATGTCCTCTGATTCTTCTTGAATAAGGTAGGCAGGGGTCTAACTGGTAAGGTTGGGCAATATTCCTCATTTTTGGAATCCATGGTGCAGAGAGTAAGGTTTTTCATAGTGATGGTAACATATTTTCTGCCTGTATTTGAAATGCCAATAAGTATTTCAGTTTTGAATGAATTGTCCTCAAGGAAATAAAAATACAGCCTTGGCCATCTATAATCTTCGGGAGTCCATATAGCCACATTTTACAGATAACTTCGCTCCTTAAAGACCAAAAGTCTGTGTGTGTGTGTGTGTGTGTGTGTGTGTGTGTGTGTATGTACATGCACATATATACATGTATATATGCACATGCATATGTGTATATATGTATACATAAACCTGCATATATTTGTACACATACATGTACATGTGCACATAATACATATAAAGTATGGACAAATTCTAAAGCGTAGACTTTCTTTGCTTCTGGCAAATGTGTATATTTTCTTCTAGGATAAGATAATTCTGGACCTTAGTATATTCATTCTTGATATAATTATGAATCCCTATTTATAGTGTGTATTTTGGCTGTTCACTTTTTATTTTGCTGACTTGCTGGTTCTTGACACATGGATAGGTAATGTACTACATACATACGTTTATACATGTAAAATGAAAGCTGACCAGTAATGTGAAAGAACAGAATAACCATACTCAACAATGAATCTTATATAGGAAAAATAAATAGATTTTTCTTACTCACCATGTAAGTATATCTAAGAGCTGGTACATTTGTGTTTTAAAGGGTGGCTCAGTTGGTTAAGCATCCGACTTCTGCTCAGGTCATGATCTCATGGTTCTTGAATTCTAGCCCCACATTTGGCTCTGCTGACAGCTCAGAGTCTGGAGCCTATTTCGGATTCTGTGACTCCCTCTCTTTCTGCCCCTCCCCTGCTCACACTCTGTCTCTCTTTAAAAACTAAATAAACATTTAAAAAAAAATACAAAAATTATGTTCCCTTGGGTCCTCCCCTTAGAGATTGATTCAGTAGGTCTGGCTCAGCCTGAGAATTTGCATTTCTGTCTCCGTGCTGATGGCTGCTGGTACATGGACCACACTTTGTCAAGTTTTCTACAGTTCTTAGTGGTTTTTGGGTACCTGGGTGTCTCAGTCAGTTGAGGATTCAACTTTGGCTCAGGTCATTATCTCATGGTTTGTGAGTTTGAGCCCCACGCTGGGCTGTCTGCTGTCAGTGCAAAGCCCCCCTTCAGATCCTCTGTCTACCCCCCCTTTGCACCTCCCCCACTTGCACTCTCTCTCTCAAAAATAAACATTTAAAAAAATAAAATAAGATTCCTAATATTTTTCTTTTTTTTAAAGATTTTATTTTTATTTATTTATTTATTATTATTTTTTTAATTTTAATTAAAAAAAATTTTTTTTTTTCAACATTTATTTATTTTTGGGACAGAGAGAGACAGAGCATGAACAGGGGAGGGGCAGAGAGAGAGGGAGACACAGAATCGGAAACAGGCTCCAGGCTCTGAGCCATCAGCCCAGAGCCTGACGCGGGGCTCGAACTCACGGACCTTGAGATCATGACCTGGCTGAAGTCGGACGCTTAACCGACTGCGCCACCCAGGTGCCCCTATTTATTTATTTTTAAGAGAGAGACCGAGTGCAAGTGAGGGAGGGGCAGAGAGAGAGGGAGACACAGAATCCAAAGAAGGCTCCAGGCTCCGAGCTGTCAGCACACAGCCCGACGCAGGGCTCGGCCTCACGAACCATGAGATCATGACCTGAGCCGAAGTCGGGCGCTCAACTGACTGAGCCACCCAGGTGCCCCTAGAGATTTTATTTTTAAGTAATCTTTACACCAACGTGGGGCTTGAGCTTACGACTCTGAGATCGGGTCACATGCTCTACTGACTCAGCCAGCCAGCCAGCCATCCCCCAGAATTTTTAATGGTTTTGTGTTGTTTAAATACTTATAGCAAAATATAAGAATGTCCCTTTTGTAGTTGTTCTGCAATTCTCATGAACCCCTATGCCTTAAAGCAAGTGCTCAGCCACCTGGTCCACTAGACTAACCACAAAAAGTCAACAGGAAAATACACATCAAGGAGGAGACAGAAATAAATAGTCCAGACAGCATGGCAGAGCCTTGATGGAAGGGTAGCAAATAAAGCATGGTTCCTTTTCCAGTTGCTTTGTTACTGCTGGAAAGGAGTGTTTTACTCCAGAATCTTTCCTTCTTGGGCCATTTGTCTCATTTTGTTAGGAAGGTTCTACTTGGAAAGAGTGGTATTTGATTTAGCCTGAGTGCTGGAGGCATCACTGTGCTTTGTGTTTGAAGGAGCGCCTTATGCCAGAAAGCATT